>NC_064626.1:843694708-844342922 GCF_023864275.1 Schistocerca cancellata
TGCATACTAAGTAGTAAAGTGATATACACAGATATACTAACATACTATTCCTAATTTTTAAAGTACAGGACATGAAAATTTATTACTAGATATTTAATGGCACTGTCCCATTTCAGAATTGTAAAAGGATATACTCATTTAGTATCATGGCACATATATATCAAGTTCTGAATCACAAATCTATTACAAAACATAATTATATAGTTATATGAACCTATAAATATAGTGTGGCTTAGATTTAAACTCAGTCAATAAATAAAACAGAACTGAGAAATCACATCATCTTACATACTGCATTCCTGACAAACGAAACACAATTATGCAAATATAGTGTATATTTTTGTCCAGACTATGGATCATTACACATCCATGTTCAAAGGTCTTGTCTTCTATACTAAAAGTTATCAGTACCTGAGATTTTACCAATTTTCTTTACTTACTAGTAGCTCCTCTCATCTTTACAAGTACAATCAACATTTCCACAAAATTCTTACTATACTTGATCTTGTCCATATATCACAAATCAGACTGCCTGTATCCATCAAACAGTTACCTTACCACTGATTAATCTTAATTTTAATGCAAGGACACCCAAAATCTTAATCATCTTCTCTGTTGTCAGACACTTAATGCAAAAGGTCATTTTCAATTTCATTAAATGCTACATCCACACTGTCTTCACAGGGTTTTATCAACTTTACTGGTATCATAGCATTACTTTGATTACTCATGCTGTCAGGTAGAGATTGAACACAATGAATAGATTCCATGGGACAACTAACATCACTTGTTACAGGAGGTACACAAAACACTTTACTGTCAAAATGACACTTCCTGCTGAGATCTTTCAATTCATTCCACCAATTTGGATACAAATTCTGACTATCCATAGCTGACTTATTCCAGAATGCACATTTATCTAAGTTATAATCAATCTGGTCCCAAACAAACTTCAAAAAGTGTTCACCTTTATTCTCTAAGCTCTCAGGTAACTCGCCTTTACTGTTTGGATCATTACTATGCATGATGTTAATGAAAAACTGTTCTGACTGGACTGGTATCCCACAACTCTCACTTACAACATCACACATATCACTTACCTTACCTGTATTGCCAATATCATTCACAAATAACTCTGAAACTTCTTTATTCTTAAACTCCACAAATACCTGATACTCATCATCATCATAATATTCCTTCAAAATTACCTCATCAACAACACCACTAACAATACAAATCTCGTCTCCATCAGAGTCATTAACCTCACCTATACTCATTTGCAATAAGCCACCAATCTGTTATTTTACAGCTCTCATTCACATCTACATAAAAAATATCACCTAGTTCAGATACAATAGTCATCACCTGACTTATTGTTTTCCAACAGAGAAAAGAAATCATTAGTACATACTGCATCAAAATTCTCACTGTCTCATATTTTGGTTTGTGATCAGCATCTACATCACCATAATTAAACATAGTATCCCGAACCATTTGATCAAAACATGAATGAGAAATCTGATACTCGTTCTGTTCGATTTAAGATACGTGCCATATCATTAACACTGTAGTTGTCGTCTAATTGCAAGTGTAACCTGGGGGTCGTGTGTTTGCTGTGTTTCCTCACCCCTGTGGACCTTCATTGAGGTGAACTGCTGTTTCCTGAGTTGTTACTTCTATGATTGTTTCTTCTATTAAAATGCCCATGTTTATCCCCATTATACCTGTCCTGCTGATGATTTCCTCATTACAAAATAATGTAAAATCAATTTATTAAAAATTACTTGCAAATATGTTCTCTTGACCTGTCCAATATCATATGTACAACTGTACAATACTTTGATTGCCTGGATCAGTAAAATACAATACAATACAATGTTCAAATTTCTCTCACTATTGACCCTTTGATCCTAACAGAAGTTACCTTTATCTCTGTTTCTGTAATTACTCCCACTGTGGTTTCTATCATTCCAATTATTGTGGTACATATTTCTTTCTACTGCCCTATCCAGCCTGTCAACATATTGTGAAAATTGTTCAAGACAATCATCAAGTCCATGTAATGTGAAGGTGTATTAATCTTTTAAGTTGGTTCTTACAAAACTCTTTCAAAGTACCGCCCCTATTCCTATAATTAGAACTATTCAAAAATTCACTTTTCATTCTTCCGTGTTCCGCTTCTGACCAAAATTTATTTAAAAAACTTTTCTTGAAACTTTGAAGTTTCCCACTGACTTAAATTTAAATTTACCCATGGCAGAGCTTCGCCTTCAAGACATCTTTTAACAAATTTAATTTTTTTGATTGTCATTCATTCCTGACACAAAACTGTTTCTACAGCGGTGCAGAAAATCCGGATGTAAATTGTCTGATGGAAAACTTTTGATAGGAGTGTCGGGCCATGCAGTACCATTGTTTGCACACGGACTTTGGTTCGCATAAATTTCCTGAACTGCTGAAATTTTTTGACCTAAAACAGTTACATTAGTTTGCATATTGTTTTAACCATTTAAAATTTTTTTGATTTAAAGTGGTGATATTTTGTTCCATTTTTTCTGCTATGGCCTTCTGTTCAATTCTGATGTCACCACCATTCTTTGACTGTTTTGCTGACTCAACTACCATCTCATTTTCCAAAAAAATAAATTTATTTCCTAGAACAACAACGTTTGGATTCACACTTTTTAACCCCTCTGATAACCCATTTTTTAGCTCTGAAACTTGATTACTAAGTTGGTCCATTTGATCTTGTACTGTGTTTTATCTACTATTGTTATCTGTCTTCATTTCCTCTATTTTTAGCAAAATTAATTGTGAAATATCAATTTTTACAGTTTCTTTGCTGATTACGATTTCACTCGGTTCTGAGATGTCCTGACTGGATCCTACAGCTTTCACTTCTACCTCACTCCTAACCTCATCCCTATTCATTTTGTTAACAAGCACACGAGTCCACAAACGAATTAACTTCACAAATAATTTGTACTTATCTTCCCTTTTTGATGTCCTTGATTGTAGATGTAAAGTCTTCTTTCATTTGATCCAGTCTGTCATTATTGATAGTACATCATCACTGTTGATATGATTTGCATTTTTGGACAATCCTTGGTCTTCTTTCTCCATGTGATTGGAAGCCCATTCATACATAATGTATGGTCATATACACTCCCTAACATTCCCGAACTATGGAGTCATTATAATAATGAAATACCCACAGAACTAAGGCTTTGGAGAGAGAAATCTTCAGTTTGCCTTCCCAGTGGGTACAGTAGCAGAATACCCCTTTTTGAAGTTTGTAACCATTCACCTCCTCGCCCTTGCTTAACTGATGCCTAATGGGTCCTAGCAGGATATTACACTCCTGCTGTTCACTGAGATCATTGAACAATGCTGGTGCCTAAGTCAATACTCCACACACAGCTTCTCCAGTCTCAATGACTTCAGGTGGACGAAGCTCATCCTCTTCCAGAACTACATCTTCCAGAACTACATTTTCAGTTCCCCTTGTAATCTTACCCTCCCACACATCACCATTAAAGTTCTCATTCTTTGTACAAATTCTGAAAACTTAGAGAGGATTAAGGTCACAAAAGAAGAACTATTTTACTTATCTTGATAATCTCATTGTTCTTGTTGCTGCTGATGCAAAATTTGTTGTGTCTAGGAGTACATTCTTGCTGCTGAAAATTTTGATTTGACATTGCAGGTTCTTGAAGATGAAGTAACTGATGAAGAGTTGCCTTTTGCTATGAATATCTTTTTATTTTATCCCATTCCTCAAAATCACAATAACTTTATAATTTCCACATTCAAAAAACCAATAATTACATAGTTGGTGACAAACTTATAAAAACATTTACTTCCATCTGAGGCACACCCACTACTACTACTACTCACATTACTCCAAAGAGTTTACAAACTTTCTTGACAGGAGAAAAATCTTTACCAAATTATAACATTATTTCATAAATAAACCCAGAAACGAATTTAATAATTTGCATTAGATTGTTTAATTAATAATATGAATTTTAAATAAGCCATATATTTTCATAATTTCAAATATTTTCAAAAGAAGAGTAATTTTAATTGTACATACAAAGTGCAACAAATTAATTTCTTTTTACAAATGGCTCTGAGCACTATGGGACTTAACATCAGAGGTCATCAGTCCTCTAGAACTTAGAACTTCTTAAACCTAACTAACCTAAGGACATCACACACAACCATGCATGATGCAAGATTCGAACCTGCAACCGTAGCAGCAGCAGCAACAGCAGCAGCAGCACGGTTCTGGACTGAAGCGCCTAGAACCGCTCGGCCACCGCGGCCGGCATTTCTTTTTACACATTTTAGTCTGAAGTATGATACATAGTATACAAAATCATATGAATTCTTTTAATGAAACAACTGAGGTAATTTTAACCTATGCAAGAATTGATAGTATACACGGTATCGGTTATCTCTATAAATAAAAAGGTAATGTTAGAGGAGAATGATTCATTATACCCTTATATGCTTAACAGTAAACCAGAAGGCTAAAATTCATAATGCCTATTGTCCTATTCTACCAGACTTCTTAGGCACACCAGAACCCAACTGAGAGCCCGATTCCCTATGCTCCAGGTAGTATCTAAACTTTTCAAGAGAAAACAAGACTGCAAAGGCTTCTAATTTGTAGGTGGAAGCATAGGCAACTGGTCTATGTTCACCATTTTGTTCTTGTAACAACATGGTGGCTACCCCTTAGTTGGAGGTGTCAGTTTGGACAATAAGTGGCTGACCAAAATGAGGGACTACTAACACAGGAGCATCAGAAGTCGCCTGCTCGCTTTTTGTCCATTGAAATGGTCTCCTTTTTGATGAGACTGATTAAAAGATGTTGTGATTTCAACAAATGTAGGCATGAGCTTATGAAGAAAAGTTGTCATGCCTATAAACCTGGCTGCTCCCTTCCTGGTCAGCGGGGGTCACAAGTTATGGATAGCCCGAGTCCATGACTGATCTATGCCAACTCCCACAGCAGAGACAAGATGCCCCAAAAAGGAAATCTACCTACACTCGAGATTAACTTTGGAAGGCTTGATGTTCAGCTCCCTTCCTTGAACTGCTGCAAAACCTGACTAATATGTCCTAATTGTTCCAAAAAAGAACTGCTTTAAATAACCACATCTCAGAGATGATTATAGACAAATTTAAACTTAGTGCCTCCTAAAACAGAATTAAGTAATCTGGACAGCACTGCCATGCTGGTGGATAGTCCAAAGGGTACAAATGGTACCTCATAAGATTTGTACAAATGCCAATCAGTGGAAGAGGCTGTAAAAGGCTTGGATCCCTCCGCTTGGTCACAGATATGTTAGTGGCTTGAAAACTTCTTAAGTTATAGAACCCAATATGTTGTCCTTGTGAGTGTTCATCAGAGACAAGGATATCATCAGGGAATTTTGATGGAGCTGCTGTTATTCTCTACATACATAAATGATTTGGCAGACAGGGTGGGCAGCAATCTGTGGTTGTTTGCTGATTACACTGTGGTGTACAGTTAGATGTTGAAGTTGATTGACTGTAGAAGGATACAAGATGACTTGGACAACATTTCTAGTTGGTGTGATGAATGGCAGCTAGCTCTAAATGTAGAAAAATGTAAGTTAATGTGGATGAGTAGGAGGAAAAACCTGTAATATTCGGATACTGCATTAGGAGTGTCTTGCTTGTCATATAATATTTAAATATTTGTATGTAATGTTGCAAAGTGATACGAAATGGAATGATGATGTGAGGATTGTGGTAGGGAAGGTGACTGATTGACTTCAGTTTATTGGGAGAATTCTAGGAAAGTGTGGTTCACCAGTAATGGTGGCCACATATAGAACACTAGTGTGACTTATTCTTGAGTACTGCTTGACTGTCTGGGATCCATACCATGTCAGATTAAAGGAAGACATTGAAGCAATTCAGAGGTGGGCTGCTAGATTTTTTACTGGTAGGTTCGAACAACATGCAAGTATTACAGAGATGCTTCGGGAACTCAAATGAGTATACCTGAAAGGAAGGTGACATTCTTTTTAAAGATCAGAAAATTTAGAGAACTGGCATTTGAAACAGACTACAGAGTAATTCTACATAAGGACTATGAAGGTAAGATATGAGAAATTAGGGCTCACATGGGGCATATAGATAGTTGTTTTTTCTTTGTTCCATTTGTGAGTGAAACACAAAAGGAAATCACTAGCAGTGGTATAGGGTACCCTCCACCAGATGCCGTACTGTGATTTCAGAGTATCTGTGTAGATGTAGATTTAGAGTGATATGGTAATATGCCTGATTAAGGCGCAACACTGTGAAATAGTGAGCTCAGACAAATCATTGAAGCAAATATGGAGATTTGGAAGGGGAGTAGACTCCAAAACAACTTTGCTGTTCAACGCACGATAATCGATTACAGGCTGAAACCCACCCCCATTGGCCTTAGCTATCAGAAAAGTCAGCGAGGCATACAGGGATGTAGAATGTGTTATTATACTATCCTTCAAGATACCTTTTACCCATTGGTGCTGAGCTTACATCCTGGGACATAATAATCTATTGGCACTTGGCTAGCTGGAACCTGCTCTGATAGCTGCATACAGTGCTCAATCTTATTGGTAACATCCAACTTATCTACAAGCACTCACATAGATTCCTCTAAGACCCTCAACAACTCTTGATCAAACAAAGATCGTAAACCATCCACATCAAATGTCACAGATATATTGGCTACCATGCCACACCCTAAAATCTGTCTTGCTGACACAAACAGAACTTGAAAGTAGGATTAAACTTAAAGTAACGTACTCCCCACCACCATAATAATCCAAAATTGAACCCACATCTCTTACACAAGATCACACCCCAATATTAAATTAGTATGCAATCCCTTCATCACAAGAACATCTAAAGAAGGTAAATCCCCAATACTACAAAGAAACCTGTAATGATCCAATGAAATGTCTGACCATTTATGGGTTTCCAAGCCTGAGCATTCAATTTTATCTGTGAAAATTTGCAAATACCTCAGTACCTTAGATAACACTGATAACTTAGTGCTACAGAGCACACACTGGTTTGTAGTTAATACTAGCTGATACCTGAGGAAGCAGATTCCTAATTACTTCATGACCTTATTACAAGACTTGGGCAAAATCCCACTAAAGTACTATCTTTGTTTCTTCTGACGTCAGCTGTTTGCCTGCTGTTTCACTCCTGAATGGCACTGGTATGCGATATGCCGTGGTCTCCCACACTGGTAACAATTATTCAAGTTGACACTTCCAACTGGATCCCTTAATCAGGTGCCACCACCACTTAAATTATGAGATACCTGCTCACCCCCCCCCCCCCCCCCCCTCCAGTCTCAAGTCTGCTTGGTTAACACTGTCAATGTTAGTAATTAAATGATGTAATCCACCAAAGGTTGGGGGGCTATCCTCTGATTAAGCCCTTGTAAAATTGTGCCACTATTTCCACTTCCAAAAATTGCACTTCAAAAGCAAGAGTAGCAGAGTGCATCTCTTGTATATTCTCCCACAATGGCTCACATGAATGCTGAACCTGAAAGAAGTACTCATTGATTAGCTCATTTTTCATTCTGTCCAATAATCTCTCTCTTAAGAGTCAGCTTCACAAATCACGCAAACACCCTTATTCTGCCAGCTCATCTGCCACCATTTCAGTCAAGTTACTCTGACACCATGGATACAGTAATTGAAAAACAACCCCCAGTCTACCCTAAACACTTTCACCTGTTTTCTCAAGTCAACCAAAAACAATTAGCTGTTGCACAGTGTCTATAGCAAGATATTCCACTCCACACAACACACTTAAGAGAGGGTTTGGCAGCAAACTTACACAAACTAATCATGTTATAACTTCCCAAATTGTGAGAGGCACTAACATTATCTACGGACACAAAGTTTTTGTCCTCTCTTCCCCCAGTACTTCTAACACAACATAACTTGCTTAATGCCATCTGTAATCACATCACTCTCAACTGCAAATCACTAACCTCCAACATGTGTTTAGGATCACTAACCACTAAATTCGAATCATTTATAGGACTGAACCAGTGTGTGACCTGGAACTGAATAAGCTACACAAAAAATGGTTCAAATGGCTCTGTGCACTAGGGGGCTTAACTTCTGAGGTCATCAGTCCCCTAGAACTTAGAACTACTTAAACCTAACTAACCTAAGGACATCACACACATCCATGCCCGAGGCAGGATCCGAATCTGCGACCGTAGCTGTCGCTCGGTTCCACGCCTAGAACCGCTCAGCTACTCCGGCCAGCAATAAACTACACATGCATGCACAAAAATTGCCTACTTTCCAGGAAATACTAAATTTTTCCTTCGTCACCAAGAGAAGCCGCACTTGACGGATGGGCTCAGCTGGTCAAAAAGTGCCACATTAACCTGTATTAGAGACCTTAGCACCATCTGCAGCTGTGCTGACAACTCTGCCATATTGCCTTCCTCTGACATATCACATATTTTCAGTTCATAGATGAGTTGTTCTCGTTTTAGATAACTGATCCTGATAACATTTCAGGCTCCATAGGTCCACCTAGTACACCTGAAATGGGACAAACACAAACAGATTCTGGTAAAACAAGTTACACAAGGCAAAATATCATAAACTCCGTACACCACCAAAAAAGCTGGTATCTCTTTATTTCCTCTCTTGTTTTGCCATCTGCCTCCTTACATACATTTTATCTTCATTTTTGCCTAATTACCGTTTGGTAAAAGAGAAAGGTTGGCCCTCCGTCTTAAGGAATATAGCATCAGGTCTAATTTTGTACTTAGTTTTGTGTATGTAATTAATTTCTTAATTTATTTTGACCATTCCTAGTGAATATATTTCATTATAGGGTGAAATCAGTAATTGTTTCATGACAGATTCTATTGTTAACTTATAAACAAATATAAATTATGCACTAATTACGAACATTTGGAAGAAGAACTCCTAGGATTCTTAAGGGTACAGCCACACTTGCATTTTTTGAAGCTGGACACTCAGCGTCTGAAGAAGCAGCTTCAAAAGTCACTTGGTGGTGGCCACATTTGACCGTGTATATAACTTCTTTCAGCGCAACGGGTCCTAGTGACCAAAGATGTGAATGTGGCCATATATGGCTCAGTAGTGTTCCAGACCTGCCTGGGTGACATTGCAACTTTGAGAAATGAATGTACACTCCTGGAAATGGAAAAAAGAACACATTGACACCGGTGTGTCAGACCCACCATACTTGCTCCGGACACTACGAGAGGGCTGTACAAGCAATGATCACACGCACGGCACAGCGGACACACCAGGAACCGCGGTGTTGGCCGTCAAATGGCGCTAGCTGCGCAGCATTTGTGCACCGCCGCCGTCAGTGTCAGCCAGTTTGCCGTGGCATACGGAGCTCCATCGCAGTCTTTAACACTGGTAGCATGCCGCGACAGCGTGGACATGAACCGTATGTGCAGTTGACGGACTTTGAGCGAGGGCATATAGTGGGCATGCGGGAGGCCGGGTGGACGTACCGCCGAATTGCACAACACGTGGGGCGTGAGGTCTCCACAGTACATCGATGTTGTCGCCAGTGGTCGGCGGAAGGTGCACGTGCCCGTCGACCTGGGACCAGACCGCAGCGACGCACGGATGCACGCCAAGACCGTAGGATCCTACGCAGTGCCGTAGGGGACCGCACCGCCACTTCCCAGCAAATTAGGGACACTGTTGCTCCTGGGGTATCGGCGAGGACCATTCGCAACCGTCTCCATGAAGCTGGGCTACGGTCCCGCACACCGTCTTCCGCTCACGTCCCAACATCGTGCAGCCCGCCTCCAGTGGTGTCGCGACAGGCGTGAATGGAGGGACGAATGGAGACATGTCGTCTTCAGCGATGAGAGTCGCTTCTGCCTTGGTGCCAATGATGGTCGTATGCGTGTTTGGCGCCGTGCAGGTGAGCGCCACAATCAGGACTGCATACGACCGAGGCACACAGGGCCAACACCCGGCATCATGGTGTGGGGAGCGATCTCCTACACTGGCCGTACACCACTGGTGATCGTCGAGGGGACACTGAATAGTGCACGGTACATCCAAACCGTCATCGAACCCGTCGTTCTACCATTCCTAGACCGGCAAGGGAACTTGCTGTTCCAACAGGATAATGCACGTCCGCATGTATCCCGTGCCACCCAACGTGCTCTAGAAGGTGTAAGTCAACTACCCTGGCCAGCAAGATCTCTGGATCTGTCCCCCATTGAGCATGTTTGGGACTGGATGAAGCGTCGTCTCACGCGGTCTGCACGTCCAGCACGAACGCTGGTCCAACTGAGGCGCCAGGTGGAAATGGCATGGCAAGCCGTTCCACAGGACTACATCCAGCATCTCTACGATCGTCTCCATGGGAGACTAGCAGCCTGCATTGCTGCGAAAGGTGGATATACACTGTACTAGTGCCGACATTGTGCATGCTCTGTTGCCTGTGTCTATGTGCCTGTGGTTCTGTCAGTGTGATCATGTGATGTATCTGACCCCAGGAATGTGTCAATAAAGTTTCCCCATTAAGTAAACAATCTGCAACAATAACATGTGCTGCATTGTTACTGATTTGACGGAGACAACATAGACAAAAAAGACGTTTTTGGACTCATCCAATAATTAAGGATGGATCAGAGAGGGGAACATTCAATCTGTTACACAACAAACTTAAAAAAAAAAACCTGAAAAGTTTGAGTACTACAGGATATCTATCAAGTCATACGGAACTCTGCTGTCTAATGTGTCGAATGCTATTACTGGACGAAACACTCGACTATGTGATTGTATAAGGGCTGAAGAAAAACTGTCAATTACTCTGAGGTAAGTGAAGTTTTATTACTTATTGTATTATTTGTTTACAATGCATGAAAGGACAGGATTGAATCTTCTGATTTTTCCTCAAAGATCATTGTAGGTGTGCTGCTTGGTGACTGAGATGATTGTTGGTCACTTGCAGATGTAATTCTGGACGGCAGTGCATGTGTGTAGGACTGAACCAACTGTAAATATTTCAAATGAAAATCCATCTTGTCAGCTGGGCTAAAGTTCTTAATAAGCGGCATTTGCGAAAGTAAGAACATTTCATCTGGATCATTAGTTCTAGGTCCCTTTGTAGGTGATTGTTGCAAACTCATTTCCAAAACGCCCAACAATTTTTTTTCAAACTCGTCCTGTTTTTGTTTCTTTCTCCCTTTGCACTGTGTGAGCAGGGGGTGAGGCTTTGGATATAGTAAGCTGTATTTCAGGTGTTGTATTTGCTTCTTGTTGTGCAGTGTTGTTGTCAGCATCTTGTGTACTTTCTGTTAGATCGACAGCCATATTCCCAGATGTCCTGTGGTAAAAAGAGAAAACTGTAATTGTCCACAGTAAAATTTTATAATTTGTGGCCCTGCATGGCTCAGTCTGGAACTTAAAAATTCACGAACATTATAAATATGGAATACTCACTTTCTTTCTACACATAAAGATTGGAGAAATGACAATCATTTGTGATAAGTGTAATGTTTCCTGGGTTTTGATGAATCTCCACTTTTGCCATCATGCATTTTCACATTTTTTTAGTACCAATCCTTAATGTTTCATTGCAGGTATCTTGCAACTGGTAATTCCATCAGATCTCTACACTTCCAGTTTCTACTTGGACGTTCAAAAATTTCAAAGATTATTCGAGAGAGATGCTCAGCAATCTGGGAAACAATGCAAGGCCAAACTGCTGAAGATTGGTTGAATATTAGTTTACAGTACGAAAAAAAAGCCAATTTTCCACATTGCATGAGATGTATCGACGGTAAACATATTAGAGTGATCAATCCATGGGGACTGAGTAGTGAATACTTTAACTACAAGAAGTACTTTTCAACAGTTTTAATGGCAGTAGCTGACACAAATTACTGCTTCAGATATATATAGATGTTGGGGTCTTTAGACATGAGGGAGATTCAAACATCCTGAAAAGTACTAATTTTGGCAAGAAACTCTATTCCAACTATTTACCATTACCACCACCAGCCCCCTTACCAAACAATACATCTGGTCGATTACTGCCATATGTGTTTCTAGCAGATGAAGCCTTTGCTCTGTGTGAAAACCTTCTGAGACCATATCCTGGTAAGGACATGACTAACATTAAAAGAATTTTTAACTACCATTTATCGACTGCCAGGTGGTACATGGAATGTGCATTAGGTATTTTAGCCAATAAATGGCGTATATTCCACCTTCCGATTTACGTCAGTATCAATTTGGTTGACATCATTGTTAAAGTCACTTGTGTACTGCATAACTTTGTGAAGGAAAGCGATGGGTACAACTTTGACAACACTTCATCGTGTCCTTTGGACAGCATTCCAGCAAAGGGGACAAGAGGGACCATGAAAAGAACACACACAAGAGATCAGTTTGGAGAATATTTCTGTTCTACTGCAGGTTCTGTACCCTGGCAAAACTGATACGCAAACATTGCTGAGTGAGAAAGACTGCTGGCATAAGAAGACACCTCTAATATTCTACAATAAAGAACACATATTGTGACTTGTTGTACTTACTCAACAAACGTAATTCACCAGATGCCTTTCATAAAATATAAATATTTTATTGTATTTTTGATCTTTTATACTACCCAAATTAAATGTTTTTCCGTAACATGTAGGACATGTCCGAAAGAACAGACACCATATCCATATAAGTATATAGTTCTGGCAAAAACGGCCATGGCCTCCTCCTTCTGTGCGGATGCACACCTATTTCCCGAACTCTTACGGGACTTGGTAAGAATGTCTTGCATGAGTAATGAGGGTGTTGGGGTGGGGGACATATGAATGTAGTGTGTGGACATACAAGGTGAGAATGTGGGTCTCGCAGGAAGTGTGCGCGAGGTAGTCCCTGCAGTCGCAGCCCTCGGTGGCTCAGATGGATAGACCGTCTGCCATGTAAGCAGGAGATCCCAGGTTCAGGTCCCGGTCAGGGCACACATTTTCACCTGTCCCTGTTGATATATATCAATGCCCGTTAGCAGCTGAAGGTATTAATATAATTCTAATTTTGTTCTCGACGGCTGCAGGTCATGTTTTTCGTATCTGAGGAATACATGCGACCTTCCGTGTAAGTTTTTAACTTTTCATTTTCCATTATTTATTGTTATTTGTTTGATGCTTGTTAGTAATTTAAAGTAGTGTACAGGGTGAATTTACATGTGTCTCGAATCAACAGTGAAATTAAACTAAATTGTGTGTGTCAGACATGCGTGACTTCAGTGCTTGTATCACGTCACTTATTCAGTTTTGTTTAACATTTATTTCTTAGGTACTATGGGGGACAAAGAGATGTATAATGTAAACAATCCTTTGGATGTTGAAGCTGTGATAAATGCAATTTTGCATAATACTGACAATGAGGATGATCAGGACAACAGTTTTATAGAGGCCAGTGACACTGATGAAGAAGAGCATGTATCGGAAAGAGATGGAGATTCTGATAAGGAACTGAGTGCTCAGTCCAGCTCAGAAGACAACAAAGATGAGATCAGCAAATTGGAATTTCAAGCTGTTCAAAGTAAAAATAAAAAAAATAATCGAGGTTTGGCCATGGCAAAAAAAAGCCAAGGAACATGCAAAGACGAGGTAAACAAAATATTTTACTTCATCTGCCAGAGTAATTGGACCTGCAAAAATCCTGACTAATATTCTAGATTCATGGAAATGTCTCATCTCTGACAATTATTCAATGTATTGTAGAAAATACAAACAAATTTATTCTTACAATACAAGATAACTACTCTTGTTCAAGGGATGCTCAACAGACAAACACAGTGGAATTGAAAGCCTTATTCGGGCTGCTTTCTCTCGTTGGGGTGTACCACGCAAATCATCTGAATATCAGCAACTTACGGCGGATGGATGACTTCCTAACCATAATGAGTATAAAAAGATTTCAGTTTTTAATGTGATTTATTCATTTTGATGATGTGGAAAGAAGAGAAGAACGAAGAAAAACTGACCGCCTAGCTCCTATAAGAATTATTTTTGAAGAATTCTTTGTGAACTGCCAAAAATGCTATTCACTTGGCGAAAATGTCACAATCGACGAAAAACTTGAGGCTTTTTGAGGTAGATGCAGTTTCATACAATATATGCCATAAAAACCAAGCAAATATGGCATAAAAAGTTGTGCTATAGTCGACTCTTGGATATTTTATACATATACTATGGAAATATATTCTGGAACCCAACCAGAAGTTCCATTTAGCGCAAGTAATAAACTTTCTGACATTGTGAAAAGGTTAGCAGCACCCATTTTCTACAGTGGGAGAAATATCATGGCTGTCAGTTGGCTTAGGGATTACAATTTGGTAAAGGAATTGGCATAAAAAAAATTCATACATTGGCAGTTACGTAAAAATAAGCCTCAAATTCCTCCAGAACTCACAATGACCAGAAAACGAGAGCCCTACTCAAGTCTGTCTGGTTTTCGCAAAGAGGCAACACTTGTTTCATACGTGCCAAAAAGTACAAGAATGTTTAGTTGATATCCAGTCTTCTCAACGATGGAAAAATCGATGAAGGAACAGGTGATCTCAAGAAACCAGAAATTATAACTTTTTATAATCACACAAAAGGAGGCATTGACACTGTCGATAAACTTTATGGGTCTTTCAGCGTTGTGAGAAACACAGAGCTATGGCCTCTGGTGGTGTTTTTTTCAAGTGATGAATGTTGCTGCCATAAATTCATTTATAATTTGGAAAGGAAACACCAGCAATAACTTCAAGAGAATAAAATATCTCAGATATCTTTCGAACGAACTTGTGCAAGGACATGTAAAAGGAGAAGTACTAAAGTAACTGGAGACCTCCATGCAAAAATTTTAAATGTGTCGCATACAGAGGATGAGCACCAACAGCAACAGAGAGGAGGAGGAGGAGGAGGAGGAGATCAACCTCAGGAACCTCTGAAGAAAACATGTTGGCCATGTTTAGTCAGTAAGAAAATGAGAATCACCCATTTCATATGTGAAACATGTGGACAGTTTATTTGTTTACAGTATTCAAGAAATGTTTGCAATGATTTTATTTCAGCTTCTAAATAATCACCCTTTTCAAGTGCGAGATATATAGATGGTATGTTTTGTTTACATCATTCAAGAAATGTTTGCATTGATTGTATTTCAGCTTCCAAATAACTTTAGTATAATGAGAAACCAAAATTTCAAGCACAATCCTGTATAAATTTGACATTCATACACGAAAAGTATGTATCAGTACCTCAAGAAGCTGTGGAAAGAAAATGTGTGTTTTGGAACATAATTTTATTTATAAATAATTTTTTACCTTTTAGCGCAAGTAATAAACTTTCTGACATTGTGAAAAGGTTAGCAGTACCCATTTTCTACAGTGGGAGAAACAATATTGTCTTTATGATAAAAATTTAATGTTTAAAAAGACATGAAGTTTATTAAAAACAATTGGTATGTGCGAGATACGCGCAATTGCCTCTGAAGGCGCACCTGTCGGAAGGTTAATTGCTTCCAAAATAATAACCAGGTTTGTCAAAAGTATTTTTTGTATACCTATATCTGTTAATTTCATTATTTAAACAAATAATTCAACTTAACATTTGTGATAGAATGAACTGTTAAAAAAGGAGGAATTTTTCGATGTATTCTGTTAATTGAAAGAGTTTTGTTTTAATTGTAACTTCTGTAAATTAAACGTTGAACAATGTATAGTTTTAGTGCCTATTATTGTGAAGATATATAAAGGACCGATTCTTGGTCCTGAGATGGTCAGTCCATGGCCAGTTATCAGATGGGAATTATATATTGCTTAAATCAACAACGTATCAACTTAACAGTGGAATAAGTGTAACAAGTTAGATCAAGTAATCACAATGTCTGTTCAATTTATTTGAGATATACTGTCACGTGTACGTTATTATTATGCAAGAACTGTGAACTTTGTCATTAGCTTTTTACTGTTCATAGATGTTCAACAGCCAACTATTGTAGCAGTAGGCTGATGTTTACCTGCAACCTATTAATGAGTCCTATCAACATTTACAAACAGTGAACTGGCCATATAATCATGTAATATTGTGCGGTTGTGAATGGTGAAAGTAATGAACTGTGAACTGCAGTTGTGCAACTGTCAGCTGTATCATTTACAGTAGTCAGTGTTGAACTTCCACTCTCCATTTTTGAGCCAGTATAACAATGCAGGAAGTCGACATTGAGGACTATCAATGAAGAAATAAAGCAGGCGAATGTCACAAATGTAACACACTCCTTGTGTTTTGGTTGCTCTGGAAGGACTGGGCTGGGATTAAACATCATTGATAACATTCATATCTGGCAATCTAATTTATTAAACTCACAAGTATAACAATTAAAGCAGATCAAGCATATCATGTCAGAGACAGCAAAGGACTTGGAAGAGCAGTTGAACGGAATGGACAGTGTCTTAAAAGGAGGATATAAGATGAACATCAACAAAAGAAAAACGAGGATAATGGAATGTTGTCGAATTAAGTCGGGTGATGCTGAGGGAATTAAATTAGGAAATGAGACACTTAAAGTAGTAAAGGACTTTTGCTATCTGGGAAGCAAAATAACTGATGATGGTCGAAGTAGAGAGGATACAAAATGTAGATTGGCAATGGCAAGGAAACCGTTTCTGAAGAAGAAATTTGTTAACATCGAATATAGATTTAAGTGTCAGGAAGTCATTTCTGAAAGTATATGTATGGAGTGTAGCCCTGTATGGGATGAAACATGGACGATAACTAGTTTGGACAAGAAGAGAATAGAAGCTTTCGAAATGTGGTGCTAAAGAAGAATGCTGAAGGTTAGATGGGTAGATCACATAACTAATGAGGAGGTACTGAATAGGATTGGGGAGAAGAGGAGTTTGTGGCACAACTTGACTAGAAGATGGGATCAGTTGGTAGGACATGTTCTGAGGCATCAAGGGATCACAAATTTAGTATTGGAGGGCAGTGTGGAGGGGTAAAAATCTTAGAGGGAGACAAAGAGATGAATACACTAAGCAAATTCAGAAGGATGTAGGCTGCAGTACATACTGGGAGATGAAGAAGCTTGCACAGGATAGAGTAGCATGGAGAGCTGCATCAAACCAGTCTCAGGATTGAAGACCACAACAACAACAACAACAACAACAACATATTATTAAAGAAAAAAAAAAACCACAAGATTCAACTGTTGAGTTTTGAGACTTTAAAAATAATTTAAATAAAAAATCATGATTTAAATATTTAATCAAGCCTGGTAAAATTAATCAGCAGGAAACAGACTTTAATAACATCAGCCAAAATTTAAAAATAATTTCCCCAGGTTCCCCCTTAGGAGATAATATCAAATAACAGAAGCTAACTCCCTGTTGCTCGTTTTGCCTTTGCCTGGCATGCACAGGTGAGTGCGACCAGTTATGTCATAGCCGACTCCACTGCAAGGCACAGCTGAACTGTTTCTTGGAGTAATTTCGTGTGTTAAACTTGTGCTGTAGAGCTGGTAGGGAAGCAGGTGGCATAGAAAATGCCAAGTGCAACAGTACATGGATACTGATGGTGCATCGAGGGTGAAAGGCGTCATCTCTGTGGCAGAATCCCTCTCATCATGAGTTGATGGAGTATGTGGCTGCCGAGATAGGACCCTCAGGCAGGTGATGGTAAAGATACAAACCTTAGAAAGGTGAGATGATATGGAAGTCAAATCAATGTCGCTGGGAGGGTGTATGTGTGATCTAGGTGGTGAATGCATGGGTTGTCACACAGAAATGTCTCATCGTTGCAAGCTGTGAGGCAGAAATCATTATGGGCAAGCTTTACAGTGATATCATTTATACTGAAGTCCCTGAGGTCCAACTGAACGGCGGTGTGACATCATGTATTGAGAGTTACCGTCTATGTATTGGGTAGTGATTCTATGTACAATGATTCTAGGTGTCAAGTGAGGGGAGGGCAGTGGTACGTGGGCATGTTGGATGTGGTCCTTCATTTATTGAACTAAAGTAAGATCAGTCTGTTCATGGTCTTGTGTCAGTAGAACAAAGACGGATGGACTAGTGATTTGCTGTATAACATCCCAGCAAGGAACATATGAAAGTCACTTTGAAGGCTCTTCTGACACCAAATAGTACTCAAGAATGTGCTTCACCCCACGATCTGCTGTGACAGATGAGGACTGCTTCGAGGGTCTGGTGCCACCACTCAACTAATCTGTTGCTCTAAGGGTGATATGCTGTAGTGTGGTTAGACTTGATATCACAGAGCTTACATGGAGAGGTGAAGAGATTCAAACTGGTGGCCTTGATCCTGGTAATTGTGTCTGATTTGCCACATCGTGTAATCTGAGCCTTTATGAGAGCACAGGTGGTGGTTTCTGTGCATCGTGCAGCTCTGTCTCTCACTGACAGACCAGAAGTATCCGGACACCTGGCTGAAAATGACTTACAAGTTCGTGACGTCCTCCATCGGTAATGCTGGAATTCAATATGGTGTTGGCTCACCCTTAGCCTTGATGACAGCTTCCACTCTTGCAGGCATATATTCAATCATGTGGTGGAAGGTTTCTTGGGGAATGGCAGCCCATTCTTCATGGAGTGCTGCGCTGAGGAGAGGTATCGATGTCAGGTAGTGAAACATGGTATGAAGTTAACGTTCCAAAACATCCCAAAGGTGTTCTGTAGGATTCACGTCAATACTCTGTGCAGGCCAGTCCATTACAGGGATGTTATTGTCGTGTAACCACTCTGCCGCAGGTGGTGAATTATGAACAGGTGCTCGATCGTGTTGAAAGATGCAATCGCCATTTCCCAATTGCTCTTCAACAGTGGGAAGCAGTAAGGTGCTTAGAACATCAATGTGCTGTGATAGGGCCACACAAAACAACAAGGGGTGCAGGGTGCAAGCCCCCTCCATGAAGAACACGACCACGCCATAAAACCACCGCCTCTGAATTTTACTGCTGGTACTACACATTCTAGCAGATGACGCTCGCCGGGTATTTGCGATACCCACACTTGCCATCAGATTGCCACGCTGTGTATTGTGATTCTTCATGCCACACAACATTTTTCTACTGTTCAATCATCCAGCTCCTTACACCAAGCAAGGCATCGTTTTGCATCTACCAGTGTGATGGTGGCTTATGAGCAGCCACTCGACCATGAAATCCAAGTTTTCTCTGTCATAGTACTTACAGTGGATCCTGATGCAGTTTGGAATTCCTGTGTGATGGTCTGGATAGATGTCTGCCTATTACACATTACGTCTCTCTTCAACTGTCAGCCAGCAGACAAGGTCGGGCTGTACGCTTTTGTACTGTACATGTCCCGTCACGTTTCCACTTCACTATCACATCGGAAACAGTGGACCTATGGATGTTTAGGAGGGTGGAAATCTCTCATACAGATGTATGACAAAAGTGACGCCCAATCACTTGACAACATTCAAAGTCCGTGAGTTCTGTGGAGCGCCCCATTCTGCTCTCTCATGATGTATAATGACTACTGACATCACTGATATGAAATACCTGGCAGTAGGAAAGAGCACAATGTAGCTAATATGTTTTGGGGGTGTCTGGATACTTTTGATCACATAGTGTATCTGAACCTCTCTGACTACAGGAGAGGGCTGACAATGTCATCGCGGTGAACATGGTGGAAGAGAACCACTGGGATTTCAAATTAGCCCAACTGAGGCTGTGCATGTCTGCCAGCTTTACTCTGTTGGTGCCAAGTGCATCCGTGTGCCCACGTGCGACAGTCCTGCTTGCTGATGGGCAATACAAAGTGTTCCATTATGAGATGGACTATGGGACCAACATTGGGATGGACGAGACTGTGGAGTTGGTCAAAAATTTCTCATTGCATTGTTAGCAGCACAGTGGCTGAACTTTGCTAAGACACACATTGCAGAGGATTGGTGTCAGTTCTCAGGGCGGCGTGTGGTTAGATACATAGTTTGGTAGTGTCATTATGCATCAGTTCTGCAATTCTCACATCATTACATTGGTCGGTATCTAGCTTCTCATAAGGTTGCCTTCTGAAGCGGAGGGAGAGAGTACTAAGTGGTCTGCGATGAGATTGTCTGCACCTCGTAGATGACATATGTCTGTCATGTATTTGGCGATAAGGTCAGGTGTCAGTACTGAGAGGGCTGACATCTTATGATGAGTATCGCATAGCATCGATGAGTGGTTTGTGGTCTGCATATACTATAACATGACATCCTTCGACATCTTTGTGGAAGTACTTCAGGGCTTCATAAACTGCCAGGAGTTCTCAGTCTAAAGCAGACCATTTTGATTAAGAAACTAAGCTTTTGTGAGAAGAAATGGAGAAGCACACCACTTGTCACCAAGTATCATCTTGGTCTTGAATGTATCAATCAGCTACTTCGACAAGGCCATAATTTCCTAAAATCATGCCCTGAAATGAGATCCATTCTGTCTTGAGGTTTGGGCCACAACACCAAGAACAGCTTTTCGTCACCCTCCGAATCTTCACAATATCCTTGTCAGACCCTATGTTCATTCTGCTCCCATCTCCCTACCCTATGGCTCCTGCCCCTGTGACCGTTCCCACTGCAAGACTTGCCCTATTCACTCTCCTACCACAACCTATTCCAGTCCTGTAACATGCAAAACATATACTATCAAAGGGAGAGCCACCTGTGAAATGACACACGTCATATACCAGCTGTTACTTAAACGCTGTCTGCCCTTTTACATCGGCATGACTACCATATAGTTATCAGTCAGGATGAATGGACATAGGCAGAGGGTGTATATAGTCAACAAACAATATTCTGTTGCAGAGCGTTCTGTACAACATGACTCTGTGCCTGTTTCACCACATGTGCCATCTGGGTTCTTCCCCCAGACACCATTTTCTCAGAACTCCGCAGTTGGGAACTAGCACTACAAAATGTCCTTGGTTCACGTCACCCACCTGGCATTAATTATGTTAATTCCTTTCATCTCAGCATTTATTCGCAGTAACTACTCTTTCTTCACTCCATTTTAGTTTTCTACATCTTTTGTTTTCTGACTTGTCTATTTTTTACCGTCCCTCTGTTACTTACAATGCACTTAGTTTTTCACTCTTATTAACTCGACACCATGTTTTAGTAGTGTCTTGCATATTACCTTGTCTTCCTTCAACATTTAAGCTCTCGGATTTTCAAATCTCATCCAGTGCAGTTGTTCTGGCATAACCACAAGCGCCGGAACAAAGAGGAAGAACACAAGGCCAGAGGAGATGGTGAGGTGACATCATCCAATAGCCTGCTGACAATGATTGTGCCACGACAGGAGTGACCTATGCAAGAAGTGAATGTAAGCACTGCTCCTGTCAGTCTCAGCCGGACATTAGTGGACTTTATTCGTAGAGTATTAGCACGGCCAGCAGAGAGTGCTACAATGCCAGATTGTCGTGATCCATATCTGTTGCTTGTTTGATTGCATATATTTTGATGAAATATGCTAATTCCTTCTCTGCTTGTAAACATGGCGTCCTCTGAAAGTGAGCCCTTAGTTAGAGGAACTTCCTTTAAGCAGGTATACCAATTAGCTGACTTCAATATACGAAAAGGTGAAGCTCCGACACCAACTACTACAGGAATTTTTCCACGAGTGACCCAACCACCACCCACTATACTGTCACCTATAAGCTTTGCCAGCCTCCCCTTCCGTATCTATTGAGGTGCAGGCCATGCCTAGTGAAAGCCGATCTACTGGTAGACTCAGCTGGCACTACTGGAATGTGACCCATGTCCTCTGCCACCAGAGCCTTCTCCAGCCCCATGTTAAGCGCCTAACGGCCGCATTAAGATGAGGCCAGTCATGATGCTGAAACAGTTGCATGAAATGCACATTAGTGTGACCAGTTTGAGTAGCTATCTTTATCAAGTCACCACCTACATCATATTCCCCATCTCTATCAAGACTGTTCCCTGCTCCACCTACTTTCATTACCTGGTCTCCTTCGTAAAATTCCTACATAACTCCCCTGTGTTGTCAGTCACCTGAGCCAACCCTGCACTAGGCTTCACAATGGTGGTGACCTGGTTCTCAATCCCAACAATCCCTGCAACTGCTGGTCCATACCTCTACCGTGCAAACTGCCTAGTAGCAGAACCACCTTCTTTCTGTCAGACTTTGCAACTGACCTAGGCCTCCTAACTGCTGAGAACTGCTGCATGTTCCCTACACCTACACTCAACTCTTGACAGTTGGTCAAATCTCTTACATATACGCGAAGTATAACTGTCTGAATACCTACTCCTCCTCTTCCTCCTCCTAGTTGTCTTCTTGCCAACTGCCAGTTCCCATTCCCCAGCACCCTACACCCTCTTCAACCTATCTAGTTCCTTCTCTGCGTGTTTTAACTGCACCTGAAGGGTACAGATCTTATGCTCCTGCTCTTCTATCAACTTATTTCTACTACAGATTCTGCATTCCCAGAAGAGGATCTCACTAGAATGCCCACTGGCTTCTCCACTGCATTCGCCCCTCCAGTGAAAATGTTTTGAATAAATCCCACACTGTAACCCACTACTCACAAATCTATGACAGAGCCCACACTTGTCACTCTTGGTAAAATTTTACAGTTACTGAAAAAAACTAGACATCTAAGTTACCTAAGTTCAGTTACACCAGTAGAACTATTTATAGAACTAACAATAGCAGTGTCGAAATTCTCTCTTGACTAAGAAAGCAACTTCTTGTATTAGTACTACTAAACCACAACTAATACTAATACCAACAAAACTTCACAAAATTATTAGCTAAAACCAAAAATTCAAGTGGTCACTGGAACACTGAATGAAGTTAAAACACTAAATGAAAGTTTTACTGAACTATTTCACTACAAACAATAAGAAAATACAGCTGAAAACTAAAGCACCAAATTTACTAAACGGCTTCAACGCACAGAAAACACTAAAAACACAGCAAGCGAATCTTTCCAAAAGTTCATTATATCGTTATTTCACCAAAAACAGCATGAAACACTGCTGAAAACTATTAAATTTAATAATTGTATAACAGTGCATAAATTACTTTGTCAGTACTTAGCTTTATAGCCTCTAGAGCTGCAACTGCATGCCACAAAATGTAACCACACTACTGAAAAATTCTGCATAATTATGCTTCCTATGTCCCTTGTCAAACTCCACTGCGTCACCAATTAGTTCACTAAACATGACATTCCTTAAACTGAATCTGTCTTTCAATATTGTTCACTTTCTTTCTTAACCTTTTAGTGTTACTTTTTATGGTCTCTAGATTTGTCTACATGCCAGTATTTCAATTCTGCATCTTTTTGGAATTCATGCTGTGCTGTTTCCTCTATTTGTGCCTCAACAACCCCAAAATCACTTTGCACAGTTTTCACTCCTACTTCTTCCAATTCTGAATAGTTTTTTGCAACTTTAATATCACTCTCAATATTATCATCAAATTCAATAATCTTGTCCTTTGTGTGATAAAATTCTCCACAGACTTCATCTGTTTTGTCATTAATTTCAGACTACTTCGCCATTACTGATTTTAAGCTTCTCACTATCTGTTTTATCCTCTCCCACGTTACATTCCCCAATTTTGTCACAAGAATTATTCATCATTATTACTTCCTCAGACACTGATACCACATTATCAAACCCGCTAGACATTTCATCTATTTTATCAGCAAATTCAGCTTTTAAATCCTCAAATTCAGATTTTATACTATCACCAATTTAAGACTTTAGATCATAAATTTTTGATTCCATTCTTCCAACTAGTTTCTCATTATCTGAGTTTAAGAACAGTGTAAACTGATCGGCCACAGCTGATGACTAGCAACACAAGTTATGTAACGCAACTGATGCTGGTACTTGTGGCTATTGCGATGTCCACTGTTGATGGACACATGGAGCAGGCAACGATATGGACGATGCATTGGCGATACTGAAACTATCTGGGACAAGTGAGGGGAAGGAGACTCAGGCAAGGGCATAGGTTGACTGTGGTGTCAGCCAAGGTGTGGGCTGGTTGATGGCGTGCCTTTCAAACTCCAGCAATAGGAATCAACACTATTTTCCCACTAAAGGGCAAGTGAACAACATAAAATTAGAAGATGGCTTATCTGCTGAGGGGAGTGGTTGTCCATTGCCTTTATACCCTAATGAACAGATTTAAGTTTATCAAGTGGCCAATGAATCTCAGTGGATTATGAAAAAACAAACACATTAGCACTTTTGAAAACACTTTACGTAATGACAAGAGCTCACATTTGAATATTCATCAATACGATTCAAAGAACAAACTGAATTGGTCATGTGCATGGAAAGTAGTCTGCAGGCAAATTACATATATGCGAATCCAAAAAAAGATATTATCTAGTACTTGAAAGGCAACCGGCTTCTGGTATTTCAGTCCTAATGCCAAAACAGACTTCTAAAATCCCATACTCAGTTCACGTACCCGAGAGGCATTTTGATGCCTAAATGACCTTACCCGATCAGCATCTACCAGCAAAAACCACGAAAACATCCCTGCATGCTCTCAGCTCCATTAGTCACGTGACCACTACACTGGTCAAAACTGTGGCCAACCACATTTGGTCACAACTTGTCATTTATACTTAACATTTAATTAAAATTATTTATCACAAAATTTAAAATATTCTTCCATTCATAATTGTTATGAAATTAACTTTCTTTTTTAGATTGACACGTTGCCAGAATCCACATACACTAGTCAAGAGTCTTACTCTATTTCCAGCTTCTGTTTTGACACTGCATTATTCAAATGTTATTTTTTGTTCTTCATACCTATTTCTAACTTCTCATTTAAAACACAGTCAAATCTCATATTGATTAAAGTAGAACTGTTTCACTGTGGATGACTTGTTTTGGCACTTTTTTTTTCTAAATCACTCTTCTCTTTCATCAGAAAATTCTTGGCGAAATTTCACACATGTTCCAGTAGACGGTGCCACAACTGTGATACGTATTATCATGCAACACTGCCCCTTGTTATCTTATTCATTCACACGAGCAGGCACACCTCACACATACAAAACTGCCAACTCCGGCAGCTCAGACCAGAATGCTTGTCCGAGCTGCAAGAATTTGCAGTCGTGTGTGTGTGTGTGTGTGTGTGTGTGTGTGTGTGTGTGTGTGTGTTTTGCATGTTCTCTTTACAGTAAGTAGCAATCCATCTTTTCCTACATTGTTGTTATTTCAACCTGGAGTTTCCATTGTATTACTGATTTATGAAATTAATTCACACAAACATAAAATTCCAATTTTGCAAACAGGGTTTCACATGACAACTCAAATTACTCTAAGATTAAGCAGATTCAGAAGTTACTAACATGTTTGGACAATATTACGTTAAACACTTCAAATATAACTAAAGCTGTTTGCTTTAAAATTCAAGCAAATACAATGTTTATGCCTGTTTACATTCCAACAATGATGAAGAGCTTCAGAATACAGAATTTACAAAATTCATTGAGACTGCAATGGAAATCAGTTAACTAGACTGAAAAATGTTTTATGAAAGGATCAGTGGTATGTGAAATGGAAGAGTCACACGATTAGTTAAACTTTTTTCTCTGCAATTGCAAACTGTTACTGTCTTCCATCTCTCAGAGTTGACATGTTTGGGACATGATACATTACATGTCAATAGGTGAATCATACCTGAAGTGTGATCAGTATTCTGTGTACTAAGTATATCTTTAACAATGGGGAAAACATCTGTACATGCATTTCATTGTATTCCCAACACACGGATGCAGATTTGCCTTCAGTTCTGTGGAACAGGCAGCAGCAAGATGGGGGTAGTAAGGCTGAGCAGTCCACTCAACACACTGCAGGTTATTGTTGTGTGCTAAGAGCAATGTGTATATAGACACTAAGATATGTAATAAATACTGTTAAGAATTTTCACAAACAAAAATACAACAAATATATGGGAAATTCAAAGACACAATGAAAGGATTCCAGTTTGGCAAGCAAACTGGGGTGAGGGGTTGAGTGGATGTGGACAGAAGAGAGGAAGGGAAGGTTACGGAACAGTTGCTGATGACTGAGGGAGGCAGCAAGTGTACAAGATAGGAATCTTGGAGGGAGAGGCAACAGGTGGACAGGATACGGATGTGACAAGCAAGCACTGGAACTGATGAGTGCATGCAGCACACAATGACGACGGCAGGGGCAATTTAATTGGGTGTGAGTGATAATAGAGGAATGGGAGACTGGGAAAGGGGGTGTGGGTGCAGCAGGTTAGTGAAGATTGATCCCACGAGCATTAGTGAATCAAAGGATATGTTGCAGGGATAACTTCCGTCTATGTGGTCCAGAGGAGCTGGTGCTTTGGTGTGTGTGTGTGTGTGTGTGTGTGTGTGTGTGTGTGCGCGCGCGCGTGTGGTCCAGATAACATGGTTTGCGAAGCAGCCACTGAAATTTTTCATTTGTTGCTCCGCAACTGCACCGTCGGGTCCGCTCTTTGCCACGGTTTGGTAGTGGTCATTCATTCAGATGGACAGTTGGTTTGTGGTCGTACAGACATAAAATGCTGTATAGAAATGGCAGAAAAGCTGGTATATGACACGGCTGCATTCACATGATAGAATGTACTCATGACAGGACTGGAGCAGGGTGTGTCAATCTGACAGATCGTGATCCTGGGTTTTCCACGGACTGATGATACGTGTGGCAAAGAGGTGGCAATGTGTGTGGAATAAGGATGTTGCGTAGGTTGGGTGATGGCAGAATATCACTTGACGAGGGGTGGGAAAGATTGTAGCTACAATGTCCCTCACTTCTGGGCACTACAATAGGTAGTCAAATCCCTGGTGAAGAATATGGTTTAGTTGCTGAACTTGGTTCAGTGGTACTCTTGCATCAATGATGTACTCTGATCTGTAGCAGGAGACTAATACACTTTGTGAAAGATTCTGTAAACACTGGTTTTAACTTTGAACATATCGTACATACCAGTTTTGACATGCCAATACATCTTATGTCAACTGTCCCATTAATTAAAATACGGAGTGCATATGCAATGGCTGCATATATTGACCTGTACTGAGATCAGACAATAGTTACTCTTTATCAAAACTGATCGTCACAAATAAAGGTTTTACAAATGAGATGCTCTCTTTCTTCAAGTTGAAGTAGTTACATATGAGAATGTAATTGTCTGAATGTATAAGGCATCTTACTAATTACGTCTTCACATATAACTAATTCACCTTTAAAGGGCAGATAAATACATCTGTAGCACAGCCATGGGCACTTTATGCACCCTCCTGTGCCAAACTGTTTATGGGCCATCCAGAGGAAACCTCCATAGCCTCCAAAAAACCCAAACCCCTTGTCGGCTGGATTGATGATGTGAACCCTGGGCCAAGGTAATCTATCCTTATTCCCTCACAGCCTTCTCTCCCATTCGCTTCACCCTGGATCCCTCAAGACCATGTGCCACCATCCTGGATGTTGACTTACAATTCTCAAATTGGCTACACTCATGCTTATGTTCATCCAGAGCCCACTCCACACCAAGAAGTTGCTCCCACAAAGTCTGGCCACCTGCTGACAATTCACTTGCCCAGTACGCTGAAGGTTTCACGATGTTCACAGACAGGCACTATTCCCCAAAACTAGTCCACAACTAGGTTTGTCATTCCATATTCTCACACATTCCTAATCCTCCAACAACCATGAAGAACAAATTACAAAGGAGCATCTCACCCATCACCTCTCTGTCTGAAGCAGCTGAATCATGTCCTTCGCCATGGCTGGAACTACCTACCATCATGCCTGGAAATAAGGGACATTCTACCTACAATCCTCCCCATTCCTCCAAGTGCTATTCCACTGCTTACCCAACATACACAACATCCTGGTCCATCCCTATACTGCATCTACTGCCAACCAATTTCCACATGGGCATTAACCTGTGGAGTTACAAGCCCACCCAGCACATCCTACTCCAGTTCCAGTACAGCTTATCCTATCCCATCATCAGGGATAGGGCCACCTGCAAATACAGCCACATCATAAATCAACTATGCTGCCATTCCTGTACAGTATTTTATGTGGGCATTATCACCAACCGTCCACCTGAATGAATGCCCACCGCCAAAATGTGACCAACAGCAGACGTGGCAACCCATTGGTGGAATTCGCTGTTGAGCATAGCATGGACAATTTCAATGGCTGTTTCAAAACCAGTGCCATCTGGATCCTATAGCCCCCTCGCCTCCCAGCACCAGCTTCTCTGTACTCCATAGATACAAGTTATCCTTGCAATACATTCTTCATTCTAATAATCCTCCTCGTAACCCTTTGCACCCAGCCCTTCTACCCCACAGTCTCCCCTTCATTTGTTGTCATACACTCCTCTGGTGGTCGTCCTCATGTGCAGCAAGACTTCACCAGATGCAATTCCTGCATGTCACATACCTGTCCACACACTTGCTTCTTCTACCTCCCACTTTCTTATCTTTTACACCTGCTGCCTCCCCTCAAGTCATCAGCCACCCTTCCCCAGCTCTCTCTCTCTCTCTCTCTCTCCCCCCCTCTCCAGCTGTTTCTTCCCTTTACCTACTCCACTCTACTACCCTTCAACCCTGTCTACCTGCCAAACTGCAGTCGCAGCATTTTGTGTTCAGCTGGCACAATGTAGCTACCAAGGTGTGTGTGTGTGTGTGGTGGGGGGGGGGGGGGGTCAGGTCACATTAGTTCTAGTTTGTTCAAAAGCTTTCAGTCTTTTACTCAACACTTCTAACATCTCACGAGTTGTTACCTTTAGTCCTAAATTATTTACAAAAGTAAAACATGGTTACTCCAGAATAATTTTTATTATTTATTTCACATTCACAATACTTATATACAATATAACAAATATGCCAAGTCAAATTGATGGAGAATTTACTTTAGTAACAGTTTAGACATAATAATGAACATTACCACTTGGAATCTTACTATGAACAGAATATACAAGCATTTAGAACAATTATACACAGTAGTAGTTTTGTAGAGTATTCATCATTCATCTGGCGTCGAAAACAACTACTGTTCTTGTTAAGGAAATTACTCTTCTGTTTACCACATTAATTCAAGTAAATTAATTTTTCAAATTGTAATAAATCATGCTATGTTACTCAAGCCATGTTTGCAGAAATTTTAACAAATTTTAATTAGTTACCTTTCCTGGTCTTACACTTTTACAGATCTATCAAGTAATTTTTTTCTTTGTAGAATACTGATTTACAAACTGATGTTCTTGACAGCCTTTCAATGAAATACACATTTATTAAGTGGTAATGATAAGGGGCAGTCAAATGAAAACCCAACAATGGCCACAATAGGACCATGGAGAGGTCCCATTTAAAAATAATCACCACACACATAAAAACAATTATCTTACTCAGAGATGAGCTGTTTTGTAGAACACGGTTGACCGCTGATGGATTTATACCACACCCACTCTTATACTTACCCATCCGACAAACCAACATCCGCACACTAGTAGGCAAAGAGAACCGGAGAGGGAGAGTGCCCCTTATAGGTCCATGACCAACAGCACACAGTAACCTCAGTTTTCATGACAATGGCTATTATTTGTACTAAGAGAATCCAATTGTATGACAATCAGTATCTTATCAACATTCAATCACATAACCATATAAAACAAATCTGCTCATGCTATTACAAGAGTTCTTTTTAAAAATCAGGTTAACAATAATGCAATAAGAAGTCAGAAGAATGTGGATCAATGGTCACCGATTAGAAACTATGATTAAACATGAGTGAGCACACAATGAATTGTTAGTATTTGAGTTTCAGAGCACAAAATCAGTTAAGGTCATATCGCCCATGTAAGAACCTTAGAACACTGACATGAAAAAGGAGTTAAAAATGCCTACACGTTAAGCCTAATCAAAGGGAGGAGAAAGAGCTAGGAACAAGGACTTCCTCTTGGAGATAGGTCCGTAAAATATGCTGTAGAGACAACAGAGGTGCCGAACTGAAGATAAAATGTCCTCAGCCATATTGCTAAAACGAATAAAACGTAAAACATGGGTGATAGCCTGAGTGTCGTTCACTAAAACAGCAAACGTACATTAGAATGTGAGTAGTTAAAAAAAGTGCATTGTGTCAGGAAATGGTGAACTGTCAAAGGTTAATGACAATTGGTGGGGGATTGCCACTTAACAAATGGCAATGACGAAAACCACAGCGCTCAATACTCAGATGATCTCCTTGCGGCGAGAGGTCGGCCAAGCTGCTGGGAGAGGTTTAATTCCCCAGAGATTGTTCCCATGAAGGGAAGACCAGTGGTGATACAAAAATGACACCACCTGGTGACAAATGGCAACAATGGAAGGAATGGAAGAATTAGCATGCAGACTGTCAGACTGACATGATCAGTAACCCACAAACCCCTCAAGAGCGAGCAAATAGAAGCTTTCTGAGAGCCACTGCACTAAGGGATGGACTGTGTACAGCACACAGAGGCTCTGAAGTGCACAGAGTCTAAGCAGATGACAACTGAAAAAACTTGTGACACCGGATATCTGCATGGCCTAATACGGGGCAAAAACCTCTGTTGTAAATACTGAGCAGCATTCTGGAAGCAAATACTGAAAATTGTTAGTGCCAATGATGAACACAGACCCAACACCACGGTCAGCCTGAGAGCCATCAGTGTACACAAAGGTACTATCATTAAGTTCTGTGCGAAGGTAGTGAAACTGAAGGTGATAGATTGAGCCTGAAGTAGTGTTCTTAGGAAGTGAATGAAGGACAAGGTGAACACTGGCCACCACATAAAGCCAAGGAGATGAAGCGTTCACACCCATCGGGAAAGTGGCAGGTAGCATGACGTTAAGCTGCTGGAGCAAGAGCCGAAAGCAAACTGTAGGAGGTAACAGAGAAGAGGGACAGGCCCCCTACCGGAGATCAAAGGAGTCATCAAGGAAGGAGGCATAGGATGACTGGCCATGCATGGCAGACAAAAAAAAAAAAAAACACACGTATCTGCTGAGGAGAAAGTTATGGTGGTTGGACAGTGGTAGTTTGGCAGCTTCTGCATACATACAGACACTCAACCGGGCTAGTTTAACAGGTGCCAGCAGCCAAACAGATGCCACAACAATGGATAGTATTAAGACAGCATAAGAGGGACAGACATGCAGAAGCATAAATGAAACATCCACCGTATAGTGTCAAACAAACAAGGGACTGGTACAAACAGAGGAGAGTGGTTCGACCTGCTTCCCAGCAAGTACCACAGAGGACACACAGGCTACTGATGGACTGTATACAGTGGGCTGCCAGGTAGGACATGTGGGATGAAGAAAGTTTCCCATTGAGCTTGAGATCCAGGAATTTTGTAGTTTCAACGAATGGAAGAGCAACTGGCCCAAAATGTGAAGACTGGAAGAAACAAATTGCACCACCAGAAATTCATACAAACAGTTTTGTTAGTGGAAAAATGAAAGCCACTGTCAATGCGCAATGAGTAAAGGCGATCGAGACATTGCTGAAGACACAGTTTAATGAGACAAGTCCATGGAGAATTGCAATAGATGGCAATATAGTCAACAAAAAGGGAGCTGCATATGCCCAGCAGAAGACAGACCATTATAGGGTTAATGGCAATAGCAAAGGGACAACACTCAGGATGGAACACTGAGGCATACTGTTTTCCTGGATAAAGGTGTCCGATGAGACGGAACTCGTATGTATCTTGAAACTCAGTCTTTTAAAAATTCCCGAAGGAAATGGGGCATGCAACCCACGTGTAGGGAGTACGGAGGATACCAGTCCTCCAGCAGGTGTCTTAGGCTTTCTCCAAATCAGAAAACATGGCTGCAGTTTGGGATTTCCACAGAAAAAAGTTCATGACATGGGTGGACAAAGTGACGAGGTCATCAACTGCAGACCTATGTGCTCGAAAACCACACTGTACAGTGGTTAGTAAATCGCGAGACTCAAGCCACCATACCACCTGGGCATGAATCTCATATTCCAACACCTTGCAAAAACAGCTGGTGAGAGAAATGGGGCATTAGCTAGACACAAGCTGTTTGTCCTTACCGAGCTTAGGTATGGGTATTACAATGGCTTCACACCAGCACCAGAGAAATTTGCCCTCTGCTCAGATGCAATTGTACATACGAAGCAGAAAGTGCTTGCCCGCAAGAGAAAGTTGCTACAAAATCTGAATGTGAACATTGTCTGGCCCTGGAGCAAAGGATCAGGATGAGGTGAGGGCAAGATCTAGCTCCTCATAGTAAAGGCAGCACTGTAGCACACTCAATTCTGAGAAGAGAAAGGTACCGCCTGAGCTTCCATGAGTCGTTTCTGATGGAGGAAGTCATGGTGATAGTGGGAGTAGCTTGAAATCTCCGCAAAATGGTGGACCAAGGTGTTGGAGATAGCAGTAGGGTCCACTATGACACAGTCTGCTACCATCAGGCCGGAAATTGGGGAATGGATCTTGACCCCAGAAAGTCGTTGGAGGTTGGCCCACTGTTAAAAGAACCAGTGAATGAAATCCAGCTAACTTATTTGCTATCCTGAAGAATGTGACAACACTGTGCATGCAACTATTTATGATGAATGCAGTTTGTCATTGTAGGATGATAGTTGTAAACTGAGAGCATGGAGAGAACGAACCACACCACTAAAGATGATGGGCAAGCTGGGCAGTACAGAAAGATAGGTCCAAATGGGACTAGTGTGCATGGAGTGTGAAAGTAACATGGGTTATCTTGTATTAAGGCAGATGAGGTTCCGTTGTTTGTGAAGGTCAGCCAACAGGCCACCTCTCTGACAGGCTCTGGAAGAGCCCCAGAGGAGATGGTGTGCACTGAAGTCACCGACCAGTAGAAAGTAGTGAGGGAATTGACCAATAAGCTGGAGAAAGTCTTCCCTGGTGATACCAAATGAGAGTGTTGTGGACATTACAAAGGGAAAAGGTGAAGTGAGGAAAAAAATGTGGACTGCAACAGCTTGCAGCTGGGTGTTCAGTGAGATGGTTTGACTATGAATGTAATGCCGGATGAGCAGAATGACTGCCCCACGAGGTGGAATACTGTCCTCAGGGGGAAGGACAGAGCATACCAGAAATAAATGTAGGAGGTCAAAGCAGTTGCAATTATGCAAATTTGCAGGTCGGCTAGGTGAGGATATCACATGGCGGCACTGTTGAAGAGGACTGCCGAGTTAGTGAAGGAGAACAACATTTGATTTTGTTTAATTCCTTGGAGCCTTTCTGGTTGGCAGAGGAAGACTAAGATGTTTGTTGACTGGAAGGACGTAAAAAGTATTCACGGGAGTATTTGTTCCATCCTTTCTGGCTTGCTGGTTATATAGCAGGTGATTTCGTCACCAGAGGCAAAGATGTGGTGGCTTGTTACACATCTGGAGGAGGAGACTGAGATGCTACTGTGACAATGGCGATTTTACAACCATGGTGCTGAATTTGAGGCTGCTGTAGCAAGAGCAGTACTCTAAGTGCCATATGGTAAAACCCAAGACTTTCAACTATCCTACATCTTGCAAGCGAAAGGGTAAGGTACTTTTTCCTTCACCCAGATCTCCTGGACAGCTCGCTCATCGATATACACATAACATTCTCAGAATGACACTATATGGTTGCCACTGCAACTGATACAGTGGGGAGAAGGATATGGACAATTGGCCTCGTGAGCATCTCTACTACAAGCAACACATCTGGCCGTGCTCTGAAGGGGCATTCAAATGTGGCTGTAACGTTGACACTGGTAGCAGTGCATCAGGTTTGGAATGTATGATTGGAGCGTGATGACTTCATAACTTGCTTTGATCATTGAAGGAAAACCTATCCTATCAAATTTGAGAAAGAGTGTGCTTGTAGGTACTAAGATTGCATCAACCTTTTTCATTTCCTAATGGACTGCAGTGATGGCCTGATCAGAGAAGAAAGTTTGGATTTCTCCCTCGGTCAGACCATCGAGCAGACTAGTGTAAATAACACCTTGAAGAATTCAGTGTTCGATCGGCCATACCATGAACAGGATAACCATCGAGGAGAGAAGCTGCAAGCAGCTGTTGGGCTCGAAAATCACAATTCGTCTCCAAAAGCAGTGCCATTACGTAGACTAGAGCAGGATTTCACAGGGCAGGCAATTGCAGTGTCTTTCTGAATTATCAATGGGATAGCAAAGGACTGACCACCTCCAGTATGTGATACCCTGAGGAACTGAGGTGCAACTGGGAAAGTCTTAGAATCTTTAACCTTATTCTGTTTACGTTTAGTAGATGTTGACTGAGATGGTGATTGGCTTATTGCAAGAAAATCCCCATGATTACCAGCATCTCTGGTGGTGTGCTTCTTCGAATTAGAAGCTTGGTCATTCAGTGCACTGGAGACCAACACACACTGATCGGTACTTGAACACCAATAGTTTCCACCACCCTGTACACAAGAAAGCTGTCCTGAACACGTAGGTTCACAGAGCCTACAGTCTGAATTGCAGGACTTAAAATGTGTTTTTGGGGAAAATGGATATATCAAAAGAGACATCACAAACGCTTTCAAGGGCCGCTGATGAAAGACACTTGGTGAATCAGTAGAAGAGGCCAAACGGACTGTATTCCTGCCATACTGTGGAGCAAATAGCAGCAAGTTAGGACGTTTGCTGCAGAAACAGGGGCCAAGACCAGTGTTCCGGCCCGCCCCCAAGATACGAGATATGTTGCGCCCTGTTAAAGACGACATTGCTCTTCGTGTGTCCGGTGTGTATGGTGTACCCTGTCAATGTGGCAGCATGTATATTGGACAAACAATTCACACAGTTGCAGAGTGGTGCACTGAGCACAAGCGCCATATAAAACAAAGGGAGCTTGACAAGTTGGCCATAGCGGAGCATTGTCTAGAAAACGGACATAAAATACAGTTCAAAAATACAAAGTTGTTGGTTCATGCGCCTACATATTGGGACTCCTTTGTAAAGGCAGCAGCCGAGATTAATTTAAACAACAATTTCAACAGAGACCAGGGATACACACTCAGCAGGGCATGGGGGCGGGCATTGGACATTGAAAGAAAGTGAAGACAGATGCGCGACGCGAGAGCGGCAGTTTCAAACATGGCGCCTGCCTCTGGCGCCGCCTGACGTTACCGGTGCTGCCACGGGCTATAGCTCTGCTAGCTGCCCAGGTCGACTTACGGGCGCACGCCACATTGGGTCGATCTGATTGGCTGCTGTTGATGTCATCATGCCCATGTAAGCAAGAAACCGTAGCAGCCCTGGCAGTCAGTGAACTCCTGATGACAATGGCGGAGATGGCCATCAAAAGCTTGGGGATTTTATTCGAATTGACACGGCTGGAAACTGAAAACGTTTTATTCACCTTTCAATCTAAACTACGCATCAGTCTAGCAACAGATCACACTTTCGCCACAATCGTCATTCAGGAAATAGTAAAAACCAGTAAACTACCGATTCTTTAACAAATCTAATTGAACTCCCAGCTTCAAATGTCTGATTACAAACAGGTTAATGTTTTGAATATTTGAAGTTAAATGTGTTAGAAAAAGTTTAACAAAGGTTTTAGATTATGTTTCAAGTTTTTAAGTCACTAGGTACCCTCATTATGAAACAATGAATGAATCCAATTTGGGTAATTTGCACTCCACTTTAAGCACAAGATAGTTTTTCATGCATCTCTACGTTTATGACAGCTCATCTCCTGAACTATGTGTCATACAATGTTATAATTTCAATAGTATATTCAGTGGTGTATGTGGATAATGTCAGCAAAGTATGCTGCAAATAAAGGAAGTACAGTGGTAAAAATAAATGCTGCATATCACTTCATTGTCAGTACTGGTCATAATAGGAAATAAAGCAATTTTTGTTCTATCAGGTACAGTTATAAGAAAACAAAAATAAGAAGATAAACACATGTCCACTTAACTAACACAAACAAACAAACAAAAGAAACTAAAGCAAAATAAAAAAAGAAACTGAACGATACAACTGCAGACACTACAGTTTATTCTCAGTCATCTTGCACAACACACTGTTTCTTGACCAGAGTATCATCCTAGTAACTGAAGCAATCTTTGAATACTGTTAGGCATACTCGTTGACAAGCTGCAGATCAGATAAGCCTATAGGATATTGTCCCATTCTCTATGATGCCCAAATCGCCTCTGGTGGGACAGGACAATTGCAAACTGCTCATTCTACCATGGCTCAAACATTCTCAAAGCAGTTGAGATGTGTTGAATATGTAGGCCATTCCATACAACTAATTGCATGCTCCACTAGGAAGCCATTATTAAGATTGTGCCAATGGGAGTATGCATTAATGTCCATGAACATCAATCCCGCTCCAATATTTTCACCAAATGGATCAACAATTTGTGCAAGGATGTCAACCAGATTCTTCACACCAGTCATTCTCGATGTATTGGCACAAATGTCCGATGGCAATAAATGATTCCACCCCAAAATATGACAACCGCCTTGATAAATATGGCTCAATACAAGAATATCAGTACTGTCAGGGTGGAAAGTGAACTGGGTCACATCAGGAAAATGTGTTTTGTCCCACTGTTGATTAGTCCACAAAGAGTGGTTTCGTGCCCAAGTGACACAAACCCCTCTCTGATTCAGATTTAGAGGAGCAGCCTTTAGAGGTTTTCTGGCACATAATCACTGTGCATGGAGTCTTTTTCGTATTGTTTGTTTTGACACCTGCACTCCTGTAGCTGCTTGGAATTGCCACCACAGATCTGTAGTACTGAATTGAAGGTTTCTGTTTGCTGTTGCACAGAAATCAGTCCTGCTATTTTTCTGCCACAGCTATTTCTGTGATGATCATCAACTGATCTCATTGCTAGAAACTTCTTTCATTTTCTAGAGATATCAATTTGACTCACAGTGATATTCACTGTGACGGCCACCTGTCTTGTTTTCTGCTCCATTATAGTGTAACTATATGGATCCCGTGATTGTGCTTTATTGTTGTCTGAACCATCCTGAAGCAATGCAACTCATGTAATGAGACTGCATTGTTTACAGGTGACACAGTTGCCATAGACTGCAGATACTGCCCCTCACAGTAGAAACATTGACTGTTTCCGCTAGAGTTACATAACAAGCACATCAATTAATTAAATTGCATAGATAAAATATCTGCACAAGCATAAAAGAAGGTTGTAATTAGGCAAACTTCCAGAGCCAGTGACTCCTCCTTCGGGAAGGAGGTCTGAAGGGGAAGGAAGAGGGGTGAAGGAGTAGGACTGAAGAGATCTAGCTAAGAAACGGGGTAGATTTCGGGAAAGTCACGCAGAACGGCAGGGCAGGGGAGACTTACCGTACGGAATGAGAAGGGAAGACTGATTGTTGGGGACTACATCAGATGAGATTTGAAAACCTGAGAGTTTAAAGGTAGAAGACAAGGTAATATGCAGGACAGGGATTACTGCTTACACATCATGCACGAGTTAATAAGAGTGAAACACTAAGTGCATTGTACATAACAGAGGTGGGAGGGGGCAGTCAAAAATAGACAAGTAAGACAACCAAAGATATAGAAAACTGAAACGGTGTGAAGAAAAGAGTAGTTAATGTGAAGAAATGCCGAGATGGAAGAAATTAACGTAAATTAAGGCCAGGTGAGCTGCGAGAACCAAGGACATGTTGTAGTGCTAGTTCCTAGCTATGAAGTTCTGACAAACTGGTGTCTGGGGGAAGAATCCAGATAATATGTGCAAACGTGTGATGAGTGACAAACAATTAAACGTCAGATTTCACATCATACATAGTACGCGTGAGAAAAACCTGATCAGTTTGGTGGCTTACTTTTCTTGGACATACTATGTGTGATGTAAAATTTGACATTTAATTTTTTGTGATGTCACTGTTTTATTGACTCTATAGCAAAGGGCTAAATTGTCGAAACTGGTTAAGTGAACCAAATAAAGGTTTCATTATGCAGCTGATGACCTTTTATCATCGTTGAACTGAAGATTTTCACAGACATTTGCTCAGTTATGAATACAATACTGGTAAGTGTGAGAATCTGCTATGAACACACTTCTTATTCCATGGACTGTATTGTACAAGAGTTTGTGTAACTGCGTTTAACTTTCTAATATGTACAATAAATATTCTAGTTTCAATCAGATACTGATGATGATGATGTTTGGTTTGTGGGGCGCTCAACTACGTAGTTATCAGCGCCCGTACAATTACCCAATCTTTGCTCAGTCCAATTTCGCCACTTTCCTGGATGATGATGAAATGATGAGGACAACACAAACACCCAGTCATCTCGAGGCAGGTGAAAGTCCCTGACCCCGCCGGGAATCGAACCCGGGGCCCCGTGCTCGGGAAGCGAGAACGCTACCGCGAGACCACGAGCGGCGGACACAACATCAATCAGATACTGTCAGCATATTACTCTGCTAACAGCTTATGGGCCAGGCTGTATAATTCAGCATAATATTCTAAAAAATATGAGATGGTTCACTAGTGGAAATTAGCAGCAGGTAATACAATGGTTTTTGTAGTTACTAAATCACTGCCTCTGACAGACACTGATCGGGAGGAAAAATTATAGTATGCGACAATTCACTATGCGAACTATTTAGAACACAATCATTTGTGGGATTCCGTATGGCAAAATAATGGCCGTAACTAAAGTTTGCGCATTGAGAGCAAAAATTACACACTCCATCCATCCGTCACTATATGTTCAGTTACAAGATATGTCTACAGCTAAATAAGCATGAGCCTAAAGCACGTCTACAAATATTCTGACCTCTACTGATGAATAGATTTACAAAGACACAGCTGACAACCAGACTAGAAAATTGTTCGTCAATTGAAGAATAAATGTTGAAGATAACTTCCACAAAAATTATATGGTTTATGAGTTTTGATGTTAAAGAAGAATGAATTGGGTGTATTCTACTTGCAGGTCTACCAGACAAATATAAACCTATGATTAAGAGCTTAGAAAAATTCAAACTTGTCAATCACAGGAGACTCCATAAAAAATAAATTGCGGCAAGAAACAATCAATGTTGCCTGCAATAAACCACTGATAAGCAACACTGCTCTGTGAGTCAACAAGAGATAGAATGGTGATGTTACATTCAGAAAAAAGGTCAATGGTGCTACAGCTGTGACAAATACAAGCAGCTCGAAGAAAATTGTCTCAGAAAGATAAGAAACAATGAAAAAACATTGGCCAAGACAGCGAGCTACCAGACTTTCTTTCAAATGCAGCTGCAGGTAAAGATGCACATGGACAGAATATGTAGATTCACGCGTGTCAGCATAAGTGTCTAAATATCCATGTAACAACAATATTGGTAAAATAGTTATAGGCTTGCAAGTTGTGATAGCAAATAATGGCAACTTACCTGTAAAAGGCATAGGATCTTCACTTGCAAATGTTCTCACAGGCAACAAAGAAACAATGTTAAAGTAGAGGATTCCTGTATGTGCCTCAACTACACACAAATCTACTAGCTGTTAGTAAAATAGTAGAAAAATTCATTCAATATTATTTACAGGCAATGTTGTCATACTTACGACACATCCAAAAATTTGGTTCCCAGTGTCATTAGCAAATAGAATGTATCAACTGATCAACCAAATGATCAAATTTTTGAAGCCATCAGCATTACAGTCAAATAACTCTGATTTGAGAGATTAAAGACTAGGTCATCTGCAATCTGAAGCTATGCATGCACTTCACAAAAGCCTTGCTAGTGAAATTTGAGGGAGCAGTTGACACTACATGTGGAACTTGCTCAGAGGGCAAACAAACAAGACTTTTTCTTTTTCAAGATCTAGCTCAGGAGCCACAGAAATTCTTGACATAGTTCACACAGACTCGTGTGGGCCATGAAGACTAGGGCCACTGGAGGAGCCAAATACTTCCTTACTTTAGCTGACGACAATTCCAGGGAAGTATTTGTATATACTCTCAGAAATAAAAATCATGTGAAATGGCTGATTTAAGGCTTTAAAAATCTAGTTGATAGGCAAACTGGAAAAGTGATCTGCACTCTACATACAGGTATTGGCACAGAATGTGTATGTGATAAACTTTTTAAGAGAAGTAGGGATCTGACAGCAAATTACAGTGCCATACACACCAGAACAAAATGGAATAGCAGTGTGTCATAACTGTACAAAAGTAGAAGCAAGATGTCTGCTCTTCAAAGCAAATTTGCCAAATTCTGGGCAGAGCAGTGTCCACTGCAGTCCACTTAATTAACATATCACTGACTAAGGCACTAAAAAGACGACTCCAGAAGCTACTTGGACGAACAAGAAGCTAAATCTTCAACATCTCAAAATATATGGAAGCAAGGCCTACGTTCACATTTTGAGAGCCAACTGATAACAAAACGAGGAAAAGGGGAGGGATAGCAGTGTAGCACAGTAAAGTGCTACTTGTGGGAGCATACATGGACATGGAAGGGACAGGGTAGGGCTGCTAGGTGCAGTCAGCAGGACCAGGGGAGGCAGAGATGTGGGAGGGGGAGGGAGTGGAAAAGGAGAGGGAAAAAAAAGAGTGCATTGGTGGAATAGACAGCTGTGCAGTGCTGGAGTGGGAGCAGGGAAGGGGATAGTCTGTGAATGACAGTGGCCAATGAAGGTTGAAGGCAGGGACACTACAAGGGGGAGTTCCCACCCGAGCAATTCAGAACAGCTGGTGTTGGTTGGGAGGATCCAGATGGCATAGGCTCTGAAGCAGTCATTGCAATGATGAACGCTGTGTTGTATAACTGGGTGGTCCAACTGTTTCTTGGCCACAGATTGTTGGTTGCCATTCATGCAGACAGGCAGCTTGTTGGCTGTCATGCCCACACAGAATGAAGCATAGTGGTTGTAGCTTTGCTTGTAAATCACATCACAGGTAGCCCTCATTTTAATGAGATAATTGATGCTTATGACTGGAAAGGAGGAGGAGGAGGAGGAGGAGGAGGAGGAGGAGGAGGAGGAGGAGGAGGTGGTGGTGGTGGTGGTGATGGGAAGATGTATAGGACAGGTCTTGCAGCTAGGTCTATTACAGGGATATGAGCCATGAGGCAAGGGATTGGGAGCTGGGGTGGAGTAGTGATGGATGGGGATATCGTTTCGGTTCAGTATGTGGTGGAATACCTATGTGGGAGGGTGGGAAGAATAGTGTGTGTATATTCCTCATTTCAGGCATACAAGGGGTAGTTGAAACCCTAGTGGAAAGTGTGATCCAGCTACTCCAGTGCTTCGTGGTACTGAGTCATGAGTTTTCTCCTCTGTGACCGGACGGTGTGACTATAGGAGATGTTAGAAGACTGGATGGATATGGCATGGGAGATCTGTTTCCGTACAAGGTTGGGAGGGTAATTTCGGTCTGTGAAGGCTTCAGTGAGACCCTTGGTATATTTGGATAGACAGACACTGCTTGTCACTAAAAATGTGATGGCCACTGATGGCTAGGCTGTATGGAAGGGACTTCTTTGTATGGACCTGGTGGCAGCTATTGAAGTGGAGGTATTGCTGGCTGTCAGTACATTTGATATGGACGGAGGTACTGATGTAGCCACCATTAAGATGGAGGTCAACACCGAGGAAGGTGGCTTGTTGGGTTGAGGAGGGCCAGGTGAAGCGAATGGAGGTGGTGTTGAGGTTCTGGAGGATTGTGGATAGGGTGCCCTCACCCTCTACCTGGATCACTAAGATGACATCAATGATTCTGAACCTACTGAGGGGTTTGCGATTTTGGATGGTAGGAAGGGTTTCTCTAGATGGCCTATGAATAGGTTTGCATGTGGATTCCCATTGCTGTACCACAGATTTGTTTGTATGCGATGCCTTCAAAGGTGAAGTAATTGTGGGTGAGGGTATAGTTTGTCATAGTGACCACACAGGAGGTTGTAGGTTTGGGATCTGCCGGGCATTGGGAAATATGGTGTTCAATAGCAGCAAGGCCATGAGTATTAGGGATGTTAGTGTAAAGGGGAGTGGCAACAATAGTGACAAGCAGGGTACTGTGTGGTAAAGGAACAGGAACTGTGGAGGGAATGGTTGTTAGCTTTTAAATAGGAGGGTAGTTTGCAGGTAATAGGTGTTTGTCTAACAGACAGAGATTCTCTCAGTGGAGGCACAGTAACCTGACACAATGGGGCATCCTGTGCGGTTGGTTTTATGGACTTTAGGTGGTCAACTGACAGCTGGTGGAGCCTTTCCACCATGTAATCCTTGCTGTTCAAAACAGTGGTGGAGCCTTTTTCAGCAGGTAGTATATTATAAAATCAGTATCAGTTTTTAGGTGGTGGAATGCGGTTCTTTCTGTGGATGTAATGTTATCTTGCATGTTGAGGAATTTGATAAATGATGGTGAGGCAAGGTTCTAGGTTAAGAAAGTCTGGAATGTTAAGAGGGGATGATTTGGGGCTAATAGGAATGAATCACAAGTGGATTGAGTATTGAACCGAGTCAGGCAGGGTACAACATTGGTTTTGGATTGAATATGTTCGGTAGGTTGGTGGCAAAAAGATTTTCCACTGTAGGGACTGGGAGACGGAGAGGTCTTTAACAAATCCAGCATGATCAAATTTGGTAGTGGGGTAAAAGGTAAGGCCTTTGGAAAGAAATGATGCTTCTATGGGACTAAGGCTTTTGGAGGGAAGGTTCGCGACTGTGTTTCAGGGATGTTTAGGTTGTGGATTCTATAGAGTGGTGGGAGGTTGATTCTTAAAAGTGTGGTAAATGAAGTAGCCCTGGAAGGCACAGTGGATTTGGGAGAGCTTTGGAGGCTGCTATAGAGGTGGTGGATAATTGTAGTGCAACGCAGAGTAGGTGAACAGGTTGAAAGTTTTATGAGGGCAAGAGTTTCAGTGTGCAAGATGGGATACATGAAGTTGGGATTGCAGAGTAGGAGAATTTTATGGGTGGAAAGGAGGTACTGCAAGGAGATTTGTGCCCAATTTAAGAGGTTTGGTAGGACAAAATTGGTGAATGCTAAGAACAAGCAGAATCTGAACAGGTTGAGGTCACTGTGGAAGAAGGGGCTGCAGCTGGAGATGTCTTGATGGTATGGCCATCTGGGGAGATTCAATTACCCAGACCATAATGCAGGAACAGTACGTGGAACAAGTTTCTATCTGGGGATAAGGACATGTTTCTCTATTGATGCAGATGGATGAAGCTAGGATTCATGGTGGAGTATAATATAAGTTTATAGATGCATAAATAAAAACTGAAATATGTGCAGCACAAGTATTTGAAGCTATTGTTTTCTAATGCAGATGTTTGCCACATAATAGTTTACTGTGATGTAGACTGGGCAGGAGATTCTAAAGACAGGAAGTCAACAACTGGATATCTGTTTAAATCCCAAGGAGCAGTAACATCCTGGCAGATTAAGAAACCGTCAGCTGTAGCCTTCTCCATGACTGAGGCAGAATATATGGCCCTGATCACATCATGTCAGGAGGCTCTACGGCTTTGAAGGTTAGACAGGACCCTATCAAACTATTATGTGACATGAAAGCAGCAACTGAATTGCCTAAAACTATTGGCTATAAGAGTTGAACCAAACATTCAGGCAAGACAATACTTTATAAGAGAAAAAAATAGTAAACCAAGGTCACTGTGGAGCACATATCTTCAGACGAAATACTGGCAGCAAAGCCTCCCCATCGTCTACTGTAACAAGGTTTTGGATTGTAAAACCTATTATTTTTATTCTAATGGGTATGCGGAAATTCGAATTTATGCCTCGCTTGTGAACATATCTTGTGTTGCTATGGACACACTTCTCTCTATTCCGTGGACCGTAATGTACAAGAGTTTGTGTAACTTGTTAATGGATACTGCCAACAAATTACTCTGCTAATAGTAAGTCAGGTATTCAAATTTATACGCAAATACAAGAATATGAGGAAGATTTAGCAGCAGAAGGTGAAGTTGTGAAAGAAGGTTGGATTATGTCACAAATTCTTGGAATGGTACCACTGAAACTTCCCCCTTCTGCACTGCATGGGATAATGTAGCAGCAACAGACAAAAATTTCAATACTTTATTTGAATGTTTGTCCCTGGACAAAGAGACATTAAATGAGACAGAATCGTCTCTAAAATAAATACTTTGTCAAAGCAAGTCCACATTTCACCGTTTCAAACCTGGCAAAAATAAACATGTACAGAAATAAACCATGTGGCAAATATTTAGCATATTGAGAGAAATTATTAATGTAATAACTGCAAACAAAATTGTCATTTTACCAGGCAATGTCCCAACGCAACATTAGACAGAAATAAGACAAGTGAACACCACAGCAGTACAGAATCAAAAAGATTCGAACATACGGCATTAGTCACTGATAGATTATCTATTGCCAATATAAATGACAAATTTGCAATATGATCAAGAAAATGTGGTATCAAAATTGTGGCATCGTACAACACGTGACATTTAGAAAAGATGGTTAATGAATTTTCTAAAAGTCCGTCCACATCAAACCCACCAACAAGCAACAGTACCTCCATTATGACAGCTGCCACCCATTCCACATCAAACGGTCCCTTCCCTACAGCCTAGGTCTTCGTGGCAAACGAATCTGCTCCAGTCCGGAATCCTTGAACCATTACACCAACAACCTGAAAACAGCTTTCGCATCCCGTAACTACCCTCCCGACCTGGTACAGAAGCAAATAACCAGAGCCACTTCCTCATCCCCTCAAACCCGGAACCTCCCACAGAAGAACCCCAAAAGTGCCCCACTTGTGACAGGATACTTTCCGGGACTGGATCAGATTCTAAATGTGGCTCTCCAGCAGGGATACAACTTCCTCAAATCCTGCCCTGAAATGAGATCCATCCTTCATGAAATCCTCCCCACTACACCTAGAGTGTCTTTCCGCCGTCCACCTAACCTTCGTAACCTCTTAGTTCATCCCTATGAAATCCCCAAACCACCTTCCCTACCCTCTGGCTCCTACCCTTGTAATCGCCCCCAGGGTAAAACCTGTCCCATGCACCCTCCCACCACCACCTACTCCAGTCCTGTAACCCGGAAGGTGTACATGATCAAAGGCAGAGCCACGTGTGAAAGCACCCACGTGATTTACCAACTGACCTGCCTACACTGTGAAGCCTTCTATGTGGTAATGACCAGCAATAAACTGTCCATTCGCATGAATGTACACAGGCAGACAGTGTTTGTTGGTAATAAGGATCACCCTGTGGCTAAACATGCCTTGGTGCACGGCCAGCACATCTTGGCACAGTGTTACACCGTCCGGGTTATCTGGATACTTCCCACTAACACCAACCTGTCAGAACTCCAGAGATGGGAACTTGCCCTTCAGCATATCCTCTCTTCTCACTATCTGCCAGGCCTCAATCTCCGCTAATTTCTAATTTCAATTTGCCGCCGCTCATACCTCACCTGTCTTTCAACAACATCTTTGCCTCTGTACTTCCGCCTCGACTGACATCTCTGCCCAAACTCTTTGCCTTTACAAATGTCTGCTTGTGTCTGTGTATATGCAGATGGGTGTGTGTGCGCGCGCGCGCGAGCGAGTGTATACCTGTCCTTTTTTCCCTCTAAGGCAAGTCTTTCCACTCCTGGGATTGGAATGACTCCTTACCCTCTCCCTTAAAACCCCTATCCTTTCGTCTTTCCCTCTTTCCTGAGGAGGCAACCGTTGGTTGCGAAAGCTTGAATTTTGTGTGCATGTTTGTGTGTCTATCGACCTGCCAGCGCTTTTGGGAAACTGACTTTTAGTAAAGGGGATGATAATTTAAGCAAGACTACGAAAAGTATTAGATGTGTTTCTGCCAGTAAAACAGATCACCTACTGATACTAGAAGAAAATGAAAAACAGAAGTCAGAAAGCAAAGTGATGTTAAGTGCTCAACCAAGTAATCCAGGAGGAGCAGAAAAAAAACACGGTTCATAATTTTATGCTGTTCCATCAGAGTGTTCATCTCTGGGCAATAAAGCAATAGAATTGGAAATAATGCTTTCAAATAAATTAAATAATGCTTCTGTGCTACATCTGTATGAGCACTGGTTAATAGATGATATATTACAAACAGTAAACATGAACTATGAATTGGCAGCCTACACGTGTAGAAAGCAACTTCAATATGGTGTAAACTGCATCTTTGTCAGAAAAGAAATAGCTTAGAAAAATACAGAACTAAAGAGCCTAAATAGTCAAAAGGATTTTGAAACATCATCCTTAGAATTACCGTCACACGAAACAACTGTAGAATGCCATTTACAAATCTCCTGATGGAGACAAACTTTCTTCAACACATGGAAAAAAACATTAATTCAAACTGTAAAAAAATAAACAAATACTCCTCATACGCGGTGATTTCAATATAGATTTTAGCAGATCCCATAAAATTAGAACAGAACTATTGAATCTCTTAGTTTCTTATAACTTTAAAATCCCGATACATTCCAAAATGGCAGAAAAAATAAATACTGGACTTGGAAACCACTATGGACAAACCATAAGCTACAATGCTACAACACTGTATGTGATAAGGGCCACAAACTGACAGCACATATGAGACCAGATCTTAACAATGATCAGAGTATTGAAATATTTAAAAGAGAGAGAGAGAGAGAGAGAGAGAGAGAGAGAGAGAGAGAGAGAGAGAGAGAGAGAGAGATGGAAGAAAATTTATGGGAAATACACCTGACAAATTCAATATCTTTATGGATACAATTAAATATCATTTTGATGTCGCACTTCCACTTAAAATTAAGAGGTCAAAACTCACTCACGCAAATAAATTCATCACTACAGGTATCAAAAAATCATGTCCAGAGAAACGATTTCTTTACGGAGTTACAATAACATGTCACACAACACCAGAATTTGACAAGTATTATAACTATAAAATAGTTCTCAAGAAAGTAATAAAAATTGCCAGAATACTGAAAAAAATGAAAGATACATAAGAAATGCATCCAATAAAATTAAAGCTGTTTGGAATACTGTACATAAAGAAACAGAAAGTAACAACACAAAAACTAATAATAGACAGTTGAATGAAAATCTGCACACTATCTGCAAACCAAAGGAGGTAGCGAATACATTTAACAGTAATTTTGTACATGCAGCAAAAAAGCTTATCGAATGAAAGATCACCCGTAAATGTCCCACACAAATAACATAAAAAATGGAACATGTAGAAAACAATATTTCTCATACCAACTAATATACAATAAACACAGCAAGAAATTCAAGCTTCTAAAATCAAAACATTCATCAGGATCTGTACATCTGTACCACACAAGACAAACAAATGATGTACGTGAGCAACAGACAAACACAGCGCTATTGCAGAACGCCATCCTCCAACCCTGGCATCAAATTGTACAATGCACTACACAAATCCACGAAAATAATAATGGCCTTAAACAAGTTCAAATAAACTGTGAAGGATTACTTGGCCGAACACTGCTTCTATACCGTCAGGGAATACCCAGAAAAACAAAACTGTTTCACCGATTAGCCTAAGACTTTTATAAAATGTGTAGAGTAAGAAAATATTGTATAATTTTATCTTTTGTTGAAACGACGTCTGGGGGAAAAAAAAATCAACGAATGTGTATTGTAATTAATGAATGGTCCAATATTTTTTGCACACTGTACAGTTCTAGATTCTCAGGGCCAATAAATACAACTTTCTTAAAATAAAAAAATAATAAAAAAAACTGAAGCCTTCTATACTGCCCGTTCACATTCCATTACTTGATGATCCGACGCGACATTTCCCGTAGTTCAGCATGAAATAACACTGATTGACTGCTTTATATGTTCGTACCACATCACATCAAATTCATTTTGTTTAGGACGACAGAGACAATACATAGTATCAGAAAAATGTAATTCCAAAAGGATACATCTTTTTGTTCTCTTCTTGTACATAATTCTGTAGCCACATTCTCGACACCGAATTGGGTCGCGTGCTCTTATTTCATTTTCATGATGACATTCTGCAATTACAAAAGTAACAGTTTCAATGGAATGTTCAAAAGCCGAACATCACTCAAATTTCATGAAAGAAATCTTACCTCCACATGTGTATACCATCGGGATTTTAACTTGTTCCTTTGGCTGGTCCATGGCAACCTACACAAAATGTCAGAAATATCGATCCCAGTAACCCTACCTAGTACTTATTGACTTGCACAATGAGAACTCATATACAAACTTTCTCATGTGGTTTCAACACTACAAAATGCTCAGCTGCTTAGTAAGTCGTACAACGGCCCGACTTCCTGCGTCTGGTACCAACAATCACAGAACATAGAACAACCGCGTTCTACAAGAAGGGACTTTCACTAGTTACTGCTCAGTCGCTTGAAAAATACCTTTATGGCCTTCGAAAAATTTAGCCACAATAAAATTAAATCAGCTGTTCACGTACTAAACATTATTAGTCATGCAAGTAAAATTAAGTATTGGCAGCCATGTACACTGGGGCACATTCAAAGATGTTATAGGAAAACAGTATGATTGGCTGTTGGAATCGTTATCATAGGGCTGGAAATTCAAATCAAATCCTATACAAAAGCTTGCTTGTTCAGTGTGTTTTGTGTTGCTGTTTACCAGCTTTATCTTGACCTACACCGGATAAATGATAGAGTATTGCGTTAGTGGGAATGGTAAGTACAACTAGAAACTATTCGCACTGAAAGTCTTTTCACGATTTTAATGTTCTATGTAGTTGGCATGCGGGGGTGGTTTGAGACATTTTTTAAACGTTGGAGGAAAATCACAATTTTCCGGGTGTTCGAAAACTTTTCGGATTCCTTAACTGATGTTAAATGTATCTTGATTATAGTTTTCTGTCTCAAGGACTTCTGATACCGCTATGCGAGCATTTTGCTCGCAGTCTGTTTACCACTGTTTTGGAACCGTTTATTTCGCTTTATGATTTTTACTTTGTGAATATTATTGAAAAGACATAGAATACTGACACACACCCAAAATACATTTACCTGAGTGGCATTGTGCAATAAGTTCTCGAGTGACAGTTGTGACCGTTGCCGTTAACTGTCAAACATTGTGGGAACTTCGTTTAGAGACGGTTTTACGCAGAGTGTTTTGCCTGCAGTGTTTTACTGAGGGTATAATGAAAGGTTTGTAATGTACCGTTCACTTTTTTTTACATTTATTTGCTACTATTGCTTGCCATCAGCAGCATCTAAAATATAACAAGCCATATCATTTGGTGATGGCTCATACGATATAGATACATTTTGTGAGATGCAAGATATTTTTTGTTTGTATTGATTTCTTGGCAGATTTTATATCTATAGTGATTACTTTAGAGGTAGCATGTTTAACTGCTTGGGGGAGAATTTAAAAGTAAAGGACATTAAAAGGTGAAATGTGTAGTTTGGACAATGTTGATACATGGCAATACATGAAATTGTGGATGACAAATACTGCATCTTGTGTTCGAATATCTTGAGAATGTGTAAACTTTTGCCTTCCAACCCACCCATGACCAACAGAAAAGTTAGGCAACACAACCTTTATGAAAAATAAAGTTAACACTAATAATATCAAGCTTGCATTACTCAGCAACACTTCAATGATCAACTGACATTAAAGTGGACCTTTGAAAATAATTGGTGTTAATGAGTGCTACAAAAGAAGCATAGAGGTTACTTAGTGCGGGTTTGTGTAAACTGGCAGGGGAGCGGGAGGGTGCCAGGAGGAGGTGGGTGTGGCTGGTTTGAGAGGGCATTGGAAGTGTGTTTGCATAGCTTTAGATGGAAAGTTGCATGTAAGAAAATCTGAAAACATTTTACTATAAGAGTATTTTTTCCATTTGTTATGGGGAGAGGAGAATTGTCGAGTAGCGGAAATTTTGTTGGTGTTGTTGGTAGTGATGTGATTCAGAGAAGTGTTTGTTCTGCATTGTTCATATCTACCTATGAGAAAAAAGCAACACATTGTGTAACTGTTACGTGTGAAGCACAGAAGATGGCTGAAGTCTACTATCACAGCTTTGTAAAACAGTTTCTAACTATGCAGTGAGGGGGGGGGGGGGGAAGCTGGTGGCTTTAATTATGTTAATAAAATTACCACATCCAGTACAGTCTTGGTATTTGAAATATTGAGACAGGTATAGGGCATTTCTCCAGCACAGAAGGAATGTTTATAATATTGGAAAATATTTTAGCTACAACAAATTTCTGAAAATATTAGTGTGCAATGTATCCTCATATTGTTTAGTGGATTTGTGGTACTGTGTTAGAGAAATCTGACTTTCAGAATTGGTGTTCAACTCCTTGTATAATCGTCCAGATTTAAGTTTTCCATGATTGTCTTAAATCACTTCAGGCTGGTGTTATGGGTGTTTCTTATAAATAGGCCACTGCCTACTTCCATCCATCCAGGGATCAATTTGCTGTGGTAAGGGATTTCACATTTGCATCTACATACATACACCACAAATCAACAGTTTTGTGCGTGGCAGAGGGTGCCATGTACCACTCTCAATCATTTCCATTCCTAATCATCTTGTGGTGCAGTTTTTCTTTCCTGTTCCACTCGCAAATAGAGCAATGAAAATATGACTGTCTATGTGCCTCCGAATGAGCCCCACTCTCTCTAATCTTATCTTCACAGTCCTTTCATGAAACTGTACATTGGCAGCAGTAGAATCATTACAGTCAGCCTCAAATGCCATTTCTCTAAACTTTCTCAGCAATGTTCCTCGAAAAGAATTTCACTTTCCCTCTGGTGATTCGTATTAGAGTTCACAAAGCATCACCATAACACTTCTGTGTTGTCCAGACCTAACGGTAACAAAACTAGCAGCCTGCCTCTGCATTGTTTCGATGTCTTCCTTCAGTCGGACATAGTGCGAATCCCAAACAATCGAACAATACTCAATAATGGGTTGCACTAGTGTCCTATAAGCAATCATCCTTTCAGATGAGCCACACTTCCAAAACAATTCTCCCAATAAATGGAAGTCAATCATTCGCCTTCCCTACCATAAACCTTCCATGCTCATTCCATTTCATATTGCTTTGAAATGATATGCCCATATGTTAAAATGATGTGGCTGTGTCAAACTGCACACTTCTAAGGCTGTACATTACAGGTTTGTTTCTCTTTGTATTGACTTACATTTTTTCTATGTTTAGATATAGCTGCAATTTATCACACCAAAGAAATTTTGCCTAAGTCATCTTGTGTCCTACAATCACTCAACAATACCTTCCCATGCACCACAGCATCATCAGCAGACATGGTAGACTGCTGCTTATCCTGTCTGCCAGGTCATTTATATAGCTAGTGAAAATAAATAGCTAAAAAATATACAGGGTGTTACAAAAAACGAACGGCCAAACTTTCAGGAAACATTCCTCACAAACAAATATAGAAAAGATGTTATGAGGACATGTGTCCAGAAGCGCTTAATTTCCATGTTAGAGCTCATTTTAATTTCATCAGTATGTACTCTACTTCCTCGATTCACCGCCAGTTGGCCCAATTGTTGTTGTTGTGGTAGTCTTCAGTCCTGAGACCGGTTTGATGCAGCTCTCCATGCTACTCTATCATGTGCAAGCTTCTTAATCTCCCAGTACTTAGTGCAAGCTACATCCTTCTGAATCTGTGTAGTGTATTCATCTCTTGGTCTCCCTCTACGATTTTTACCCTCCACACTGCCCTCCAATGCTAAATTTGTGATCCCCTGATGCCTCAGAACATGTCCTACCAACCGGTCCCTTCTTCTTGTCAAGTTGTGCTGCAAACTCATCTTCTCCCCAATTCTATTCAATACCTCCTCATTAGTTGTGTGATCTACCCATCTAATCCTCAGCATTCTTCTGTAGCACCACATTTCGAAAGCTTCTATTCTCTTCTTGTCCAAACTATTTATTGTCCATGTTTCACCCATACATGGCTACACTCCATACAAATACTTTCAGAAACAACTTCCTGACACTTAAATCTATACTCGATGTTAACAAATTTCTCTTCTTCAGAAACGCTTTCATTGCCATTGCTAGTCTACATTTTATATCCTCTCTACTTCAACCATCATCAGTTATTTTTCTCCCCAAATAGCAAAACTCCTTTACTGCTTTAAGTGTCTCATTTCCTAATCTGATTCCCTCAGCATCACCCGACTTAATTTGACTACATTCCATTATCCTCGTTTTGCTTTTGTTGATGTTCATCTTATATCCTCCTTTCAAGACACTGTCCATTCCGTTCAACTGCTCTTTCAAGTCCTTTGCTGTCTCTGACAGAATTACAATGTCATTGGCAAACCTCAAAGTTTTTATTTCTTCTCCATGGGTTTTAATACCTACACCAAATTTTTCTTTTGTTTCCTTTACTGCTTGCTCAATATACAGATTGAATAACATCGGGGAGAGGCTACAACCCTGTCTCACTCCCTTCCCAACCACAGCTTCCCTTTCATGTCCCTCGACTCTTATAACTGCCACCTGGTTTCTGTACAAATTGTAAATAGCATTTCGCTCCCTGTATTTTACCCCTGCCACCTTTAGAATGTGAAAGAGAGTATTCCAGTCAACATTGTCAAATGCTTTCTCTAAGTCTACAAATGCTAGAAACGTAGGTTTGCCTTTCCTTAATCTTTCTTCTAAGATAAGTTGTAAGGTCAGCACTGCCTCACGTGTTCCAACATTTCTACGGAATCCAAACTGATCTTCGCTGAGGTCAGCTTCTACCAGTGTTTCCATTCGTCTGCAAAGAATTCGTGTTAGTATTTTGCAGCTGTGACTTATTAAACTGATAGTTCGGTAATTTTCACGTCTGTCAACACCTGCTTTCTTTGGGATTGGGGTAATTATATTCTTCTTGAAGTCTGAGGGTATTTCGCCTGTCTCATACATCTTGCTCACCAGATGGTAGTTTTGTGAGGACTGTCTCTCCCAAGGCAGTCAGTAGTTCTAATGAAATGTTGTCTACTCCCGGGGCCTTGTTTCGACTCAGGTCTTTCAGTCCTCTGTCACTCTCTTCACGCAGTATCGTATCTCCCATTTCATCTTCATCTACATCCTCTTCCATTTCTATAATATTGTCCTCAAGTACATCGCCCTTGTATAGACCCTGTATATACTCCTTCCACCTTTCTGCTTTCCCATCTTTGCTTCGAAGTGGGTTTCCATCTGAGCTCTTGATGTTCATACAAGTGGTTCTCTTATCTCCAAAGGTCTCTTTAATTTTCCAGTAGGCAGTATCTATTTTGCCCCTAGTGAGATAAGCCTCTACATCCTTACATTTGTCCTCTAGCCATCCCTACTTAGCCATTTTGCACTTCCTGTTGATCTCATTTTTGAGACATTTGTATTCCTTTTTGCCTGTTTCATTTACTGCATTTTTCTGTTTTCTCCTTTCATCAATTAAATTCAATATTTCTTCTGTTACCCAAGGATTTCTACTATCCCTTGTCTTTTTACCTACTTGATCCTCTGCTGCCTTCACTACTTCATTCCTCAGAGCTACCCATTCTTCCTCTACTGTATTTCTTACCCCCATTCCTGTCAATTTCTCCCTTATGCTCTCCCTGAAACTCTGTACAACCTCTGGTTCTTTCAGTTTATCCAGATCCCATCTCCTTAAATTTCCACCTTTTTGCAGTTTCTTCAGTTTTAATCTAAAGTTCATAACCAATAGATTGTGGTCAGTCCACATCTGCCCCTGGAAATGTCTTACAGTTTAAAAACTGGTTCCTGTATCTCTGTCTTACCATTATATAATCTGATACCTACTAGTATCTCCAGGATTCTTCCATGTATACAACCTTCTTTCATGATTCTCGAACAAAGTGTTAGTTATGATTAAGTTATGCTCTGTGCAAAATTCTACCAGGCGGCTTCCTCTTTCATTTCTTAACCCCAATCCATATTCACCTACTACGTTCCCTTCTCTCCCTTTTCCTACTCTCGAATTCCAGTCACCCATGACTATTAAATTTCCATCTCCCTTCACTACCTGAATAATTTCTTTTATCTCATCATACATTTCATCAATTTCTTAATCCTGTGCAGAGCTAGTTGGCATATAAACTTGTACTACTGTAGTAGGCATGGGCTTCGTGTCTATCTTAGCCACAATAATGCGTTCACTATGCTGTTTGTAGTAGCTTACCCGCACACCTATCTTTTTATTCATTATTAAACCTACTCCTGCATTACCCCCATTTGATTTTGTATTTATAACCCTGTATTCATCTGACCAGAAGTCTTGTTCCTCCTGCCACCGAACTTCACTAATTCCCACTTTATCTAACTTTAACCTATCAATTTCCCTTTTTAAATTTTCTAACCTACCTGCCCGATTAAGGGATCTGACATTCCACGCTCCGATCCGTAGAACGCCAGTTTTCTTTCTCCTGATAACGACGTCCTCTTGAGTAGCCCCCGCCCGGACATCCGAATGGGGGACTATTTTACCTCCGGAATATTTTACCCAAGAGGACGATGTCATCATTTATTCATACAGTAAAGCTACATGTCCTCGGGAAAAATTACGGCCGTAGTTTCCCCTTGCTTTCAGCCGTTCATAGTACCAGCACAGCAAGGCTGTTTTGGTTAGTGTTACATGGCCAGATCAGTTAATTCACCCAGACTGTTGCCCCTGCAACTACTGAAAAGGCTGCTGCCCCTCTTCAAGAACCACATGTTTGTCTGGCCTCTCAACAGATACCCCTCCGTTATGGTTGCACCTATGGTACGGCCATCTGTATCGCTGAGGCACGCAAGCCTCCCCACAAACGGCAGGGTCCATGGTTCATGGGGGGTCCAATTGAAGGAAGGTAATGTTGACTTCGGTGCTTGTGTTGACATGCGACTCATTGCTCTACAGTACTAGCATCAAGCACATCAGTATGTAGCATCAACAAGGGGGGGGGGGGGGGGACTGAGGAGGTATCGGGAATTGAATCCGGGTCCTTCCACACCATAGGCAGTGACTAACAATTTGGGTAACGAGGGGGAAAATATAAATTTGGGTGGCCGGACAGAGCACGCTTCACCTCCTGAATATGGAGTCTTTGTCTTAACAACTGCACTGATCTATTTGGTGGGTCCTAATTGTGCACTGTTCTTTGGTACATGTGCAGTTTTACTCATTGCTGCACACATCAAGGATTCCTGCTGGTGACACCAGAGCCATAAATTTGCTGCTTTATACCTTGCACTAACTCCAGTTCACATAGAAAACAAACTCCCGGTGTTAAACTCTCCACTCTTCCTTCATGTCCTCCATTCAGTCCTCCAGAAAAACTGAGTCAACATTGCCCCATGATGGTGAGATGTTGAACTCTGGAGAATGAGAAGATACCGCTTGTGAAAAGGTGTTGCTATTATCTTCCATTATTATCCAATATTATGAATCCTTTAAGTAATCTTTGATGTGTGGAATGCACTGCTTATAAAGCAGGTTTTAACTGCCTTCTTAAACAGGTGTTTTAATAATCTTGTTCACTTCCTGTGGCAGTTTAATATAAAATGTTATTCCAGATAGAAAATACTGTTTAGAGATTTTTGTTTTTCTACGATAAATTTAAGTCCAAACTAGCTATTGTTTCATGGTTGCATATACAAATATTAAGTTTTACACCTTTTTACTTTCCCAAGCTCATTTTGGGTATGGTTTTAACTCAAGACCTGTTTGCATGAGAAAAAAGGGACTGATAACCCTGTAGTTCCATCCCTTTACTCTCCAAACCAACCACTGTCTGCGGGTCCGGGGGTTAGCATAGGCCCAATGTATCCCTGCCTGTCGTAAGAGGTGACTAAAAGGAGTCGCACACTTCTCAGCCATGTAAGTTCAGGTCCCATTTTATAGTTTGACCTGCCACTTTCAAAATTCTACAGAAGTGCTGGCCGTATGGGTAAGGATGCCTTACATGGTGCAAGAGTTTTACATAATTCCCTCAGATTCGTTCTCCTGAACCTATTGTCATGGCTTTGCATCTCCACCTGCAATTCAACTATTTGGACGAGGACACTTCCTGGAGTATGTCATCTTCTGTTGTCTCCTGTCCTCTTTCGCCCCTATGACAATATTGGATTTCTCTGTGCCCAATATCCAGCACGGTAGCCGATCTGTTGTGGTGGGGTAGTCGTGTACCCAGTATGTGGTAGCCCCTGACAACATAGGGATCTCACTGCTGATGCCAGAGATGTAAACTCCCCACGTATGCCAAGGAGTAGATGACTGTCTTCCTGGGGCATCAGGACTCCCGGCAATGACCACCATGCCAGGTGGCCTTTGCTGTGGCTAGGTGGCACCTGTGGTGAGAACCCCTGATTGAAGTGGGTGGCATCAGGGCAGATGACTCGCAATGAAGCGGACTAAGTCATGTCTTGCTGGTGACTGTACGGCGCCAGCAGTCTCTAAGAATGGCAAGATAGAATGCAATGCCGACAGATTTGAGCCTAAATAGTTTCCCTCCCTTGCTACACCATGGGATGAACGTAGGGTTACAGAAAGAAGAAAGACATATTCGCCTCGGTATTTAGTCTGTAGCCGAATGGACGGCAACTCCTTTCTACGTAGGAAGCCTCAGTTTGTTGTTGATCATCTTGAGGATAAGTTTGGGGAGGTGACAGCACTGTCAGAGATGAGAAGCGGTGCAGTCTTGATTCAGACAGCATCCCCAGCCCAATCCCAGGTGTTACTTGCTAATGACCGGCTGTATGATATTCCTGTTTCCATCCCTCCCCATAAAAGCCTCAACATGTTCCAGGGGATTATTTTCCATCGCGACCTCCTCTTGCAGTCTGATGATGAGCTCTGCGCCAATCTAGAGCGGCGGAGTGTTCATTTCATCTGCCGCGTTTACTGGGGACCCAAACACAAAAGGGTTGCTACTGGTGCCCTCATCTTGGCCTATTATGGTGATTCATTGCCTGAAAAGGTCAAGGTGATGGCTTACCACTGTGACATTAAACCATATGTCCCTCCCTCTATGCAGTGCTTTAAGTGTTGGAAATTCAGGCACATGTCTTCCCGTTGCACTTCCAGCGCCACTTGGTCAAGACTGCAGACATCCACTGCATCCAGATCCTCCATGTGCACCTCCTTCCACTTGTATCAACTGTGGAGAGCAGCACTCCCCTTGCTCGCCAGACTGCACAGTACACCAAAAGGAGCGGAAAATCATGGAGTAAAAGACCCTGGATCGGGTGACTTAACAAGAGGCTAAACGTAAATTTGAAAGTTTACACATTCTTCGGTTGGCGTCCACATATGCTGCAGCTCCATTACCATTGCTGTCACAAGTACCAGTCGTACCACACTCTGTGCCACCAATAGTGGGCCTTCCGGGTGTCCAGAATACATCTGCCCCCTTGGTGGTAAGGGGAAAATCTCCTTCCATTGCTCCCAAAGTACTTACTTCAGGAACAACAACCCCCCCCCCCCCTTCCTCCTTTAGCTCCTATCATGGGGAAGGGGTGGGACCCTTTCTCCCAAGGTCTCCACTAGTGCCACAGCAGGCACTCGCCAGTGGCTAAAGGAGCCAAAAGCTGCTGGACGAAGAGCTTCACGGTCTTCCTCTATGTCTGAAGCTACTGCAGAGAAGTCCTCCCGGCAAGCCCCTAAAGAGAAGTGAGGGAGCTAGCATAGAAGTCTGCTAAGAAAAAGGGCCCTCTGGTGGCCCCAACACCACCACTTCCTACCAGTTCTGCACCTGCAGCTGAGGTGGAGATCTCAGCATCCCCTGAGGACTTGAATCTCACTGATGTCACCCGCAATAGGAATGGATAAAAATACTCAATCGGTGTCAGCAGGTGACCCTGAGGTGTAACCTGCCTCCTTGCATGCTTCATGTCTTCCCAGCCTCATCCTAAAGTGGAATTGCTGCGGGTTTTTCCACCATCTGGCTCAGCTACGGCAACTGTTAAGCTTTACACATGCTTTCTGCATTGCCCTCCAGGAAACCTGGTTCCCAACACTGCAGACCCCTACCCTCTGTGGCTGTCAGGATAAGGATGGCGCAGGAAACAACTGTCTCTGTAATGTATACCTTCCTCCAGATGGTGTGTTAACTTTCCTGTCTCAACTCGACCTGTGTCTCTCAAATACTGGTGCACCTACACAATTTCAGTGTTGCTCATGCCCCATACTTGGCCATTGATTTATCCGTCTGCAGCCCAGGACTTCTCCCATCTGTCCACTGGACAGCCCATGATGACTTGTGTGGTAGTGACCACTTTCCCATCTTCCTGCCATTCCCACAGGTGTCTACCAAGATGGGCTTTAAACAGGGCAGACTGGGAAGCTTTCACCTCTGCTGTCACCATTGAATCTCCCCCCACATGTTACCATTGATGCGGTAGTTAAGTGGATCACTAGAACCATCGTCTCTGGTGGAAAACATGATCCATTGTTCTTTAGGGTGCCCCCAGTGAAAGTCAGTTCCTTGGTGGTCGCTGGAAATCGCTGAGGCCATTAAAGAGCGTCGGCGAGCTCTACAGCGACAAAAGCAGCACCCTTCCATAGAAAATCTAATAGCTTTTTTAAACGGCTTTGTGCCTGCGTCCGCCAACTAATAAAAAGATGGAAACAGGACTATTGGGAGACGTACGTTTTGACCGTTCGGTACCATACGTCACCTTCCCAAGTCTGGGCAATTATCAGACATGTTTGTGGGTACCAGACCCTGACAGGTGTCACTGGCATTAACATCCATGGCGTGTTACCTACCGATGCAAATGCAATTGCTGAGCACTACGCTCGAGCCTCCGCGTCGGAGAATTATTCCACAACGTTTCGTACCCTTAAATGGTGGATGGATAGGAAAGCCCTCTCACTCACTGAACGTCTATAGTGCTTCATTTACAGAGTGGGAGCTCCTCAGAGTCCTTTCACATTGCCCCGACACAATTCTTGGGCCAGATCAGATCCACAGTCAGATGATCAGACATCTCTCGTCTGACTACAAGCGACATCTCCTTGTCATCTTCAACCAGATCTGGTGCAAAGGTGAGAGAGCACCATTATTCCAGTGCTCAAACCTGGCAAATACCCACTTGATGTGGATAACTATCGACCCATCAGCCTTACCAATGTTCTTCATAAGCTGTTAGAACGTATGCTAACCCGGTGGTTGTGTTGGGTCCTGGAGTGACATGGTCTACTGGCTCCATGCCAGGGCGGTTTCTACGAGGGTCACTCTATCACTGACCATCTAATTTCCCTCAAGTCTGCCATCCAAACAGCCTTTCCCTGACGCCAACACCTGGTTTCCATCTTTTTTGATTTATGAAAAGCTAGAGACACGACCTGGCGACATCATGTCCTTGCCACTTTATATGAGTGAGGTCTCCGGGGCCTGCTCGATTTTTATCCAAAATTTCCTATCTCTCGGTGCTTTCCGTGTCCAAGTTGGTGCCTCTCATAGCCCGCAGGAACCCCTGGACTGGAGGCCTGATGCCGCACAATGGCTGAAGGAGCCAGGACTGTCCTCTCTTAATCAGCTCAATGTGGGTAGGCCCTTCAACAAACCTTGTCCACCATAGAAGAAGAAGAATTGGGGCAAGGCTTCTCTGGTGCTCCCAGATACTCTAGATCCCTCCATGCAGTCAGACTGTGGGCCAATGTATGTAGTTCCATGCCCACTGGTGACAGGAAGTGACTGGTTCTCCTAGTCACCAATCGGGTGATCATTAATTGGAACTGTAATTGGTACTTCAGTCACCTGCTGGAACTAAAACACCTTATTTCCTCTCCTGTGGTTTGCATTTTCCTCCAAGAAACCCATTTCACTGATGGCCATGGTTAAAGTGCATTCTGTCGATACCGTGCTGGTCCTGAGAGGGCATCTGGAGGGGTCTGTACTTTGGTTTGCACAGATTTCATCAGTGAATGGATAGTGGTGCAGGTGCAAATTACCTCAGCAATTACCATTTGCAGTGTTTACCTATCTCCAAGTAGGCAACTTACTTATGAATTGACCACATTAATCCAACATCTCCCCCCTCCACTTAGCATTTTCTGCTGCTTGTATGGAGTGCCACTTTGATAAGTGCCCCCAGGGCACTCAACGTACTTGTTGGGTACACCTGTGGTGCACACGGGTCCCTGAGCTATTGCAGTCTTTATTCTTTTCCGGGCTGCTTTACCTTCCCCTTCCCTGTCCTTATTCCTTTCCCTTTGCCCCCTTCCTTTCCCTCTATGGTGTTCTTTATGTTGACCTGGCTATCTTCCTGCCTTCTCTGCTTTGTCTTGTAATTTTGTTTGTTTTGCTTTTCTTTCTTCTTTTTGGCTTTTCTTTCTTTGGGACCCCTCAGGGGTTTGACCTCCATTTCTAAATTTGAAAGCTATAATGTGAGCCAGATGGAGGAGGATTCCCTCCGAAGCATCTTTGGCTTGGGTTCCTCTCCCCCCTCCTTTCCTTCCTCTCCCTTTCACCCCCTTCTCCTCCCTCCCCGCCATAGCCTTTTCACCTCCTTGTTAGGTCACCAGCTCGGTAGTCAGTCCATGTGGTGGGGGCTGTTATCTATCCATCTGGTTGAGCCCCCTGACACTACAGGGTCCATACTGCTGGTACCTGCACTGTGAGTGTCTTGTGCCAGCCTAAGAGTGGTTGCCCATCTTTTTGGGAAATCAGATCTTCTGGCAAAGACTGTCCTGTCAGGCAGCCATTGCTGTGGCTGGGTGGCGCCTATGAGGCAAGCCCCTGTTTGGAGCGGATAGTACTAGGGCAGACGTTTGGCACATGAAATGTGTTAAACTCTCTAGCCGCTCTTCTAAAGCCGTCTCTCTTCCGCGAAATAGTTTTGTCTTGGTTACTGTTACTGTTCCTGCCTGGGCCCACCTTCTTGGAGTGAAACCCTTTCCACAGTTCCTGGTCTGTACCAGGACTGACGGGGAGATTTTTATGGAGTATATTGAGGACAAGTTGGGAGAAGTCGAGTCGTTACACAAGATGAGATCCAGCTCCCTCATGCCGATCAGTCGGTGTCCCTTTGTGCCTGCGACCATTTAGGAAATATCCTCTTGACTATTGCTCCTCAAGTCACTCAATATGACAGAGTGTAACTTTCCATAGGGACCTTCTCCTCCAGTCCGATGGTTAACTTAGTCCTAATCTGGAACAAAGTGGCGTTCATTTTGTCTGGTGTGTCCGGAGAGGCCCAAAGGACCAGCATGCAGACACTTACACTTTCATCCTGGCATCTGAGGCTGATACCCTGCCCAAGAAAGTCAAAGTAATGGTCTGCTGATGTGATGTGAAACCATACTTTCCACCTCCCATGTGTTTCTTTCATTGCCTCAAGTTCAGCAACATGTCCTTGTGCTGCAATGCCACTCCCATCTGTGGTGACTGACAGCCCTCTTCACGTGGGGAGCCCTTGCACTTCACGACCTAACTGTGCAAACTGCTCTGGTCTCCATTCTCACTCACAAATGGAGTGTCCAGTGTGTCTGAAGGAAAAAAGAATTCAGGGACTAAAGATGATTGACGGTCTCGGCTACTTTGAGGTCCAGAATAAGTTAGACTTCACCCTGTGAATCTCTCCTCTTCCTTTACCTCCATTAGTCTCTCCCTCCTCCACCCCCTCGTAATGCCCAACTTACTCCCCTTTCCTTTCCTTCCCTTTCCTCAGTGGCTTTGATCCCTTCCCCTCAAGTACCGCTGCTCCTCCTCTTCCTCCTATTCGGTCAGGGAAGACATCCTCTTCTCTGGCTCCTGCTACAAATGGAACTACCTGTCAGAACAACCCTCCCCAGCATTCTCAGGATAGGAAGCCTGCAGCCTTGGGTCGGCTGAGGGACCCATGCTCAGACGGCAGCAAAGCCACTTGCTGTCTGTCCGATCCTGACATTATTGCCATCTGTTTCATTACTGATGATGCCTCCTCCCTCCCTCCAAACGAGAAGCAGTAGCGCAAGTCAAAAGATGAGGCTTCCTCAGCTTCCCGGAGTGCTTTTCCGCCCCTTCCTCATCCCGAATCAGACCCAGTTTTTATGATGTTACCCCATCCTCGTTGATGACAACCACTGACCTGGTGGCATGACCTCTCCTCAGCTTCTATATGTCTACCCTGGACTCTAGCCACAGAAGCCAGTGGAATTGCCTACTGGAAATTCAACACTTGTTTCCTCTTATTCTGCACTCTGTCTTGCTCTACAGGAAATGAACTCCCATGATGATGACCACTCTACAACTTTTTGTGGTTATCGGGCATTTTGTCAGAACTGTGCCACTCACAGGATAGCACCTCGAGGGGGTGTGCACTTTGGTTCACACCGATGTCATTAGTGATTCGTTATTAGTGACCTGGCAGCAATAGCGGTAAGAGTGTGAATGACCCCAGCGATAACCATTTGCAATGCCTACCTCCCTCCTGGCAGGCCACTTCTGTATGCTGACCTGCCTGCCTTAATACAGCAACTCCCACCACCATACCTCCTACTCAATGACTTCATTGCACACTACTCCCTGTGGGGGGGAGTGCCACTTAAACGGGTAGGGGTCTTCTAATTGATCAACTTATTACGAACTTAGATTTGTCTCCCCTCAGTACTGGTTCCCCTACCCCCTTTAGTGCTGCTCATTCTCTTAGAATGCATTTATGCGGTCGTGCAAGATGTGTCTGCCGCCCTTATTTGTGCTGCTGGCACTGCTATCGCCATATCCACAGGTATCCATCGTCGTCAACTGGTACTGCGGTGGAATAAGGTCGTAGCAGTTGCTATCCAGGACTGTGGACGGATGTTTGCAATGATTAAAATGCCACCCTTTAGAGACCAACCTTCTTGTTTTCACGAGTCTCCGTGCTAAGGCTCACTGTCTTATCAAGCTGAGTAAAAAGGAATGCTGGGACCGCTATGTTTCCTCCATGGGGTCACACGAGGTGCGGCTAGAAAAAAACCGGGCTGATGCTGGAAAAAACATTTATTTACAATTATTTACAATTTCATGTTATCTCCTTCAGTGTACTCTCCTCCTCGGTCTCTACACCGCTCCATACGAATTTTCCAGTGTTCATAGCAATGCTGCAGATCATTTTTGGTAAGTCCATACATTACTTCCGTCGCTTTTTCTTTTACTGCTTCAACAGTCCCAAATCTAGTTCCTTTCAAAGCTGACTTGACTTTAGGGAAAAGAAAAAAAGTCACAGGGGGCCAAATCAGGTGAGTAGGGTGGATGATCTAAGATGGGAATGTTGTGTTTTGCCAAAAACGTCTTCACTGACAACGCACTGTGAGCTGGGGCATTGTCTTGGTGAAGGATCCACGACTTTTTTCTCCACAAATCGTTCAGTTTTCTCCGTGATCGCTCACGTAGGGTAGCCAGGACGCTAATGTAGTAATGCTGATTCACTGTTTGTCCCTCTGGTACCCAATCAATGTGCACAATCCCTTTGATGTCAAAAAAACAATCATCATTGCCTTGAATTTCAATTTTGACATTCGTGCTTTTTTTTTGTCGTGGAGAACCAGGAGTTTTCCAATGCGTCAATTGGTGTTTAGTTTCGGGATCGTAAGTAAAAAACCATGATTCATCGCAAGTAATAACATTTTGTAAGAAGGTGGGATCACTTTCAATGTTTTCCAGGATGTCAGAACAAATCATTCTTCGGCGTTCCTTCTGTTCAATTGTGAGACACTTTGGAACCATTTTTGAACACACTTTGTTCATGTTGAAACTTTCATGAAGAATCTGCCTAACACTTTCCTTGTCAACTTCTGTTAACTCAGACTGCTCTGATTGTTAAACGGTCTTGTCGAACAAGTTTACCGATTTTTTTTCAATGTTTGCATCAGTTTTTGCTGACAATGGTCTGCCAGTGCGAGTGTCATCACTGGTGTCTTCGCGGCCATCTTTAAATCGTTTAAACCACTCAAACACTTGTGTTCGCGATAAACAATCATCACCGTACACTTGTTGTAACATTACAAACGTTTCACTTGCAGATTTTCCTAGTTTGAAACAAAATTTGATGTTAACACGCTGTTCTTTCTGTACACTCAACATTTTCCGACGCACAGACAAAACGTAAACTACTTAAAACAGACACCACGGGCAGACTGAGTGCAGGAGGCAGATGAAACTCGAGCAGTAGGCGGAGCGAGAGTCACGTGACAGGCCATGCGACTTTCAGCCTTATTGCATTCGTTTTATTGTTTCACCAGTACTAGTCCGGTTTTTTTTCTAGCCACACCTTGTATGCCTCTTCATCACAGGTTTGGTCCAAGCTCCGACATCTTCTGGGCCACCAGCAACAGTCAACTGTCCAGGGTCTTATCCTCAAAAATGCTCTGTGTGCTGATCCATTTGTCCTTGCAGAACACCTTGCGACATATTTTGTGACAGCAGCGGTGCCCTCTTCCTATCTTGCTACCTTTCTCCAGCAGAAACGCCAAGTTGAACAGGCCCTCCTCTGTTTCAACCCCCACCAAGCTGGACTCTATAATGAGCCCTTCAGTGATTTGGGAATTCTTGAAGGCTCTTACCTCTTCACATGACATGACCCCATGTCTGGATTCCATCCATAAGCAGATGATAAAACACTTGGACCCTACCCAGAAGCAACATCTACTCACGGTCTTCCCCTTACATTGGCAAGACAGTATAGTTACCCTGTCATTAAGCCTGGGAAGAACCTAACGTCTCTCAACAGCTACCACCCGATTAGCCTGACGAACGTACTTTGTAAACTGCTTGAGAGGATGGTTAGCTTCTGATTATGTTGGGTTTTTGACTCTCGGGGCCTCCTGTCCCTGTATGAGTGTGGCTTGTGAGAAGGACGATTTCAAACAGACCATTTACTCAGATTGGAAGCAGCTATACGACGGGCTTCTAGTAACCACCAGCACCTTGTCGCAGTCTTCTTTGACCTACATAAGACATACAACACGGCTTGGCACCATCACATTTTAGTTACCCTTCACGACCGAGGCTTCTGCGGCCCCCTTCAGATTTTTATCCAACCGTTATCATCCCACCAGTGCTTATGGGTTCGAATTGGCTCTTCACTCAACCTCGTTGGATTCAGGAGACTGGTATCCCACAGGTTTTGGTGTTAAGTGTCACGCTCTTCCTTATAGCAATCAGAAGGGTCTGTAGTTCCCCGGCATTGTGTGTTGACATCTGGTTGACATCTGGTGCAACTCCCACTCAGTAGCATCTGCTGAGTGCTGGTTCCAAGGCGCAATCCGGTGGGTGTCTGTAGAGGCTGTCTCCCATGGCTTCCAGTTTCCTTCCTCCGGAACAGCGATTACGCATTTGTCATCGACCCACAGTACATACTGATCCAAAACTTCATTTAGGTGACCAGCTCCTATATGTTGTAGCACAGTCTCATTTCTTGGGCCTTATTTTTGATGAAAAGCTGATGTGGCTGTCACATGATTGCCACCTGAAGATAACGTGTGCAGAAACTTACTGCTCTCCACCTTGTGGCTCACACATCTCGGGGTACATACCGTGCTACTCTTCTCCATCTTCACTGTACTCTGGTCTTTTACAGACTAGATTATGGTAGTCAGGTTTATAGCTCAGTGTCTCCTCTGACTCTGAAAATACTTGACCCTGTTCACCCTTGTGGGATGCGTCTGGCTGTTGGTGCCTTTCGCACTAGTCTCCTCGCAGAAGTGGGGATTCCCTCTCTACAAATGCAATGGAGCCAACTCCTGGTTCCTTACACAATCACTATTCACCAATTGCCTGACCATCCCGTGTACACTGTGCTGTCTGCAAGTGAGGGATGTCTCCCTCCTGATAACTGCCCACGGGTGGGATTGCCAGTTGGAAATGTCTCACTTCCCCCCGTCGGGATCTCCATCTCCACTCACTGGAATGCACCCCATGTATTTCCTCCCACACTCACTCCTTGTATGGTGCCTAGACCACAGATTAGGACCAGTCTGTTCCAGGATCCTAAGGTCTCTGTCACCCCTGTGGTCTTCCAGTGTCTTAGACATTCCTTCTTTGCAGAGTTCCAGGTTGTTACTATCTTCTGCACTGATGTTTCTAAGACAATTGATTAGGTGGGATATGCTTTCATGTCTCCTGCTGGCTCAGAACACCATTTGTTGCTGGGATCAAATAGTGTGTTCACAGCACAGCTGCAAGCTATAAACAAAGTCCTCTACTTTGTTTCTCAGGCCTCCCTTCACAGGGTTTTCGATATGTACCAACTCAATGAGCAGCCTGCAGGTTATTGACCAATGCTACTCTCTCACCCTTTGGTCTCTGCTATCCATGACCTTCTCTCTGCCCTTGGCTGAGCTGCTTGCTCAGTTGTCTTTCTCTCGATCCCAAGACATTTGGGCATCCCAGGGAATGAACTGGCTGACCGTTGGGCTACAGAGTCAGATTCTTACCCCCCCATTCCTTTTCATGATTCCAGCTGTGGAATCTTTCTGTCCAAAAGTGGAATGACATCTGGTGCACTACTGCTCTTAGTAATAAACTCCGCACAATCAAGGAGACTGCTGCCATTCGGCGCTCTTCCTTCCGCTCATCTCGGAAGGTGTCTCTTACGCCGTCTATACATTGGCCATATCAGGCTCATCCATTGTTTCCTCTTGCGTAATGAATGACCCCCACAGTGTGGTTGTGGAGCCAGGCTAATGGTACCCCATATATTGATTGAAAGTTCCCTTCTTTTGGCCCTTAGTACTAAGTAAAATCTTCCAGATTCCTTAATTTTAACATTGGCGGACAATTCATGGGTGGTTGAACTGGTCTTTAGTTTCCTCTGTAAAAGTGGTATTTATTTTCAGATATAAGGTTTTGCTTTACTTCTGGAGCAGGGGCAGGGTGGCTGTGAGTGGGGCCTCTCTTCATGTTGACCACCTCCCACCCACTCACTGGGGGCTTGCCACTTTTGGCAGGTTCGTGCTTGCTACCACGGGCCCCAGCCTTTGTAGCATGTGTCTATTCTTTTGCTATTCTTTTTCCCTTCCCTTGGGGGGGGAGTCACATTCTACACAACAGGCAGGCCTGAAATGACAAGAAATACTCCCATGAAGACTTCCTACATTCCTCCATCGCAGCATCCTCTTGCACTCTGCCTGTAGGAAACAAAATTGCGTCCTCGTGACCGCTTTGACCTCCCTTCGAGGACAGCATTCTATCTCGAGGGGGAGTCATGCTTCTCATGTGAGATAATGTTCATAGTAGACTATCTCCCTGATTACCTGGCTTGAAACTGTTGCAGTCAGCATTTTCCTTCCTCACTTGACCTTTTCCCTTCGTACAGTTTGCATCCCTCTGTCATTCAGTGTCACCAGGGCAGATTTCCTCAAGCTTATTGGCAACTCCCTCCCCCTTTCTGTTGCTTGGTCCACAATCCCCTTTGAGGTTCACCCAGAACCTGTCAGAGGTGTGCACTTTTGGTTTACCTTCACAAACAATTGAATCTCATGTGCCTTAACACAGGAGCAGCCATATTCTTGTCAGACTCCTCTCACCTATTCCCATTTGGGCCTCTCCTTCTGTACTGCCCAGCTTGCCCATCACCTCGAGAGATCCGTTCTCCTTGACATGTACTGAAGTGATCATTTCCCGTGTGCCATCATATTGCTGACTACTATCCCCACCTATATACACACTCAGATAGCAGCTTTCTAAGGCCGACTGGAGGCTATACTCCTCACTGGCGACCTTTGATGAACATTTCCCCTTTTGCGATGACTAGTTAGAATATCTTACAAATGTTCTCCTTACCACTGCAGAACGTGCACTCCTCACACTCCTCTTTGCCACACTTTTTCCGAGTCCCTTGGTGGACTGCGACGTGCTGCGATGCCATTCGTACGCAGAGACTGGCTCTCTGCGTTTTTAACCGTCAGCTGACAATGGCAAACTGCATTCGTCACAAACAGTTGCAGCACAGTGTCGTCGCATTCTTCAGGATAGCAGAAAAGCTATCTGGATTTCCTTTACTAGTTCTTTTAACAGTTCCCCTCCCTCTTCTGTCGTGTGGGCCAACCTCCAGTGACTGTCTGGGACCAAGGTCCATATCCAAATTTCTGGCCTGACAGTAGCAGATGATATCGTAGTGAACCCTACTGCTATCTCCAACATCTAGGGCCTCTATTTTGCAGAGATTTCTGGCTCTACCCACTATCGCCCTGCCTTCCTCCATTGGAAACAAGTGGAGGAGGCTCGACGATACCTTTCTCATATGATGGAGCTAGATCATGCTCTTAAATCACCCGATTCTCTGCCCCAGGCATGGACGATGTTAACATTTAGATGTTGAATTTTTCTCTTGTGGGCAAGCACTTTCTCCTTCACACACAAAATTGTATCTGGGCAGAGAGCAAGTTTCCCCAGTGCTTGCATGAAGCCACTGTCATATCAGTACCCAAGCCCACCTTCTCATTATCGCTGCATTTATCTCACCAGCTGTGTTTGCAAGGTGATGGAACTTACGATTCATGCCTAGCTGGTATGGTGGCTCAAGTCTTGCAATTTACTAACCACTGCACAGTGTGGATTTAGAGCATTCCATTCTACAGTTGACCATCTTGTCACCTTGTCAACCCATGTCATAAATGGTCTTTTGCAGAAAGACCGGACTGTGGTCAAGTTTTACGATTGGGAGGTAGCTTACAATACCTGCCGGAGGACTGGCGTCCTCCGTACTCTTTACACGTGAGGCTTCTAAGGCCGCATGCCCTGTTTCCTTCGGGAATTTTTAAGATGATAGATGGCAACACACGTGTAGGTTCTGCCTTGTCGGTCACTTTTGTTCAGGAAAATGCTGTGCCTCAGGGTTCTGTCCTGAGCATCGTTCCTCTTTGCTATCGTCATTAAACCTAGAAAGGCCAATCTCCCCCTGGGCATCTCCAGCTCCCTTTTTGTTGACGATATTGCCATCTACTGCTGTTCTCCACAGACTTGTCTTCAGCAACGTCTCGATTGTCTTTACTCGTGGAGCATAGACAATGGCTTTCACTTTTCCACTGACAAAACGGTCTGTATGAATTTCTTGTGGTGCAGTTGGTTTCTTCCACTGTCTTCGCATCTTGGCCCAGTTGCTCTACTGTTCATTGAAACTAAAAGATTCCTGGGGATAACGCTGGAAGGGAAACTTTCTGTATCCTCTCTCGTGTCTTACTTGGCGGCCTGCTGTATGCAGTCCCCAAATGACTAAGGGCCAACCTTCAGAGCATGTCATGTTTCAGAGTAGAGAAGGAATTGGCATGTTTCATCAAAAGGTAATAAGAGGTATTAGAGGTAAAGTTGGTGAACTGCTTATAGATGAAGACTCTGAAATTATTGGTACATCGGAGCACCACTTAAATAATTTGACAATTCGAAGGCATCCTTTACCAGGATACAGATTAGCTGGCTGTTTTTCAAGGAGTTCCTTGCGGAGTGGAGTATTGCATTTGTGTCCATAGGGTCAGTCCATCTCAAATCGATTAACAGTCTGAACCTTGATATCTCAGATTTGGATGAATTTCTTCTCAGGTAATGTACCCACTAACACTAGTTTAAATTTCAAATTTCAAATTTTTCTGACATTTGGTTTTTGAGTTTCAAGGGTTTAAAAATCAAAAAAACCTCTGTTTTTGATCAATCGATGATTGTTTTAAAATGCTGTTGCTCAAAAACTATACAACCTTGAGAGCTCAAACTTTCACCATTGTTTTCCTCTAAAAATTCCCTTCAATTTGATATGTAACATGACTATGCTACCCAAATCTGAAAATTTTAAACTATTCCAAAAAAACATTTTTTGAAATTTCCAAAATATGTACCTGCGGATTTTTATAAAAATTATGTGTGTTGTCAAGTCTAACTGACTACATGCATGCAAAATTTCAAGATGGGATCTCAATGGGTTCTTGTATAAAATAATATTTTACTACTGCAAAACACACTAGTGAGGTGAAAAGCAGACTATTTATAGGCTGTGAATACCAAGCCTATGTAATTCTAACAAACTTAAATTATTATGTTAGCCTTTTTATGCAACATTACCCTCTTATTGTTTGTTAATTAAATTAAATATTATTTTAATGTGAGAATAAAATATATAAAAAAATAACAACTTAAGAATCTTAAGATTTTATACGACATTCACTTTTTATTTTAAAAAACGTGAGATTTTCATATAGGGTCAAGGCTCTAATTTTGGCCACTACCCCACTTGTGGCCACCTTGATGTAACGGGTGCAATTTTAAAAGTACTGATGACTTTATGGATGAGTTTTTGGACACTCTAATGAAGGTAAAAAATCAGTCATTTATAGCTCGTCAGCAGAAAGAATACTACTGTGAAATCAAGGACAATTTTACTGAAGTCCATGTAGTAGTCAACTGTGATTTTGCCGAAAACTACTCTTTCGTAGTACAAGATGAAATACAATCATTCCACTGGACTACCACCTGAGCTAAACTGCGTCCTTTCATCATATATTATAAATGGAAGGGAAAACTAAAACATCTGCAGTATGTCTTCATATCAAATTGCCTGAAACATAATAGTCGCTTTCTATGTATTCCAGAAAAAATTGCTGGAAATTATAAAGCAAACCTTGCCTTTTGCACTTAAAAAGATTACTTACTTTTATGATGGCAGTGCTGCACAATATGAAAATAAGAAAAACTCCCTTAATTTGTGTTTGCATAAAACTGATTTTGAAGTTGAGGCAGAGTGGGAGTTTTTTGCGACATCCCATGGCAAGAGTGCATGCGATGGCCTTGGCGGAACTGTTAAGCAGGTAGCTGCTGAAGCCAGCTTACAAAGGCCATATGACCAACAAATCTTAACACCCAAATCACTTCATGTATTTGCCATGGAAAACATAAAAAACATTGACTTTGAATTTTGCACAACAGAGGACCATGAACTGACCAACGAATACTTACTTCCTCGGTTTAGTGAATCAAAAGCGATTGCGGGAACACAAAAGTTTCACTCATATAAACCCTGCACAGAGTCAAATTACTGTCAAGCCTTATCATTTTAGTCTGGATGAGTCTCTTGAATATGTGACAACATTGAACCAAATAACATGGTCACATATGGAAAATATTACTGCTAGTTTTGTGACAGTAGCATATGATGACTCTTGGTGGCTAGGATGCATTGAAGAAAAATACAATAACATATACCAAATAAATTTTTTACACCCAAAGGGTCCAGCCCAGTCTTTTACCATCCACAAACTAGAGATGTATTAGATGTCCCAGGAAATACTCTTTTACAAACAGCGAATCCAACAACAGCTACGGGAAGAACCTACACTTTAAGTGCTAAAGGAATGGAGTTGTCTTCTCTTGCTTTGGAAAAATATCTTAAAAGATCATAAAATAAGCATGTTTAAATTATGCTACACCTACCGTCACTAAATACTAAGTTGTATAAATACCATGTGTATTAAATTTGTAAATGCCAATTAGTATTATAAATACAGTTATATCCATGCAAATATCAACAAGTTAGTCTTTTTACCAAGTGAAATTACTTATATGCCAATTTCTAATATAAGGAACTTGTTGTAAATGATTACAAATAACACTGGAAAACCAAGAAAAAGATAATCTCTCCCATTTATAACTAAGAATAAAGGTGAATGGCTTTATTCAAAATTTTAACTTGTAGCGTGTATATTACCAATTAAAATGTGTTCACTTCCTTCTGATGCATAGTTAAAAGAATCATGAACATTAAGTTAAAACAACACTACATCATTTAATGAGTTAACAAACAATAAGAGGGTAATGTTGCATAAAAAGGCTAACATAATAATTTAAGTTTGTTAGAATTACATAGGCTTGGTATTCACAGCCTAGAAATAGTCTGCTTTTCACCTCACTAGTGTGTTTTGCAGTAGTAAAATATTATTTTATACGAGAACCCATTGAGATCCCATCAAATTTTGCATGCATGTAGTCAGTTAGACTGGACAACACATATGATTTTTATAAAAGAATTCGATGGTACGTATTTTGGAAATTTCAAAAAAGGTTTTTTTGGAATAGTTTAAAATTTTCAGATTTAGGTAGCATAGTCGTGTTACACATTAAACTGAAGGGAATTTTTAGAGGAAAACAATTATACAAGTTTGAGCTCTCTAGGTTGTGTAGTTTTGGAGCTACAGCATTTTAAAACAATCATCGATTGATCAAAAACAGAGGTTCTTTTGATTTTTAAACCCTTGAAACTCAAAAACCAAAGGTCAGAAAAATTTGAAATTTCAAATTTAAACTAGTGTTAGTGGGTACATTACCTGAAAAAAAAAAATCATCCAAATCTGGGAGGTCATGGTTCAAATCATGTAGTAAAATTGGTTGATTTGACATGGAATGACCCCATAGACATATCATGGCACTGCGCTGAATAGGAATTTGAATGTTATGCAGGGGCAGTTGAATTTAGTGAAGCTAAACTTCTAATTGTTGTTGTTTATAGGTCCCCTGACTCTGACTTAAGAGAATTTCTGCTCAAGCTAAAGATGGTTCTTGATTCACTTTATAGGAAGTATCATGTTAGTTATATGTGGTGACTTCAATACAAATTTTGTAAATGATGGTGCAAGAAAAAGGATGTTGGTAGATCTCCTCTAAATTCATATGATCTGATGCAGCTGTGTTTTTTCCAACTAGGGTGCAGGGGAACAGTAGCACAGCCATAGACAATATTTCTATTCATTCTTCATTACTAGATCAGGGTGTATACGACCCGGGACAACCGGGAGATCCGGGAAAAACCCGGGAATTTTTTCATCCGGGAGAAAACCGGGAAAAACCCGGGAATTGTTTAGAATTCCGGGAATTTTTCTTTGTTTTAGTTTTCAGTTAAATTTTTGTGATTATGACTGGTAAGAACCAATATTCTAACAAAGGACATTACTGCATCCCGCTACTGCAGAATAATGGTGCAGCAACAAAACATGAACGAGAGAAAAAAAAAAAACGAAAATAAAAAAGTTGCAAAGGAAATGAGCCGTATACAACAACAAAACAGTGCTCATACAAGCGCCTACCAACAGCAAAGTCTATCAAACGCTTTAGGAAGACTATGCAATGCTTTATAACAACAAATTGCCTCCGATAAGCGTGACGTGATAACTGTTTAAGTTAGATTCGTTTGAGCAGTTGCGGGCGGGATCTTGCGCATTCGCAGTTGAGTCGCGTATGAGTAATACCTTCTCCCGCTTCTGGTTACAGAAGTGTGGCTGGGCGCGACCACTTAATATTGCCCCGATTCGAGAATATAGTAAATCTGGGGCTGATGCACAGAGCAGTCTGAGTTGTGGTGGGGAAATGGGTCGTCGCCACGTGACATGTGTTCACGTTCAGTGATTTTGTTGTTTCCTCTTCGTTTATTGCTCTCACGCTAAACCACAACAAAACGAATTTTTGTGGCCGTGAGCTATCAAATTAATTAAAATAGTTCACATAATTACGTAAGGCTAAAATATGTTTTTAGTTTCAGATTTTATTTCCACGTTTCTGACAGTCAAGCATTAATCGCTTTACAGAACAATGACGTTATTTTTGCCGGTTTTTATTAATCTTTTCTGCTGAGACAGTCAATTTATTTGAAACGAAGTGTTTGATTTCACACTATTGGCTAGTTTCAACTTTTCGCTGCATTTCAAGTGCACGTATGGCATTATGCCATATTGAACCAAACATGAGATAATATAGTACTGGTACTTGAAGAAAATTTGGGCAACGACCTTGCCGCAGTGGATACACCGGTTCCCGTGCGATCACCGAAGTTAAGCAGTATCGGGCGTGGCCGGCACTTGGATGGGTGACCATCCGGCCGCCGTGTGCTGCTGCCATTTTTCGGGGTGCACTCAGCTTCGTGATGCCAATTGAGGAGCTACTCGACCGAACAGTAGCTGCTCCGGTCAAAGAAAACCATCATAACGACCGGGAGAGTGGTGTGCTGACCACACGCAACTCCTATCCGCATCCTCACCTGAGGATGACACGGCGGACGGATGGTCCCGATGGGCCACTTGTGGCCTGAAGACGGAGTGCTTACTCCAAGAAAATTTACATACGATTGTGCATTTGAAACCGAATTATGCATTTTAGTATGGTTCATGAAATTCCGACGCTTTTGAAGTATCCTCTTTTGTCTTGTTTCTTTTATGACACAATGTAAGATCTTTTAATGTTTTACACGTACGAACATAAGGGCTTCCTGCGTCATCGTAGCTGCGCAAGCGCGATGACGCCTATTATCTGGCGCTCTGTTGCAACTGCTGAACCGAACCTATGTCTTAACAGGTCGCGGGAAAATACTGTGAATGGTGTTTTGAAAAGCGCTACATTCAAAGCAGATTTACTTATACGCAAGATGAACTATATGCGAGAATGTACGATGAATTTCTTAAATCGCAAAGCGTTTCACTCTCATTTAAAAGTCAACTCTTTCAGGACAACCATTTAGAAGAATTTAGAGTCCAGAAGATCAGACATTTACGTCGTTTTTAAAAATTTTACTGGTACATTTGTGTGATGTATCTTAAAGTGTAACACGCGCAAAAAAGATCAACATTATATGTGGTAACTTAGCTTCTCTTCCACCTTATTAAGCTTCGCGACCAATATTATATGTGAGTGCTATGTATGTTTATTTAAACCATTAACTTTCGTTATTTGTGTGTTCGCGATATTGCTATTGGCTGACTACATCACGTGTCCTATGCTGTCATCAGCTGGCGAGATCACGCTTACAAAAGCGTATCGCAATCTCGATTTCAGTGCTTCGGGAAGTGCCGTGCGGTGTTTGGTGGAATTTATACCTTCGTAATACGAAAATATGCAGCGTACATGTTGCTGCACATCAAAGGTGTTTTCCTCCCCTGAGATTCATTTTCGAAAGTGCTGGGAAATTCTACGTCGCTATATAAAACAATAAACATTCAAAGGATTTATGAGTTTTACAGTGCCGAGGAACAGTATACTGTCACTTAACATAGAAAAAGTGTACGTTCGCCCGGGAGAAAGTGTACTTTTAACCGGGAAAAATCCGGGAATTTTTTTTCCTTGTCCACGTATACACCCTGTAGATGGGCATTCTGTTAGTAAAAGGGTGAATGGCCTTTCAGGCCATGATGCACAAATTTTAACACTAAAAGGCTTTTGTCACATATAATTACAAGCTATGTAGGAAAGTTAATCCAACAGCGTTAGAGTTTTTTAAACCTCGTCAAGGAACAAGAGTGGCAGGATGTTTATAGTGCCGATAACACAAATGCCAAATACAATGCTTTCCTTAACACATTCTCATGCCCTTTGAGAGTTGCTTTCCATTAGAACATTGTAAATGGGGCACTAGCAATAATATGCAGCCTGGGTGGCTGACTAGTGGGATAAGGATATCATGTAGAACAAAGTGGGAATTATATCAAAATATTAGAAGTAGTCACACTCAAGCTAGTGTAGCCCATTACAAGCAGTAGTGTAAGGTGCTTAAAAATGTTATTAGGAAGGCAAAGAGTATGTGGTATGCAAATAGAATAGCTAATTCACAGGATAAAATGAAAACTATATGGTCAGTTGTGAAGAAAGTGTCTGGTCAGCAGCACAAGATCAACGATATGAAGTCAATTCGTAGTAAAAATATTTCTGTTACAGATAAATAGGTTTATTTCCTGGGATGCCCATTCTTGCTTCAGTTCTGCCGTGTCCATGATATCTCAGCATGTGACAGTGCCCTTACTGGAGTTGAGAGACGTGTGCATCTCAACAGTGATATAGTTACCCAGTTCCTGCGATTTCTTAAGGTCTACATACTTTGACCTGTTAGTTTCGACGAACAATGAGCTGTTACACAATCGTTGTATAGATTTTAATGTTCTAGCAAGGCCTTCCAAACCATTGTGGATATAAATGTGGGACACTTTTTCAAATGTCCACTCCTTCCTCTTTATCATCATAAACACATTGTTATTCATGATTCCATGAGCCCTGTTACTGCAGTCCAAAGTATTCTTATTATCAGGAGGACTAGCCTCCCTAATTATCTTGGTCTCTTGGATGAATGGGTGTGAATACTCCCAGGTGGTACACCCTTCCCACTGGTAGGAGAAGATGATTTCAAGGGTTCCACCTCGGTTCCACAAGCAGTTATGGAGCCCCACATGCCTGAGTAGGTGTTATACAACTGGGGTGCGGCAGGTTCCCCAGAGGTTGCTTGCTAACGATAGTTTCACCTCATCAGTCATGCGTCCCATCAGCATGCAGCACACCTTGAGACTGAGGTTTTTTTTAGAGGTTTATCCCATCCTCGCGATCTGGGTGGTCAAGGCAAGATCCCCGTTCCCTGAGACACACAATTTTCCACTGCCATGCGGCAGTCGCTGAAGCATGCCCAGGGAGCATGCTGGGACGGGCAGTGCTTACCAGTCCCCAGCTCAGGAACCCCAGGGTCGCCAAGCCCATACCCAGCAAATCAATGGTTGGTTGGTTTTGGTTTAAAAGAGGTGAGGAGCGACCAAACTGCTAGGTCATTCATTGGTCCCTTATTCCGATTAAAATAATTCCGCAAGGTTGGGTGTAAAATAATAAAGACATACAAAACACAGCAGGAAGAAAGGAGAAAACCACAAGAATGACAGAAGGGCAACAAACACTAAAGTGGCCAAAATCAGACTAGAAAACCACAGAGAGATGCGAGAAACATGTAGAAGAGATCAAAACAAGAGAGCAGATTACCATGGCTGGCTGACCATGAGAATAAAAAGCAGCAGCCAGCAACTCTGCAACACATTAAAACCTCCACCCTAAAAGAACTGAGGTGGATGATACAGAGGGACAAAGGACATGCGCTGAAACTTCAATCAAATGATACAACCCATCCTCACGAATGAAACGTAATACTAAAGCTGCTGTTGAGGCATTGTCACCCAACACCGAAGGTAGGGTGCTGGGAAAGTTAAGTCTGCTGCAGAGGAGCTAAAAGTGGGCGTCCAGCAAGAGGTGGACGACCGTCATTGGTGAGCCACAGCGACACCGAGGCGGGTAACCATGCTTTAGCCATGTATGGCGAATGCAGAGCCAGTAGAGGACAACTGATTCCCTATGAGAGGACTGCATGGAACACTTCCACTCTGTCTCGTTAATGACACACTGTTTGTTGTGTGTACTATTATGTCATTCTGTCTCCCAAAGCCGAAAAACGCTGCAGCGTAAGACAGAACGCAAGTCAGTTTCAAAGATGTCCATCTCCAGAAGCGGTTTCCGCGTAGAGTGTTGGGCCAGCCTGTTGGCAAGTTCATTGCCTGGGACTCTGACATGTCCTGGGGTACACACAAACACCACTGAACAATGGGACCATTCCAAGGTGTAAATGGACTCCTGAATGCACACTACCAAAGGATGGAGAGGGTAGCACTGGTAGATAGCTTGTAGGCTGCTCAAGGAGTCAGTACAGAGAAGAAACTGGCTTGCCCGGGCATGAGCGGGTGTGCTCAAGAGAACGAGATATGGCCGTTAGCCCTGCAGTGAAAACACTGCAGCCATCTGGCAAGGAGTGCTGTTCCATATGTCCTCCACGAACATACGCAAAGTCTACGTGACCTTCAGCCATAGTCGTCGGTGTAAACCTCTTCTCGTGGCCTCAGTACATGTCGAAAATAGAGACGAAGCAATAGCGGAGGGCTTTAGGGCCATGCGAAAGGTCCAGAAAATCTGTGGCCTAGGTGTACACCATGGAGGTGGACCAAGACGGAATACAAGGAGTAGCTCACAATTGGTTCACCTCTTACTTTTTGGCAACAGACAGAAAAGGTCATTATTCACAATGTTGAGATGTCTGTGACATGGGATCTGAGTGGGGTACAGTCAAGTGGGGGGGTCCTGTTCCTTATTTATATAAATGATATGCCCACTAGCATTACGGGTAACTCTAAAATATTTCTGTTTGCTGATACCACTAGCTTGATAGTAAAAGATGTTGTGTGTAACATTGGCCCAGTTTGAAATAGTGCAGTTCATGACATAAGTTAATGTCTTATAGAAAATAAACTAATGCTAAATCACAGTAAGACTCTGCTTTTAGAGTTTCTAACACACAATTCAACAATACCTGATGTTTTAATTTCACAGAATGGGCATATGATTAGTGAAACTGAACAGTTCAAATTTCTAGCTGTTCAGATAGATAGTAAACTGTTGTGGAAAGCCCACACTCGGGATCTTATTCAAAAACTTAATGCTGCCATTTTTAGTATTCGAATGGTTTCTGAAATGAGTGATCGTTTGACACAAAATCAGTCTACTTTGCTTATTTTAGTTCGCTTATGGTGTATAGTATTGTATTTTGGGGTAACTCTTCCCATTCTAAAACGATATTTTTGGCTCAGAAACAGGCGGTTCGGGCAATAAGTGGTGTAAAGTTCACGAACCTCTTGTCGACCCCTGTTCGCAAGCTGGGTATTTTGACATTGGCCTTTCTCTCTCTCTCTCTCTCTCTCTCTCTCTCTCTCTCTCTCTCTCTCTCTCTCTCTCTCTCTCTAATATATATATATATACACACACACACTCGCACACACGCACATATCCATCCACACATATACAGACACAAGCAGACATATTTAAAGGCAAACTCTTTGTCTTTAAATATGTCTGCTTGTGTCTGTATATGTGTGGATGGATGTGTGTGTGTGTGTGTGTGTGTGTGTGTGTGTGTGTGTGTGTGTGTGTGTGTGTGTGTGTGCGAGTGTATACCCGTCCTTTTTTCCCCCTAAGGTAAGTCTTTCCGCTCCCGGGACTGGAATGACTCCTTACCCTCTCCCTTAAAACCCACATCCTTTCGTCTTTCCCTCTCCTTCCCTCTTTCCTGATGAGGCAACAGTTTGTTGCGAAAGCTTGAATTTTGTGTGTATGTTTGTGTTCGTTTGTGTGTCTGTCGACCTGCCAGCACTTTCATTTGGTAAGTCACATCATCTTTGTTTTTAGGTATATTTTTCTTTCGTGGAATGTTTCCTTCTATTATAACTATATATGTCATTTTCTGTTAACAATATTAGCTTATTCCCAAGAATAAGCAGCTTTCATTCAGTTAGTACTAATCGGAAATCAAACCTGCATTTGGATTGGACTTCCTTGAGTCTTGTACAGAAAGGCGTGCAGCATACTGCTGTATCCATTTTCAATAATCTACCGCTCGAATTCAAAAATCTTAACAATAATCCACATGCTTTCAAATTGAAACTGAAGAGTTTCCTCATGGGGTCACTCCTTCTATTCTGTTGATGTCCTGTGTGTCCTCATTTGTACTTCGTGTTGGGGAGCAGATAGGACCTCCCTCATCTGTTCGTATCGGTACCTTATCAATTCAAAAGTACACTGTTCAGTTTATGCAATTGCATGTCCGTCTCTCGCACACCATCTCAATACAATCCATCGAGCGTCCATTCAGCCACTGGTGCCTTTTACACTAGCCAGTTGAGTCTGTATGCTGAAGCTGCCGAGCTACTGCTGTCTTACTACCGTCATTTTGTCCCCAGCAGATACGTATGCCGTTTGTGTGCCATGCATGGCCACCAGTCCTATGCCTTCTTCTTAAATGACTCTCGTGATCGCCAGTATGGGGCGTATCCCTCTTCTGTAACCTTCTGGAGCTTGCTTTCGGCTCTTCCTCCAGCAGCTCAACTTCATGCTACCTGCCACTTCCCTGATGGGTGTGAATAGTGGGTGCTCTTGACTGTAATGGATCAGGGGTGGGAGAGCTGTGGGTGGGACATTTCCTGTTGTACGCAGAGCCTCGGGAGGCACCCACTTGCTAATTTCCCTATTTCCTTCATCCTGCTTTTATTATTGATGACACAAAAGACGTTTATGTTTTTAGCCTTGTTGCTTTTAGTGTTATGAATTTCCTGACTGATCAAAAAACTTCTGGCTGCAACACACTTGAATCAAGGGACTGATGACCTTGTTTGATCGCTGACACCTCCCCCCCTCTCTCCCCTCCCAATCAACCAATGTGATGGTCCTCCCCTAACTTGTCCTGTAATTGAGGGCCTACAGGTCTGCCATTCCCTTTTGTCGATGTTCACTTCCAGTGACTGACTTAATATTGAGATTTAATCTTCCTTTCTTCCAAATGAAACATTTTCTGGGTGGAGGATGTAAGTGGATAGATAAAATGTTGCGCGCGAGTGTATACCTGTCATTTTTTCCCCCTAAGGTAAGTCTTTCCGCTCCCGGGATTGGAATGACTCCTTACTCCTCTCCCTTAAAAACCACATCCTTTAGTCTTTCCCTCTCCTTCCCTCTTTCCTGACAAAGTAACCGTTGGTTGCGAAAGCTTGAAATTTTGTGTGTGTTTTTTAATTGTGTCTGTCTACTAGCGCTTTCCTGTTTGGTAGGGATTAATAATTTGTTTAATTGTTATATAGTGTTCTGGTGTGGTAGGGTATGATGGTGGGCATTGATAGGGGAAAGACTCGTAACATTTGGAATTGTTGATAAAACTATAAACAAACTGTTGTTCAGTTTTTACGATGTTGCTGTGTAGCTAACTCCATCTTAACACCAAATTTTCCATAGTACGGAGAAAATGTATCCTATAGATTTTTTACCCTCACTGTGTAAACAATTTTGTTAATAAAAAGGAAACATTGTACCACAGATTTAGGTTCAGTCTCTATTTTGAGAAAAGTTTGTTGTAAGTTTCTAAATGCAGTCTGAACTGAAACAGAGCTTTGATTGTGATATTTACAAAATAATGTGAGAATTCAGAAGTCTTGCCAACAGCAGTGAGAATTGCTCCCCATATTAACAAATTGCAAAAGGTGAAGAATGAAAAATTTGGATCGAAGTAAAAAATTATAATATGATCATAATTTTCCAACAATCTGTTGTATGCTAAACTAGCATTTTGCTTCATTGACATCTGATATGAGAACAGTCCTCCATTAGTACATCTACGCATTACACTAATGTGTTTATGAGAATTTTAATGATGTGATTTTTCAAGTTGGAAATGTTGAATTTTGTGTCTGTAATACTGGAAAAGTATTTAAAATAGTGGTGATAGCCAACTGCCCAGTTTGTTCCTTTGGAATTAGATACTGACAGAACTAGATATTTAAAAAAAGGGGGAAGTGTCCCTTCAGAAATATATGTGCAACATACATCTCCGATAACAATGTTCTTATATTGACAAAAGTTGCAAGTAGACTTGATATTAGCTTATTTGTTTGAATTCTAAACAGTTCAATACATGTGTATAAATTGATTTAAAGTTTCTATCACCAAGAAAAATCACTGAAAAAGTCTTCTGAATTTCACGTACCGTATAGATCTCTAAACTGTGTCTAACCATGTCAAAAACCTGCTCTCAATTTTAGACTCGGTTAAGTGAATTAATTCCTGTATGGGAAATTGGCTTCAAACTTAGGTTTTATCTCAAATGATTGAACTCATTGTAATACTGTGTCTAGTGTTCTAAAATACATTTCCATAGTTGTATATCGCATTGTATTTGTATTTGGTAGAGATAAGATTCAGAAAAATGGCATTTTTGTCAGTATTTAACTAGTAACACATAAAGTCAGTCTCTCTCTCTCTCTCTCTCTCTCTCTCTCTCTCTCTCTCTCTCTCTCTCTCTCTCTCTCTCTCTCTCTCCCCCCTCCCTCCCCTCCCCCTTCCTCTCCCCAAAATGTCCAAACATAATTACATGCCTCTTACGCATTGCTTATTCTAGAGCTCATACTGCTTGGAATATAAATATTCATTTCCAATCTTTGGTACCATAGCTCAGTTTATTCAGTGTAGTTTGGCCTACTTTCTGTATTATTTTGATGTGACTGTTGGGACACCCTTAGGGTTGTTATTGTAGTTCCTACCAACATTGCATTGTTGCTACTCCTTAAATTTAGTCCAGATACTAATTTTTGACATGTTGTTTACAAGTAGTTAATACTTCACATAAAAATTTTTGAAATGCAGTATGTTGAATAGAATTTACGAAGAAATGTTTTTGATGCTACCTGTAAATAAAAAAAATACATTCTGAATCCTGCATTGGTAAATCAGTTTAAAGGCTGTGTTCAATTCCACATTTTCAAAGTCATTTCAGCAATTGTTGCAACACTTGAACAAAATCTTTTTTGGCATTGACCAGCTTTGTCCCCTATAAAAACACTTTGATTGACTTGTCACATTTATCTTACAGGACACAAAATGGCAAATTTTTATTCTTGTTTGTCCTTGACTTTCACAGTTACACTGATAATCAAACAGTGAATGTATCCAATTTATTTTTTCCAGATGGACAGCTGCTCATCACCATGGAATGGCGAGGAAGTTGGTACCCCAAATACCAGTCAATATTTTCCAGATGATAGTGGTTACTTGAGTAACCCAGGGAGCTCAGGGTCAGAAAGTAACTGTGTCCGCTTCAGACGGAGTAGTTGCAGCAGTCCATATAACAGTAGGTCCCCAGTTGGCTACTGCCATAAAATACCATCAACAGCAGCCTTCCAGCAGAACTGCTATACTAATGGACAGTTGGACAGTTTACAGAAGACTGAGGGAGCTCATTGTGATTCAGTTTTGCTCAATGATATTGGTTGCTGTAAAGAATCGGTCTCTCTGCAAAACAAGCTGCTGGCAGCTTCTTGCAGAGAAGATAACTTGCCAAGATTGGCAGGAAGTAAAAGTTATTCTTTTTTAAAATCATCTCAGTATTCCACGCCGACTTCTGATAGAAGTATTTCATTACAAATTGCTTCTGGCATTTCTGACTCCCAGACACCAGAAAAAATAGATTTAAATCCATGTGAACAGTCATTTCCAACGTGCTTCTTTACACATTGTGGCAATGAAAACGGGTCACTATATGAGTCAAGTATAATTAGTAAGTCACCTGTACCATATTCATGGAGCAGTAAATTGGGCAAACCTCGTGTAGATGTGTTGGCTGCACTGGCCAGTTATCGGCCAGTTGTGTCAAGGATTTTACAGTTCCTACGGCCTGAAGACCTTGTAGCAGTAGCTGCAGTTTCACACACATGGCGTAACATCTGTAAAAATGACAAGCAGGCAAATCGACGTCGCCAAATTTACCTTCGTGCAAAAATTCAGCTGAAAGAAAATAAAGAGAAGGTAAGCTAAGGTTTGCAATTACTTAATTGGGAGGGGGGGTGTTCTATAATTATTCCTAACAATATATTTAGTACCTGCTATTTTATTTCCTGACTTATTTATTCATGCAATATAGTCTTCCATGTTGGATTTACATACTTTCTGCCTAATTTCCAAAGGCTCTTAGGGATTGGACATAACATGCTGTCACAAGAGACAATTCAGGGACTCTGGAGAAAGAATTTGTCAGACTTCTGTTGGCTTGAAAAATAAATACTGGATCATTTGATCATTTTGTGTAAAGTGGTCCACTGTAAGAAATAATCGCCGCTTTACCATTAAGATTATTTTCTGATACATTTTTGGGTGTAATCAAACAAATTATTAGCTCTAAATTTCAGTAATGGATGTTTAGGAACCTCTAAATTCAAAGCTATTTAACTTGTGTGCAAAGTATGCAAAAGTGCTGATTATTTTTTAGGTTTAAGATAATTCCCATTTATTGTCCCGTCTCAGTTGCATATCTTTAATCTGATTACTTACTTTGATCACTCTGGATCATCTTCAGATCTAAAACAAAGTAAACCTAGATATGTACCATCTAATATTTTAAAATATTTTTAAAATAAAAGAATTGTACATAAATGTAGAATTCACCTTAGTAGTTGCATCAGCAACTCAGGTTGACTGAAAAGAACCATATCTTGGGTTACTGTATTTTGTAACCACAGTCAATGTGTGTGTTGGAGGTCTGAGAGGAGAGAGTGGGGAGGGAAGGGAAATAAAGTGAGGTTGGTTGGAGAGCGGGAAAGGAAGCACGGAGCGGATGGTGGGGATGCGAAGAGTTTACAAAGAGCGATTGTGCTAAAATTATGGACTGTATAATTATGTAAAAATTCTGTTTGAAACATTACTAGTATAGAAAAATGGGTATGTAAAATGTAAACAGTTAAAATAGTGAAATTATGAAACGAATTGGGGAAGGTGAAATAGAGTGGGCAAAGAGGGCAGGAGGAAGGATAGTTGTGGGGATGTGATGGGTTTAATAAGAGAGGGTCTCCTATTAAAGTTGCAAAAAGTCAATTACGTAAAAAACCTTCTGTTAAATACCAAAATGGATGCATAAACTGTAAAAGGGGTATTAAATAAAAGTGAAAATTGAATTAGTTTCATAAGATGTCCAAAGAGTGAAATTGGAAGTACAAAGTCATAAGGTCTTGCTATCACTTTAAATAAGACCTTATGACTTTATACTTTCAGTGTTGCTGTGCACAAGTATTTAATGATTTCAGAGTATGTGGTTTGGCAGGGACCTAAGAGGATAGTTTAAATTGCTGCAAGTGAAATAAGGAGAATTAACATTCATATTCTTCCTTATCACAAATTCACTGAAGAGCCAAAGAAACTGATGCACCTGCCTAATTTTGTGCTGGGTCCTCATAGGCACGTTGAAACACTGCAACACAACGTCACATGGACTTACCTAATCACAAAGAATCCTGCCGAGATGTCGTGCGTGTGAGGTGTCGCCTTGTCCTGCTGGTAATGCCCAAGTCCATTGGAATGCACAATGGACAAGAATGGATGCAGGTGATCAGGCAGGATGCTGACATATGTGTCACATGTCAGTCTACATCTACATCCATACTCCGCAAGCCACCTGATGGTGTGTGGTGGAGGGTACCTTGAGTACCTCTATCGGTTCTCCCTTCTGTTCCAGTCTCGTATTGTTTGTGGAAAGAAAGGTTGTCAGTATGCCTCTGTGTGGGCTCTAATATCTCTGATTTTATCCTCATGGTCTCTTCGCGAGATACACATAGGAGGGAGCAATATACTGCTCGACTCGTCAGTGAAGGTATGTTCTCGAAACTTCAACAAAAGCCCCTACTGAGCGTCTCTATTGCAGTCTTCCACTGGGGTTTATCTATCATCTCAGTAACGCTTTCACAATTACTAAATGATCCTGCAACGAAGTGCGCTGCTCTCCGTTCGATCTTCTCTATCTCTTGTATCAACCCTGTCTGGTACGGATCCCACACCAGTGAGCAGAAATCGAGCAGTGGGCGAACAAGTGTCCTGTAACCTACTGCCTTTGTTTTCAGACTGCATTTCCTTAGGATTCTTCCAATGAATCTGTCTAGCATCTGCTTTACTGACAATTAATTTTATATGGTCATTCCATTTTAAATCCCTCCTAATGCCTACTCCCAGATAATTTATGGAATTAACTGCTTCCAGTTGCTGATCTGCTATGTTGTAGCTAAATGAGAAAGGATCTTTCTTTCTATGTATTTGCAGAACTTTACACTTGTCTACAGTGAGATTGAATTGCCATTCCCTGCACAATGCGTCAATTCGTTGCAGATCCTCCTGCATTTCAGTAAAATTTTCCATTGTTACAACCTCTCGATATACTACAGCAATATCCGCAAAAGGCCTCGGTGAACTTCCGATGCTATCCACAAGGTCATTTATATATATATTGTGAACAGCAACGGTCCTAAGACTCTCCCCTGCGGCACACCTGAAGTCGCTCCTACTTCGGAAGACTTCTCCCCATTGAGAATGACATGCTGCATTCTGTTATGTAGGAACTCTTCAATCCAATCACACAATTGATCTCGTAGTCCATATGCTCTTACTTTGTTCATTAAACGACTGTGGGGAACTGTATCGAACGCCTTGCGGAAGTCAAGAAACACGGCATCTACCTGGGAACCCTTGTCTATGGCCCTCTGATTCTTGTGGATGAATAGCGTGAGCTGGGTTTCACACGACCGTCTTTTTCGAAACCCATGCTGACTCCTACAGAGTAGATTTCTAGTCTCCAGAAAAGTCACTATACTCCAACATAATACGTGTTCCAAAATTCCACAACTGATCGATGTTAGAGACACAGGTCTATAGTTCTGCGCATCTGTTAGACGTCCCTTCTTGAAAATGGGGATGACCTGTGCCCTTTTCTAATCTTTCAGAACGCTATGCTCTTCTAGAGACCTACGGAACACCGCTGCAAAAAGGGGGGCAAGTCCCTTAGCGTACTCTGTGTGAAATCGAACTGGTATCCCATCAGGTTCAGCGGCCTTTCCTCTTTTGAGCGATTTTAATTGTTTTTCTATTCCTCTGTCATCTGTTTCAATATCTACCATTTTGTCATCTGTGCGACAATCTAGAGAAGGTACTACAGTGCAGTCTTCCTCTGTGAAACAGCTTTGGAAAAGATATTTAGTATTTCGGCCTTTAGTCTGTCATCCTCGGTTTCAGTACTGTTTTGGTCAGAGTGTGTCTGGACATTTTGTTTTGATCCACCTACTGCTTTGACACAAGACCAAAATTTCTTAGGATTTTCTGCCAATTCAGTACATAGAACTTTACTTTCGAATTCATTGAATGCCTCTTGAATGCCCTCCTCACACTGCATTTCGCTTTGTGTAATTTTTGTCTGCAAGGCTTTGGCTATATTTTTGTTTACTGTGAAGTTCCCTTTGCTTCTGCAGCAGTTTTCTAACTCTATTGTTGTATCATGGTGGCTAATTTCCATCTCTTACGATCTTGCTTGGCACATACTCATCTAATGCATATTGTACGATGGTTTTGTAATTTGTCCACTGATTCTCAACACGTATGAGTGGCCAAGTAAGTGGACCCGTCGGGATACCAGTTACTTTGGAATAAGGCTGGCATCTCGGACATGTTCTGAGTCGTGGTCACCTTTGTGCTCATACGGCAAAGACTACCAAATCCACCGGTTAGTCCCTCAGCCATTAGGGGTAAAACCCAATGGGACTCGGGGCAAGTAAGGCTAGCAACCTACTTCCCTGGTACTTTAAATATGATGCTGGCAACAATCACAGCAAAATGCCTCGGACCTTTGGAGGTGACAGAGTCCCACCTCTAGTCCGCCGCTCGTGGTCTCGCGGTAGTGTTCTCGCTTCCCGAGCACGGGGTCCCGGGTTCGATTCCCGGCGGGGTCAGGGATTTTCACCTGCCTTGAGATGACTGGGTGTTCGTGTTGTCCTCATCATCATCCAGGAAAGTGGCGAAATTGGACTGAGCAAAGATTGGATAATTGTACGGGCGCTGATAACCACGCAGTTGAGCGCCCCACAAACCAATCATCATCATCATCATCATCATCACTTCAGTCCCACCTCTGACAAACCAGGGACTCCTAAGACACGACTTGGCAAACAAATGGTAATGATATGGGGAGCTATTAATATCAATGGGGGCTACTCTGGGAAGAAGGTAGAGCTGGCATAGGCTGCAAGTAAGATGGGGCTGGACGTTTTAGCTGTTAGTGACATTCGGGTAAGGGGTGAGAAAGAAGAGGAAGTGGGAGAATACAAGGTCTACCTGTCAGGAGTCAAAGCAGGAATAGCACAATGGGGTGTAGGGCTTTACATCAGGAAAGAAATGGAACCCAGCGTAGTTGCAATAAGGTATGTAAACGAATGACTTATGTGGATAGATTTGACAGTGTCTAGCAAGAAAATTAGGATTGTGTCAGTATATTCGCATTGTGAAGGGACAGATCAAGATAAGATGGATAGTTTTTATGAGGCACTCAGTGATGTAGTTGTTAGAGTAAAGGACAAGGACAGCGTTCTGCTCATGGGTGATTTTTAACGCCAGGATTGGGAATCGAACAGAAGGGTATGAAAAGGTTATGGGTAAATTTGGAGAGGATATGGAGGCCAACAGGAACGGGAAACAACTCTTGGATTTCTGTGCCAGTATGGGCTTAGTAATCACAAACTTCCTTTTTAAACATAAGAACATTCACCGGTATACTTGGGAAGGCAGGGAACCAGATCTGTCATTGACTATATAACAACAGATCAGGAATTCAGGAAGGCTGTGAGGGACACATGTGTATTCAGGGGATTCTTTGATGACACTGGTCGTTATTTAATCTGCAGTGAAATTGGGATTGTGAGGCCGAAAATGCAGGAGGTCAGGTCCATATGTAGGAGGATAAGAGTGGAGAAACTTCAGGATAAGGAAATCAGGCACAAGTACATAACAGCGATTTCAGAAAGGTACCAGTTAGTTGAATGTAGTCAATTACAGTCATTGGAAAAGGAATGGACAAGGTACAGGGACACAGTACTAGAAGTGGCTAAAGAATGTCTTGGAACAGTAGTGTGTAAAAGTAGAATGAAGCAAACAGCTTGGTGGAATGATACAGTCAAGGCAGCCTGTAAAAGGAAAAAGAAGGCGTATCAAAAATGGCTACATACCAGAACTCAGGTAGACAGACTATGCTCCAGACTGAACGCTGAAAGGCATAATCAGTCATAGATGATGATGATGATGATGATGATTCTCAACAGTATCTGTACTTGAGATAAAACTTTTGTGTTGACCATCAAGTACTCTGAAATCTGCTTTTTGTCACTTTTGCTAAACAGAAAAATCTTCCTACCTTTTTTAATATTTCTATTTATGGCTGAAATCACCAATGCTGTAACAGCTTTATGATCACTGATTCCCTGTTCTGCATTAACTGTTTCAAATAGTTCGGGTATGTTTGTCACCAGAAGATCAAATATGTTATCGCCACGAGTCGGTTCTCTGTTTAACGGCTCAAGGTAGTTTTCAGATAATCCACTTAAAAAAAAATAAAAAAACACTGAATTCTTTGTCCCTGCCACCCGTTATAAACATTTGAGTCTCCCAGTCTATATCTGGTAAATTAAAATCTCCACCCAAAACTATAACCTGGTCGAGAAATCTACTTGAAATATTTTCCAAATTTTCCTTCAGGTCTTCTGCCACAACAGCTGCTGAGCAAGGGGGCCTATAGAGACATTAAATTACCATGTTTGAGCCTGCTTTAACCATGACCTTCATCCAAATTATTTCACATTTTGGATCTCCGCCAGTTTTCTTCACTACTATTGCACTTTGTCTCTATAAACACACCTCCCCCTCCCCCCTGTCTGTCTGCGGTATACATTCCAATCTGAGTTTAGAATTTCAGTACTCTTTACATCTGGTTTCAGCCAACTTTCCGTCCCTAGTCGCATCTAGACATATCGGGTCCAGTATCGCTTCAGCTGCACACACCCCACACCATTATAGAGCCTCCATGAGCTTGGACAGTCCCCTGTGACACGTTGTCTGGGGGTGCTAGAACCCAGACTAGACTAAAGCACTTGGAGACATGGCCATGTGTTGGAGTTGTCTACTGCAGGAGGAGCACTTTGTCCAAAAGCTTTAATATTGTAACTGTATTTTTCATTGTGCTTGTCTACAACTCAGCATGCCTTTCATATGGTGAATAGCAATCCTGTCCGTATTTTTGTTACTCCATCCTACACTTCATTGTACACTTCTAAGTAAGGGTGTTGTACCTAAAACTCCTCAGTTGGAGTCAAGGTAGTGAATACACACAAGACCTCTTGGAGCACCTTAAGGAAAGAATTAGATTGGATGTTAAAATAATGGAATTATATACTTGGCTAGGAACTGGAAAACATATAATCAAAATGACATTTCTTGTTTGGAAGTTTATTTTCTAATGGCAAGTTTGATTTAGGGGAATATTGTGGTATTTTGAAATATTGTAGAGGATGGGTCCAATCAATTAGTATTTCCTTTGGACCTTGTAGAACATTAACTGCTGTCAGTTGCGCAGTTTGCTAAGATGAGAGAGAGAGAGAGAGAGAGAGAGAGAGAGAGAGAGCATTCTGTCAGTTTTGTGCATTGTGTTAATGGTGATGTTTACCCTGTATATTGCAAACTTGGTCATTTGCGATTTTTGATTGAATCTAATTCAGAGATTATATTAGATACCAACTCGGTGATTCTTTGTAGCTCATAGGTTCACTTCATTTTATTGTACAGTTGTTGATAAATAGCTGCAGTATTTCTTAGACATTTGTTTTTAAAATGCCTGATTGCAAATATGTAATACATGGTAACACCTGTCTTGTTCTCTCCCTCCCTTCCTCGTCAGACATTTTAGCTACTGCAGATCATTAAATAAGATAATGAATTACAAGGACCAGTCAGATTAAAATGAGACAGATGGAAAAAGTTAGTAAACTGATTGTTATTTCAAAGTAACCAATCACCATAACTGTTAATACATCTGTCCCACTGTGAGACAAGATGGTAAATGGCTTCATGGGAAAATGTTTGTGGTTGTCTACCCAGGTTTGCACCTCCTTGTCTGAAGCAAACTGATGGGCACAAATGTCTTTGCTCCAAAAGTACGGAAATCACTAGGGGAGAGATCAGGACTGTATGGACAATGTGTAAGGTTTCCCATTGACTAATCTGTAGCATAGTCGAAACAGGCTCGCCAGCTCTGGGGAAACTCGTAGTGACATTTTTCTTTGACTGCAAGGGTCTGCTGCTCATTGACTTTCTGGAACATGGTACCACAATTAATGCACAGTGGTATGTGGACCATTTGCCTAAATTGAAGTGTGTCCTAACACCCAAACACACAGGAAAGTTGACAGACGGCATAATTCTGTCGCAGGGCAGACCTACTGAGGTTTTTCAGACTAAACTGCAGAAGTTGTGGTGGAAAGCCCTGACACACCCTCAATGCAACCTACTCTGTCCCCATATGGTTTCAATATTTTGGAGCCCTGAAGAAATGCACTCATTGCCATCAATTCACAGAGGTGCACACCTGGGTACAATTGAGGTTTTGTAGGCAACTGCAAACATTTTTCCATGTGGCATTGATTGTTTTGTCCCACAGTAGGATAAATGTATTAACAATTATAGCAATTCCTTTTGAAATAATAAAATTTTCTTTCTTTTCCATCTCTCTCATTTCCTTGTGATTGCCCCTTGTACATTTCTGGTTAGTTTGTTGAGGGTCTTAGTTGTTAATAACATTTGAAATTTGTTGGCAGAACTGTAATGTAATGTAGTGTGTTTATTCACCACAGTACAGTCCTTACGTAAAGGCACAGCAACACAGTAGAAGATACTTAAGGCGTGGAGCCTGCTCCGAGTTGCAGAATCTCTGTGTGCCATCACCTCGTAAAAAAGAGCCAGTTAGTCCACCTGTCAGTCCGAGCAAAGTGCGTTTTCACCTTTTTTGTAAGGTTAGTATTGTGGTCATGCTGTAACATTCAGTGGGTGTATGTATTTTTGATACCTATTTGGAACATGAAAATGTAATGTGGCTACATAATTAAAGTTTCTTGAAACAATATTGAAAAAGTTGCCTGTGATAACTAAGTCGACTGGTAATTAATAAAACTAAAAAAATGTTCTGCAGTATAATAAAATTTCTCTTTATTGTTTGCGGAAATGGAACAAACAATTTATCCGACAGAGGTGAGTGATGAATGTGCTGACTGTAAACAGTAGAAGTTGCAATATTCCCTCCTAGACTAGATTCATTCATACTTCAACCCGAATGAGCAAACACAATTGGAATAACTGTCTTCCCAAACAGCAATAACCATAAAGTTTAACAATAATCAACATAGATTAATGATTAATTATAATTCCAGCCTTGCATTGAGTAATTACAAATGGGAAGAACTAATTACAAATTATAAAATATTTACTTGCCTTTTTTCCTTTCATCTTGGTGTTTACAGGGCAGATTTGTTTTTGTAATGATTGAAACACTTGTCTGGTAGTCAATTTTTCTGACATGGATTTTCATTCAAACCATTTCTCACAGCACTGTGTATTATGTTTACACATCAGAAAAATATTAGATTCAACACAACATATTACAAAACTGCGAGTGATATGTTGACATAGATAGATTTCAGTTGAACAGAACTTGGAAGTTACTGAACATAAGACTGCAGATGGTGTCCAGACCTTTTCAAAAAATAAACTTTTTTTGCTGCTACAATATTCTTATTGGGACATGAATCTTGAAAAAAGTAAATAGGTTTGCAAGTTACTAAAACGTATTTTAATTTTATAAAAAGAATTTTTGTTTCTTAAGTTATTTTCTAATTTATAATGGATTGTTTCAGAAATTGGTGTTTTCTATTGCGCATAATTTTATAAACAAAATATCATTTGGGAAAAAACTGTCTTAACACCAGTAAAAAGTTTCAAATTGGGTTAAAATATTGTATGACTTCAGTGGAAGGAATCACTCAAGAGTTCCAAAGTGCTACCACCAGTCCAGCTCACTGGATGTGTGTAGGGAGTTAAAAAGAATGGGGCACAGTGGTTGAGCAGCTTCTTGTTGAGGTAAATGCTAAGCGATGCTTCAGGGGGTGTAAAGAATGATGGACAGTGGATGTCTGAAAAAGAATGCTGTGGAGTAATGAATCTTACTATACCCCATTACAATCCTATGGAAAGGTTCAAGTTTTGTGAATACCTAGAGAATGTACTCTGCTGTTGGTTTTGCAAATGATGGCTATTAAAAGATGAGGTGGTAGTACAGTATGCGGGCATTTTGGATGAGTTACAATGTCTATTTTGCTCCATACCTCAGTATCTTAAATCACTATCTACTGTGCTTTCGGCTCAGAAAGAATGGAGTGCTATTCCTCCATACATTGACACCACACTTCAAAGTATTCTTAGTAAATTTCTAGCCATCACAAAGGTGGAGGGTTGACGCACCCCATAATAATCATATTAATGTCGCCTAATAGGTGTCTGGATACTTCTGATAAAACAGTGCATGTTAAACATACAAAACATATTAAATTTATTGCACTCAACAATAACTGAAAAGAAATGCTTCTATTGATTATAACAAGTGCTTAATGAAATAATTACTTCCATGTGAGCGTCTGCATCACATTGTGTATGTAAAAGTTTTTATTCTTAAATGTAACAAAAGTTTGGGCAACTACATCAGTATGTTTAAAGATATTCATGGGATCAGGTAACTGTACAGTATTTGACCACAACAAAGAATTGTCTATAATGATTATATACTCTTGTAACATTTCAGCACTAAGCTGTAGTGGTTCTTTTAAGTGGGAATTAATGGAGTTTGGTGGCAGCAGGAACAGGACTTCTGGTCAGGTGAATTCAGGGTTATAAATACGAAATCAAATAATGGTAATGCACGAATAGGTTTAATAATGAATAAGAAAATAGGAATGTGTGCAATCTGCTGTTATCATCATAGTGAATGCTTTATTGTAGCAAAGATAGATACAAAGCCCACACCTACAGTCTGTCGGTAAACTGAAGAGCGAGCGAGAGTGTCCCCACTCTGCCAACCCAGCTACGTCACAAGGCGCTTCTACAGGCTGTTTCACAACGTTGTGCCAGCCCTGCCACGGCGCGCGCTTTAAATCTGTGGCGACGCTGTGTACAGATACGTCTCAGCTGTGTTTATTTTTAGACAAATGCATTAAGACCATAAAGAATTCAAAAAACGATAGGTTCTTCCGAAACACAACATTATAGAGTAAATAATATTAACATAAGAACGGAAATCAGGATTCTACTACAAACATAGAACTGAATGCCTGTTCGTGCAAATTATCTTCCTCCATTGCTATTCGTAAAACGAACCCCATGTAATGCAATCAATCTGTAGAATTTAAGGCTTGTTCTTACTTTGTGTTTCTACTGAAAGGTAGAAGTTTTCTTTGAAGGACTGTATTGAAACTTAACAATTCTTGCAACTTGAAGAGTGTTTAAAAATTAAGGAGAAATTTATAATTTTGTGTGTTGTAGTAGTCAGATTTGCTCTACTTTTTTGTCACTGTCTTCGTAAACACGTCTCAAAAGTATGTGTACAATGTTATGCATATTGGGTATTCACTCTGTTGTGAGCTGTCAAAAAGGTTACATGTGTTTTGCTAGCATCAACGATTATTTGCTTTCTATAAAAATAGATGAGAGAATCTGTATTAAATTTTGTTGTAAGAATGGAATAAAGTGTATGAAATTTTTAGAATTGTTAAATATTGCTTTTGGTGAGCCTGTTATGAAAAACAAAGGGCATAAAAGTGGTATAAACATTTCAAAGCAGGTCTTAAAGGGCAGCGGTTTTACAAGTATGGATGAGATTAAAAATGCACAGTTAAAAGACCTGTAAACTATCCCGAAACAGTTCCTAAAGTGTTTCGGGGACTGGGAAATGCACTGGCATAAGTGTATAAGTATGTAATGTGGATTATTTTGAAGAGTGTAACGTTGCTGTAGATTAACAAATAGTTCTTACCAAAAATAAAAATTAATATGTAACCGCACCTTGTATGTCAAGCTTTCTGCTTAGAAGTCCAGAATCGGGTTACGTGTTTCGAAGGAAATTTCAGCAGTGTTTAGAATAGCTATTGCGCACATGTTTTAAGCAATATGTCGTAGAATCAGGTGAATAGTGGCCGAGATAGATATTTAGTGTTCCATAAGCATCAAAGGTTTTACGTGTTCTTGAAACTGTATATAACGATTGGTTTCCTTCCAAAATTATTAGATCTGCTTCGTGGCGATACCAGTAAACCATGCGGCTTATTTTCACGTTCCTTCCTTATGCGTCCTACTGGGCGAGACTGACGATTTCATAAATTGCAACCCTTTGATTGGGACTGGTAATATTAGCCAACAGTTCTTTTTGCGTCGCCTCTTTAACATACACTGTACTAACCTTAGAGACAATTGAACGCTCGTTGCTCTGCAAATACCTCCTCTTCTTCATATTCTGCACATTTTCTTTCAATGCTAGATGATTATCCATCACTTCCGGATATCGAAGTATATCAGTAAGTATACAAAGTTAACTAACACTGGCAACTGATACCACAAACAGAAATGACGTATATCACTGCCCTCAGATCTACACCGCTAGACAGGTAACGGGCAACAGATTTAGGGTGCCCCTGTAGTCCGGTGGCAGCGTTCTTCCGGGAAAGGCCACTTCGCCACCAAAAGTGCTGCTCGCTCTTGAGTTTACAGACAGACTATACCACAATAGTAAATTTATATGCCAACTAGCTTTTGCAGATGATGAAGAGATTGAAGAAATGTGTGATGCGATAAAAGGAATTATTCAAATAGTTAATGGAGAAGAAAATTTAATAGTCAGGGGGAACTGGAATTCAATAGTAGGAAAAGGAAGAGAAGGAAAAGTAGTAGGTGAATATGGACTGGTGATAAGGAATGAAAGGGGAAGCCACTTAGAATTTTGCACAGAGCAGGGTTTAATCATCACAAACACTTGGTTGAACTAATGAAAGAAAGTTGTGTGTGTGGAAGTGACCTGGAGACAGTGGAAAGTTTCTGACTGATTATATAATGGTAAAACAGAGATTTCGGAATAAAATCTTAAATTGAAAGACATTTCCAGTGGCAGATTTTGATTCTGACCACAAGTTATTAGTTATGAACTGTAGATTAAAAATACAGAAACTGCAAAAAGGGTAGGAAATTAAGGAGATGGGACTTGGACAAGTTGAAAGAACAAGAGTGGAAGACTCTTCAAGAGATTAAGTACGAAGGCAGCATAGGATCAAACAGGTAAAAAGACAAAGCCTAGTGAAATTCTTGGATAACACAGGTGATATTAAATTTAATTGATGAAAGGAGAAAATATAAAAATGTAGTAAATGAAGCAAGTGGAAAGAAATAAAAATGTCTAAAAAATTAGATTGACAAGAAGTGGAAAATGGCTAAGCAGGAATGGCTAGAGGACAAATCTAAGGATTTAGAGGGATGCGTCACTAAGGACAGATAAATACTCCAGAATGAAATTTTCATTTTGCAGTGGAATGTGCACTGATATGAAACTTCCTGGCACATTTAAAATTGTGTGCCAGATAAAGACTCGAACAAGGATCCTTGCCTTTCACAGGCAAGTGCTCTACCAACTGAGCTACCCAAGCATGTCTCTCAACCCAATCCCAAACCTTTAATTCTGCTAGTACCTCGTCTCCTACCTTCCAGGCTTCCCAGAAGCTCTCATGCGAACTTTAATTAAAACTGTGGGGACAGGTCGTGAGTCATGCTTGGGAAACTCAGTCGGTAGAGCACTTGCCTGCGGAAGGCAAAGCTCCCAAGTTTGAGTCGGTTTGTCACACAGTTTTAATCTGCCAGGAAGTTTCGGTTTGATACTGCCTACAAGAAAATTAAATAAGCCTTTGGAGAAAAGAGAAGCAGCTATATGAAAAGCAAGAGCTCATGTGGTAAATCAGTCATAAGCAAAGAAGGGAAAGCTGAAAAGCAGAGTGTCTACACAATGGATATGAACTTGCAGGCATGTTATAGAAATGGAAGAGGATGTAGATGAAGAGGAGATGGGAGATATGATATTGTGAGAATAATTTGACAGCACACTGAAAGACCTAAGTTGAAACGAGGACCTGGGAGTAGACAAAATTCTGCCAGACCTACTGATAGCCTTGGGAGAGCTAGCCATGACAAAATATCTTCCATTTGATATGCAATATGTGTGAGACAGGTGAAATACCCTCAGATTTCATGAAGAATGTAATAATTCCAATTCCAAAGAAAGCAGGTTTGAATATTATTAAACTGTCAGTGTAATAAGTCGCGGTTGCAAAATACTAACACGAATTCCATACAGAATGATGGAAAAAATGATTAGAAGTGGACCTCGGGTAAGATTAGTTTGGATTCCTGCGGAATGTGAGCTCACATGAGGCAGTACTTAATCCTATGACTTACGGAGCGAAAGGCTATTTACAGTTTGTACAAAGACCAGAGAGCAGTTAATGAGTAGAGGGGTATAAAAGGGAAAAGGGGAAGAAGTGATAGAGCAGGGAGTGAGACAGGGTTGTGGCCTTCCCCTGATGTTATTCAATCTGTGCACTGAGTGAGCATTAAAGGAAACAAAAGAAAAATTTGGAGATGGAAATAAAGTTCAGGGAGAAGCACTGAGGTCTGCCAATGACCTTGTAATTCTGTCAGAAAGAGTAAAGGCTTGGAATAGTGCAGCTGAAAAGAATGGTCATTGTCTTGAAAGGTGGTTATAAAATGAACATCAACAGAAGCAATAAAGGATAATGGAATGTAGTCAAATTAAATCAGGTGATGCTGTGGGAATCGGATTATGAAACAAAATGCTAAAAGTAGTAAGAGTTTCACTGCTGGGGCAGTAAAATTACTGATGGTCAAAGTAGAGAAGATATAAAATGCAGACTGGCAATAGCAAGAAGTGTTTCTGCAGAATAGAAATTTGTTTAATGTAGATTTAAGTGTCAGGAAGTCTTTTCTGTAAGTATTGATATGGAAGTGAAATATAGATGATACAAAGATTAGACAAGAAGAGAACAGAAGCCTTTGAAATGTGGTGCTACAGAAGAATACTGGATATTAGACGGGTACTAATGCAGAGGTACTAATAGAAATGAGGAGAAAAGAAATTTGTGGCACCACCTGACTAGGCGAAGGGTTTGGTTGAGACATCAAAGGATAACCTATTTAGTATTGGAGGGAAGTGTGGGGAGTAAAAATTGTAGAGGGAGATCAAGAGATGAACACAGTAAGCACATTTAGAAGTATGCAAGTTGTAATAGTTATACGGAGATGAAGAAAGAGTCTTGCACAGAAGAGCTGCATCAAACCAGTCTTCGTACGGAAGATCACAACAACAATAATCTTAATGTTCCTTGCAAAGTGTCTATGAGAATGTACAAAAGAAATAGTGTTATTTGCATCAGTAGCAATCATAATAAATAGGAAATATAGGAAATGAAATGTCAGAAAAAAAAAACGAAAAAGGTTAGGTAAAATATCGCAACAAGAAGCGATAGAGCAATTAGATGAAAAGAAGCAGAAATTACAAGCATTGGCCAAACGACTTAGAAGATACAAAAAAAGTGAAAATAGAAGGAAACAAAACCAAACATTCAACACAAACCAAAAGAAATTTTACCAGACAATAGATGACACACACATTAAAATAGACAATCCACCAAACATAACAGACATGGAACATTTCTGGAGCAACATATGGTCAAACCCGGTACAACATAACAGGCATGCACGGTGGATACAAGCAGAAACAGATACATACAAGATGATACAACAAATGCCTGAAGTGATAATTTTGCAACATGAAGTCACCCAAGCAATTAATTCTACTCACAATTGGAAAGCCCCTGGAAAAGATAAAATAGCAAATTTCTGGCTAAAGAAGTTCACCTCAACACATTCAAATCTAATTAAATTATTTAACAGTTACATTGCAGATCCATACACATTCCCTGCTACACTTACATATGGAATAACTTATCTGAAACCTAAAGATCAAGCAGACACAGCAAACTCAGCTAAATATCGCCCCATAACATGCCTACCAACAATATACAAAATATTAACTTCAGTCATTACACAGAAATTAATGACACATACAACACAGAACAAAATTATAAATGAAGAACAAAAAGGCTGTTGCAAAGGAGCACAAGGATGTAAGGAGCAACTGATAATAGATGCAGAGATAATATAGCAAGCTAAAACTAAACAAAGGTCGCTACACTACGCATACATTGATTACCAAAAAGCTTTTGATAGTGTACCCCACTCATGGTTACTACAAATATTGGAAATATACAAAGTAGATCCTAAATTGGTACAGTTCCTAAACATAGTAATGAAAAATTGGAAAACCACACTTAATATCCAAACAAATTCAAATAATATCACATCACAGCCAATACAGATTATGCGTGGAATATACCAAGGAGACTCATTAAGTCCTTTCTCGTTCTGCCTTGCTCTGAACCCACTACCCCACATGCTAAATAATACAAATTATGGATACAATATTACTGGAACATACCCACACAAAATCACACATTTGCTATACATGGATGATCTAAAACTACTGGCAGCAACAAATCAACAACTCAACCAATTACTAAAGATAACAGAAGTATTCAGCAATGATATAAATATGGCTTTTGGAACAGACAAATGTAAGAAAAATAGCATAGTCAAGGGAAAACACACTAAACAAGAAGATTACATATGGATAACCACAGCGACTGCATAGAAGCGATGGAAACAGATGCCTATAAATATCTAGGATACAGACAGAAAATAGGAATAGATAATACAAATATTAAAGAAGAACTAAAAGAAAAATACTGACAAAGACTAAGAAAAATACTGAAAACAGAATTGACAGCAAGAAACAAGACAAAAGTTATAAATACTTATGCTATACCAATATTGAGCTACTCATTTGGAGTAGTGAAATGGAGTAACACAGACCTAGAAGCACTCAATACACTTACACGATCACAATGCCACAAATATAGAATACATCACATACATTCAGCAACAGAAAGATTCACATTAAGCAGAATGGAAGGAGGAAGGGGATTCATCGACATAAAAACCTACATTATGGACAGGTAGACAATTTAAGAAAATTCTTTCTAGAACGAGCAGAAACTAGCAAAATACACAAAGCAATCACTCATATAAATTCATCGGCTACACCACTGCAATTTCATAACCACTTCTACAACCCTTTAGATCACATAACATCAACAGATACGAAGAAAGTAAATTGGAAACAGAAAACACTACATGGCAAGCACCCGTATCATCTAACACAGCCACACGTCGATCAAGACTCATCCAACACATGGCTAAGAAAAGGCAATATATACAGTGACACGGAAGGATTCATAATTGCAATACAGGATCAAACAATCAACACCAGATATTACAGCAAGCATATTATTAAAGATCCCAACACCACAACAGATAAATGCAGACTTTGCAAACAACAAATAGAAACAGTAGATCACATCACAAGTGGATGTACAATACTAGCAAAAATAATACATAAACAGCCTGCCTTACAACATAAACTTATAAAACAACACGTTCCCACATACAAGTATGCACCACAAAATGTACTGGAGGATGATGAATACAAATTATACTGGAACAGAACCATTATAACAGATAAAACACCACCACATAACAAACCTGACATCATACTCACCAATAAAAAGAAGAAAGTAACACAACTAATCGAAATATCCATACCCAATACAACAAATATACAAAAGAAAACAAGAGAAAAAATTGAAAAATACATCCAACTGCCTGAGGAAGTCAAGGACTTGTGGCTTCAGGATAAAGTTGCTTGTTGCTTCAGGATAAAGTTGACATTATACCAATTATACTATCAACTACAGGAGTCATACCACACAATATCCACCAGTACATCAATGCAATACAGCTACATCCAAACTTATATATACAATTACAGAAATCCGTAATTATTGATACATGTTCAATTACCCGAAAGTTCCTAAATGCAGTACTTCTCTAATTGTTGTTGGACTTAAATATGAATGTTCAATTTTATCTGCTCACTGTTTTATGTGACAAGCCCAACATTGAAGTTCTAGCTAAGCAACTGCAGATTAGAGTTCCAAAAATTTTAACTTGAAACTGACAACACTGTGATAACTTTGCGCCAAATAGTAATAAATATACAAAATATGATGATGTGCCATGCAATAATTTGTATTAATCTAATATCAAAATATTTTATTATAATTGTAGGAGGGTGGCAAGCTAAGTCAAGGAGAACACTTAATGCCCTGCCCTCGATGCTCATTGCCATCTCACATAAGTAGCTCTGAGGGGTATGGTCGCTGCTCAAGGCCTGGCTGCTTGTTTGAATTCTGCATACGTTGTCACTCTGCTCCTCATATGGGTAAACCTTGTAGAGCAGTATTGCCAGTGTTGCAAAGCCACTGCAGAAGAATGAGAAACGGTATTGGTAGTGCCGCCAGTCGCAGGAATCTGCGGAAGCTGTTACTTTGAGTGTAAGTATGGAACTTGTAGAGAATTAGAATATTACTTGTGGTCTTACTATAGTGATTTCGGACCGTTAAAAATGTTGTTTTGAATTGGTCTTTGTGACATTTAAATTCACCATGCCCAGTTACGTTTAAGGAGGCTGTAGAAACTGTAATGTATCCAAATCTGTAGACACATTTTTTTCTGATGAATTTGGATTCCTAAAAGAAGTGTAAGGTAATAGGCTTGTCAGGTTTATTCTGTGGCCAGTCTCTTCTCATTAATAGTTAAGTTTTGATGTACATCACGTAGTACGTGTTATTTTGTATATGTTTGGTAAATATTCATATGGTCTCACTAACATTCAATAGTCCATAGTTACTAATCCTGTGAGTGATTACTTAGTGATAGAATTACAGCCCTCACTTTTAACCACTGGAACAAAATGTATTGACACACTTTATCTCTCTAATAACTGCTGCTTCCCCTTGTGGAATAAGTCACAAATTTTTATTTGTGCTTCCTATTGATGGAAGATTAGGACCTGAAAGGGCTTTGAAAAGTAAAATCTTCTGGATTAGGCTACGCTGGAAGTTTGCTGCTGCTGCTGCTACTACTACTACTACTACTACTACTTACATTAAGGGAGTGTTTTTTTTTTTTTTTTTTTTTTTTTTGGGGGGGGGGGGGGGGCTGAAAGCAATAAATGGGTTGTTATCCTACTAGTCAAAGATTGCTTAAAGACACTAAGTGGAGTAATTTTATGCTGATCACACTCAAATACGGAAAAAGTGGCAGTACATTATGAAGTACAAAGTAGTTTATTTTAACAGAGTTTACTGTGACACCATTTTTTGTACGTTTAGATGAAACTATCAAGCAGACTTTACAATGAAAATGATGTTGCAGTTTTGACATAATTTTATATTGATCTTAGAGGCCTGGATACTGTTCATACTAGCTTAATTTAGGAAAGGTGATTGTTTTTATGTGCTTATTTGCAGTTGTTTTGCTTGAAAATGAACAATATTCAAAACTGCACTTGCAATACATAAACAATGTTGACAGTTGCCAGTGATAATTGCCACGTTTAATGACTTCTAATTTTTTATTGTATATTAAAAGCTTGCAATTCATTTTTCTAATACTTTCAGTGGATGTTTTAATCAGAATCATTTTTCATTAAAAAATATATCTATTCTTGAAGGAGTTTTTTATTTGTTGCAGGGGGCTTCAAATACCTCAATCGTCTGTGATAAATGAACATTTAGTAACTGTGGAATGTAACTGCAATCTGGAATATCTTAAGTTTTTAACAGGAACGTTACAGTAAGACATAAGGTTTATTGTACTATAAATTTTATCCAGATACTTCTTCCTACTGTCTCTCTTCTGTGCTATTGCTTGTATATATTTTATGTTCTTCAGTAGCATCTGACTGTCTTGGAAAAACAATCTTGCATCACCTGTAATTTTCCTTATAGTGCTATCTGAATATGTACGTACTTTTCAACATTTAGTTACTATTAAGATTAAACTAACTTGTAGTGCCAGAAATTGTTTTGTAACTATTAGAGATTGTAATAAATTAGTAGAATTATTCCTTTTAAGCATAAATCTGACTAGAATGTTGTATAATGAACTATTTCTGAAATAATAATGTACACCTGTTCATACAGTCTCATGTTAGTACAAATTTTTAATTTGTTTTGTGCTTCAGTTCTTGCCATTTGGCTTAAATTCAGCAGTGATTTTTTACCATTGCAGTTTTATGTAGTATAGTCCCTTGTTTGTGCCTCCTGTGGAGGAACTTTAAACGAGGTATGAAAATTTTATGGCACAGTTTTTATGTGGGAGGATGGACTTTGTTTTCAACATCAAAATAGCTTAGCTTCTATATGTACTATGTATCACTTATGCTGAAAATGGCGTATTATTGTACAAAAAATGTAAAGTTCCTTTAAAGTGAATTTTTTTCATTGGGATATACTTCCGCAACCTCTTGGCTTACAAATGATCAGTAGAAATTTTCAGTGTTGCTTTGGAATGTCCAAATTACAAAAACTTCTAATTATGCATTAGTAAATTTCCTTAATAGTACAAACTCCTCAAAAAAATCCATCCAACATTGTAATCTGCAGTGATACTTATGGAGTACTTCTTTTTTCCATATTTAAGTTATTCAGTGAACCATATATGATCTCACGTTCAATGTCAGTGCCTAATCTTTCATTTTGAAATTTTTTATCTATTTTATTACTATTTGCTAAGAAGTATTATTTTTGAGTGTGCAAATGTGTTGACCACACCACACTGCTTAAGAAATCTGAACATTTGGTGGTTAAAAATGTTCATTATTATAATGGAAAAATGGTATTCAGAATTGCAAGTGTCGTGACTGTTAAAATTTGCTCAACTATAATGTACCTGATGTAACTTTGTTGCTGTCGCACAATTCCACATTGTAAAATAGCATTTATGTTTTTAACTAAACAAATAAAATTATGTATGAATTACTTGATTGTCTGTATTAATAAATATTTCACTTGAACATTGTTCGCTTTCTTATAGCCTTTCTTTAGAGCTTGAGCACACTGAACCAATTGGACCACATCTTCCTACTGTCAGACTGATAGTGCATTAGAATACAAAACTTTTGCCCTAAGGTGCTACTCTTAATTACCGTTTTTTCTGAACGTAATAAGCTTGTGCAAATACACTTTTTTCACTGCCATGTGTTGTTGATGCTGTTCCTTGCTCACTATTAGTTATCAAGCTGAGGTAACATTTTTAGCCTTAAATGTCAAAGTCCAATGTTTGGTAAAGATTTGTTGCACAGTTTTGATAATCATGGTAACAAGAGCTTTGGTTAGCTCAGTTTGAACATTTTCTGTGCCAGTTTAAGAATATTAGCCATTCCCCTGTTAAAGCTACAGAACCAATACATTCGGTACTAACAGAATTTACCAGAACAGGCTGTTGAAACCAAGTCCTGCACTATAGTTTTAACTTTTGATGATTATAACAGCTCAACTCTAGGTCAGGGGCAGTGCCAGCCAAAACATTTTTCTTCTTTGGCATACAGGTTCATAATGAATCAGTTTTGTGAAACCAATGAAAGAAGGTTTTAAGTAACCTGGGAGGGGGGGGGGGGGGGGGGTAAAGAAGAGCAGTGCTGTACGTCAAGGACTGAAACTGAAATATCCCCTCTCGGGTTATTTGTGGGTTGGCATTTTGACTAATTGTCCGTAATGAAAATTGTGGTGACACCCTGGTTTGTACCATAGACCAAGATCAAGGTTAGTTACAGTGTAAGCTGACAAAGCCTATGAAACTCATATTACAAAGTTACACTACATTTAATGCAATGTTCAAGTAGCAACTGCAGTTTTCAGCACAAATAGATGTAACAGCTTGTTGTACTTTGAATGGTCATTTTGGCTGTATATCACATGCCAAAAATATATTTTAATTATTGCAGATATTTCATAAATTTTTTGTGGTTGTCTTCTCATCCCATCTGGTGTCTCCCCTGACCCATGGTTCTGGGCGACTTTTCCAATATCTACCACTTTTCCTAGACGTACGCTCCTCTTCCTTCCCCTTCAAACCTTGTGCCTAAAGGAGTCACTGGCTCCAAAAGCTTACCTAAATATAACCTCCTTTTACGTATGTGTTCTGCTGCTGCTTGGTGAGTAGGTTTTTAATCTATCCAATTAAATTATTTGAATATAATAGAAGGAAACATTCCACGTGGGAAAAATATATCTAAAAACAAAGATGATGAGACTCGCCAAACAAAAGCGCTGGCAGGTCGATAGACACACAAACAAACACAAACATACACACAAAATTCAAGCTTTCGCAACAAACGGTTGCTTCGTCAGGAAAGAGGAAAGGAGAGGGAAAGACAAAAGGATGTGGGTTTTAAGGGAGAGAGTAAGGAGTCATTCCAATCCCGGGAGCAGAAAGACTTACCTTAGGGGGAAAAAAGGACAGGTATACGCGTGCGCACACACACACACACTCATATCCATCCGCATGTACACAGACACAAGCAACAATGAAAGACACTCTCCGTGGCCGCACATTCACCAGCCGTGCTGCTATTGCCTCAGCGATTTTCCAGTGGTCAAAACAGACTCCTAAAGAAGCCTTCGCCGCTGCCATGGAATCATGGCATCAGCGTTGTGAAAAATGTGTAAGTCTGCAGGGCTATTACGTCGAGAAGTAACGCCAGTTTCATCAATTTCGGGTGAGTAGTTAATTAGAAAAAAAATCGGAGGCCTTAGAACTTGAATGCACCTCGTATCTTTTGTAACTTTTTGGGTGTTCTCTGAAAATTAAAGGTAGCCTACCAAACGTGTGTGTTGTCTTCATGTGTTAATGATCAGATTATTCCCAGTGTAACAAACTAGGATGACACTAATGAATGTCAATTCTGGGACATAGGAAAAATATGCACTCGAAGAGCTGTAAGTACTATTATTAAATTTGTTACTTTTTTAACTGACAAAATGTTATGGGCATAACCACTGAATTTGTGTGAAATGCTGTTTCCTGTGCTGCTACATATGTAACATTAACACAATAGATGCTGTTACAATCAGTGCTAGATTTTAGTTATAAATGAGATCTGAGAGTATTGGAACAGCCCTGCAAAACACTCAGTGATAGGGTCTAGGCTTTTTCATGCATCATGTGACTTTCATGTTGATCTTATAGCTGAACATGACAGACTGGGGCATGCTTGGTCTATATGTGTTAGGCAATGGAACAGAAAAGTGGCACTATAGAGCCGGCTCTGACTCACGCAGGGAAAGTTGTGTGCTGCTGCGTCAGTTTGGCAGTATCCATTCATTTGGGTGGGTAGTTCATTGGTCATGAGCACACAAAACACTGTGCAGAAGCTACAGCCAAGTTGGTATATGACATGGCTGATTTCACAGTTGGCTCTACCTCTGATTGTGTATGACATTCCTGTGACAGGATGGTAATAGAATTTGTTGAGGGAGTACAAAGGACGGGTCTTGCACACGAGTATTTCATATTGTATGACCAACATTGCAAAGGATTTATGACAGTCATGGCATGAGTATGAAGCAGATCATTTTGTAAGTTGAGTAGCCAGCAGGATTTATAGGAACAATTGGCCTCATTTCAGAGCACAATGAAATGTAGTCAAATCTGTGGCGGAGGATGTGGTAAACTTCTAATAAGAGGTGGATTTGGATAGTAAGAACTTACAAACAGAAAAATGTGTCAAAGGCTGTGGAATACTTAGTTAACAATAAACTGCTGTCGCAACTGTTCACATTAAGTTCGTTTAAGCAGTTGACTGCAGGCTCACACACATGCACATTTGAGTCACGTATAGGCAGTAGCTTCTCCCACTTCCGCATACTTGAAGTGTGGCTGTTAGCTGCATAAGAAGTAACAACAAGCAGCCAGATACTTCCTGGAAAAAATTTTCTGTTGCGCCTTAGCTGGCAGATTCGCACATGCGCATAGCAGTCTGGGTTGTAGTGGGGAGGGGGGTTAGCTTCCACTGAAGCCGTGTTTACGGTTAGGTTTCGCTGTTTCCTCTTCATTTACCCTTTTCACATGAAGTGAAAACAAGGGAGCTATCAAGTGAATTACAATACATTCACATAATTACGGAAGGCTAACATATGTTACTAGTTTCGGTTTTCTGATTTTATTTTTTTTCCTCATGTTTATGGCAGTCAGTCACCTTGGAGAACAATGATGTTATTTTTGTTGGTTTGCTAAATAAATCTGGCTTTTATTAATCTTTTTCCCAGAGACAGTCAATTTATTAGAAACGAAGTGTTTCATTCTGCACTATTAGCTAGTTTCAACTGTTAACTGAATTTCAAGTGCACATTTTTATCTTCTGGCACGTATGGCATAATGTCATATTAAAGAACAAATCTGAGACAATGCAGTACTGGTACTCCAAGAAAATTTGCATCTCGAAAACTGCACTGAAAAACTTAATATCAGGTTGGGGCATACTTCATTGTGAATCTGGACACATGAATGTGGTTTTAAGCATTTTAGTGTGGTTTACAAAATTCGGAGGCTCTTGGAGTACCCTATTTCTTTTATGACGCCATGTAAGATCATTTAACACCATGTATGTATGAACATATGGGCTCCCTACATCATTGTAGCTGCCCACGCCCAGTAACGCCTGTTTCCTGACGGTCTCTGGCAACTGCTGAAACGAAGCTATTTCCAACAGGTCACAGGGAAATAATGCGAATGGCGCTTTGAAAAGCATTAGTTTCAAAGTAAATTTCCTTTCACGCAAGATGAATTGTTACGCGTGCGAATATGCAATGAATTTCTTAAATCTCAGAGTTTGGCTCTCATTTAAAACTTTTAATGTACTGATAACTAGCCACTTACAAGAATTTCGAGCCCAGAAGACCAGGCATTAGGGTCATTATTTAAAATTTTACTGGCACATTTGTGTGATGTATGTTAAAGGGAACACACGCAAAAAAGAGAATATTATATGTGAACTTCAGATTCATGGCCCATAGATTAAACAGAACACCCATGAACAAACAGAACTACACACAAGAACTAAACACAATAAAACAAATGGGAGTAGAAAATGGTTATACTACCCATATGGTTGACAAGTTAAATAAAAAAATATGCAAACAGTACAAATGGCACATACCTACAATACCAAGATTGTTCACAGAATAGGCAACATTTTGAAGAAACAGGAACTCCAAATAGGTTACAGGATGGAGAACACAACACAGAAAAAGATCAGAACACAAGAAACACCCATGGGTAAATTTAACAGGTCAGGAATATATGAACTCACATGCAACACTTGCCAGTCAGTATACATAGAACAAACATGCAGAAACTTCAAAACAAGATATTCGGAACATCTCAGAGCTTAAAAAAGCAACAGCTCCCACTGCACATTTGCTGACCACCTTATAGCCAACAACCACCACCCAACCACAATAGAAACAGACTTGAGAGTACTAAAACCCAGCCACCATTGAGGAAAACTTCCATACACAGAAGGCAATAGCAGAAAGAAAACAGGACTTAAAAGAATACGCTACACTCAGCAAGGGCACACTATTTAACACATTAAAGGAACTTTACAAATAAAAACAGCAGATAAAAAGACACACACACACACACACACACACACACACACAAAGATAAAATGCAAATAAAATTCAAATTTGGCGCCGAACTCTCTGGTGAACAAATGAACACTGACTGGGCTGGGACATGTAACAAACCACAATGACACTGTGTTCTGGTGTAGTGAAAAGCGTTTTACTACGTTATTTGTGGAAAATACTTGTTATAGCTATGTATGCATCACAACATCTCAGCATGATGTGGAGAATGGAAGTGCTCGCCACACGAAAACGTAAGTAAATACGAAAATAGGCACGAAAACACTGCGAAAAACTAAATTACTCTCTAGAAGATAGGTTAACTCTCAGCAAAAAAATCATCATCATCATCATCATCATCATCGCTTGGTTGCAGATGACAAGCTTCCTCTAATAATTAACACAAAAGTGGTCCAGAAAATTCATGGTCACCAAATGTAAAGGTATTTACAAAAAGAAACGATTTGTTGTTTGAACTAAAAATGCACATAATTTTATAATGATGTAACAAAAATGTTCACATTGCAGAATAAATAAAAACGAAAGCCCACTGATGATGGCACAGTGGTGCCGAAACATGTTTGGGTACTGAGAAAAACTGTGTTTTGTATAACTGCCAGACCCCAAATCCAAAAAATATGTACATTAAGTTAAACCATTAACTTTTCATATTTGTGTGTTCACACTACTTAAAAGTTAGTTGCACTGACTGACTGGCGTGTGTCCTATGTCTGAATATGTGCCATCATTGGCGAGCGAGATCATGTGATATGAGCTATGATTGGCTTAACAAAAGCTCATTTCAATCTTGATTTCAATGCTTCAGAAACTAACGCATTGTCTCGAATCTATACTTTCATAATACAAATATATGCAGCTTATCAAACTATGAAAATGTGCAGCATAAATGTCCCCTGAGTTTTTTTCGTTCTTGGCAGTTCCATGCTGGTGTATAAAACCTTTAGCATTCAGACTGATATTTTTACAGCTCCAAGGGAAAGTATGCTGTCATTTATCATGGAAAAAGTGTATTTTGCATGTTGGGAGAAGTGTATTTTCACATGGGAGAAAGTGCATGTTTAACTGGGAAATCTGGGAATTTTTTTTCTTGTCCACTTATACACCCTGAATAACATCTGGATCATGTTTTAGGATAAACACAAGAACAATCAGACCTCAAAATATGCAAAATAATCAACATTTACTTGCAGACATAAAATTACTTCTTAGCTGCCATACAATGAAACCCCAGAAAATTTGCTGTATATTTAACAGTATACACTTGCTCAGTAACTCATATTGTAGAAGTAATGATAATCCACATTGATATATATGAAAATACTCTTACCTACTGAAAACATCTGGTTGATAATTGCTGAGCAACTGGCCCAGGATACACCACCCACTGTTACACCAGATCGACTTTGGCAATATACAGAAGCAGCATGGACTGCTGTACCCCAAGAACATATCTAGAGTCTCTGATTGAATGCCGAGGCACGTAGCAGTATTTGGCACTGATTTCATCATCTTCTTCACTTCACATGAAACTATTTTCAATCATGTGATCTTTGTACAATGTGTTATCTCCCAAATCCATTTGGCTGTGAAATCTCCACTCCTTCTTGGTATTGAATTTTGGATGCCCAGCAGTGTAGTTACAACAGACTGACTATGCTTGCTTCCTCAGTGGGAATTCTACATACAAGGTGTACAACTTTGCTTCCGCCGTTTTTTCCCCAACATTGGAGGCTTTAATGAAACAAATTGGTTACACATGTATCATTCAAATTATTTTCCATCGCTGGCCACTACTTTCTCCCATCTTTCGGGCAGTGTACGAATCCCGCATCGAAGAAATTTTTCATCTTTTTGAAGCGATTCATGAATCGATCCAATTTGTGACTTCTTCATGAGATCAGAAGTGTTGCACAGCCAGGCCACGCGCCATTGATCTAAAAAGGTGACAGTCAGAGGGAGCAATGTCTGGAGGATTTGGTGGGTGGGATAGGACTTCCCATTTTAACATTTCCAATTATGTTTTGAACTGTTTTGCAGCGTGGGGTCGAGCATTGTCGTGCTGCAAAATCACTTTATAATGCTTCTCGCTGTATTGTGGCTGTTTGTCTTTTAACACTCTGCTCTAACGCATTAATTGTGTTCTCACGGGGAGCATGCAAGGGATAAGTCCCTGCAGACGCCCTATCCTCTGTGCCCGCGATGGCTCAGATGGATAGAGCGTCTGCCATGTAAGCAGGAGATCCCGGGTTCGAGTCCAGGTTGGGGCACACATTTTCATGTCCCCAATGAAGTACATCAACGCCTTTTTGCAGCTAGGGTGTCCATTTAATTATCATTTCATTTCTATCAACTGTTCTTTCGGAAACTGATACTACCGTCATATAGTTAAAATATGGCTTCCCGGCCATTGACCTTCTTGTGTGAACGCCCACGCTATGCCCGAACTCGTACGGGACTTGGTAGATTAATCTGCTACGAGTAATGAGTATGACGAGCAAACATCTATTAGGCGCACTACGAATGTAGTGGTGTGAACATGTTGGGAATGTGGATCTCACGGGGAGCGTGCAAGGGATAAGTCCCTGCAGACGCACTATCCTCTGTGCCCGCGATGGCTCAGATGGATAGAGCGTCTGCCATGTAAGCAGGAGATCCCGGGTTCGAGTTCCAGTCAGGGCACACATTTTCAACATGTGCCCAATGAAGTACATCAACACCTGGTTGCAGCTAGGGCGTCCATTTAATTATCATTTCATTTCTAGCAAAGTTGCATGGTCATCCACGGTAACTGTTCTTTCGGGAACTGATACTACCGTCATATATAGTTAAAATATGGCTTCCCGGCCATTGACCTTCTTGTGCGAACGCCCACGCTATGCCCGAACTCGTACGGGACTTGGTAGATTAATCTGCCACGAGTAATGAGTATGATGGGCAAACATCTATTAGGCGCACTACGAATAGTGGTGTGGACATGTTGGGAATGTGGACCTCACGGGGAGCGTGCAAGGGATAAGTCCCTGCAGACGCACTATCCTCTGTGCCCGCGATGGCTCAGATGGATAGAGCGTCTGCCATGTAAGCAGGAGATCCCGGGTTCGAGTTCCGGTCGGGGCACACATTTTCAACATGTCCCCAATGAAGTACATCAATGCCCGTTTGCAGCTAGGGTGTCCGTTTAATTATCATTTCATTTCTAGCAAAGCTGCATGGTCATCCACGGTAACTGTTCTTTCGGGAACTGATACTACCGTCATATATAGTTAATTGTGTTCGATAATGAGCACCTGTGATTGTTTCACTTGGTTTTTAACACCTCACAGTACACGAAGCCGAGCTGGTCCCACCAAATGCAGAGTACGATCTTGGAGCCATGAATATTCAGTTTGGCAGTCAACGTCGAAGCATGGCCGGGATATCCCCATGATTTTTTGTGTTTAGGATTATCGTAATTATCAGCTGCTGTTTTCTTCTTATTGAAACAAAACAGTAACACCTCCCACAAATGACGAGGAATTAGCCTCGTAAACTGACATTTTCAATCAAGAATAACTTTATGATGCAGACACAAATCGACTAATGTTTGAATGAGGTTATGTTGACCGAGGTCCAAGCTAACTGCCTGATGTCTACGATCTGTTTCTTTCAACCGCTACTTACCAATGTCCCCACCTATTGGCAAACGGCAGAAGCAAAGTTGTACACCTCACAGTATCCACACTTCTGTAAAATGCAAATTCACTCTCGCACAGTTAAATATCATCGGCCAAGTACGATTACACCGAGCGAGGTGGCGCAGTGGTTAGCACACTGGACTCAAATTCGGGAGGATGACGGTTCAATCCCGCATCCAGCCATCCTGATTTAGGTATTCTGTGATTTCCCTAAATCGCTCCAGGCAAATGCCAGAATGGTTCCTTTGAAAGGGCACAGCCAACTTCCTTCCCCATTCTTCCCTAATCTGATGAGACCGATGACCTCGCAGTTTGGTCTCTTCCCCCCAGAACAACCCAACCCCAAGTATGATTACCATGTGATAAATTTATTCTGAGTTTTCAGAATATATTTCTCGCAATGCAGCACTGTTTTGAAACTTCTTGGAAGATAACTGTGTGCAAGACTGACATTTGAACTTGGAACTTTGCTTTGCTAATCAGTGCTCTGACTGACTGCTCTACCCAAGCACAATTAAGACTTGCCCTCGCAGCTTCCCTTTGGCTAATACTTCGCTCCTCCTTTCCAACTGTCCCGGGAACTCATCGCTTACTGTACTGGACTAACACTCCTGGGGGGGAAAATTATCACAGAGAAATGGCTTAGCTGCAATGTAGAGTATTATTTCCAGATTGAATATGTCACACTGTAGAAGTGTGTGCACTATTTTGAACATTTCTGACAGTCTGAATTTCTGTGTTAATTCAATCTAAACTTGTAGTCAATAGAATTCAGCCCTTGATTTCAAATGAGGACTTAAAATTACACAAAAGAATTAGTCACAGCTTTTCAGTTGATATTCTGTTACCCTTTGAGAAGAGTCTATTGTGACATCCCATGCACCTCTAAGTTTAACAGCTGAACTTTCAAAGCTGAAGATCCTCTGGTGAGCATTGCTCAACTCGTAACAACACAAATACAAAAACACACACACAAAAATGCGGTAATAATTTGAGCCAGACACTGTGCCATTACATGTTAAGCATGACAGTATTGCCAGACCTGGTTTGTGTCTGCTTTCTGGAATTTATTGTGATAGCTTGTAGGCTCATCTGGCTGATGCTAAATGGTGATTAGTCATAGATGCCTGAACACAGTTTTGACAAATCTGGAACTTGACATGACTGTGTGTGCTAATGGGTAGCGGGCAATCTGTTGTACTGGTTTTATCTGTTTTCCACATATCGCTGTTCCGGAAGAACAATGACACAGCTGCAAAATTCACCAAATTGAGACTATTGCATCAGTCATCTCAGAAAAAGGTAACGCAGGCAGTGAAAGATTGTCAGAACTGTAGTTCTAAATGGTGCCTCTAGAGCATAGTTGCGTGTTTGTGGAAATATCGATTGTTGTGACTTGGGTTGGGAAGAACATTTTCGTAATTGTCAGTTGCATGTTTCAGTTTGGTGAATGTAGTAACGTATCCAGTGAAATAACGACACGAGTTATGAATACTGCGGACTGAAAATCATTTCTACTAAAATCTTTGGTGAAATAACGATGTAAGTGTACATTGTGTCATTGTTTTCCCGATGTTTGAATAACTTGTGCATTGTAATTGTTCATAGTCTCATTGTTTCCTCAACTTTTAAATAACGTTTTTTTCATAACTGTTCCTCGCGTCATTGTTGATGTGAACAAAATGGCTTTTTAATACATTTAGGTCAATTTCATTTCCATTTTATAGGGGTAAAAATGAGCGACCGAGCAAAGAAGATTATGCAACTTGCTCTTCAAGGGCTAGTGGAGGATAAGAAAGGGACAAGGGAAATAAACTGTTCCATGATAAGTGAACTACAAGCACAAGTGAGCAGTATAGAGCAAAAACTATCAAGCCCACACTGTGAAATAAGAGACAAGCACGTGGGCAAGGTGGAATCACAGGCATCATCATCAAAACATAAATCCAAGGTAACACAATTGCCAGAAGTTTCAAATGTATATGTGGTTGAAAGGGCAAGCACGACAAAAGGTTGCCAGTAACATCCTCTTTGCTAAACAGCACTTCCGATAGCAATTCAGATTTGGCTCAAGTGACAATTATCATCCATCAAGCAGCGGTGAATCGTCTCATTCAAGTGAAAAATCAGTCATCCATAAGGAAAAATCTCCCATTAAAAAACCTAAAAAAAGAATTCGAAATTTTTGCAACTGGGACAGAGTAAAAGCCAAAACGTTGAGAAACAGTGGGAAAAGTTACACATCACGTACGGGTAAAATTGTCAAGGCTCGAAAAATGAGTGCTCTGTGTACTGATAAATGTATCCTCTCTTGTACAAAGAAAGTAACAGAATTACTGGGATTGTTACAAAGACAACAGGATTTTCTAAATACGTGCATTGAAACGCTCATTCTCAAATATCATCACATTACTGCCCAAGAACCTAGAAAGCTGAATTGAGTTTTCTACTTGGTGAAAGATGAGCAAAAGATTCGTGTGTGCAAAACATTTCTGATAAACACTTTGGGAATAACCGAAAGGCAATCTGTACTGTTATTGAAGTGAAAAGGACTGGGATGGCACCTGTGGACAAAAGGGGACGACATGGAAAACACCATAAGACTGATGCAGAAATCTTGGAGTCAGTCAGGAATCATGTAAACTCAATTCCCCATATTGAGAGTCACTATGTACGAAGTGACGCAACAAGAGTATTCATTGATGGTGGCTTATCCGCCGCAGAAATGCACAGAAATTACTCTTCAGAGCAATCTTCTGCTAACCTGCCAGCTGCAAATTATGACTCCTATGCGCATATATTCCATACCGAATTTAACATCGGTTTTTTTGTTGCAAAGGAGGATCAGTGCGATCAATGTGAAGCTTACAAAAACACTACAGATGAAGACAAGTCAAAGCTCCAAAAGCATTTCAAGAACATCAGGAAGAAAAAGAACTGAGTCACATAGAAAAAAACTTGGAGAAGGAGTTGGCTCAAAATAAGAAGATACAACTAGCTGTTTATGATTTACAAGCTGTCTTACCAGTACCAACGGGACAAACATCTGCCTTTTTCTACAAGTTGAGGCTCAACTGTTACAAACATACCTTTTTTTCACTCTTGAAGTCTGTTCCACTTATTGGAAGTGACAAAACTACCTTTTTAAAAAAAAAAAAAAAAAAAAGAGAGAGAGAGAGAGAGAGAGAGAACAGAGGCGTGGTAGAAATAAAACTCAGACTGCGATTCGCAGAAATCATGTAACAAAATGTTTCTATTGTAAAAATCACATTGATTAAATTGTTCATTCTCTTCTATTTCAGATACATGATTGCAACATATTTGTACGCAGTACAAAGGCTGGATATTTAGTCCATTACGCACAAGTATTTGATTCGTGGTCACACCCAGAATGAGGGAGATACAGTTCACAGCATCACTGAGAGAGCAGTTAAGAGTGCTAAGAATTCAGGGCCAATTTATGTACCTGATCAGTACATATCAGTCATCCGAAATGCAAAAAAGAAGGGAAATCTGCTACATCTTAGAGAAATGGGTTTTTCAGATTTCAATGACATTAAAACTTTGCATGATCGGATGGCTCTTTACATGGCCAAGGACGTTGAAGGGAGTATTTTCAAAGTCTCTGAAATTAAATTATTTCAATGTGAAAAGGGAAGTGATGTGTTTCTGACACATTTACTTAAAGGGTTGCAAGGGGGTGAATGGGGTTCTGTTTGAAGGAAATAATTTTTGTATTTTGTAGAGAATAATTAGTGTCACAGTTAGGCCAACTTTAAATTCCATAGATAATTTTGCTGTTGTTTTATGAAGTTTTTAAAAAATGTCGTTTGGTTTTCTGCCTGTGAACAATTGATTTTGATAGTTATGTCATTGTTCTTCTGGAATGGCGGTATGTAGTGGTGTCTGTTTTGACTTCTGTTTGTGGTAATTAAAAATGTAAGCTACTGATTACCCTTTCATCTGTACCATTGGCTTGTATGTACAGACAAGAAGTATTAACCCATAAACTGGGGGATCCATGGGTTAGAACCTCCTGATAGCCTTTAAAGGGTTGGAGGGAAAAGGAAGCACCTGAGCAGTGGTGTAGAGAATAGAACACTTCTAATTATGGTTACAGCACTGCAGTAAACAATGTCTTCCAATTGTGCAATAATGTAAAGATTTTGTGCCTGGAATATTGTGGAATTTGACTTGAAAACCTACAGGAAGAATGGACAGATACAGCAATCAGCTGTAAAGAATATGATAAATAGTTATGATGCATTAGAGAAATTTCTTTTGTCAATGTACTTCAAATTTTTACTAGCAGACTGCATAAAGGCTTGACATATACCCTGTGCCTCTCCTAAGAGTCATCAGATGTGTTTGCTTCGGTGTTTCAATAAATATTTCCAGTTTTGTTTTTGCAGTGTGTAGATGGAGACAGCCAAACAAGTGTATTTCTCGTTAAAAATAATCCCCCCCCCCCCCCCCACCCAATGTGGAATTTGATGTGCCCATCAGATACAGCAATTCCAAGTTACTTTAGTGCACTATTCAGTTTATGGTATATATTAATAGTGACATCAGACCACAAAAATACCCAATTCCGAATATTCCTGTTGTATAATGGTTGAAGACAAACACTACAGCAGGTATTTGCATATCTGATGGATCAAGCTGGGCAACAAAATGTGACACACAAATTTTTACATATATTCTCAAAGCTAGAGGACAATGGAACTGGCAATGGATGCACTTCAGTCGTCTATCCACTATAGTGAACTGAATAACACATATACACACCTTTAGATGTTATGGATACACTTTTGATTAAGAGTGAGTGCTGCCAGGTCTGCCCTGTACCAGCTTGTAATTTAAAGCATCCCATAGACGGTCCACAATACTGTGCAATATTATTTAAGTTCTCCCTACACTGCCCAGTTACATTGTAATTTGGAGTGTCTGGAATGGTGCACAATAAAGATGCTGCTGCTGTCATTGTCATAACATTTTATATGTTGACTGTCCAGCATTTGATATATAACTGGAAACGTTAAAAAAGTGCAATCCAGGATGTGATCCCACCAAGTCAACACTCATCTGATACCTTGCTACTAGCAATTCTGTCAAAGTTACAAGTGCAATTTCACCTCAGAGTACTGGAGGCATCATGGAAACACGTCACGGAATAAAATTTGCACTGAAAGATTATATATGGGTATACACACACACAAATGTCTATACAGGGTGGTCAGAAAGAGTCTAAAAACTTCATCAGGGTGTTTCAACTTCGGTTGTGCTGAGAAAAAAAATTGACATGTTGCACCATTTCCAAGTTCATTAGCATTGAATTTAGCCAACAGGGCTGTAGCTTGCGCATATCCAAGTGGCCTGCCAGATACAGTATGTCAGCTGTTTTTATATTGTAGATGATAGTGCCTTACACTGCTCAGCTTTTGGCTTCGGTTTGATCCTTACTACCGTCCCATATCCAATTTCTATAAGTCATCAGTTCGATTTGAGGAAACCAAACGCAGAACATGTTTGATGACAGGCTCTGGGGACCGCTTCAATCTGTGTGTGGAACAGCCTGATTGGCTAACTTCAATGCTAATTAACTTGGAAATGTTGCAGTGTATGAAGTTTCTTTCTTAACAGTTATTTTCCAGCACAACCTATCCTGCAAAATTCTTATAAGTTTTTCAAACTGTTTCTGACTGCCCTGTATAGAGTAAATGTGGGTGACTACCATCAGTCTTCACTTGCGCTTCCACTGAACTATAATAGCTTCCCGACTGTTTTAGTTAAAAACATGTGTTTTTCATCCAAATAGAAAACCTGCGAACTTTTTTTGTGGAACATTCAGTTTACTTACTGGTTTTTATACAGGTAATTATATTATTTAACTTTTAAAAACTTAAATATATTTTTTCATTTTAAAGTTACACAGACATAACCAACATTTCAAAGGGTGGTGTTATGACTACATGACAGTTGCAGATTGTCACACAGCCACCTCACAATTTTTTTCTAATATTTTACATTTTTTATTTTATTTAAGTTTATCATCAGTTGAGCCAACTATATTGGTACAATAAGATTGTCCGCTGTGCCCAGAACATATTAAAGGAGGACTGGGAATCAACTTCACTGAAGAAACTCTCACAGAATTTGTCAAACATGTTTTGGACAAACAGCTACCACCGAGGGAAGCACTGACATGTCAGTAACACACACATATGTGGAATTATTACAAATGCATATTGTTACACTGCACAATCTTGTTTTATCTTTTCTTCTTAGGTACAACATCCATAAGTACACACTATGGCTGAAGACATAGGAGGCCCACAATGTTCCAGTTGCAATACCAGTATCAGTACCAATGAGAACAATGGGCAGTCAGTGGGTTTTTCCAGACGATAAGGAAATTGGATTTGTGGTACATGTCATTTCCATGCTTGCATATGGCTTTCCAATTACTTGTTTTGGAATTCGCTGTATTGCCAACAGCTAATTGGATAGCACAGGGGGAAAGGTACCTGGTTCTCAAGATAATTTTCCTGTAGGTGAGCAACATTTCTTATGAAACGCAACAAAGATTTCATTTCACAAAGAACAGCCAACTGATGAAATAATAATTAATGGTTTCCTTCCAAACCTTGAGGTCTAGTTGGAGCAAATGAGTCTAAGTATAACAGAACGAAATCTGGGTGGTTTGATCACCAGTGTTTCGAAGATTGGTTCATTTCTCTTGTGTTGACTATTTTTAAGAAACAAAATGGTGTCAAAGCGTTAATAGGAGGTACTCAGAGCTCTCACATTAACCTGGAAGTGCTACGTCAGTGTGAGGAAAATGAAATCAAATTTGTAGCCCTCCCATCACATACAACCCACCTGCTCCAACCTCTTTATGTGGCATTTTTCTGGCCTTTGAAATAGAGGATGATAGCTTCAGGAAGCAGATGTTCATCTATTTCCAAGGATGAATTTCTTGGTTTATTATAGAAGTTTATTGTAACCATGGAACCCAACACAGAAAAAAATCTGAAGTCTGGTTTCTGTAAAACAAGAATGTTTCCACTAAACAAACAACAGGTTTTATCGAGGTTTCCTAGAGTGATTTTCTAAGAGTGATTGGTGTAGATTAATCAAGTTAGGTTAATTGTTAAGGAGGTGAACTGCAGTATCTGAAACAGCAGTATCAAAGCCTGGCATTTCAAATTATTTTCACAATTTTTGTATGTCTTCCTGACGTTAAAATAAAGTTTTCTGGAGTTACATTGTTACTGTGTTCTTTCCAAATTGGCTTCAGCAGAAAAACCAAACTGTCACAAATCACCCCCCAATGCGGGGTAAGATTCTTCACCTACAATTACATAGTGGATTTTACACCTACAGTTACTGTGAAATGCATAGCAGAGGGTACGTCCCATTGTACCAGTTATTAGCGTTTCTTCCCTTTCCATTCACATAGCGAGCACAGGAAGAATGATTGTTTGAATGCCTCTATGTGTGCTGTAATTTTTCTAATCTTGTCCTCACAATAATTTAAAGCTAGTTCTTGAATCTTTGGTAGTAGACATTCTCAGGATAGCTTACGCCTATCTTCAAGTGTCTGCCAGTACAGTTTCTTCAATATCTGTGTGACATTTTCCCATAGATCAAACAAACCTGTGACCATCTGTGCTGCCCTTCTCAGTATGCATTTAATATCCCCTGTTAGTCTTATTTGGCACAGGCCCCGCACACTTGAGCAACATTCTAGAACCAGTCGCTTGAGTGATTTGTAAGCAATCTCCTTTGTAAACTTCTGATCATTTCGGCGACAAGAGAAGCGGTGCAAAACTGGATTGCAAACTTCTCACTTCTCTTACTACAGCTGACTTACTTGAAATGTTTAGCCAATACTCTTCTCTGGATATGCAGCTGCATCAACCTCCACAACTTCTTCTCCAAAGGAATAATGCTGATTAGAGGAACTACAAAATGCACTCTCTCTCTCTCACTCACTCACTAGAAATAACTCGGTACCCTCATACTTTCAGTTCAGTTCAGGTATATTTTCATTTCCACAAGTTTCATATAAGCACACAAATTCCTGCAAGTCAACTACGTCGATAACCATCAGATACTATTAACTATAAGCACAATGTGGTGGGTTTAATAACCACCAGAAATTCACAAACGGGTCTTGCTTCTAGCAAGTCTAACACCAAGATTAAGTAAGAGTCTCTAAACACATCATGTTTCGACTGTCTATAACAATTATAATGATTTGACCACCAAGGAATAATACGTAATTACTCCTTGCACCCTCCATGCAGGTTCTATAGTGCAAGCGGCAAACACTTGTCGGCATTGCTCATCTGACGCAATTCCTGTCCTCCTATGACCAACATCCATGCTGCACACATGTGTCCATGCTGCAGACATGTGTCACGCAGTAAACAGGATCTCTCTCACACGCTTATCTTTAAAATATCGAGGTGGCAGAAGGTTGAGTGGTTCCAGAATTTTATATGGAAATTCTCGAATCATTACATATCCCCCGCCTTAGATCAAACACATGATATTTTATACATAATTGCCATGCACATTAATATCTCATAGGATAATACTTCATTTTTCAACAATACATCTTTTTTTATTAGTAATTGTAAATACTCTTGTTCTTATTACTTGGTCATTCCTTTTTTCCATTCTACTACAATTATAAAACGTGAACCTTTCAATCCATGTTGGAGCTTGCTCTTTCAATATCTAAAAATTAAGAGGACAAAACTTTTTGTTTTCTGCTCTTTTTCCAATCATAAATTCCAGATGTCATGGACCTTTGAATATTTCATCCTTTATTCTAATTCTCTGTACTATACCTCTTTAGTACATAATGGCCTCATTACTTATAGCAGTCTGTAATCTGGAGGAACTCTGGGAATAATAAAAGTGTTCCTATTGACACTTGGAAAACATAATAATGCTAGTGAAATATAGAATTCAAACTTACCAGAATAATTCCTACAATATGTGTGACTTCTGCCACGATACTGTCCTTCTCCCCTCGGATCAGCATCTATACCTTACACGTGGGTTGACCTTATGAGTGCCCTTCCTCCTTACATTTCAGCAGGTACATCCCTTTAAATTCCTATTCTCCTATGGTACAGGTTAATCCCTTCTTGGCGCCCCTGTTAACACAGTACAGGTCAGCCTTTCTTAGGTCTACCTATCTGCCCTTTATATCCAATAAATGCTGGGTGCGCCCTCCTTATACTTTATGAGTAGGCCTCTTGGCTCTATGCCCTAGTATACATCTTTATGTACACTATAATTAAATATTCTCTGGTAAAATTAAAAAACTATTTCACACTTTACACTTGCTTCTTAATACTTCATTTCATACCCTAGTGTCCTTTACTCAACAACTTCTAACCAAGCCTATATACTCTATTCAATATATTTTACTCAAGCTATAAGAGTCCAACAATCATCCTACAATTCAAATTTATCAGAATATTTGTTAAACTGACCTCTCTGGCTTATGTTTTCTTTCCTTGCTCACACTTCCTACTTAGGTATACTTGATGTAAAATTAGCATAGTTCTTTTATACTTATGCATATAGGCGATATGGAATGATCATTGTTCTTTGCTTACTTATATGAAATAAGTTGAAGGTTATTGGAAACCACAGAAAATAAAATAAGAAGGACTTCAGCAATAGAAGTATATGAATATGTAAAGAGGGAAAGGTAGACAGGTACTCAAATGGGAAGTAAGAAAGGAAAAAGTAGAAATGGTTGTAAAGATCAAAGAAGAGAAAGAAGATAGCCCCAAAGACAGGAAACCCTTTCCACCCTCCCGTCCCCAGGATCCCTACCTCACCAGTACTTGAGTGAGAAGCCAAAGGAGGTATGGTGTTAAAACGTCTCCTGCAGAACGAACATTCTCACCTTCACCCTTGAGGTCCCCGAAGAAAAATCTTAGCAACACCTATGGAATGGCAAATGGTGAAGAATCAGTCACACTTGTCTCTGAGGGTTGTCTGGAAGTTGTGATGTGTGTTTAGTGTTAGTCATGATTTATCTGTTGGTGTAAATCATGCTATTACTTACACTACTCACCCCTTTCAAATTTGATACAAACCCTCCCACTTACATCACATTTTATAAAAGGGTAAAAAACATTCTGCATTAAGTATAAAATTATGTATCATATTATCACAATTATGCAATTATTCATACAATATCGTATCTTCTATAATTCTAAGATCTTTCACAGTTTATTAAGACCTTCGCAGCCAGGTTTGCATAGACCAACTGAATAAAAGATTACTTTCAAAGAATAGCTAAGGAAAAAATAAGACTTAACTATACGTGGATGGGGGGAGACAGTGGCTGGCTAGACAAAAATAAGACCTAACTATACGTGGATGGCAGGAGAGACTGGCTGGCTATGGAAAAATAAGACCTAACTAAACGTGGAGACCATGTCGGCCGCTGTCGGCATTACAATCGAGACTACTGCTGACTAGAGCGGAGCATGAAGATGACTAAAATACACTACTGGCCAGTAAAATTGCTACACCATGAAGATGACATACTACAGATGCGAAATTTAACTGACAGATGCTGTGATATGCAAATGATTAGCTTTTCAGAGAATTCACACAAGGTTGGCGCCAGTGGTGACACCTACAACATGCTGACATGAGGAAAGTTTCCAACCGATTTCTCATACACAAACAGCAGTTGACCGGCATTGCCTGGTGAAATGTTGTTGTGATGCCTCATGTAAGGAGGAGAAATTCGTACCATCACATTTCCATCTTTGATAAAGGTCGCATTGTAGCCTATCGTGATTGTGTTTTATCGTGTCACGACATTGCTGCTCGCGTTGGTCGAGATCCAATGACTGTTAGCAGAATATAGAATCGGTGGGTTCAGGAGGGTAATATGGAATGCCTTGCTGGATCCCAATGGCCTCACATCACTAGCAGTTGAGATGAGAGGCATCTTATCCGCATGGCTGTAATGGATCATGCAGCCACGTCTCGATCCCTGAGTCAACAGATGGGGACGTTTGCAAGACAACAACCATCTGCACACACATTTCAATGATGTTTGCAGCAGGATAGACAATCAGCTGGGAGACCATGGCTGCGGTTACCCTTGATGCTGCATCACAGACAGGAGCACCTGTGATGGTGTACTCAATGATGAACCTGGGTGCACGAATGGCAAAATGTCATTTTTTCCGATGAATCCAGGTTCCCTTTACAGCATCATGATGGTCACATCTGTGTTTGGCATCATCACGGTGAACCCACATTGGAAATGTGTATTCGTCGTCACTATACTAGTGTATCACCCGGCGTGATGGTATGGGATGCCATTGGTTACACGTCTCAGTCACCTCTTGTCCGCATTGACGGCACTTTGAACAGTGGACATTACATTTCAGATGTGTTACGACCCGTGGCTCTACCCTTCATTCGATCCCTGCAAAACTCTACATTTCAGCAGGATAATGCATGACCACATGTTGCAGGTCCTGTACGGACCTTTCTGGATACAGAAAATGTTTGACTGCTGCCCTGGCCAGCACATTCTCCAGATCTCTCACCAACTGAAAGCATCTGGTCAATGGTGGCCGAGCAACTGGCTCATCATAATATGCCAGTCACTACTGTTCATGAACTGTGGTATCGTGTTGAAGCTGCATGGGCAGCTGTACCTGTACATGCCATCCAAGCTCTGTTTGACTCAATGCCCAGGCGTATCAAGGCCATTATTATGGCCAGAGGTGGTTGTTCTGGGCACTGATTTCTCAGGATCTAGGCACCCAAGTTGCGTGGAAATGTAATCGCATGTCAGTTCTTGTATAATATATTTGTCCAATCAATACCCGTTTATCATCTGCATTTCTTCTTGGTGTAGCAATTTTAATGGCACAATTCTTTAACAACCAAGGACAGCTTCTTCCAAATATTTAGCAGACACACTCCTCCAACAGAGGATGACTTCTTTCAAATACCTAGCAGGCACACTCCTCCAGAAGCCGTGTTGGCTGCTGTCGACATTACAATCGAGACCACCGCTGACTAGAGTGGATTGTGAAGACAACTTAATCACATACCAGGAGCAGTTTTGGGTGCTGTTATCGCACTTCCACACTGGTATGTTTCTCTAATGGTGGATAATGGAATAGTATAAGAAGTAGGGGGATAGTGTAAGAAGTTGGGGGAATTCGGTGCAGAAAAATTTTATTGCAGAAGAAACACCGAAAACAACTATGGATCTGACGGTCATCACTTTGCCCATTAACACAGAATGTTAACGTCCCTGGGAGATATACATCTTTAGGTCTTTTACATTGTATTTTCCTTTTTCTGATCCCGTTATAGGATCTACTAAAACTATGGCTTTGGGGTGTATCACCCCTTGTCCTCAGTAAGGTCCTTCATACTTAAGGAAAAGTTTGTGTGTCTCCCTCTTCAGGGCAGAGCTCTGAAGATTAGATCAGATTAGATTAATTATTCATTCCATAGACCCATAAAAGAGGGAATCCTCCTTGGTGTGGAACATGTCAGATAAACACCTTACAAAACTGTAATTAGAAAAACTTGAGTTTCATTAATTTTAATGATCCTCAGTCAATAAACAATAAAATTATGTACATGAATTAAATTTAAACTTTTAACATTTACAGGTTTAATACTTACATCTGCTTTGTCAAAAATTAAAGTTAATAAATTTTCATTAAAATGGTCTACTGCACTTGTTGAGAAACTCATGGATGGAATAGAAGGAGTTGGCCATCAAAAATTCTTTTAAATTATGTTTAAATTGTGCCTTGTCTGAAACTAAACTCTTAATGGTTGTTGGTAACTTAGATGCTGTTTTATTACAACCAAGTCATCGACCTTGTATTGAAGTTCGGTAGCTTTCTCATTATGTCTACTTACTCGCTGTTGTGCCCTTTCAACCAAGTTCTTAGAAACTAATGTCTGATTAAGTTTGTAATCCACAGTAGTTTGTTCCGGCCAAGCAAAAAAATTTAATAAGGGGTTCTCCCACAAAGGGTTTGCCTATTACTTCCAAAGGTTTTAATCCAGTTGATAAATGTGGTAATTCATTTAAAATAAGCTCAAAGTCTTTAACTTTTTACGCCCATGACATGTTTTTCATGGCAATATGTGCAGCATAATATCCCAATTTCTTTCATAACCCTTTCACATCGAATTGGAAGATAAATTATAGTTGGAGATTAATACTTGCTGAACATCTTCCCACACTAAAAATTCTTTCACAAACTGTGGTCCATTGTCTGTAACAAATCATTTTTGTTTGCCTTCCTCGAGAAAGTATTGTTACAGACAGTGAATCACGGTTGGTGTATTTGCTTTCTTAATAGGATACAACCTAACATACTTCGACCAACACTCTATGAGGACAAAAATGTACAATACTCCTCCCTTCCCTTTCAGAATTGGTCCGAAGAGATCCACTGCTGTAAGATCGTGTAATGCCTTAGGAATTATTGGATACATTTTGTCTTTAACATGAGTGTTACTCTCTTTTACCTTCTGACAGGTTTCACAAGCTATAATTAAAGATGCTGCTTTATGTCCTAGTTTCTTAAAATAATAGAATTTATTCATACACATGATACATTTCTTTATTCTGAAGTGTCCATATCCAGTATGAACATACCACAGCATCTCATCCACCATTAATTTCAGGATGCATAAACGCCACCGTCGAGATGTTATACTGTCTCTCCAAATTATGTCCTATAATTTTACACCTCCCTACTTGCTTAAGAGTTAAGGAATTCTTGTTACAACTAGTATATATTTCTGTAAAATAGGTATCATGATGGATGTTTTCTGTTATTCTTCAAGCCATTTCTTGTACCCTATTATGTGGATATTCTACTGTCAAAAAGTTAATCGCAAACATTACGCCGGGCCCTTCCACATGTTTTAACTCTTTCATGCCTACAGGTAACCTAGACAAAGCATCAGGTACGATATTTTCAGAACCTTTTATATACTGTATTTTAATGTCATATTCCTGTAGGAATATCATCCACCGCATTAATCTACTATGTAATAACCGACTACTCATTAAAAAGGATAGCGCTTGGTGATATATATTTTTTATGACCCCCATACTAGTGTTTGGAATTTTTGGATATCCCATACTATTGCTAATAGCTCTTTTGCTGTGGCTGTATAGTTTAATTCATGTGTTTGCTGAGACTCCAACTAGCAAAAGCTATAGATCTGTGATTTGTACTTTCCTAACCCCACTCTCCTTGGAAATGTTCTGCTGCTATACCACAGTCGGATGCATCTGTTGAAATTTTAAGTGGCTCACCTATAACCGAATGGTGTAATATGGGTGATTCGACAAGTGCTCTTTTTACATTTTCAAATGCATCATTGGCCTCTTGATCCCAAACCCACAGTACTCCCTTCATTAATAAACATAAAAGTCTTGGGTCATTCAGCTCTTGACTTAGCAAATATTGTCTATAGTACTCAGCCATTCCAATAAATCCCTTCAATTGTCTTATGTTTCTAGGGGGTCGACACTCCTTAATGGCCTTCATACGTTACAGATCTGGTCTAATTCCTTGCACTCCTACAATATGCCCGAAAAGCTTGAGCTCTTGCCTCGCAAAGTGCGATTTAGATAATTTTACTGTAATACCTATTTATTTAGACCTTTTCAGAGTTTTACTCAAGGTCAGGCAGGTCTTCCCAGGTAGATGAGATTACTAGTATATCATCAACATATATTATTAAATCCTTTAACAATTCACTTCCTAACACCTCGTCCAGTGCACGTATAAACACAGATACTGAGATATTTATCCCAAATGGTAACACATTAAATGATACGACTTCCCATCAAATAGAAAAGCTGTATAGTTCTTTGATTCAGGATGTAAATAAATTTGCCAATATCCAGCAGTCAGGTCCATCGTGCTAAAATACTTTGCTTTCTCAAATTTGCACAATAATTGATCGATGTTAATGGGTGTCTCATTCTGTCTCTATATGCTTATTCAAAGTACTTGCATCTACTACTAACCACACACCTCCTGTAGCCTTTTTTTACTACTGCTGCTGCTCTCATCTGTTACTTTCCCCTTTTTGGGGAAGTGTGAGGGGGAGTTTGTAGCCTTTCGGCTTATATTCCCCTGTGTACGTGTGTGTGTGATTATATCTGTAGTTTTTTGGTGTCTGTGAAATGTGATGATTGTTCTGTTTGTGTCTGGTACTTGCCTGAGGTTGGCGAGATGATTGGTGTTGTATGGGAAAGAGCAGGATTAGGGATTGGATATTGGGATTTTCTCTTCGACTTAATCCTCGAAGATCGTCATGGGGCACTTGTGCTTGTCGCGGGACATGTCATACTGACCTGTGGAGTGGATGAAGGCGTTTCCTGATCTGGAAGAACCCTCATAGAAGGCCCTTGCCAGATCTTGGAAACACTCTCTCAGGAGTGGGATTTCAGCTGCTGCGTGCAGATCATCTATGGGGAATCCAAGAGTTAAATGCAATGCCCTCCTGAGGGCACGGTTCTGCAGCCTCTGGAGTTTGTCCAGATGCTGCTTTGCCTCGTATCCCCAGACAGGGCACGCATATTCCATTACTGGCCGGATCAGGGGCTGGTACACATTTACTCCTACTGGGCAGGGAAGGGAGCTGGTTGAGTTCAGAATTGGGTATAGTTTTGTTTATTACTACCAAGGGGTTATTCATGACGCTAGAGCTACGTTCTATTACGTTATTGTCAATCATATTGTCAATTTCTTCCTTCACTGCTTCTTTTAAACTTACCGGTATTGGATAAGGCTTACAGAAAAATGGAGTACTATCTTTGATTTTAAATTTACATACATAATCGCTAATACTACCGGGACGATCGGAAAATACTTCTTCATATTGCATCAGAATTTTATATAAATCTAGGGTTTGTTCACTGGTTAATATTGGCGATTCATTTATTTTGCCCTGTATGTCAACACGAAGTGACACGTAACTTGCCTTTTCAGTCTCTGGTGACAATTGACTTGAGTCCACAGAGCGACAAGCAACTACAGCACTGGAGCTGAACAACGCCTCGGCAGTCGTCGCTCCGGCAGTGAGCAGTGATGTCGTGGGCACGCCTGGAGTTTTGAGGATCGCTCAGTAGAGCAATGGGTGTGGCAGATCGCCATTCGGCCGAGCCTGCTCGGTCGATGGCCCTATCTGGCCCCCCCCAACTAAGACGACTGGAGATGTTGGTGTGGCAGACCGCCGTCCGGAGGAGCGTGCTCCCCCGGCGGCCCCGTCTGACCCGCCGCGAAGAACGACCCGGCCACCGTCCACGGACTACGACATGGACGACGTATCTGGAGAAGACGACATCATAGTGCACGACGCACTCCCGGCCGATGAGAGGGCGCAAAGAATAAAGGCCAGCATGCAGCAATGCCCAGCAGGCGAGCGTTGCAAGAGGTCTTATACCACCGCAGCAACCGGTGCCAAAAAGACGCCCAAGAAGAGGAGGCAGCTCGCTGTCTCTACAAACGGGGGCAGAAGACGCGCCCTACCTGATGACAGCGGTGCGGGAGCGACCTGGACGACCGTCATGTCGAAACGTGCGGCCAGACCCAGGACGACGCCTTCACCGCCGCCCACATCGACCGCAAACTGTTATGGGGCGCTTGTGGTCGAAGAGAAGACCGAGCAGCCTACATCCGTGCAGCCGGTGCCTACGGCCGCTGCCCAAGCAGGCCGCTCGCATGATGAAGATGATGAAGAAGCCGTCCCTACCACCGGACGGTCACACCGGAGGCCGCCGCCCATAGTCTTCGGGGTGGCAGAAGACTATAAAGGGTTCCTGCAGCTCGTGAGGCAGTGGACGACTGCCGACTTCACCCTGCGAGCTGCAACAGGGAACCTTGTGCGGCTACAAGTCGCTAACACCGAAGACTACATCCGGGTGACGAGCGAGGTGTCAAACCAGGGCCTCCACTGGTACACACACGCCGCCGCCCCCGAGCGACTACTGAAGATAGTCTTCAAAGGACTACCCATAGCAGCTCAACCCGAGCTGCTACAAGAAGAACTGACGGAGCTCGACTTCCGCATGCGCAATGTGATGCGTATGAAGTCGCACGTCAGTCACAAAGAGTCTCCGTCACTTCTGGTAATCGCCACCGATACACCGGAAAACAGGTGGCTCTACCAGGTGACGAGGGTGGCCAACACAAAGGTCACCGTCGAAAACCTGAAACAGAAGAGGGGCCTGGTACAATGCTTCTGCTGCCAGGGGATGGGGCACGTGGCTCGCCACTGCTCCTTCCCCGAGAAGTGCGTGAAGTGTGCCGGGGACCATGCCAGCAGACTGTGTCCGCTACCGAGGTCGCACGCGCCCAAGTGTGCTAACTGCAATGGCCCACACGTGGCGAGCTACCGCGGCTGCGAAGTTTTCAAAACCGCAATAGCTCGCCAAAACGGGCAGCAGGCCACAACGACTGCCGACCGCCCCCTCCGCCGTCCGCGCCCAGGCGCAAAGACGGCGAGGCGGCCGGCACACGCAAGACAGATGCCGGCAGCAAATGCTGCCAACTTGGCCCCCACTGAAGAGGGTAACAGAAGCTGGCGCACTCGCGTCAGAAAACATGCGCGCGAGCGCACACCCGAGGAGCAGCGTGCCTACCACGTCCAAGGGAAGGCGCGCAGAGAAGACAACGCAGCGACGGGAGGCGAAAGGCGTGGTAACGCGCCAGCTGCCTCACGTCACCCGGCATCAACCAGCCAAGGCGCCACTACAACAGCGCAAGAAGGAGGGCTGGCTGCAGCAATTTCCGCACTCTCTGCGGCAATCGACAAGGTAACACACCTTGCCGACATGCTGCAGAGAGTTGCGGAAGCAGTGATGACCGCCGCACCGGTGGCTGCTCAGCAGCCGTCGAAATAAGGCACTCCCTACGCCGTCTGCGCCGGGAGCAGCGAAGACGGCCCAGTGTCTGCAGTGCAGACGCCAAGAAGTTTCACAAACCTGAGAAGGGCCACATGAAGACACAAATCAAAAGAGAAGAATAAACCACAGGCAAAGTAGGGCAAGCCTACTAGGACTCCGCCAACCAGGGGTCGGGGCGCCCCTGCTGAAGCCCGGTTCGTTCGTTCGAGCCGAGCGACCTTTCACGGAAAGAACCGAAGATGCACGAGGTAGCTGATGACGTCAGACACGCAACTGCGTCTGACAAGCGAGCCACTTTGTGAAAAGGAGACCTTTTACTTACTGTATTATAAATTTTTACTGTTTTAATCACGAATGTAGCAGAAAATAAAACTATTAAACAAGAAAGCCAAATATACAGCACTGATTTAAATTAATTTCTTCATAATTAATAATGGATGATAGTCATTCTTACGCCACTGACTGAAGTTTAAAAGCAACAGCATAATTACGATGTGAACTGCAAAATATTAAGAAACGTCACAAACAAAGGAATTAGGTAAGGTAAATTTTCACTGTATAAACGTCTATATCTATTGACTGTCTTGTAATAGAGAAACAGTAATGTCTTGTGCCTCAGCTGTACTTGGTTTCTCGAAATGGTGCACTATTTTCCTCCTCTTCTTTGTAGAGAACAATCGTCTATGAGGCTGTATATTTTGTTCCCTTCTTGATGAAGCAGTGCAGGGGCCAATTCCTTTATCATCTTTATTGGAGTCAACAGCAGCTAATGTAGCTTTCAAGCTTGACAGCTGGCGTTTTAAAACTTCCAGTTGCCCTGGAGAAGATATTGTGTCAATCACTTCAGCAAATTTTCTCTTCATGTTCTCCTTCTCCTAAGTTAAATCTGGAAATTCAATATTTCCTCTGCTGAGTTGGACCAATATACTTTCTTTTTCACTTACTACTGATTCCCCTTCTTCATAAATGTATAATATATCCTCGTCATCATTAACATCACGAAAACTACTGACGTTCACTGAACTGGATGACTGATTTGTTTTGTATAGGCAGACAGAGTGAATATGTTTACACATGTTCCATCTGATACTCGAATCTATGCACGAGCATGTATACTGATGTATAAAGGCCTGACAGTCAATACAAATCAATTTACAGCTGCAGTCTTGCACATTTGGCTGTACAAAATCAGTGACACCCACCTCAGAAGTAGATGGTATAAGCCAGCCTTTTCCCTCTTCAACTGTGCGTTCCTGAACCACCTCAGAACTTAAGTTATGCTTTGAGCGAATATCCTGGAGTTTGCTTGTCAGTTTTCCCTCGGTCAGAATAATGAGCCTGTCATGTAATTTGTCCCTGACGAAGCTCATAAATGCATGAATGGATCTGTCATCTCGTTTTACATGTTTTCCACGCAAATATATGTATTTTATTGTTCGATGCATCCTTTCAATATATATGTTTGTATTGATATCACTGTTGGCTCTGAAACAATATGCCCAGCACCTGGTGCTTTTTAGCATAATGTTCTTGGAGGTGGAACCCAAACTCAGCTTTTACAGGATCTGAAACCACGCGCTCCAGAGCTAAAGGAAATACGTACTCAAATGTTATGACGTCTCTTTCCTGCATTAAACTCCTCACTAGCTTATAAGTTTCAACTTGTCTTTCCTTTGATTTGATTTTAATACATATATTTTTCCTCCATGACCTGTCTATATGCCACGAGCAATAAAGTCTTCTCACAGGTTCTTCCATCTGTAAAAGCCAAGCATTGTAAAAAGACTCAGCTAAATCTGACATGAACACTTGAGGACGTACTTTTCCTCAAATGGTTCAAATGGCTCTGAGCACTATGGGACTCAACTTCTGAGGTCATTAGTCCCCTAGAACTTAGAACTAGTTAAACCTAACTAACCTAAGGATATCACACACATCCATGTCCGAGACAGGATTTGAACCTGCGACCATAGCAGTCTCGCGGTTCCAGACTGCAGCGGCTAGAACCACACGGCCATTTCGGCTGGCGTACTTTTCCTACTCTAGTCTTTATTTCATTAAAAAATAATGACAGCACTTCTTGATCAGAGCTGTTTGAGATAAGAAAAGCACAAGGAAAACCTTGTCTCATGACGTCAAGCACAAGAAGTGTAATTAACTCGAAACGATAACCGTTAGTTCCATGAGTTCCATCGATACAAATACACTCTCTGCCGTACTTCTTCAGAATTTCACATTGATCATTGTTCATAATGATGAGGACAAAGTCTTCACTTCTCAGGAGAATATAACTTTGGCTGCTTGTATCTTGTGGTCTGTAGAATAAAACACAGGGATTATCGCTAGCGCCGGCCTGGGTGGCCGAGCGGTTCTAGGCGCTACAGTCTGGAACCGCGCGACCGTACGGTCGTAGGTTCGAATCCTGCCTCGGGCATGGATGTGTGTGATGTCCTAAGGTTAGTTAGGTTTAAGTAGCTCTAAATTCTGGGGGACTGATGACCTCAGAAGTTAAGTCCCATAGTGCTCAGAGCCATTTGAACCATTATCGCTAGCACTGATTTCATTTACCCACGCTTCTACGCTGATGCCATCGTCTTTATGTCTAATGACCTCGGAACGTAAATTATTACACTGCTCAATGTTGTATAAATCTTTTTTCGTCAGTAGATGGATACGCTCTAGCATGGAATCAGATAAAGTGTCTCTTACTTTGTCGAGTATCGCTTGCAATGGTACCTTGTTTGCGATGTTAACGGCTAACGTGTTTCTTTCTTCTTCTGTCAAATCTAAATGTCTAACACCATTTTGATGATCTACATGAGTAACCACGTATTTTACTTTGCAGCTACCATCTCCAGCTTCGGTTACTTCAATGCTGGAAGGACATATACACCTCCCATTTTGTTAGTGCCTTGGATTTTCATGTGGTGAATACCTTTACTCTTGGATACATATTGTCCTGAACGATGGCATACTAAGGAATGCCGATTGACATTGTTCGAAGTACGATACGACCCACACTTTTTGACGTAAAGTGACAACGTTTTTCTCTCAGTCTCCTTCTTCCACTCACTGAATTCCTGGAAAGATGCAAATTCAGTCTCTTCAGATGCTATCGACACACCATGTTTCATTGACAAGTGATCATAATCGTTTTTCTTCGAAAGAACTGAAATATCGCACAATGGGCATTTCACTTTCATAAAACTATTTTCCAATCCACGTTCCTTTCTTTCGTGGCACATTACATTGCGCTCATGGTTGAACTGATTGCCACATAAACTACACAAATATTTATAAAACTTTAGCACTTTTAACTGTGGAGCGATATCATTTGACTTTCCTGGATGTACCTGTGATACATGTTCCCGCAGAGTCTTGTTATAACTATAGCTTTTTCCACACTCTGAACATGTGTATCTCTTTTCTGGATTCATCATATTTCTGATGATATTGTCCTAGTTCAAGAAGGAGAGAACCTTCACACTTTCACAATACCTCGAAGATTTCACACGACGACAACGAAAACTACACAGGCGACACACACACACACAATAGACCACATAGTCTACTAGCATCAAGCCGCTATTCGCCGAACATGCCATTTTCCGTGTCGTCTGCTGCATCGGCTCTTTTCGCTGACGCTCGGCTCCGGTGCCGCAGTTATGCTTCGTTCAGCATCGGCTCTTTTCGCGAACGCTCGGCTCCGGTGCCGCAGTTGCTTGTTACTCTGTAGACACAAGTGACGATTGTGCTGTCGCTGTTAATCACAAACATTGATTCTCAATTGTTTGTTTACCAACATAGATGTCCGTCACAAACTTTACGCAATATTTGTAGTCACTTTTTCCAAAATAAATAAAAATTCTCCTCAAAATTCAATGTGACATTAAATTCTGATCGCCAGTCTAAGCCAATTAACGCATCCCTATTGATATTTTCTACTATTTATAGTGTCTGTCGAAATGGGATATTCCCAATGTTGCAGTTCACCTTGGTCTCGTGTTTTACAGCTTTGCTTTTTGTTCCAGCAATACCGACTTTGTACTTTCCCGTTACTGGTAGTATCGGTAAGTGATATTCCGTTCGTAATGTGTTAAAGAAAACTCTAGAAAGAAGTGACACTTCACTCCCGGAGTCTATAAATACGTTAACTTCAAAATCGTCTACTTTTTTTTATTGTTGGTTGTGGATTAATGGTAGTTAAGCTCGGTTCTTCCAGTAACAACCATTCTTTGGTTGGTATTTTATGCGTGAAATTAACATACTTATTATGGACTAGACCTCCTAATGTATTCCTACGACCTGGGCCCCAGCCCTGGATCAAGATCGCACCACGGTTTCCTCTTTATCGGTAATCACTGGTTGGTTACCGAATTGGCGTATTACGTTACCACTTTGTACTTTATCACTGCTTGGTACAAATTCTTGCGACGTCACTGGGCCTATATTCGAAGTTGGATGCTTCTTTTGGTAATTATCGTTACCATTACTCCTATTACATTGGTGTACTCTAGCAAAATTACCCTCATGTTTTCTAAAATTATTATTTCTATTACTTTTATAAGTCTGATTTTCATTTTGGTGTATGCTCTCGTTACGGTCCTTGTTCGAGGCATTGAATGCATCCACAAAAGACAACAGTTCTTCTTTGGTTTTCCACCCACCACACAATATATCTTTCCTGGCGTGAACGAGTAGACATCTTATTAGAATTCGAACTAAGCCCTCTTCCCCATGGGCTTATCTAAGTACTTCGCATGTGTTAAATGCCAGTCAAAATACTTCTCATTGTACCCCACATACTGTTGTAATACTTCGGGTCCCACAAATCAATTTCTCTTGGGCACTAGCTGACCACCTGCCCCCTCTGAAGCTTCTCCTAAAAGGTACCCTACTGAAAATTCGAATTTATTTGAATCTTCCCAGTTTTTCGGCAAGGCTTGGTTAAACCATTTCAGAAAACGAGTAGGATGTATTCCCCCCTCTGGCTTAAACTTTGGAAACTGTCTGGATAGTCCAGAATTTGCCCCCCACTGTAGGTCGGCCATTAACACCATGTTAGGAGATGTCACTTTCTTGTCTACCTTATCCTGGATAAGTTTGAATTCTTTCCATAAATTATCTATTCCTCTCTTAGTATCATTAAGTTCTGAACCTATATTTGAAGAAACGTTGTCGGGGGTTACCCTCTCAGCAACTTTTAGGTCTATTATTTCCTCTACCTGTTCCTCCAGATTACTTATGGCTCTGAGCACTATGGGACTCAACTGCTGAGGTCATAAGTCCCCTAGAACTTAAAACTACCTAAACCTAAATAACCTAAGGACATCACACATGTCCAAGCCCGAGGCAGGACTCGAACCTGCGACCGTTGCGGTCGCGCGGTTCCAGACTGTAGCGCCTAGAACCACTCGGCCACTCCGGCCGACTCCAGATTACTTTATATTTACTATGTCTGAAGTGGTTTAATATTTCGTTCCATGTCATCTACTCGAATGATCATGCCTGCAATTTGCGATTGGACCATAGGTATTAATTTATCCTCTTTGTCCAAACTCTCTTTTAAGGTGTGCAACCTATGCTTTACAGCATCGAATGTAACATTGCACACGCTTTGGAATGATCCTAACTTTTCGCCAAGTTCAGTTTCAACATTTTTACATTTATCTTCAATATCAAATTCTAGTTTTTTAGCTAAGTCCTGAAATTGGTTACTCTATGTCTGATCAAAGTCAGTGAACAGTTGGTTTACATAGATACTCAGGGAATTACTTAATTCATTCTTTAAAACTAATTGCAAACTCTCCACTTTATCATTTAAGACATTTAACTTAGCATTTAAAACCTCACCCTGTGCTTTAGTTTTTCACTTAAAGTAGCACTTAGTTCCTTTCTTATAGCAGCTGAATCCGCCTTCTGTTCATCTAATCTAGCATTTAGTTGAGTATTCACTGAGTCTAGTGCTTTAATTAAATTTGCTACCTCTGTCCAGTCTGGCATTCCTTTCTCAATGTCATGGCCATGGCTAGTTCTCATGTTTCCCCAGAGTTTTGAGTATTATCCATATTCCCCTTACTTTTAGCTCTAGTGATCGTTAAAATAAATTCACCTCTGAGTATAATAACCATACTAACAGTCTACTATTGAACCATCTCCTTAACTTCACACTCAAATAATTATTGTCTTTCGCTCATCCGGCGTAGAGTTTCAGGCCGCATCGGTGAGCTGGTGTGGAAGCAGCGCCGGTGGACAGCTCGGGCGCCGGCAGCGTCTAAGGTTGGTCTCAGTGTCGGTGCCATCGAACGGATTTGTAGTCAGCAGCAGCTGACGCCATTGGCGTCGGTTGCTGGTTACGGAGTCCACGCCCCAGCGTTGTGTGTGAGGGCTTCTTACTCTCCACACTGGATCTTCGTCATCAAATAGATCTCGTCCTAACTCTTATTAGTCTAAACTGTTGAGATTTTCCTTGCGTCTTTCCTCGTATGGTATTTATTAATTTTCACCCCTTTTTACCGTTTAAGCAGAATCCAACTCTGTGAAACAATTTCCCTGCCTTGTTACTATTGGTTGCTATGGCAACTTACAATACCTTTTATCTTGATTTCGTTTCAAAATTCCTCTTTTTTCAAGTCCTCATCACGTCGGTCACCATGTTCTGACGGTTTCGGTGACAAGAGAACTGGTGCAACTGGATTGCGAACTGCACACTTCTCTTACTACAGCATCGATCTCCATAACTTCTTCTCCAAAGGAATAATGCTGGTTAGAGGAACTACAAAATGCGCTCTCTCTCTCTCTCTCTCTCTCTCTCTCTCTCACTCACTCACTCACTCACTCACTAGAAATAACTCGGTACCCCCATACTTTCAGTTCAGTTCAGGTATATTTTCACTTCCACAAGTTTCATATAAACACATAACCTCTTGCAAGTCAACTACGTCGATAACCATCAGATACTATTAACTATAAGTACAATGTGGTGGGTTTAATAACCACCAGAAATTAAAAAACAGGTCTTGCTTCTAGCAAGTCTAACATCGAGATTAAGTAAGAGTCTTTAGACGCATCATGTTTCGATTGTGTATTTCAATTACAGCTATTCGACCACCAAGGAATAATATGTAAGCCGGCCAGTTTGGCCGTGCGGTTCTAAGCGCGTCAGTTTGGAACCGTGTGACCGCTACGGTCGCAGGTCCGAATACTGCCTCGGGCATAGATGTGTGTGATGTCCTTAGGTTAGTTGGGTTTAAGTAGTTCTAAGTTCTAGGGGACTGCTGACCTCAGTAGTTAAGTCCCATAGTGCTCAGAGCCATTTGAACCATTTGAATAATATGTAGTTGCTCCTTGCACCCTCCATACAGGTTCTATGGCGCGAGCGGCAAACACTTGTCGGCGTCGCCCGTCTGATGCAACTCCTGTCCTCCCATGAGCTGCGTCGATCCTGCAGACACAGAAATGTGTTGTGCAGTAAACAGGCTCTCTCTCACACACTTATCTTTAAAACATCGCGTGTTCGATGCGGCAGAAGGTCGAGTGGTTCCAGAATTTACGCGGAAATTCTCGAATCACTCAAACTGATTGCACTTCCCCAGTATTCTACAAATAAACCGATGACTACAACCTGCTTTACCTATGACTGAGCCTATGTGATAATTCCATTTCATATTCCTACAAAGAGTGACTCCCAGGCATTTGTATGAGCTGACCGATTCCAACAAGGACTCATTGATATTATGCCCATATGACACTTTTTGATTTTGTGATAAATTATTATTTATAATTATGACACCCTTTAATATTAAGTTTGCCCTTATGTGACCAATGAGTGTAGCTACATGTAGTAGTAAATATATCTGAGACTGAATCATTTTTACCCGGCTTACACGAAAAAAACTCATATAAGTGCTCCAATGTCACCCTCACCCCTTACAGTACACTTTTACTCACAACTTTCCATTAATTAAAATTTTTTGACACCTTCCTTCGTGGCTGTGTGATAATGTTCACTGTATGTCATGAGGGAAAGCTTATAGCAATCGTATGTTACATTCCTGTTTTTGAAATTATTTCCCTTCACGTTCCACTATTACGGTGCTGGTGAATACAGCTCAATTCCCTCTTATAGAAATGTTCATTCATCTTGTGCTCATATTCAACTTTCCATCACAAAGAATTAAAGTATCACAAGTGCAAGACCCTTGGTAAAAAATGGAAGCAAACACCGACAGCAGCGCTCTTGATGGCCTGGCAGTAAACTTAGAATTAGGGAAAATATGACGCGAGAATACGTTATTGCTTTGTGAATGTACTGCTTCATTGTAGGAATAAACTTGATGGAAACATTGCGCTATGTATTCTTCCGCGTTTGCTGGAACCTCATCGGAGTTCGTTTCACGTGGCGCAGAAGCTAAGCTGCCTCGAGTACAGTCAGTTACAATAATAAAGAGTGCGTTTTATGCTGAGCGTTACGCGCATATCGACCTCTAGCTAAAGCCCCCGTCACCTAGGACGGCGCATCCGCGCATAGAGACGGACCGGAAAGGAAGTGTGTGTGTGTTTGTGTGTGTAAGAGGGGGGGGGGGATGAGAACTGCGCATGCGCCGCAGTAGAGTTTGCGCAAAATCCACGTTGCACTGCTTTGTTGCGGACAACTGTCAGGCTCGATTGCCTACGGTGCATTGTATTCTACATTCAAATGTATGAGGGGAAATATTAAAACCAACTTCGATCAGTCGTCATAAAAGGAATATTAATTTAGGTCTTGGCGACGTTGCGTCCACTGCTCCACAGATTTACTCGGCGTGATGTCGGGAGGCGAGAATAGCTGACACAGCTCTGTGAAGACGTGAAGTACAATTTTTCTTAAAATGACAATTCTCTAACGAAAAGGCAATTGAAACTGCTTGCAATAATTACGATTTATTGCAATTTGATTTGCATTATAAATAAAAATTTAATACACAACAAAATTAACTTCAAGCAAAACCCGAAATTGTTATATTTGTTTGACAACTACTTCTAGTCAAAATAATTTTTAAAAATGTGTAATGTGTCTGTGTGTGTGTGTGTGTCTTTGATTATAGTTAAGTCTAATCACTGCATGTAAAAAAGAATTAGTGGTAGAAAAGACTATAGTAAAAGACTATTGTAAAAATGGCTCCTAAGTTGCCATATTTTTCGCTGTTAATGGACATTATGAGTGTAAAGAAACAAGCTTGATATTACAGTGAGAGACCGCATTTGTAACATTGAACAAGCATTTGCTAATAACTCCAGGGTATACTGACCGGTAACATCGAAATCCCTCGATATCTCTACAAATAACAATTACTGTCATTTTAGGGCCTTATCCAGTTCATGCCATGAAAATAACAGAGGTTTACCTGTGGAGCTATCGGACTTATGAAGAACTTATCCAGCTGCATCCTCACGAGTTATTAGAGCACACAACATTATGGGAGAAGTTTAACTCATCATTGAGCAATATGTTGAACATTATAGTCTGCATAATTAAAAGGATACAAAGTATTAATCAAAAGGGCTTGGAAGTTATCATTATTATATATGCAACTGATACATTGGCAGATACATTTTTTAAACCACGAGTCTTTGAAACGAAGAAATATTATTACTTTGTTCCAAAGTCTACATCATAATACATCGCCACTTCCATTTGAGTGTGTTTCCGAACAATCTGATTGTAAATTTACGATGATAAGCTCAAGGCTTCCCTGTCAAATTCTTCTTTCTGAAGCTTTTCAGCATGTCACACACTGTGACCACGCTACAGGGGGGATGTTGTCTAATGCTTCATTGTCTATTGCCTCATGCACAAACGATTCACTATATGTTATATTGAATGTTTTTTTCCCCACATAGCCTTAAAACCGTTTTCCCAAATTAATTCCATGGGGCTAGAGTGATAATGACACGTGGGTAAACGCAAAACTGTGTGATCCCATTCACGTGTGAGGAAGTCAAGTTTGTACGTTCTGAACTGTATAAATTAACGAGATCGGCATGAGTCTGGTTTATACAGTCCTTAATATTTTTATTTTCAAGCAGGGGAAAAATGTCAGCTTTTCTCGTGTTTGTACTTGGATGTTTTCCCTATAACAGTTGAACTATAACTGGCAATGACCGACTTCGAAGCAAGATATGACAAGAATTGTGAATCATGTCACGAAACTGACAACGTTCATTTCCGATTGGTAATCCCAGCTGCTTTTCTTACACGTAAATGCAAGTTTATTCTCAGAAACAAAACCAGAAGAAGAGTCAACAATCAGAATAATTATCCGAGTTCCTATGAGAACTTTAAAACCGTCAATAACATCACTCATTTTCAGGCATATCTTCTTGGAATGATTCTAACTGACCCATGTCTCATCAAGGTAATACACTGTTGAACTACCTTCTTCTCTTGTATCGTACTGCACCTATGCTACTTCTTTGAACTAAAAACTCTCTTCTTAACGTATGTGGAACCAAAGTCTTTTTAATTTCTTCACATTGATGTAGTGCTTAACCATTGAAGCCTGCTTAACTGTAAAACGTTTTTGTGATTTCAGGAATTCATCATGCACTTGGAGTACTTTAAAACATAGTTGTTAAAACCATCCATTTGTGTTACAGGTTCCTTACGATTTCGATGTTTTCCTGGCGACAGGGAAGCAACTGTTTCTAAGGTTCTTACAGCTCTGACACTTTCATTTACAGTTCTCTTCACATTTCTCTTGGCGACACCACATGGTTCTGGAGTCTGTTCTTGTGTTTTCAAATGTCAACAGTAGGAGAGCTGCTTTCAAATTCACATTTGAAAAAGTTAAAAATGTGGTAAATAATCCGCCTCGCCTGCTTGTGAAGTACTTCACATTTATTGCCGTCACCTGACTTTTTTTCAGCCGCTTAGATTAGATTAGTTTTTCGTTCCATAGATCCGTGTTGAGCAGATACTCGTGGATGTGGAACATGTCACTTTTTTTTTTAAAAAAAAGCTGAAATAACAATACTAATAGTATGAATATATACAATACATCATTTGTTTCTTTTAAAAAATTCTTCAATGGAGTAGAAGGAGTTGGTCACTAGTAAGTCTTTCAGGCTTCTTTTAAACTGATCTTTATTTGTAACTAAATTTTTTATGTTTGCTGGCAAATTATTGAAGATGAGTGTTCCTGAGTAGTGGACCCTTTTTTGAACTAAAGTAAGTGCTTTTAAGTCCTTGTGCAGATCGTTTTTGTTTCTGGTACTGGATGTATGAACTGAGCTGTTTGTTGGAAAAAGAGATATATTATTTAGGACAAATTTCATTAAGGAGTAAATATAGTGAGAAGCAGTAGTTCGTATACCCAGTTCTTTGAAGAGGTTTCTACAAGACGTCCGTGAATTTACTCCACAAATAATACGTATTACACACTTTTGGACTCTGAAAACTTTTGTTTGATTTGAAGAGTTATCCCAAAATATTATACCATATGACATTATGGAATGAAAGTAGACAAAGTATGCAAGCTTTTTCACTTTTATGTCGCCTATGTCTGCTAACACTCGAATTGCAAATACAGATTTGTTAAGGCGTTTCTGCAGTTCTGTGGTGTGCTCCTTCCAACTGAATTTATTATCAAGTTGTAATCCAAGGAATTTAAGACTGTCAACCTCTTCTATCTGCTCTTCTTCGTACTTTATGCATATGCTGGATGGAAACCTCTTACAGGTTCTGAATTGCATATGGTGAGTCTTTTCGAAGTTTAATGTCAGTGAGTTGGCTCTAAACCATTTATTAATATCCATGAAAATATCATTAGCAGATCTTTCTAGAACTACACTCGACAAACTATTTATTGCAATACTTGTGTCATCTGCAAACAAAACGAACTCTGCTTCTGGCAGTGTAACTGATGAGAGATCATTAACGTATACAAGAAAAAGCAATGGCCCTAAGCTGGATCCTTGTGGGCCACCACATGTATTTTCTTCCCATTCTGATGATGACTGATGACTTAATTCACTAGTGCCTTGCACTGACACCCTTTGTTTCCTGTTAGCGAGGTATGACTTGAACCATTTTGCAGCACTGCCCGTGACACCATAGAATTCTAATTTATTTAAAAGGATGTTGTGGTTTGCACAATCGAATGCCTTTGACAAATCACAGAAAATACCTGCTGCTTGTAACTTGTTATTTAATGAATTAAGTACATTTTCACTGTAGGTGTAAATAGCCTTTTCGATATCAGAATCCTTCAGAAATCCAAACTGTGTTCTTGATAATATGTTATTTGTGGTCAGATGGTTGAGAAGCTGCCTGTACATTACTTTTTCCAAAATTTTTGAGAATGCTGGCAAAAGTGAAATCGGTCTATAGTTTTATGGCATCTCTTTCTCCCCTTTCTTGAATAGAGGTTTAACATCTGCATATTTCAGCCAGTCAGGAAATGTCCCAGTTATAATTGACTGGTTACACAAGTAACTTAGAATTGTACTAAACTCACAAGAACATGCCTTAATTAACTTTGTTGATATTTCATCGTAACCACTACAATGCTTTGTTTTTAAAGATTTTATTATGGAAGTTATTTCTTTTGGTGAAGTGCGTGACATATTAATGTACCTGAAGCTATTTGTAAAGGCTAGTTTCAGATATTCAAGGGCATTATTTACTGATCCTGACAATCCCATTCTATCAGTAACGGATATAAAGTACTTGTTAAATAGATTTGCCACACTATGCCCATCGGTTACTAATGTGTCATCTACCCTTAGTGCTATTTGCTCCTGTTCCTTTCTGGTTCTACCAGCCTCCTCTTTCACTATATCCCATATTGTTTTTATTTTGTTCCCTGACATTGCTATCTTCTTCTCACAGTGCATTTATTTAGATGTCTGAATTACTTTCTTTAATATTTTACAGTATTCCTTGTATTTAGCTAAATCATCAGCATTGGAGCTATTCTTGTTCGACAGATACATTTTCCTTTTTGTCTTACAGGAAATCTTTATTCCTTGTGTGATCCATGGTTTTATTATAGACTTCTGTTTAATTTGAGTAACTTTTAGAGGAAAACAGTTTTCAAACATGGTACTGACATTGTTCATGAATGTGTTATATTTTTCATTCATGTCATGAGCACTATAAACATCTTTCCAGTTCATATCTTTGAGCAGTTTTCTAAAACACTCAATTTTTGGTTGATTGAATACTCTCCTCTACTCAGATTTAGCAGTCTTGATAATCTGCTTAGAATTTACATCTAAAACAAGGACCTGCATGTCATGATCTGATAGTCCATTTATTACAGGTTTTATGATATGATTTTGTTCCTTTGATTTGTCTATAAAAATGTTATCAATGGCTGTCCTTGTGGATTTGGTGATCCTAGTTGGAAAGTTTACAGTGTGAGTTAGATTGAAAGACAACATTACTAACTGCATTAAATGTTTACTGGAAGATTGCATTAGAAAATCTGTATTACAGTCACCAGAAATCAAAATTTCTTTGTTTCTTCCTGTTAAATAACCCAAAAGAGCTTCTAGATGATTTATGAATAGATTATAATTTCCTGCAGGTGCTCGGTATATAGTTACAATTATATAGGATCTGTTATGGAACTCTACTTCTGTTACACATGCTTCTAGATGCTGCTCTAAACAGAATTTATTAATGGCAATGTTCTTGAATTTATGGCGGTTTTTAATAAATGTGGCAACTCCTCCTCCATCCATATCTACTCTGCAGTAATAGGAAGCTAGCGTAAATCCTGAAATGTCTAACATATCTATGCCAGTGGTCACTTGATGTTCAGAGAGGCAGACTCTGTCAATTTGGTTAGGTGAATTCATTTCATCGATACAAATGAGTAGTTCATCAACTTTATTTCTGAATCCCAGAATGTTCTGGTGTAATAAAGATAACTGATACTGCATACTAATGGGATTATAACTGCTTTGGTGAAGATGAACTGGCAGTTTCTGATTACTTTCTGTTAAACATTGTTTAAATGGAGGCTGTATGCTAAAATCTGACTCCTGTTCATCTGTTTTCTCAAACTGAGTGTGTCTGCCAATATCTCTTAAAACTCGTTTTCTATCCCCCTTCCCTATCCTAAAAAAGGTATCCCTCTGACACCTGTGACCACTGGTATTTTACCACTTGTGACAGTGTCCCCCCTTACGTTTTCTGCAATCAACCCAGGCAGTTTTCTCTTCCCTTTCCTATTGAGGTGAAGGCCATGCCTAGCGTATTCCCACCTATCAATAGCATCCACAGGAATCAAACCAATATGGGACCCTATATCCATCATAAGCAGCCACTCCAACTCCAAGTTCACCCTCCTTACAGAAGAGTTCAAATGAGGCCGATCATGGCGTCTCAACACAGACACAAATCCCACACTCGTATGCTTCGTTGCTGATGCTATCTTCACCAGGTCACTCTCTATGGAATATTCAGAGTCCCTGTCAATGCTATTTCCCGGACCACCCACTATAACCACAGCATCCTCCTTCGTGAAATCCTTGCATAAAGAACCTGTATCCTCTGTTACCTGACCCAGATCTGCACTAGGCTTGAAAAAGTTTGTGAGCTGGTACTCTGGGCCTAAATTTTCCTGCAGTAGTTGGCCAACACCTCTACCATGGGAACTACCTAACAACAGAACTTTCTTTCTCTTTACAAATTTCCCTACCTTTTTCAAGTCCTTGAAAGCTTGATGTGCCCTTTCTACAGCTTCAGCTACATGAGGCTCATCCGATTCTGACTGAGGCAACAGGTTCAAATCTATTTTCAAGATTTATCACAAAGCTGTCTGATGATCTCCTTTGCCTGTTCCTCCTATTACCTGTTGCCACTTCCCACCTCTGTTCACCCTTCTCCCTCTTCACCCTCCTCCCTCTTTAACCTGTCCAGACCCTACCTTGCCTTGTCTAGGTCTGCTTGAAGAGCTGCAATTTTCCCTTCCTGTTCCAGTATTTTCCTATCTCTACTGCAGATCCTACAATAGCACTGGTGAGCCTCATTTATGTTCCCATTTCTCACGCCACTACATTCGCCCCAATGAAAGAAACCACAACACCCATCACACCATACCCCGGGACTAACTATCCTACAGCATGTCACACTTCTCACTCATGGAAAAAACAGAAATCGTATAAACGGATTTAAGTACTGACTAATACGTAAACAAAGGACCCTAGAAACTATTCAGACAGATATAAATAAATTGAAAAAGTAATGAATTAAAAAACTGGTGATTACATATAAGTTAAGTCACTGTTTACTTACGATACGCGCGCGTAAAATTTATATATACATTCACAGCTATACTGCTGCAAGAAAAAAGCAAAGAAAAAAAAATCGACAGTCGAAAGAATAATTCGGTTGTCCCGAAGTATGGCAACATTGCAGCATGTAGGAGCCAGTTATCGCTTTCTAGCTGTAACTCGCCGCCAGCTGCTCGGAAGGAGAATGAATATTATTGGTTGTCAGTGGCTAGTGGAGGGGGATGCACAGAACAGCTGAAAATTGGGCCACCTTCTTACATGATACGAAACAGTTAAAGTGTACATTTTATGCTGTGCGATACGCGCACACCGACCTCCAGCTAATCTGCAGTGGTGCGAAACAGTTGCAGTTATGATGAAAAAAAAAGGAGCAGAGAAACAAAACAGCATAGGATGTCACTTAATTTTTAAACAGAATGAAATAATTTATAGTAAAACTCTGAAAATACGCTTCTTAAGGCCAGTTCACATCAGCATCACATGTCAATCCAAGTCAAGTGATCTTCACTCGCATTACTATCCTCAGCTATTCTTTTCGTGGGAACTGCGATTTTCGCAAGATGATTTTCACCTAGTGCATAAACACAATACGATAGCTTATATGCGTGGATGAGGGAGTCAACATTTGTATGCAGTGACGTTTATTGGACGCAAATGGTTTGCAGTTTGCAGGGATAGCTTGTATATTAGAGAAGGAAGAAGTGCAGAACAACACAAAAAAATGTCGGTCATATGTGTCATTTCACACACCATACAAGGGGCTCCAGGAAGCGGAATCTGCATTTCATATTTCAGAAAATCAAAGCATCATTTTTTTCATTTGTACCGTCAAATTGCACCCAGAATTACTAAAAGTAATACAGTGTTACTAGCTTCCATCAATGGTGTTTTCAAGGTTAAGTTTAGTTGATAGCTCAGTGCAAATTTCTGTGCAATAGTCGTATCTCCTTCAATACCTTCCCTTCTAGATTTATATGTTGTCTTTATGCCTTGTATTTGGTATTTGTTGGTTCAAGTGCCTTAATTCTTTTCTGGGGTTTGCTAGTGAAACCACACAAATATTGACAACTATGCTTGCAAAACTGTTTCACACACATTCCAGAGAGCTACTTCTAAATAAATAAGCTGGCGACAAACTCACATTTAAACAAACGTCTTGCAGTGTCGAAGAATTCAGCCCCTTTCTGTAGGAAACACTACCAATGTCTGAAATTAAAATACATGCCACCTACTAATCAGCCTGCTCCTGCCCATAGTATTTTTCTCATTTCAAGCTGCACCCACACAACAATCCATTTAATCGCAAAACATTAAATACGGTACCAATACGTATAAAAATCCACTTTATAAATGTAGTATGTTTATGTCTTATAATTCAGACTAAAACATCACTGCTTCAGTTAATCTTTCGTAATTTATTATACATTTTAACAAAAGACATAGCGAAACGAAACAATTTATAACAAATAATGAACACAATGAAACGAAATACGGAAATCTGCGCCATGTATTGGATGGAAATGGGCTTTATAGTTACGTGATCAGTAATAGACGAATGACGTCATCTGTGAGAACTTTTTTCCCGAGAAACCTTGCTGGAGCACCGTCGTGACGTGACGGTATGAGACGGCCAATGTGGATAACGCCATTTGAAATGCATTGCAGAACGTTTTGACGGTACTGGACATGACGTGATGACAGTGTGAATTGGCCTCTACGTAACCAGACGAAAAACATAATATGCTCTTGATCTTTGCTAATATAGTATTGTAATTATAAACAAGAGTGATCAAAATTCCTGACTTAAACCAAGGATAATTTTTCTGCCACAGTTATTTGTGACGTAAAAGCATATTGCAAGGATCTCAAAACATAGTTAAATATTGAAGTCACTGACGGTATAACAGTCAGCAGACTGGTGATCTCTGTATTCTTCCATATCCGAATCTGAGGAATACATTTCAGTGCTGAAACTGTCATCTGAAATGTTGATAAGTAGGCGAGCAACAACAGATTCCTGAAAGCCATCCAAAAAAATCGCATTTTCTCCTCATCTTTTATTAAATGCTGTTCTGAATTTCGGCAGTAACAAGTGACAAAGCTTTGTGCATTAGTTCTAGTATGTCTGGCGGCTTAAATGTCTTGTTATTTATCTTGACCAATCCATTAACTTGGCGCCAGATCAATGCCATTGGGTTCAAAATGCAGTGGTATGGTGGTAACAGTAGAAAATGCAGTATTTGTACAGTCTGCTAGATTCTGTGAAAATTATTGTTTTCCATGTTTCTATGATGCTTATCATCTAGCTTGTGTGAAAGCACATCTGTAATACAAATCAATGAACATATCTAGAGTATTTGATTGTTCATTTTTCTCCGAAAAATTTAATTGTGTAATGTTTTCTTAACTTAAACAATCTTCAACAATATTTCATAAAATATTAATAATTAAGAATTTATATTTGTAATGAAAACAGGAATTTTGAGTGCAATATGTAATTGGAAGCAAGAAGACACTCATTTTTCATAAAAAATGACGATTAATTGTATGATAGTATATATTTGATAAATTTCATATTTAAATGATATAGGTATTTAAACTGCCAGAAAAAAATGGCTGCAGTGAGATTCAAACGAGTACTGCACAGTATATCCGATTTTCAGACTTCAATGCTACTGATTGCGCCACGCTTTTCATAAAAAAATAAACTGTTGGTAAATTATATTTGTCGAAAAAATTCAAAGCCGATTTTTTGTGTAATCTTGCGAAAAAGTCAAGAACTTGTTACTAGCCATTTTCATATGGTATTCCACGCGTGTGTTTCACTGCGTAGCAGGAAGCAGTGTCAGCCCCTTTCATAGTACGTATTAATAGTGTGACAAACAGAGTGCAAGTAGCATTTACACAGACTGCAACTGTACACTGTTCTTGAAATGAAAACTATGTGCCTGAGGTATGAGTAAGAAAAATGTTGATGGCTGTTAATACATTAGAATATCTTAAAGTTTCAGTTACAGAAAGTTAGTAATATGGTATCTAATACATAAGTTGATCTACCATCCAAGAGCGTAACACTGCAAGTGTATATGTGCTATGGCTGCTGACTAATCATAGCGTTTGCGTTTGTTTACATCAGGTTTATTGTTATGACAAATGAAGTAGATAATATTTTTCATTCATACTTTGTGCGTGGGTCTGGTACTCAGTTGGTAAAATGTGTATCTGAAAATGTTCTTATTATCTTGCAAACGAATATATTGGAAAAACTTTAATCAGAAACTAAGATTAACTTCTCATAGATGGAGTTCATAGTAATTCGAAACTTTGTAAATGATATCGTGGTCGCCTTTTGGCAGCAAAATTGCAATTTCAACCATGTAGCCATTGTGGAGTGGAAATTATGTTCTTCATTACAATCTTGTTGCATGAATTGCACTCATTGTATTGTATTGCAATTATGTTTGACTTAATTCTTGCTTGCATCCATAATGTTGAGTGGAGTAAGTGATTCCATATTTGTTTTTGGTTAATATGAAATAGAAGCTGGTTTTGTAGCATGCTGTTCAGTGGACTCTTGCCTATTCATTGCTGCTTGTGAACCAAGGACAATTCACACTGTCTGTCATGTCATGTCACGCTACGTCACATCAAAACATTTTGCAATGCATTTTAAATGCTGGCATCCACACTCCCATTCCATCCCATCACATCATGTCATGGCACTGTCCATATTTCTAGGGAAGAAAGTTTTGGTGGTTGACGTCATACAATTTTTGTTGTTCAAGCGTCCCCAAAGCTCATTTCCTCATGGACAAGCGCACATCTCCCCATTTCGTTTCATCATTGTTTCGTGGTTGATGTCACTTGTTAGTTGTTCGTTATTTAATATAAATTGTGTAGTTTCATTATTTATTTTGTTAAACTTTGCAATTCTATAATAAATGACCAAATATTAATTGAAGCAATGAAACAGTGGTCTGAATTGTATGACATGAGTGTACTGTATTACTTGCCCTAAGGGTCAACAAGAAATTGCGTGTCTGTTATAAATAACAGTGATTGAGGAGTCACAGATCTCACAATAACAATTATACAGAATCTGGCTGCGATTTCAGTCACAACTAGATGTCAATTCAGTTCAGTTTATTACCATCCGTTTTATTATGTACATGATATAGGAATTGTCATAGGGAAAGAGAGAGAGAGAGAGAGAGAGAGAGAGAGAGAGAGAGCACAATTTATATTTTTAACAATTAAGGGAAGTAACATTTTCTTAATTACATTTTAACATTTTCTTAATTACACTTCAACATTTTCTTAATTACACTTCAACATTTTCTTAATTACACTTCAACATTTTCTTAGTTACACTTCAACATTTTCTTAATTACACTTCACATATTTTGTCTTCTTTTTACATGCAAGATGAAAAAGCAAAGGTGTATACAAGAAAATCAAAAGGTAATCACTACCAGGTTAGATAGCAAAGAAATTCATCAACATTATAGAAACTTTAACCTAATATGAAACTTCCTGGCAGATTAAAACTGTGTGCCCGACCGAGACTCGAACTCGGGACCTTTGCCTTTCGCGGGCAAGTGCTCTACCATCTGAGCTACCGAAGCACGACTCACGCCCGGTACTCACAGCTTTACTTCTGCCAGTATCTCGTCTCCTACCTTCCAAACTTTACAGAAGCTCTCCTGCGAACCTGCAGAACTAGCACTCCTGAAAGAAAGGATATAGCGGAGACATGGCTTAGCCACAGCCTGGGGGATGTTTCCAGAATGAGATTTTCACTCTGCAGCGGAGTGTGCGCTGATATGAAACTTCCTGGCAGATTAAAACTGTGTGCCCGACCGAGACTCGAACTCGGGACCTTTGCCTTTCGCGGGCAAGTGCTCTACCATCTGAGCTACCGAAGCACGACTCACGCCCGGTACTCACAGCTTTACTTCTGCCAGTATCTCGTCTCCTACCTTCCAAACTTTACAGAAGCTCTCCTGCGAACCTGCAGAACTAGCACTCCTGAAAGAAAGGATATAGCGGAGACATGGCTTAGCCACAGCCTGGGGGATGTTTCCAGAATGAGATTTTCACTCTGCAGCGGAGTGTGCGCTGATATGAAACTTCCTGGCAGATTAAAACTGTGTGCCCGACCGAGACTCGAACTCGGGACCTTTGCCTTTCGCGGGCAAGTGCTCTACCATCTGAGCTACCGAAGCACGACTCACGCCCGGTACTCACAGCTTTACTTCTGCCAGTATCTCGTCTCCTACCTTCCAAACTTTACAGAAGCTCTCCTGCGAACCTGCAGAACTAGCACTCCTGAAAGAAAGGATATAGCGGAGACATGGCTTAGCCACAGCCTGGGGGATGTTTCCAGAATGAGATTTTCACTCTGCAGCGGAGTGTGCGCTGATATGAAACTTCCTGGCAGATTAAAACTGTGTGCCCGACCGAGACTCGAACTCGGGACCTTTGCCTTTCGCGGGCAAGTGCTCTACCATCTGAGCTACCGAAGCACGACTCACGCCCGGTACTCACAGCTTTACTTCTGCCAGTATCTCGTCTCCTACCTTCCAAACTTTACAGAAGCTCTCCTGCGAACCTGCAGAACTAGCACTCCTGAAAGAAAGGATATAGCGGAGACATGGCTTAGCCACAGCCTGGGGGATGTTTCCAGAATGAGATTTTCACTCTGCAGCGGAGTGTGCGCTGATATGAAACTTCCTGGCAGATTAAAACTGTGTGCCCGACCGAGACTCGAACTCGGGACCTTTGCCTTTCGCGGGCAAGTGCTCTACCATCTGAGCTACCGAAGCACGACTCACGCCCGGTACTCACAGCTTTACTTCTGCCAGTATCTCGTCTCCTACCTTCCAAACTTTACAGAAGCTCTCCTGCGAACCTGCAGAACTAGCACTCCTGAAAGAAAGGATATAGCGGAGACATGGCTTAGCCACAGCCTGGGGGATGTTTCCAGAATGAGATTTTCACTCTGCAGCGGAGTGTGCGCTGATATGAAACTTCCTGGCAGATTAAAACTGTGTGCCCGACCGAGACTCGAACTCGGGACCTTTGCCTCGGTCGGGCACACAGTTTTAATCTGCCAGGAAGTTTCATATCAGCGCACACTCCGCTGCAGAGTGAAAATCTCATTCTGGTAACATCCCCCAGGCTGTGGCTAAGCCATGTCTCCGCTATATCCTTTCTTACAGGAGTGCTAGTTCTGCAGGTTCGCAGGAGAGCTTCTGTAAAGTTTGGAAGGTAGGAGACGAGATACTGGCAGAAGTAAAGCTGTGAGTACCGGGCGTGAGTCGTGCTTCGGTAGCTCAGATGGTAGAGCACTTGCCCGCGAAAGGCAAAGGTCCCGAGTTCGAGTCTCGGTCGGGCACACAGTTTTAATCTGCCAGGAAGTTTCATATCAGCGCACACTCCGCTGCAGAGTGAAAATCTCATTCTGGAAACATCCCCCAGGCTGTGGCTAAGCCATGTCTCCGCTATATCCTTTCTTTCAGGAGTGCTAGTTCTGCAGGTTCGCAGGAGAGCTTCTGTAAAGTTTGGAAGGTAGGAGACGAGATACTGGCAGAAGTAAAGCTGTGAGTACCGGGCGTGAGTCGTGCTTCGGTAGCTCAGATGGTAGAGCACTTGCCCGCGAAAGGCAAAGGTCCCGAGTTCGAGTCTCGGTCGGGCACACAGTTTTAATCTGCCAGGAAGTTTCATATCAGCGCACACTCCGCTGCAGAGTGAAAATCTCATTCTGGAAACATCCCCCAGGCTGTGGCTAAGCCATGTCTCCGCTATATCCTTTCTTTCAGGAGTGCTAGTTCTGCAGGTTCGCAGGAGAGCTTCTGTAAAGTTTGGAAGGTAGGAGACGAGATACTGGCAGAAGTAAAGCTGTGAGTACCGGGCGTGAGTCGTGCTTCGGTAGCTCAGATGGTAGAGCACTTGCCCGCGAAAGGCAAAGGTCCCGAGTTCGAGTCTCGGTCGGGCACACAGTTTTAATCTGCCAGGAAGTTTCATATCAGCGCACACTCCGCTGCAGAGTGAAAATCTCATTCTGGAAACATCCCCCAGGCTGTGGCTAAGCCATGTCTCCGCTATATCCTTTCTTTCAGGAGTGCTAGTTCTGCAGGTTCGCAGGAGAGCTTCTGTAAAGTTTGGAAGGTAGGAGACGAGATACTGGCAGAAGTAAAGCTGTGAGTACCGGGCGTGAGTCGTGCTTCGGTAGCTCAGATGGTAGAGCACTTGCCCGCGAAAGGCAAAGGTCCCGAGTTCGAGTCTCGGTCGGGCACACAGTTTTAATCTGCCAGGAAGTTTCATATCAGCGCACACTCCGCTGCAGAGTGAAAATCTCATTCTGGAAACATCCCCCAGGCTGTGGCTAAGCCATGTCTCCGCTATATCCTTTCTTTCAGGAGTGCTAGTTCTGCAGGTTCGCAGGAGAGCTTCTGTAAAGTTTGGAAGGTAGGAGACGAGATACTGGCAGAAGTAAAGCTGTGAGTACCGGGCGTGAGTCGTGCTTCGGTAGCTCAGATGGTAGAGCACTTGCCCGCGAAAGGCAAAGGTCCCGAGTTCGAGTCTCGGTCGGGCACACAGTTTTAATCTGCCAGGAAGTTTCATATCAGCGCACACTCCGCTGCAGAGTGAAAATCTCATTCTGGAAACATCCCCCAGGCTGTGGCTAAGCCATGTCTCCGCTATATCCTTTCTTTCAGGAGTGCTAGTTCTGCAGGTTCGCAGGAGAGCTTCTGTAAAGTTTGGAAGGTAGGAGACGAGATACTGGCAGAAGTAAAGCTGTGAGTACCGGGCGTGAGTCGTGCTTCGGTAGCTCAGATGGTAGAGCACTTGCCCGCGAAAGGCAAAGGTCCCGAGTTCGAGTCTCGGTCGGGCACACAGTTTTAATCTGCCAGGAAGTTTCATATCAGCGCACACTCCGCTGCAGAGTGAAAATCTCATTCTGGAAACATCCCCCAGGCTGTGGCTAAGCCATGTCTCCGCTATATCCTTTCTTTCAGGAGTGCTAGTTCTGCAGGTTCGCAGGAGAGCTTCTGTAAAGTTTGGAAGGTAGGAGACGAGATACTGGCAGAAGTAAAGCTGTGAGTACCGGGCGTGAGTCGTGCTTCGGTAGCTCAGATGGTAGAGCACTTGCCCGCGAAAGGCAAAGGTCCCGAGTTCGAGTCTCGGTCGGGCACACAGTTTTAATCTGCCAGGAAGTTTCATATCAGCGCACACTCCGCTGCAGAGTGAAAATCTCATTCTGGAAACATCCCCCAGGCTGTGGCTAAGCCATGTCTCCGCTATATCCTTTCTTTCAGGAGTGCTAGTTCTGCAGGTTCGCAGGAGAGCTTCTGTAAAGTTTGGAAGGTAGGAGACGAGATACTGGCAGAAGTAAAGCTGTGAGTACCGGGCGTGAGTCGTGCTTCGGTAGCTCAGATGGTAGAGCACTTGCCCGCGAAAGGCAAAGGTCCCGAGTTCGAGTCTCGGTCGGGCACACAGTTTTAATCTGCCAGGAAGTTTCATATCAGCGCACACTCCGCTGCAGAGTGAAAATCTCATTCTGGAAACATCCCCCAGGCTGTGGCTAAGCCATGTCTCCGCTATATCCTTTCTTTCAGGAGTGCTAGTTCTGCAGGTTCGCAGGAGAGCTTCTGTAAAGTTTGGAAGGTAGGAGACGAGATACTGGCAGAAGTAAAGCTGTGAGTACCAGGCGTGAGTCGTGCTTCGGTAGCTCAGATGGTAGAGCACTTGCCCGCGAAAGGCAAAGGTCCCGAGTTCGAGTCTCGGTCGGGCACACAGTTTTAATCTGCCAGGAAGTTTCATATCAGCGCACACTCCGCTGCAGAGTGAAAATCTCATTCTGGAAACATCCCCCAGGCTGTGGCTAAGCCATGTCTCCGCTATATCCTTTCTTTCAGGAGTGCTAGTTCTGCAGGTTCGCAGGAGAGCTTCTGTAAAGTTTGGAAGGTAGGAGACGAGATACTGGCAGAAGTAAAGCTGTGAGTACCGGGCGTGAGTCGTGCTTCGGTAGCTCAGATGGTAGAGCACTTGCCCGCGAAAGGCAAAGGTCCCGAGTTCGAGTCTCGGTCGGGCACACAGTTTTAATCTGCCAGGAAGTTTCATATCAGCGCACACTCCGCTGCAGAGTGAAAATCTCATTCTGGAAACATCCCCCAGGCTGTGGCTAAGCCATGTCTCCGCTATATCCTTTCTTTCAGGAGTGCTAGTTCTGCAGGTTCGCAGGAGAGCTTCTGTAAAGTTTGGAAGGTAGGAGACGAGATACTGGCAGAAGTAAAGCTGTGAGTACCGGGCGTGAGTCGTGCTTCGGTAGCTCAGATGGTAGAGCACTTGCCCGCGAAAGGCAAAGGTCCCGAGTTCGAGTCTCGGTCGGGCACACAGTTTTAATCTGCCAGGAAGTTTCATATCAGCGCACACTCCGCTGCAGAGTGAAAATCTCATTCTGGAAACATCCCCCAGGCTGTGGCTAAGCCATGTCTCCGCTATATCCTTTCTTTCAGGAGTGCTAGTTCTGCAGGTTCGCAGGAGAGCTTCTGTAAAGTTTGGAAGGTAGGAGACGAGATACTGGCAGAAGTAAAGCTGTGAGTACCGGGCGTGAGTCGTGCTTCGGTAGCTCAGATGGTAGAGCACTTGCCCGCGAAAGGCAAAGGTCCCGAGTTCGAGTCTCGGTCGGGCACACAGTTTTAATCTGCCAGGAAGTTTAACCTAATAGTTGCCTCTTTAATTGTTTTTTGAAATATACATAAGTTTTTTATGTTTTTATTTCATTTGGTAAAGCATTGAGCATTATTTTGAGTAGATACATCATATTATTTTGGTACAGGGCTTTTGAATGGATGTTTTTATGAAAATCATGATGTTTCTGGTTTGATAGTTGTGTACTTCACTGTTTAGAGAATTCTTGATTTGACTTGAGGAAATATACATAGGTGGATAAACTAGGGAGGTTCAAAATTTCAAGCTCCTTAAAGAGTCTCCTATATGGATCTCTGTAGGCAACACCCCTTCAGAATACGAATAGCTCTCTTTTGGAGCTTAAGCATTAAGCAAATATCATTTCATATTCAATGTCATGTGCCACCTGTTGGCCGAATTTCGTACTTCTTCCTGTGGACCTTTTGTGTAGCTGCGATTTCAGTGACAAGTCGCAAGTAGCAACTAAAAAGCGCAGTAGACATTCAACACCATGTGCCATCTGATAGCCTAAGCTCGAACTAGCACGATATAGAGTCTAACTGCGATTTCTGTGACAAGTCACAACTAGAACTCGCAAGTAGCAACTATAAAGCACAGTTAACATTAGATGCTGTAGGCCATATGTTGACCTACGTCTGTACTTCATTCTAAGAGCTTTGTGTCTCACAATATGGTTGTATTACAAACTAATGCCAAAGAAATGAACCATGAAGCTAATTTGCTCTGAGAAATATTTTATACTCGGTTGAGAATTGGTGCAGCTGAGGAACATGAAGACTGAATATAGATTGTTCTAATAGACAGACCTATAGCGTAGCCTGGAATTTTCGTGACATGTTTAAACACACTTTTTGTCATAAAAGCTAAAACTCCAGATTAATTTCAGGAAACAGATAATGGATAAGGATTCGATGAGTATTTTGATGCATATTACACACATATATCGTACATAAATTACTAAAAATGTTATCTGGTGTCTCCTATGTAACTTTTGCAGACTTTTAACAACTGTATTCACACAATGGATATTTTTTCGACAGTACAGTACACAGTTAAACTTTTGTCTGTATTTTCAAATATTGCGTTAATACTATTCCAATGTCAACTTTTACCTGTAAGATCAGAACTTTCCACTGTTTTCACTTGCACATCATTAAGCATAAAACACTCAACATTTCAACCTAACCTAAGCCTAGGGCTACGGTACAGGCCAGTCTGTCATCACAGCCAACATTCAAGGCAGGAGGGATGAACGGATCGATATCACACTCTAGCAAGTTTTTATCACTATATACACTGCAGGCAATTTTGGGGCTTAAGCAAGGTGGGAATGGAGATTTCATTGTTCACTAACAATGTAGTTCACATTTATTTAACATCTCTTTCAAATCGCATAATGACTTCAATGACACACTGTACAATACTCATTCTGCATACTTATATTATCAATTGTGGCTCTTCTACATTGCGAGTTCTTCAAGGGTCGTTTTGAATCATCACAATTATCTCTTATAAATGTGGATGGGTACATGGACCAGCAAGTAATCGAAATGGGTACTGTGTCTGGAAAATCACAAGGATTATTGTACTTCTATACTTCTACTAACTACTAGCAACATAATATACATTATACAACTGCTCATATTTCTGGTAATGAAAGCAAATGAGTAGGGGTAGGTTTCACACTTTGCATAAACGATGCCCCTACATTCATTTACAAACTTAGAAACTAACCTTACTTCTGACAAAGATGGTGTAAAGATGCTGTGACAACTTTTCCAACTCTGCTGTAGCCTGTCATCGATGTGTTGAATTATCTCTGTATCAAGTGACTGACAATGTGGTTCAGATACATGAACTCTTTTGGTACTGTGTTGTAGTTTGTGTTCTGATCATCAACATCACACTATCAATATTTTCATACTTGTTCCATTAATACAAAACTAAATCCAAAGGAAGAACATAGGTAAAACATGCTTACTACTTTTTTGTTCAGATGAAATTTTGTCTGTGGGCAGGTGTATCTTTCGTACATCATATAACAACTGAGGAAGAATCGTTGGAAATATTAATAATACCATTTCACGTAACTTTTTGTCAGTTGTGTTACTGATACGTTAACCTTAGGCCCTGCTGTATAATCGGCTATACAGGCGAGAACATATCTCTCGATTACGCTGACACAGCTCATTTCTTAGTTACGGCTAATGGCAGCATAACATCTATTGTGAGAAGTCGTGCAAAGCGCTGAAATCTAAGAAGTAGCAAGAATCGCGGAAATAGTAGAGGGATACAAGTTGTGAATTCGTTAAATGCGATTCTTAATTGCGACAAATCATAGTAAAGAATAACAGTTACTGGAAAGTAGCATTCACAGAAATCACTGATTTTGGGAAATCGCATTCTAGCGCATTCCTACTAGGTCCTCTGCTAGATCTATGAAGTTCAGTTTTATACATACCAGTACCATATTTAATAATTTACAATGAGATGGTTTGCAACATGGCTGCAGCTTGAGGTGGAAAACATACTGAGGTTAGAATCAGATTGTCTAGTATGTGAAATTTTTTTTGTATGTTGTCAGACATTTGTGATATTTCATAAAGAAATGTATTGAAACTTTCAGGCACTGCGACAAGGGCAAAATGCTTTTTTTGTGAAGTGTACATCAAGTAATGTAATAGAGTTGTTTGTTTAAACATGTTTTTGTGGAAGGCTTATTTATTGTCAAGTAGCTCTGTAGTTTGTGTGGAGAACACTTTTGCAAGTGTCAGTGGTCAATATTTATGTGGTTTCACTAGATAAACCCAGTATAAATAAGGCATTTCAACAACTAAAATTCGGGTTTAGTGAAGCAGGGGATACAACCCGTCGGCTTTGACCAATGACGTCATACATTACTCATAGATAATAATGTCTTCATTTTCAGCTATCCGGATAAGCGCTGTCTTTGTACATTAAAATAACGGAATGTGATTTTAAAAGCGATCACTACATATTGCTCAAAATATTCCTCATGTGCATTTATTTAGACAATTGGTTGTTTGCAATTCATTCGGTACTTAATTTCATTCTTAGTGATACTGAGGTAATTTAGAATATTAGTTTCTTATTTTACGACAATTTTTAGTGTGTCATTTTCGTTTGTAAGTATGGATTTATCTGTTCCGATGAATCTGGATGATTTTAGAGAGGCTATGGGCGTATACATGTTGCCACTATTTATTTTTTACAAATGTATGGAGTATGTTCGATGTCGTGAGTGCGGTAAACATATGCGCCTCACAAGTGTATCTCGACGCCGTACTCTCGACTTACTCGAATGGCGCTGCATCAAGATCGATTGTGGTGATCCATTAGACGAGGGACGTGGTTTGAAAAATCAAAGCTCGCTTTGAGAGACGTTATGAAAATCACGTACTGTTGATGTTTGAGATACCCTGTGTGGCTGTGTGTCCATGAATGTCGTGTGAGTAAGCGTACAGTTGTAGATTGGTACTCTTTTTGAAAGGAAGTTTGTGGGGAATACATGATATATAGGGGGTTTGAGGGGGAGGGGGTGTTACGGTCGAAATGAAGAGTCGCATTTTCGCTAAAGGAAGTACAACAGGGGGGGGGGGGAACCTCCGGTGGGATTATGGGTTTGGGGAACTGTAGTTTCTGGTCAAGAGTGTGACGATGTAGTGTTTAAAGTAGTACTCAATCGAAGGAAAGAAGTTTTGGTCAGTTTAATTGAAGATCACGTTGCAGAGGGTTCCATTGTAATTTCAGACAGTTTTTCTTAATATAGGGATTTAGGAAAAAGGGGTTACCAGCATCTCGTAGTTAATCACAATACTGAGTTCAGATCATTATCCACAGGGGCTTGCACAAATAGCATAGTGGATTTTTGCTCAGCGGTGAAATCTCTTGTAGGGAAGGGGAAACGCCGGATTTCCACACTACAAAGTCACTTAGACAAATATTCATGGAGGTGTAGAATTCTCCAAACATACTGCCCATTTAAATGTTTCGTTAAACATGTTGGGCAAATGTACCGTCCGAAATATGTTAGCTAATTTCACGTTAGGATGAGGGCTGAGGGGTGAATGTGTGTGTGTGTGTGTGTGTGTGTGTGTGTGTGTGTGTGTGTGTGTGTGTATGTTCGTTGTGTGTGTGTTTTCGTAATGTTTTGTTTGTTGTGTATGTGGGTATGCGATTTTTGTTGATGTCTTTCTAGGCGAGTTTCGTTTCTTTTAAGAAGTTCCCGTGTGGTAAGTTCAGTTTTCCATTTTTTCTTGTACTGCATTTGACTATTTTGACGTATTTAATTGTTGTATTACACCATTACGTTTGTTTTCGTGTACTCCAGTACGTAATAGAAATTTCGCAGCTGTCGTTCTTCTTTCGTTTCCCAGCACTAGTAACAGTACGACTTTTTCGAATCTGTACTAGCAATATTAAAGGCGAAACGCCCGACACAACCAAAGTTTATATCCCGTCCTTCAGTTGACCTTTACACTGACACTACCTATTCGAAAAGAACGACATATTTAGCGTTGATGAGACTTACCTATATATGTCAACTGGTCAGCAGGATATAAATGTTGTGTATAGCTATATAGCTAAACTAAAGAATGTCACTGATGTGATCAAAACTATAACTTTCAGCCGATACTATTAGCATCGAAGGCGAAAAAAAAAACTGTACCCCATAGTGAAGTACGGGATACAAATTGTATATGTGTCGTCTTAGTGCCTCTTCGCGTAGTTCAGCTGAGGTACAGGTTGCAAATGTGACGTACGTCCATTTCCAAGTTTTCGTTAGCAGTTTACATATATATATATAGGTCAACGGAAGTATGGGATACAAATATTATGTACGTAGCTCCTTCTGCCATCGGTAGAACTACTATCTATGTAAGAACAGACTGTTAGTGGTAGCGGAGGCGAAAGAAACAACACATGTAAAATTTGTATTCTGTGCTCTAATTGACCGATATAGTTCAACTGAATAACAAGATAATGCTAACGAAAACGAAGAAATCGACGTACGCTAAACTTGTATCCCGTACTGCAGTTAACCAATAGAGCTGGAATGAGGTTCGAGATACAACCCATATATATGTGACCTGAGGAATTCTACGCTACCAATATTTCCATCCATTTTCCCCTACATTTTCCACAGAAATAATATGATAGGACCAAGCGATAACCTTAACGTGAACAGTCTTGTCAGCTCTTTCATCTGTGTAATAAATGCTCTCTGACCAATTCCGATGTCATTTGTCAAAGACGACGGGTTGCATCCCCTGCTTCACTAAACCCTGTTATTGTTGTTCGCATCTGTTTTCTGTATACTCGCATTTAATGCTGGCCTCCGAATTTTGCATTGGAGGGGAGATTCTAGTGATCTGCTAAAATGTATATTTGTAGTGCCAGTTAATAACGTGTGAATACAGTAGCATAACTGCTGTCGCATTTTTAGCAGCTGCGTGGAGGAATGCTCTAGTCACTAAGATTACAAAGTACACTCGACTAAAGCACTCAGTGGCAGGAAGCAACACAATTCAAAGCAGAATTACATACTGTGTGACATGATGTAATAAAGTTATGTATCAATTTTGTCGAAACCTGCAAACATGGAATTCTCCATTAAATGCGAGAAAATACAGAAAATGGAAGCAAACAAATGTAAAGTGGGATAAAAGCACTATACTTAACAATACATTTAAATCGAGTGGTTCTCACACAGGTTCTTGAGCAGTAAATACGTGTTCATACAGGTATCTAATATGAGGCCACAGCTTGTGGCTTTCTGTAGTTGCACTATTAGGTACCAGTCACACACGATGCCACAAATTGTATGTAGTTGCATGGCTTTCAGTATGTCAACTGAAATCATACAAGCTGGTATTAATGTTATAGTGTTGGAGCTGAGACAGTAGTTAAATATAAGGAAGAAGAAACGCAAATGTTTGATCCAAAAATAGATTTCGTACAGGCATAAATCAGGACCCACAATGGTATTACAAAAGGAATAACACTCAAAGACGAAAAATGCTGTCTGATGTGGCACATTAACCAACTGCTGACATGCAAATATCATCTGAAGACACACCATTCATCCAATATTTGAGAATCTTATTGTATTTCCTGATATAGGCATTTCAATTAACTAATTTTTAGTTTAACAGCTCCCATATCACATTTGGGGACTATTTCTCACATACAAAAAAAAATTATACAGTGCTTGGATTCACATATCACGAAGTTTATACAACTCGCTTTTTTGGGTGACATATTAAGTTTATTTATTTATTTATCCATCCAAAAATCTTTCAGGATTGTGAGGTCGGTTCTACATCATTGGTTGGCACACACACACACACACACACACACACACACACACACACACACACACACACAGTTACTGAAATTTAAACAGATTGTTATTCTTGTAGTACCAGAAGCTGCGAAAGTGTACCCGCCGGCCACTGTTTTGACTTTTTTTCGCTTATAAATTGTAAACTTACTGAAATTGAATGGAGTGCAGCAGCAATTAACTCCACGATAACTGAAAAAGGATGGATAGTGGTGTAATGAAGTACAACCAAGCTTTACTTTTTGTTGTATGACAGAAGTTGTCTCTCTGAAGTTGCACCATAGCAAACTGGAAGTTTACACTTGCAACTGTAGTATGGCACTAGCTGTGGTGACACTTTTGTTGGGTATTCGAACCCAGATTAACAAATATACACAATTCCACAGATCACCATCCATAACGCAACGAAACCACTTTGAGCTTTATATGAAACAAAACAAATATGTAGTCATTTACCTCACTCAATATTACAGATGCTAGCAGAACTCAATCAGAATACGAGCAACATGCCGTTTTTACAATACAATTCAAAGAATGCAATATGCACGAGAAGTTGTAATCAGAAGCTCAATGTGGTGGAACCAGAAACCAACTTCCGTTAACTATGAAACGAAAAAGTATGGAAGACTAAATATCACCCAATAAGAATCATAAAGGGTGGACTTATATACCCCCATGCTTTCCACATTAAATGCAGATGACAACAACAACAAACAGTGAATGCAAATAAGTACATAGGGTATAGCATATGATACCGTAAAAGATATTGTCAATTCTGCCCACAGATGGCACGATATTTCCGTGCAGCGCAATATGTTTCATAAGTGATAGGTGTTGTCGGTGTTGTCCAACCTCTCAATCTGACTCCTACACATTCAATATTATTACATATGTGGGAATATTGCGCATAATTTTTTATGACAAGGCCTGCAAGAAACACAGGCTGTGGCACATACATTGCAGTATATGCCACTACAGGTCTTACGAGTGTCAGCAGCTGTCTCTGGTAGGGAGCAAGTAACTATTTCAGATGAGTTTAATAATTGAGGAGTGTTTGTTGGAAATAGTACAAATGACAAATGTAGTCTCCTTCTGGAAATGAAAAAAGTCAAATGTTATTTAATGTTTGTTTGCCAGTAACAGTGTTATTTTGGATCATAAATACAAATATAACTAGAATCAAAATACAAACCTTTCAAAACAACAGATACAGAAAAAGGAAAAGTTAAGTGTTTTAAAATTTAATTCCAATTGTCTGTTTAATGTGGTATTTCTTATCCATGTAAGGAAGCACAGATGGAAGATTCAAAAAACTTACGGGTTTGCCGCCGGGTGACGTTGTCGAACACCGCCGATATTTCGACAGGAGCACACCCTGCCATTCTCAAGGCACAAATGCAAGGAAGAAAAAATGTGCAAGCAAATTTAATACCTCGGTTCACAGAGGAGAAACAAGGAAGACACCACACACAGAACAAGTGTCAACACAACCAAAGATAACCGACATCAGAAATGTCGATAGTTACTATTAATCAACAGGTGAGGTAGCACTAATTCACTTTTGATCTGCCTCTCACTATAACCATTCTGACGAAAGGAGACTTCGAGATGTGCTGGCTCAGCTGCCAAACTTTCAGGGTCTGAGATAACATGGGCCCTGTGAACCAAGATGCGAAGTACCCCTTCACGCTGAGCTGGATGGTGACAACTATCAGCTCGCAGATACAAGGCAGTGTGGGTGGGCTTCCTATAAACAGAATGTCCCAACGTACCATCAGTCTTCCTTTTGACCAACACATCAAGGAAGGGAAGGCATCCATTCTTTTCCACCTCCATAGTGAACTGAATATTCGGGTGGATTGAATTCAGATGTTCCAAAAACCGGTTTAAATTCTCACTACCATGAGGCCAAACAACAAAAGTGTTATCTACATATCTGAAAAAACACGCAGGTTTCAAGGTCGCTGACTCCAATGCACGTTCCTCAAAGTCCTCCATAAACAAATTGGCCATAATAGGTGACAACGGGCTTCCCTTTGCAACTCCATCAGTCTGTTCGTAGTACTGACCATTGAATAAAAAGTAAGTGGAAGTCAGCACATGTCGAAACAAATTTGTTAACTCAACACCAAACTTAACCTCAATTAGCTGCAGCGAATCAGAGAGAGGAATGCGAGTGAAAAGAGAAACCACATCAAAACTGACTAAAATATCAGAGTCATTCAAACGCAATCCCTGCAATCGACGTAAGAAATCTGTAGAGTTCTTAATGTGGTGTTCACACCTACCTACTAGTGGGCTCAACAAACTAGCAAGATGTTTAGCTACACGATACGTTGGAGCACCAATATTAGAAACAATAGGCCTCAACGGGACAGCCTCTTTATGGACATTAGGGAGGCCATACAATCTGGGTGGTACAGCACAGTAAGAATTAAGACTCTTGATAGTCTCCTGTGACAAAGAACGTTTCTTCAGGAGGTTATTTGTCTTTCTCTCAACACTCTTAGTAGGGTCAGCACCGATTTTGCGAAACGCCGAATCAGAAAGTAGATTCCTTGATGTGTTGGTCAAAAGGAAGACTGATGGTACGTTGGGACATTCTGTTTATAGGAAGCCCACCAACACTGACTTGTATCTGCGAGCTGATAGTTGTCGAGTTCAGCGTGAAGGGGTACTTCGCACCTTGGTTCACAGGGCCCACGTTATCTCAGACCCTGAAAGTTTGGCAGCTGAGCTAGCACATCTCGAAGTCTCCTTTCGTCAGAATGGTTATAGTGAGAGGCAGATCAAACGTGCATTGTGCCATCAGCTTTCTGTGCAACGGGTGAGTGACGATAGCAACGAAGTGGCACCTAAGTCTACGGCCTTTATGCCTTACGCAGGAGCATTTCCAACAGGATTGGCCGTATTTTGCGGAAATATGATGTGAAATGTGTTTTTCGACCACCTTCTAAGATTAAGGCCCTGTTGGCGTCCGTAAAAGATGATCTTGGTTTGCGTAAGGCTGGGGTCTATCGTATTCCTTGCAGTTGTGGCATATATATTGGTCAGACAATGAGGACTGTGTAAGACCGGTGTATTGAACATAAACATCACACACGCTTACAACAGCCGAGCAAATCCGCTATTGCAGAACATTACCTTGACACCGGTCATCCTATGGAATACAACAATACGGAGATTCTGGCTTGCTCATCCAGCTATTGGGATAGTGTTATTAAGGAAGCTGTTGAAATCAGACTATCAAGCAAAGTTATTAACAGAGACGGCGGATTTTGTTTAAATGCTGCTTGGAATCCGGCTCTGTCTCTCATCAAAAAAAAGAGGGACAGAATTAGTGCTACCTCACCTGTTGATTAATAGTAACTATCGATATTTCTGACGTCGGTTATCTTTGGTTGTGTTGACACTTGTTCTGTGTGTGGTGTCTTCCTTGTTTCTCCTCTGTGAACCGAGGTATTAAATTTGCTTGCACATTTTTTCTTCCTTGCATTTGTGCCTTGAGAAAGACAGGGTGTGCTCCTGTCGAAATATCGGCGGTGTTCGACGACGTCACACGGCAGCAAACCCGTAAGATATTTGAACACTCAATTCAACAGGAAAAGTTAAGGTTGCAGACAGATGGAAGATGTTTCTTTTTTGTTGTGGTGATGGATTTAACTGTGGAAGGTCTTCCATACATGTCACATTTTGCACAGTACAACCTTTCTTAAAGTTTGAATCAGCTTTGCATCCTCAAATTCACTGAATGTTCCCTTGCCAAGAATTTTTTGGTATTACCCATTTTAATTGAAGAGGACTGTGTCATATTGAATTTGGATGTATTGGTGTACAGATTTGCTAGTGAACTCAATAAAAAAATAATCTGGAAATATCACCTCCTTACAATTAATTCGAGAGCTCCTTAAATTTGTTCTTACATTTGCATGTTACAACTGAAGAACATGAATGTAAATGCTCATTGGTAAAGCACAGTGAACAGGATTTACAGAACGCTTCTGCACTAACTATCTGTATAGATGGCACATACTCATACATCGTTCTCCATGGAAAGGGTAATGGAGATACTCCATGTGCCATCTTTGGACATGCTTTTGAACTAAATGAGAATGGCCTGGCACTTGCATTGTTTCCTACACTATTGGCAGCAGTACATAGAACGAGTTAAATGTAAAATCTGAATATGAGGTATCCTGGCACTTATACCCTTTCCCACAAACAGTCCTCAATAACTGACTGTGTGTATGAATGCATGCAAACTCTCAATAGCATATGACAAAGTTAAGACCTGTAATGGGTTTCTTTTCAATTACACATTGATTTCCCTTGGACCTGCGTGGAGCCAAGCATTCACAAAGTGCGGCAGACAAGTCAACTAGTGGGAGGTCACAAGTTCTTTGCTGGGTCTGTGTTTCTCGTGGGGCCCCAACTGACCATCTGTGGGGTGCTTAAATCTTATTACTGACAAAGACCCTTATTACTAAATACTAGGGATTGGCTAAACAGTAACTTTCCGATATCAGTGATATCTGTGAATCCTGCTTCCTGCAACTTTTTAGTTGAGATTTGCCACAGTTTACAATTACATTTTATTAATTCCCAAGTTGTATATCTCTGCACTCTATCAACGTAAATGCGATTCCGGCGATTTACCACCAAAAATGTTACACTATGATTAGTCACAAGTAACAACCAACAGGCACTGGGAAGTAGCAAGGAAATATTTGGTGCTTTAAACTCCCAAGTTAAAGTATCATATAACTATCAGCGATTTTGCCACGACAAGTTGTTGTTGTTGTTATGGTCTTCAGTCCTGAGACTGGTTTGATGCAGCTCTCCATGCTACTCTATCCTGTGCAAGCTTCTTCATCTCCCAGTACCTACTGCAACCTACATCCTTCTGAATCTGCTTAGTGTATTCATCTCTTGGTCTCCCCCTACGATTTTTACCCTCCACGCTGCCCTCCAATACTAAATTGGTGATCACTTGATGCCTCAGAACATGTCCTACCAACTGATCCCTTCTTCTGGTCAAGTTGTGCCACAAACTTCTCTTCTCCCCAATCCTATTCAATACTTCCTCATTAGTTATGTGATCTACCCATGTAATCTTCAGCATTCTTCTGTAACACCACATTTCGAAAGCTTCTATTCTCTTCTTGTCCAAACTATTTACCGTCCATGTTTCACTTCCATACATGGCTACACTCCATACAAATACTTTCAGAAATGACTTCCTGACACTTAAATCTATACTCAATGTTAACAAATTTCTCTTCTTCAAAAACGCTTTCCTTGCCATTGGCTGTCTACATTTTATATCCTCTCTACTTCGACCATCATCAGTTATTTTGCTCCCCAAATAACAAAACTCCTTTACTACTTTAAGTGTCTCATTTCCTAATCTAATACTCTCAACATCACCCGACTTAATTCGACTACATTCCATTATCCTCGTTTTGCTTTTGTTGATGTTCATCTTATATCCTCCCTTAAGACACCATCCATTCCGTTCAACTGCTCTTCCAAGTCCTTTGCTGTCTCTGACAGAATTACAATGTCATCGGCGAACCTCAACGTTTTTATTTCTTCTCCATGGATTTTAATACCTACGCCGAATTTTTCTTTTGTTTCCTTTACTGCTTGCTCAATATACAGATTGAATAACATCGGGGAGAGGCTACAACCCTGTCTTACTCCCTTCTTAACCACCGCTTCCCTTTCATGTCGCTCGACTCTTATAACTGCCATCTGGTTTCTGTACAAAATGTAAATAGCCTTTCGCTCCCTGAATTTTACCCCTGCCACCTTTAGAATTTGAAAGAGAGTATTCCAGTCAACATTGTCAAAAGCTTTCTCTAAGTCTACAAATGCTAGAAACGTAGGTTTGCCTTTCCTTAATCTTTCTTCTAAGATAAGTCGTAAGGTCAGTATTGCCTCACGTGTTCCAGTATTTCTACGGAATCCAAACTGATCTTCCCCGAGGTTGGCTTCTACCAGTTTTTCCATTCGTCTGTAAAGAATTCGTGTTAGTATTTTGCAGCTGTGGCTTATTAAACTGATTGTTCGGTAATTTTCACATCTGTCAACACCTGCTTTCTTTGGGATTGGAATTATTATATTCTTCTTGAAGTCTGAGGGTATTTCGCCTGTGTCACACATCTTGCTCACCAGATGGTAGAGTTTTGTCAGGACTGGCTCTCCCAAGGCCGTCAGTAGTTCCAATGGAATGTTGTCTACTCCGGGGGCCTTGTTTCGACTCAGGTCTTTCATTGCTCTGTCAAACTCTTCACGCAGTATCGTATCTCCCATTTCATTTTCATCTACATCCTCTTCCATTTCCATAATATTGTCCTCAAGTTCATCGCCCTTGTATAGACCCTCTATATACTCCTTCCACCTTTCTGCTTTCCCTTCTTTGCTTAGAACTGGGTTTCCATCTGAGCTCTTGATGTTCATGCAAGTGGTTCTCTTATCTCCAAAGGTCTCTTTAATTTTCCTGTAGGCAGTATCTATCTTACCCCTAGTGAGATAAGCCTCTACATCCTTACATTTGTCCTCTAGCCATCCCTGCTTAGCCATTTTGCACTTCCTGTCGATCTCATTTTTGAGACGTCTGTATACCTTTTTGCCTGCTTCACTTACTGCATTTTTATATTTTCTCCTTTCATCAATTAAATTCAAGTAGAACTGTAAAAAAGCTTCACAGTCAATCTTTCCATTACTACGAAAACTTAACAGTACCTCCGAAGTTCAATCGTCGACATTACCAGAGTGTCAAATTACTCGTTATAGCTGTAGATAACGGTGTTTAACACGCTGGGGGCCGACTTAGGTAATGAAATGAAATGAGTGTACGCCATTGTGAGCTGGGAGTCCCCCACTCGGGGAAGTTCGGCCGCCGAGGGCAAGTACTTATTGCATACGACGCCACATTGGGCGACTTGCGCCTTTCAGATGGAGACGAAATGATGATGAGGACAACACAACACCCAGTCCCTGAGCGGAGAAAATCTCCTTCCCCAGGCAGGAATCGAACCGGGCCCCTTGGCGCGGTATTGTGTCACGCTGACCACTCAGCTAACGGCTGCGGACGCCGACTTAGGTTTCTTAATAAGACAAACAATGATTCGGTCGCTCACTTGGATCCACATTCGATCCAAAACAGTCATTTACTTTAAAGCAGCTAAATAGATGACAATGCTGATATCAACGCTCTCCTCCCAAGCAGCACTCTAGCTGGAGACTGCAGTAGGGAAGCAAATCTTACGCCAATCACAAGTCTGATATACGCGCCACCAACGTGCACCTTTTCAGAATTCTTATGTTAACCCATGCCAACGACCTTGCTGCTGTGGTAACACCGGTTTCCATCAGATCACTGAAGTTAAGTGCTGTTGGGCTGGGCTAGCACTTTGATGAGTTACCATCTGGTCCGCTGAGTGCTGTTGGCGAGCGGGCTGTATTCGGCCCTTGTGGGGTAAACTGAGGAGCTCCTTGATTGAGAAGTAGCGGCTCCGGCCTCGGAAATTGACATACGGGCGGGAGAGCGGTGTGCTGACCACATGCTCCACCATATCTGCATCCAGTGACGCCCAAGGGCTGAGGATGACACAGCGGCCAGTCAGTACCATTGGGCCTTCAAGACCTGTTCGGGAGGAGTTTAGTTTTAGTTTTCTAGTTTTATGTTCATCTCATACGCCAAACTTGCCGTAGTTCTTCGTTGGAATCCAAGGCCAGAACCAAGAAATCACTTCTCAGCCCTTGAACGACCACATGATGACCGCCATCGGGACAACACTGGCCTTCCACACTAGGATCTTCGAGCCCATGGTTTCTGCAGGGCCCACTAACCAAGCAACCTTGCTCTCCGACACCTATTTTGCTCCTCATGCGCAGTCCAGAGCTAACTCCTTGCAAACCCCTCTTCCTCGTTCTGTCGCCTCGTGGTGCGCGCGAAGCCAACTCGCCAAAGATATGCAGTGACCAGAGACTCCAACCCAATCTCAATATTGATATTGTGCCGAATACTGAGAAGGAGGGTGATTTCAAAAACAAAAAAAAATTAAATAGCAAGCCATACCGGTTCAACAGCGCTGCTGCGCTAGTGTTAGTCTCAGTCGTAGGAAAGAGGAAATTTTATCAAAAGTCAATGAACACGCGGTTGGACGATGGAATCTGGGGCCGCTGGCAGAGTGTTGAAACAGTCGACAGCTAGTAGGCCAGGAAATGCAAACATGGCACTCGCGAGCGCAGTGCTATGACACGCTAGTGCTCGCACGAATTGCTTTGTGTGAAGCAACAATGAGGCAGCAAACTGCAGCGTTGCTTGAAGTTATTGCGATATGAGGCGAGGAACTAGGCCACAGGCAAGTGAACAGTTGTAGGTGGCTGATGTTTGGGAATTTATCCCTGCCATAGTTTCTGTCTCTCTCTGACACTATGTCAGAGGTGAGGGGAGAGGCAGTTTAAATAGTGAGGTACTTTTACCTTGGGACAGAGTGTGCCAGGTCAGTCGAGCGTCGGGACGGACTTGTACTGGTCTACGCATAAAGGGGCCATTTTGGCAGCGATGTTGTAAATATCCTATGTCGGGATGGACCTGTGCTGGTCTACGCTTATAGGGGCCAGTTTGGCAGCGATGTTGTAAATATTCTATGTAAATCTGAACTTAATTTCTATATGCTATGTATGGGGAGGCAACACCAGGGAAGGACAGAACGGCAGCCGGGTACTTGGAGATTGCATGGTCTGCCTGAAGGAGGCCAGTGACGGCAGTCTGCAATGGATCCTGGACGGTATGTAAGGATATACAGCCTACAGTTGCAGGTTAACTTTATCGTTTACCTAAGTTTCAACGTTAGTAATAACTTTAGAACCTGCAAAAGGTTAATATTATAATGTGCTAGTAAATTATATTAGATATGGTCATCCTACAGGCTGAAACGTGTAGTACTTGCATAAAATATTACTTAAATGTGAAGTTTAAAATTTTCCCGGCGAATTGACTGTTCAAACAAATTTCGGGCTTGCAGCCGGTCGTCGTTCAATACTTCGCACGATATTTCAACTGGGCACCTGCCAGTCATCTTCAGGTGAATCTGCGACGGCTCACCTGAAGATGACTGGCAGGTGCCCAGTTGAAATATCGTGCGAAGTATTGAACGACGACCGGCTGCAAGCCCGAAATTTGTTTGAACATTATTTAAATGTTTGCCTTAAACAAGCCATGTCCTAAGTCAACTTTATAAAACTTGATGCATAACCACAATGTTTTGTCACTTCTATTAAACAAGCTGTAGCAAATTCACTGTAAGCCCGTTGTATGGACCTCCTCGTGTGACTAGAGACTGCGGACTAAGCCCGTTGTATGGGCCTCGTCGTGTGACTAGAGACTGCGGACCGCGAGGGCTTCGCGGTCTGCCTCACAGAGGGCGGCGCGCATGCGCGAGACATATAGAATCAAACTCTTATTACGCACGCGTCAGATAACATTTTTGCTATGAATTAATTTTATACTTTACTATTGTAAGTTAATTACAGTATCCAGCATGACTACGTTTTACATTCTACTACAGAGCCTTATAAACTGACCAACAAATCTCGTATGAACATCTGTGGGAAAGGTTCTATTATTACAGAAACTATAATGGTCACATGCATTTGAATTATTGCAACCCTAATATAGGCTGGAAGCCTTTGAAGTATGCCCCATTTTTTAGATACAGTTGATCGTTCAGTAAATTGCCTCTATCTGCAATTAGGTGTGCATAAATTTGTAGTTCCTCAAGCGTGTCGAGTCTATAGCCCTTAACTTCGTGATGTAGGAGCTCTTATGTCACGTAAAGGTTTAGGTGTATGAGCCATTTGCACCAGATGTTCCGCAAAGGCTGACCCCCATGTTCCTACGCCCTTTATTGGAAGATGTTCTTTAAAGCTTACTGCTATAGCTCTGCCTCTTTGACCTATGTAATAGCATGGGCAATCATCACACATAATCTTATATACGCCTGATTTCGCTGACTTATCACAGTCTTCCTCAAGGGCATGAACCAAATTTCGCTTTAAACTATTACTCGTCGAGAAGGAAATTTTAAAACCAGAATTTATCAACAGGCGCCCTATCTTGTAGGAGACATTACCGTTATAAGGAACTGACAACCATTTCTTGGTCTGATCTTGAGTTTGAGTATTTGTGTTTACTAAAGTCGTTGTCCTTTTTCGCGTTTTCTTCTGATATAATTGCCTCACTATCTTTGGATCATAGCCATTATTCTGTGCAATACTCTCGAGAATTTGTAATTATTTTTAGAAGTTGACATCTGACAACGGGATAGAAATCGCCCGATGGATACTAGAATAGAAAAACGCCATTTTATGCGCTTGGGGGTGAGTTGAATCGGACAGGATGATGTTGTCTGAATAAGTTGCCTTCCGGAATATGTTGAACTCTATTTTAGCATCTTTAATAGTCAACATTAAATCAAGATAATTTAGTGATCTGTCAGCTGATTCCAATTCTTGTGTGAATTTTATTTTTTCATGTAGACTGTTAAACGTTGCGAAAATTTGCTTTATTCCTTCTGGAGAGTTATTAACCAGTAGAAGAATGTCATCCACATATCTCGCGTAAAAGACGCTGTTGTTCACTAATTCCAGGTAATTTTGGAAAAAAACCAATTCCAAAGAATTTATAAAAATTTCAGACATGATACATGCAAGTGGACTCCCCATAGCTAGGCCACATGGCTGTGAATATAATTTTTTATTGAATGAAAAATAATTGTATTTAAGAGTCGTTCTAAGAAGTAACATTAGCTCATCAATTTCTATGGTGGATAATTTTTTGTGGCACCTTAAGTTTTGTTCTATAATGTTCAAGGTCTGATCCACTAGTACGTTTGTGTACAAGCTAATGATGTCAAATGACACCAAAACCGTAACATGTTCCGAAAACACCAAATTGGCATCCCGGAGGGTGCAGGTACGAGTCCAATCCTGCCTTGGAAGCAGCAGCGGCCGAGGGCCACCGGTGACCAGTACAACCACCTTCGTCCCATGGCCGGACAGAGCAGGCCAAACAGGGCAGAGGGCGGCGAGGACCAGGAACCTGTAGCAGTCTCCAAAATAGCGGGCAGCGGCAGGCGGCGATCAGGAGAGCGGCGAGCGGCCTTGTTGACGCCAGCAGCAGCGTCGGCATAGCATAGGCATACCAGGAGTTACTGAACCGGCTGGACACGTGGGAGAGTGCACAGGTGGCGCACCAACGCTCCGCTGCACTCACCAAAGCGCTGTAAATTATGAGAATAAAGTAATGCCACCAAAAACCGCTGTATCACTCTGCACTGCCTCTTGACGCTCTTGAACTTGCTCGGCCTCCTGACGAAAGATGGCGGTGGGTTCCAGCTTCAGCTCGGCCATCTGGAGTCCGGGTTCGACCGTCCCGACAACCCCGCAACAATGGTGTCAGAAGTGGTACCGGTTACAACACTGGTACCGGATTTCCACTCCCACATTTTATTTCGAGCAAGTAGCGTTGAGATGTACCTGTGTAGAGGGGTAGTTGGGTTGTTTGGTTGCGTTCGTGATGGGTGGTTGTACACTCCTTTTTACGTCTTGTCATTCTGGAAGTGTTCGTCCATACCAGTATAGGGAGGAAAGCAGGACTGTCACATGCGTACAAGCATGTTGGGAACGGGTGAGTGATGTTTGATCTATTGTTCATGTGTCATTTTTTGTTTCGAGGGGTTAAGTGTCCATCCTAATTGACTTTTTGAAGGTGTCTTTTGTAAGGCTATAGATTTATCTGGATTCAGGGGAAATGGGAGCCAGGAGGACATAGCGCCTAAGCGATGTAATTTTTGTAACCTGTCAGGCCATGGATTACTGTGTACAAAGTGGGTGATAAGGAGTTGTTTTATTTGTAAGAGATTTGGTCATTTGGCGCGCAACTGTTCAGAATGTAGATGGGTGATGATTCGCGGCAAGCACTAAGTTTAATAAGTGTCAGAGTGAAATTAATGGCAACAGTGGAGCTATAAGCAAGAATAATGGAAAAACGGTCAGCAGTGGCAGTGACTACAGCGGAAGCTGCAGCTGCTCTAACAGAACAAATTCGGGTATTGTCAGAGGCGAGGATACATTACAAAGAAAAATATGAAGAATTAGCAGGGAGATTTGAGGTATTGCGAGTAGGGGAGGGGACGTCGGGTGAAAGCAAATTACAGCTAGTGGAGTGTCATAGACCATTTGACCCGGCAATCGCGGCATTGATTAACCCCTTTTCGAGTAAAACAATGGAGGATGTGTCGGTATTCCTTAATGACATTATCACAATGGCTGAGGCCAATGGGTGGTCGGATGTTGTAATGTTGAGCGTGGCGAAGTACTGTACCATGAAACGTTGAACAATGTGAGGACGTTTGCAGAGCTTGAGGTTGCGTTACGCCAGAGGTAGCAAAAACAGAATAGTACCAGGTTTTTTGGGAAAAATTAAGTGCGTTAGGTATGAGAAGAAATGAGACTGGAGGTTTTCTCAGACAGGATACTAAAGTTGAATGCACAAATGCACCAACTGTCACAGAATCAGGAAACTAATAAAGAGCTGTTACAAGAGGCTAAGAACAGGGCGTAAGATGTGTTTTTTCGGGGAGTACCGCTGGAGATGTCACGTCGGGTGAGGATGGAGAATCGCAGTCATCTTGCGACTGCTCTAAGGATTGCCACATACTTGGAGGAGGCAGAGTATGCGACGAAGCAAAGGGTGGAGCATAAAGTTCTGGCAGCGGAAATTAAGTGTTTTGGTTGTGGCCAGGTAGGGCATATTAGGAGGAGTGTCAGCATTAGTTGCGGTGTTACTCATGTGGGAAAATGAGTCACTGGGCAGCGAGCTGCAGGAGTAAAAGCATGACAGAACCTCGGTGACAGCAGCTGTTAAACGAGAACGGGACTGCTTAACCGTCGGAGGGTGGTCCCAGTGAAATTAGGTAATGCGCTTGTACGTGCACAGACGGAATGCTGCTTATTAGGCTTGATGAATGGAAGGGAACAGAGGTTTCTGGTACATGGGGACACACGTGTCTGTTATTTGTCTAGACCTGGTTAGCAGGTGAAGGCTTGAGCCACCATGTTATAGGTTACATGGGGTGGGGGATAATAAACTGGAGTATTGGGTACGACGGTACTTCAGATTAGATTACATTAGATTAATACTAGTTCTATGGATCATGAATACGATATTTCGTAATGATGTGGAACGAATCAAATTTTCCAATACATGACATAATTAAGTTAATTTAACAACATAATTAAGTTAATATAACAACTTTTTATTTTTTATTTAATTTTTTTTAATTTTTTGTTTGGTTTTTTTTCTTTTTTCTTAATTTATATCTAAAAATTCCTCTATGGAGTAGATGGAGTTGTCATTCAGAAATTCTTTTAATTTCTTCTTAAATACTTGTTGGTTATCTGTCAGATTTTTGATACTATTTGGTAAGTGACCAAAGACTTTAGTGGCAGTATAATTCACCCCTTTCTGTGCCAAAGTTAGATTTAATCTTGAATAGTGAAGATCATCCTTTCTCCTAGTATTGTAGTTATGCACACTGCTATTACTTTTGAATTGGGTTTGGTTGTTAATAACAAATTTCATAAGAGAGTATATATACTGAGAAGCTACTGTGAATATCCCTAGATCCTTAAATAAATGTCTGCAGGATGATCTTGGGTGGACTCCAGGTATTATTCTGATTACACGCTTTTGTGCAATAAATACTTTATATATCAGTGATGAACTACCACAAAATATGATGCCATATGCAAGCAACGAGTGAAAATAGGCGTAGTAAGCTAATTTACTAAGACGTTTATCACCAAAATTTGCAATGACCATTATTGCCTAAGTAGCTGACCTCAAACGTTTCAGCAGATCATCAATATGTTTCTTCCAATTTAATCTCTCATCAATGGACACGCCTAAAAATTTTGAATATTCTACCTTAGCTATATGCTTCTGATTAAGCTCTATATTTATTAATGGCATCATACCATTTACTGTACGGAACTGTATGTACTGTGTCTTATCAAAATTCAGTGAGAGACCGTTTACAAGGAACCACTTAGTAATTTTCTGAAAGACATTATTGACAATTTCATCAGTTAATTCTTGTTTGTCAGGTGTGATTACTATATTTGTATCATCAGCAAAGAGAACTAACTTCGCCTCTTCATCAATATAGAATGGAAAGTCATTAATATATATTAAGAACAACAGACGACCCAAGACCAATCCTTGTGGAACACCATTCTTGATAGTTCCTCAGTTTGAGGAGTGTGCTGATCTTTGCATATTATGAGAACTGCTCATTTCAACTTTCTGCACTCTTCCAGTCAGGTACAAATTAAATCATTTGTGCACTGTCCCACTCATGCCACAATACTTGAGCTTGTCTAGCAGAATTTCATGATTTACAAAATCAGAAGCCTTTGAGAGATCACAAAAAATCCCAATGGGTGGTGTTCGGTTATTCAGATCATTCAAAATTTGATTGGTGAAAGCATATATGGCATTTTCTGTTGAAAAACCTTTCTGGAAACCAAACTGACATTTTGTTAGTACTTCATTTTTACAGATATGTGAAGCTACTCTTGAATACATTACTTTCTCAAAAATTTTGGATAAAGCTGTTAGAAGGGAGATTGGACAGTAATTGTTGACATCAGATCTATCCCCTTTTTTATGCAAAGGTCTATCAGGGAAAATGCCCTGTTCCAGAGAGCTATTACACAGGTGGCTGAGAATCTTACTTATCTGTTGAGAACAAGCTTTTAGTATTTTGCTAGAAATTCCATCAATTCCATGTGAGTTTTTGCTTTTAAGCAAGTTTATTATTTTCCTAATTTCAGAGGGAGAAGTGGGTGAGATTTCAATTGTATCAAATTGCGTAGGTATGGCCTCTTCCATTAACAGCCTAGCATCTTCTAATGAACACCTGGGTCCTACTACATCCATAACATTTAGAAAATGATTATTAAAAATATTTTCAACTTCTGACTTTTTGTTCATAAAGTTTTCATTCAATTTGATGGTAATACTGTCTTCCTGTGCTCTTGGTTGACCTGTTTATCTTTTAATAATATTCCAAATTGTTTTAATTTTATTATCAGAGTTGCTGATTTCAGACATGATACACATACTTTTGGATTTTTAATAACTTTTCTTAATATAGCACAGTAGTTTTTATAATGTTTGATAGTTTCTGGGTCACTACTCTTTCTTGCTGTCAGATACATTTCCCTTTTCTGGTTACAAGATGTTTTTATACCCTTAGTAAGCCATGGTTTGTTACATGGTTTCTTACGAGTATATTTAACTATTTTCTTGGGGAAGCAGTTTTCAAATGCAATTACAAAAGTGTCATGAAATAAATTATATTTTAAATTGGCATCAGGTTCACGGTACACCTCATCCCAGTCTAACTGCTGTAAGCTTTCCCTGAAATTTGCAATTGTTAAATCGTTGACTGAACGTACTACTTTGGAGGACTGTTTAGTACTGCTGAATGGAGCTATATCATATATTGTAACTAGCTGCACACCATGATCAGAAAGACCAATTCTCAACAGGCTGGACATTTATCTGGTTAAACTTATCTTGGTCTATAAAGAAGTTATATATCAGTGAGCTGCTATCCTTAACCACCCAAGTAGAAGAAATCAATAACGGGTGTCAAATTGAAAGAACCGAATAATACTTCAAGGTCATTTTTCCTATTACCCTCTCCCAGAGAATCTACAATGAAGTATCCACAAATAATAATTTGCTTCGCCCTGTCTGACAGATAGCACAACAAGGAGTCCAAATTTTTCAGAAATAGATGAAAATGTCTCGATGGGGACCTATATACAGTTACAATTATAAATGTGCCTTTATTTAATTTAAGCTCACAGGCACATGCTTCTATATGTTTCTCTACACAAAACTTTTTTGTTTCTATACTTTTTGGACAATGATAACTTTTGACATATATGGCAACTCCGCCTTTCTCCATATTTTCTCTAATTACATGTGCAGAGAGCTTATATCCACTTACATTTACCTTATCTATATCAATAACAATGTGATGCTCAGACAGGCAAAGTATATCTATTTCATCCTCAGCTTCTAAATCTTCTAAACAAACCAGAAGCTCATCTATTTTATTCTTTAAAGTCTCAATATTTTGATGAAATATACTTACATTATTTTTAATTATACTTTTGTGAGAACCTTTCCTTATTCTAACATTTGCAGTACTCTCCTGTCTGAGTTTGTCATTGTGCTTAGGCCTAGTTCCTATACCAGTGGACACATGGTGTTCAGAGAGGCAGATTATGTCAACTGGGTTGGGTGACTTTAATTCATCAATTCAATTACCTAGGAGTGAGATACAACTTGGTGGAGATAAAATTTCTGGTGATTGGTGATCCAATGTGCTAGAATTGTGCTGTTTAATTTCTTTCCTAAACTGAAGATTTGTTACAATCCTGACCTCTCGTAGAACATGACATCTTTCTGTCTTACCTATCCTAAAAAAGGTGCGCTCCAACACCTGTAACCACTGGTATTTTACCATTCATGGCAGTGCCTCCCCCCCCTTAAATTTCCTGCTATTACCCCAGTCAGTTTATCCTTCCCTTTCCTATTGAGATGTAGGCCGTGCTGGTATAGTCCCACCTACTGAGAGAATCAACAGGAACCACACCAATGTGAGCCCCCGCAGCCGACCCAAGCAGCCGTTCCAACTCCAAATTAACTCTCCCAACAGAAGAGTGCAAATGAGGCCGGTCATGGCGTCTCAGGACAGATACAAATTCAATATTAGTGTGTCTCGATGCCGACGCAATATTTACCAGGTCACACTCTATACTGTACCCAGGATCTCTGTCGATACTGTTCCCTGGCCCTCCCACAATAACCACAGTGTCTTTCCTGGTAAATCCTTTACAGAGTGAACCTAAATCCTCTGTCACCTGATCCAGACTAGCACTTGGTTTGAAAAAATTTGTGACCTGGTATTCTGGTCCTAATTCCTCCTGCAGAAGTTGGACTACACCTCTGGCATGAGAACTGCCTAACAACAAAACTTTCTTCCTTTTTGATGACTTTCCTACATTCTTTTTCAATTTCCTATTGAAAGTTTGTTGTGTCCTGTCTACACCTACCTCTGCTTGAGGCTCATCAGTTTCTAACTGAAGCAACAGGTCAAACTTATTTTTGACATTCACCACAAAACTGTCAGACTTAGTTCTAGGCCTGTTCCTTCTGTTACCTGTTGCCACTTCCCACCTCTCTTTGCCCTTCTCCCTCCTTAACCTGTCCAGATCTTCCCTAGCCTGATCTAGCTCAGCCTGAAGGGCAGCGATTTTCCCCTCCTGTTCCACTATCTTCCTATCTCTGCTGCAAATCCTACATAACCACTGATGAGGCTGATCCACTTTCCAACACCCACGCCACTGCAGTCCCCCCAGTGAAAAAAACTACTGCATCCATCACACCAAACCCCGGAACTAACAATTCTATGGCAAGTTAGGCACTTCTCACTCGTGGCAAAAATAAAACTTTAGCTACAATAAATCAATTAAATTACGGAAATCAAAAAAGGCGTTACAAGAATTAAGCCTATTCGCAAATGTACATAAGCAAGTTTCTGATTTAAAATTCCGCTGTTTTTCTGAGATCTGTATTAAAACAATGAAGTTATACGCTATTTATTATATATTTCACTCGATGGAATGAAAAAAAAGGACAATTAAACGAGATACTTTAAGTTTGATTCTCCAAAAACGTTACGAGAATTAGGCCTATAAACAAATGTGTATAAGCAAGTTTCTGATATAAAGTTACGCTGTTTTTCTGAAATCTGTATTAAAACAATGAAGTTATACGCTATTTACGGTAGTTTACTTATTTGTTACCGAGAAACTAGTCAAATTACCGTGAAACAAGAAACAAATACGTTTACAAAATTTAAGCCTAAACGCGACTTCGCGAAGTTACGATCTTTTCGTGTTTTATGAAAAAATACGCAAAGAAAAGTGAAACCTTTAATGGCAAGACTAACCGATACACTAATGCACGTATTTAATTTGTTGTCGGTGTTAAACTAAATTATATGCCTGTCTAAACCACTTAACTTTCTGGAAATAGTTTTTGGCGTCACTTACTCGGCGGCCATCTTGGATAGAGACAATTTGTGATAGCAGGAACTAAGTTTAGAGAGCAGGTAGAAGTGTTACCATGTGTGGATGAGGGGCATTTGGTGATTCTCGGATTGGACTTCCTTGACAAACATCGTGTGAAGGTAGACCTTTGGCGACAAACAGTGGAACTCAGTGGAACAATGTTTCGCAATGGGGAAACACTTGCAAATGGACGAATGTCGCAAGGCGCACTTAACATGGAGGTGACGCCACTTTAACTGCGAACGGATTCATTAAAGGTCGATCAGCAGGATAACATACCAACAGGTACAGGGAAGGTAGTCTGGGTTTTGATAAATACGGACTTACCAAAGGAGACGTAGTACATGGTGGAGCCACTCTCGAGTAATGAGGAGTTGGATAATACCCATTGTTTTGTGAGAAGGAGTTTAGCTCACGCAAGTTATGTGGAAGGAGAGAACAGGATTCCTGTAAGTATAGATAACTTCGGCAGAGCGGATTTTAGCTTGTCGAAAGGGTTGTTATTGGCCACATTGGTGCTTTCAGATGAAGGTGACCCCGATAGGGAGGACTTATAGGCGAGCCATAAGCAAAACGTCGATGCAGCGCAATTGAGGGGAAAATTACAGCATTTGCAGGGAGACGACAGGGTCACGTAATCAGCTAAATAAGCTGATATTGAAATTGTTTTTTTATTCCTGTTTGATGTCAGACAGATTCAAATTTAACTTCATTTATGTTATTTGAAATAAATGTGTTGGATTGACCTTAATGAATTATGTGCAATCGAAGTAAGGGACCCAGTCCAGAGCATGGTTCCGACCCACGGACCTCTGGGTTATGGGCCCAGCACACTTCGACTGGTAGCCTTGTTGTCTTGTGCCGCCTCCCTGGATCAGATTCAGTCAAACTTAGATTTCTTAACGAGTAGTTCTCCCTCCCGCTCACAAATATACCGTCTGCAGGTACAAATCACTCACTTCATTAACCGACTTAGAGATCTTGTTCAGGTGGCTGTCGGCCCGGGTTTCAAGGATAAGGCAAACGAGTTGCGGGAGCTGGTTTTGAAATTTGCAAGTTCAGCTGAGGGCTTTGGAATGGGGAATCGCTGCGGTGGAGGGTGAACAGGGAGGTGACGCTTCGTTGAATTTGCCAATGGAGTCCTCTGGGACTGGATCCCGAGATCAGACTAGTGGGGATAATTATTTTGCTAAACTTCCAAACCCCTTGGTGTCCATATTTCAGGGAGTTGAGTCCTTGTAGATTGAATCCATGGAGCATTTAGTTCAGTTTTTGTGGTATTTAGTTAAGTTGGAGAGGATTGCTGATGTGTTAATTGCGCTGGCAAGGGTAGTGTGTCAGTTGCTCTATCCTTTGTCCGGTGGTTCCTTGACTCAATTAGTAGCATCCGTTCTTGGGAGTGATGATAGCTTGAGAGGGTTGCGGATAAAGATCGTTCCGGAAAGGTTAACCTCTTGGGACAAAAGCCACCTAGTGAATAAATATGCATTCAGGGTACAGAGGAAGCAGGAGTCCCTGAGTGACGACATAACCGATGTACGAACAGCAGTGCTGGCCTTTCACACTCGCCTCCCGGAGCATGAAGTCGTTTCCAGTATAGTGCGGGGTTGAAACTGGAAGATCGGAGTCGTGTATTGTTCGGTGAAAGACCGACGTCTTACGCAGACTTGGAACGGCTAGTTCATGAAATTGAGGGGGTTTCGCGAGCAGATGACATGCGGGAGTGCGATGGAATTTCCGGTAGCAGTGGGTATAAGGAAAAGAGAAGGAATTACCAACCTGCAAGTAGCGTTCCCGCTAAGGTTGTGTGCTACAGTTGTAACCAACTGGGACATTTCGCACGTGAGTGCAAGGTCAAGGGGGGAGCAATGTCGAACATCTGACGCCAGCTGGCACGCAGGCGAGGTCCCCGCGGTCCCATGCCTAGGGCCTGCAATAGAGTCTGGGCGGTGTCGAACGCTAGATTACCGTTCGCTTGCGTAAGTTTGAACAATGAGCCGGTGTGTGCTCTGATTGATTCTGGCAGTAATATATCTCTTCTCGACTACTGGTGGTATCAAAGATATAAGTCCATTGGTAAGTTCCCGGTGCTGTGGAGTGTTTCGGTAATCTGTCGGGGTGTGAATGGCCAGCGTTTAGATGTGGTTGGCGAAATGAAGGTGGGGTGCAGAGTTGGCGATTTTTCTTGGCCTGTTAAGGTATGTGTAGTGAGGAATTTGGGAATGGATATCCTATTAGGGTGTAACTTTATAGAGCTTACTGGGCTGGTATTGGATTACGTGGGAGGCGTGTTCTATTTTCAATTTTCTCCAGTTACCAAGTTTCAGTTTTCTAACCATTATACGAGGAATTTTCGGGTGTGTAGTGCTAGTAGTAATGCCTCTGGTTGTAACTTGAGTCATCTTACCGAGCAGCAAGCCTCGCAGTTGTTGCAAGTCTTGGAAAAGTTTCCTTGGGTGTTAACGGACGAGCTGGGGGTCACCAATAAAATTCAGTACTGTATCCGTGTCACCGATAATCAACCAGTGAGGCAAGCACCTTATAGGTTGTCGCCTCCTAAGATGAAGGTGTTGAGGCAGATAGTTGACGGCATGCTTGAAAAGGGGGTTATTCAGCCGTCTACTTCGCCTTACGCTTCCCCAATATTATTGGTTCCTAAAATGAATGTCGGCGGCTACAGGACAGTGGTTGACTATCGGACCTTAAATAAAAAGGTGGTCTTCGAATCGGTCCCATTTCCTGATTTGCACAACTGCTTTACATGGTTTTTGGGAGCACGTTACTTCACTGTATTGGATCTCAATCAAGCCTACCACCAGATTCCGTTGGCCGAGGAGTCTAAGCCTCTTACTGCATTCACGACAGCTTGGAATCTATACGAATTTAACCACATGCCCTTTGGTTTAGCGACCGGAGCCACGGTTTTCTCTAGGCTTCTCGACTCTGTTTTGGGGGACTTGGTCATCTATAGTAAGACCTTCGAATAGCATTTAGGACGTATTGATAAAGTGCTAGCTCGTTTGGAACAGGCAGGGTTAACTGTTAAACCTTCTAAGATCAAGTTTGCCCGTCAAGAAATCTCCTTTCTGGGCTATGTGGTGTCCTGTAGTGGCATCAAGGTTGATCACTCAAGGACCCATGCCATCCGTGATTTTCGACCACCTAAGAGTAAAAAGGGGGTGGCTAGGTTCGTGAGTATGGTAAATTTTTTTAGGAAATTCATTCCCCATTTTGCAGAACTGGCAGCTCCGTTGAACTTTCTGAGAAAGAAAGGGGTGCCCTTTAATTGGACTGAAAGCCAGAAAGACGCCTTCGATGCTCTTAAAACTGCATTGAGTAATGCCACCATTCTGGTCGTTCCGAATTTTGATTTGCCCTTCATTCTTCAAATGGATACTTCGGGCTGTGGTATTGCGGCCATGTTGGTTCAGGAACAGGACGGAGAGCGCCGGCGATCGGTTATGCCTTACGTGCTCTTACTGCCACTGAGATGAAGTATTCCACCTATGAGTTGGAGGCGTTAGCGGTGCTCTTCGCCACCGAGCGATTCAAGCTCTATCTTGAGCATCGCGAGTTTCTTTTAGAGTCCGATAATCAGGCTCTCACTTAGGTTTTGGCGCGACCGCGGAAAACGGGTCGGATTGCCCGTTGGGCTGTGCATTTGTCGGCCTTTAAGTTCGTAGTTTGGCATGTCAAGGGGACCGAAAATGTGCTAGCCGACAACCTGAGCTGCATGTTTGAGGAATCCCATGAAGAAGCTACTGAGGATCAACTAAGTTTCCAACCGGGCACGCGAGAAGAAGCTCTGGTAGCTGCTCTATTAGGGGACGTGCCGGAGTTGTTTAAGAACCTGGAAGAGGAGCAGCATCAGGACATGGAGTTGGCCAGGATCAGGGAGCGGCTGGAAGCCAGAGGTACTATCTCAGGTTACGAGCTTAGGAGAGGAATTTTGTGTTTTTGTACTCGCTATGATCAGAGGTTTAAGATTTGCTTGCCAAAATCCTTGATCCCAGCCGTCTTTAGGTATTATTACTGTTCGGTTCTTGGAGGACCATCTGGGGGTCTTTAAAACTATTACTAAGATTAGAGAATCCTTGATGTGGTCAATCCTATATTGGGATGTTAGGAAAATGGTGAGAGCCTGCAGGGAATGCAGTATGGCTAAACCCAGTTGTAACGCGCGTCAGGGGTTGCTTCAGTCTTCACACGCTGAGCATCCTATGGAGCACCTCTTTATTGATTATGTGGGCCAACTGCCCCGTACCCAGGCTGGGTACAAATATATTTTGGTGGCGGTTGATGCTTTCACTCGATTTGTCTGGTTGGTTCCGAGCACCGGAGTCACAGCCAAGAATACTATTGCTCATCTTGAGAGGATTTTCTCCTTGTTTGGTCCGCCCAAGATTTTGGATAGCGATAATGCGCCTGGCTTTGTTTCAAAAGAGTTTCGAAGGTTTTGTTTTAATCAAGCCATGACTCATGTCATGACGACACCCTATTAACCGCAGCCTTCATTCGCTGAGTGTTTTAACCGAAACCTTAAATCAGCCTTGATAATTAATCACGAGAAGAGCCGGACCAAATGGGATAGATGCCTCCCATGACTCAATTTGGCCTTCAATACCGCCCGCCATGAGTCGCATCAAACCACCCTGGCCGCTTTACTGTTGGCCTATTCTGTAAATTCTCCGCTTGCTAACTTGTGGTCGATCTCAGACCTGTTGCCAGAGGAATTGGCAAAGAGCAAGGGCCAATATAGATCTCGCCCACAAGAGGGAGGTTGCATGATACAACAAGGGTTGTCATCCTGCTAACATCAGAGGGGGCGACCTGGTTTTTGTTAGGCGTGTGCCAGGACAGGGGAATGGACATAAAGCATCATCTAAATTTGAGCCTCGCTTTGAGGGCCCCTATCAGGTTCTTCAGGTCCTCACCCTGGTGACTTACCGTGTATGGCATCAACAGTCTGGCCAGGAAAAAGAGAGCACATGTCACAAATCAAGCTTAGCAATATTGGGTAGTCGCCTAAGTTCCTGCTTGTGTAAACTCATCCAGGGGGCTTTACACTAAAGGGGGGGGGGAGGCTAGAGCCAGATCGCTGGTCAATCATCAGCGATCGGCTTGTTATATTTGGCCTGTCCCCGGGCATGAGCATCTTTGCGTTTTCAGCTGGGGCGTGCTTAACAGTGGCGTGTGGTTCGGGTTGTGAGCCCCGTGATAGGACCAACACCAACAGGAAATCGTTACATTTTAACTATAATTGATCACTTTTCGCGGTTTCTAGCCATGGTCGCAATACCAGACCAACAGGCAAGTATGGTAGCACAAGCTTTAGTCAATAACCGGTTATTGAAGTTCGGGGTGCGTGATACCATAGTTATGGATCAGGGAACGAACAGCATATCCGAATTAATGTCACAGTTGTGTCGGTTATTGAGAGTTAAAAAATTACGGACCAGTCCATTTCATCCGCAGGCGAATGGGTGAACGGAGCGAGTGCATAAGACAATATAAAAAATGCTAAGTTATTATGTGAATGGGAACCATGATAACTGGGACGTTTACCTTCTGTACGTGGTATCGAGTTATAACTCCAAAATACGCTGCAGTTTGCTGCCTCATTGTTGCTTCACACAAAGCAATTCGTGCGAGCAATAGCGTGTCATAGCACTGCGCTCGCGAGTGCCATGTTTGCATTTCCTGGCCTACTAGCTGTCGACTGTTTCAACACTCTGCCAGCGGCCCCAGATACCATCGTCCAACCGCGTGTTCATTGACTTTTGATAAAATTTCCTCTTTCCTACGACTGAGACTAACACTAGCGCAGCAGCGCTAGGTCGAAATTTCATCTTTCTGCGTGGTCTACGGAAGAAAAATGGCATAACCATTTGACGTTCTATGTCCGAAATCGGGAGCTAAAGGGTCGCAGTGAGGAAATTTTGCACAGGCAATACGGGAAGTCTGGAAGAGGGTACAGAAGGCCAATACGAAAGCGTTGGATAGGCAGGAAGAACCGAATAAGCAGTTGGGACCTTTACTACAGTACAGGGTAGGTCAATGGGTACTGATCACGAACCCATATACACCTAAGGGAAAGACAAAAACATTCTTGAGGAAGTACCATGGGCCATACCAGGTCGTGAAGATGACTTCGCCTGTAAATGTTAAAGTGCAGCTTGTAACGGAACATATTAAAGGCTTTACTGTACCGAAGTATGCAATACCCTCCAAATTCAACCAGTTTAACGAGTATTTATGATTATAGAAAAGTTATTGTGTATGTTAACAATGATTGCATAACATGTCTGCATAAACAGTCAACCCATTAAATTATACTGAGTAACTGACCCACACAAAAGTTTATATCACTTGATCACTGATACAGCAAATGTCATCATGTAAAAACACTAAGTTCATCTTAAATAATTAATATGAAGTACGAAAAATAGTGGCCAACTTAGGTATTTTAGATCTCCTTAAATAAAAATCTCCCAGTGAAACCTATTTATTCACTAGGAGCGTTTTCAGTCAGTATTCACGTAAGCAATCCTATTTTAGATGAAAACCAATGTAATTCTTAATAATTCATGTTATTTACTTATTTATGCAAATTAGAGAAGTCAATTGACAAACTTCTAAAAAACGGCCTTTTTGTAACAAAGAATTATTCTGTCAAGTCAACAAATCTGTCTGTCATTTTAATAACATGTTAAATTATGTCACTCGAGGCAAATTAATAACATTTCTGCACAAATTATGATAACAGATGTACATGTGACTTATAAACTATATCTCTTTTTAGTAGTTCTTTGACAATGTTATAAATACAAGCTGCAAGAAGGGTCGGGAGGCAGTCGGAATGTCACTTTGGTAAATTGTGTTTGTGTTTTATTGTTTGAGGTGGATAAATAAAGCAAAGAACATGTAAAGGAGGTACTACTTTGTGTTGTGTCATGGTCTGTGGTGGACAGTGGAATTAAGATGGCCACCGGAGTAATAAATATTTGAAGTTTACATATTTGTTGGTTTCGCTCGTTCTTTATCATCAAAAGCATATAAAAACACGGGACCTCATGTTTTTAACCTTAGACAACCAGATTTAGAGCCAGCATCAGCATCGAGACACGGCAGCGATCCAACAAGTAGCAGCGATTACCACAACACAATGCATTTTAATGGCGCCAACCTAACATCAAGTGCTAACAAGCTCCGTAAATGGGAGTGAAATAGTGCGATTATAGCAATTAGCAATATCTACGACCAGGCGACCATTACAAGCTGCCAACAAAAGCATCCATTACCACGTGAATAGTGCAAAGCCTTTTAAAGGAATGGTGGACGGATTACCTCCATTACAAGGAAGTGACCCAACTGCAAAGGCTAGGCAAAGCAAACGGAAGAAGAAGGTCACAACTGAGGAACAACAGTGGATGCATAACGTCCGTATGCGTTACGGTCACGGAGGGAGTAAATAATTGTATGTATAATATTGTATGGCATGTTTACATTTTGTGTTTTTGTACCAAGGGATAATTTGGGTTTTTTTGTGGGTCATATAATAGCTGCGTTTTTCTTGCTTGTAGTTTTAGTTTTGTCATTGTATGGGAGAGACTATGTTCAGAGAATTCGTTAGGGGTAGAGTGAACTGTCGGGAATTTTTTGAGGATGTTGTACGATGTTGTGGTGACTTGTAGTGGGGAGGGGTTCTGGAGATATTACCAATGCAGAATCTGACATAATTAAACTCCACGTCAAATCCAGAGTTTTTGAAAACGTTGCATTCCTTTATTAATGCACAGGAAGGATCTATCTCGGTTAATAAAGTATTAGAACACGTTCGAATGTTACAACAGCATCAGGGCAACAGGATAATGACAGTGCGCATTTCAGACACAGGGTGTGCCGTTTTTCTATTTTTATTGAGTATAGCTTTGTGGAGAACGTGGAAACGTACACCAGTAGATGAGATACGAACACATCAGTTGCCTACGGCATGGGTAACCAGTGTGAACAGTGTATAGGTGTACAATTAATATTTTGATGTTCTCGTTACTTTTAGTCTGTAGAATGTAAGTTTTGTGAACAAGGTATGTTACGCAGCCACAGGCCACGACTGTTATATTTCGATTTGGGACGAATCTTGTTGAAAGGAGGGAGGTGTGCTGCGCTAGTATTAGTCTTAGTCGTAGAAAAGAGGAAATTTTATCAATGAACACGCGGTTGGACGATGTAATCTGGGGCCGCTGGCAGAGTGTTGAAACAGTCGACAGCTAGTAGGCCAGGAAATGCAAACATGGCACTCGCGAGCGCAGTGCTGTGACGGCGCTATTGCGTGCACGAATTGCTTTGTGTGAAGCAACAATGAGGCAGCAAACTGCAGCGTTGCTTGTAGTTATTGTGATATGTGGCGAGGAACTATGCCACAGCCAAGTAAACAGTTGTAGGTGGCTGACGTTTGGGAATTTATCCCTGCCATAATTTCTGTCTCTCTCTGACACTATGTCAGAAGTGAGGGGAGAGGCAGTTTAAATAGTGAGGTACTTTTACCTTGGGACAGAGTGTGCCAGGTCAGTCGAGCGTCGGGACGGACCTGTGCTGGTCTACGCTTATAGGGGCCAGTTTGGCAGCGATGTTGTAAATATCCTTTGTCGGGATAGACCTGTGCTGGTCTACGCTTATAGGGGCCAGTTTGGCAGCGATGTTGTAAATATCCTATGTTAATCTGAACTTTATTTCTATGTAATAGTTTAAGCTGTATTCCGCCTCTGGGGACGCAACACTGGGGCGGTACGGAACGGCTGCCAGGTACTTGGAGACTGCACAGTCTGCCTGAAGAAGGCCAGTGACAGCAGTCTGCAATGGATCCAGGATGGGCCACGTTCGCTTATCCCCTGGCATACTGGGGTCAAGGCGAGGCATACGCTGCGGGAGGTGCAGCAGTGCTGGAGCATCACCGAAGACGGTAGAGGGTGTTGCCAACCGGCAAGCACCACTAGCGGCAAGTTGCGGCACAGCGTCCAGAAGGGCGCATGTTCGAGTCCAGTCCTGTCTTGGGAGCAGCAGCGGCCGAGGGCCACCGGTGACCAGTACAACCACCTTCGTCCCATGGTGGGACAGAGCAGGCCAAACGGAGTGGAGGGCGTCGAGGATCAGGGACTGTAGCAGTCTCCAAAATAGTGGCACCAGCTGCTACACCTCGGCAGGCGGCGACCAGGAGAGCGGCGGCCGACTTACAGCAGCAAGCGGCCTTGTTGACGCCAGCAGCAGCGTCGGCGTAGCATAGGCATACCAGGAGTTACTGAACCGGCTGGACTCATGGGAGAGTGCACAGGTAGCACACCAATGCTCCGCTGCAAATTATGAGAATAAAGTAATGCCACCAAACACTGCTGTGTCACTCTGCACTGCCCCTTGACCCTGTTGAAGTTGCTTGGCCTCCTGACAAAAGACATCAGTGGGTCCCAGCTTCAGCTCAGCCATCTGGAGTCCTGGGTTCGACCACCCCCACAACCCCGCAACAGCACACACAGAGGCATTCCAAAAATTATTCTTCCCTTCCTCCACATGTGAATGGAACGTGTAGAAACCCTAATAATTGGTATAGTGGAAAGTACCCTCTGCTGTGCAATTCACAGTGGTTTGCCGATTGTAGATGTAGATGTAGATGTAAAAGCAGAAAGTTACAAAAACGGAAACATGAAGAATGAGTAGAGTGATGTTTGCTGATGTAATACAGAGAGAGATATCATGCAACCGCAAAGATAGATGTGGTAAAAATTTTAATTCGTTAAGGAAAAATCTTCAGAAATAGGTGAAAAGAATAAAAGATTTCAGGAAAAGTGGTCCTCACTTGTATGAAGTATTAGAATACAATTAAAAATCTTGAACTTTGCTAATGAATGCAAAGATTTTGAAGTCACCAGAGGTATGGGGATGCTGGAGTGGAGGCTGTGTGGTGGGGCACAGATCAGCTCATGGCTGTAGAGAGACGCTAAGGAATCTGTAAAACCGAGCGGGGTGGCGCAGTGGTTAGACACTGGACTCGCATTCGGGAGGACGACGGTTCAATCCCGCGTCCGGCCATCCTGATTTAGGTTTTCCGTGATTTCCCTAAATCACTCAAGGCAAATGCCGGGATGGTTCCTCTGAAAGGGCACGGCCGACTTCCTTCCCAATCCTTCCCTAATCCGATGAGACCGATGACCACGCTGTCTGGTCTCCTTCCCCAAACCAACCCAACAACCACAAAGAATCTGTAAAGATTTTATTTTCCTTTGTCTCAGGCACTACAACTGTCTGGCGTCCCGCTCACTCGTGTTTTTGGTCGATCTATTTCGCTGAGAAAGCAGCCCTGCTGCCTGTGGCAGTCACACAACCACAGCAGCCAAATCTTCAATGACTATCACGTGCTGGCCTCCAGTGTCAAGCGCCACTTGTGCCACAGTGACTCGCATCCCGTGACGGTGGAAGGCAGATGCTGATGCATGGATGTTCTGCAGAAGCTGGGATGCGACCCCTCTGCCTCCAAGTAGGAGTCGACCATTGTGCTGGAAGACCTGGTCTGGCCCGCTGCTGGCTGGCTCCAAGTCCATTGTGAACTCAGAGGTTCGAACTGTAGCTCTGTTACAGATTGCAGCTGCAGTCCACGTCGGAAGCTTCATGTGGACACTTGCATAGCACAACACCCTCATCCAAGAGATCTTTGGTACTAATGGCACTGATAATACTTGATTGCCCCTATTTATACTGAGCAGCATGCACATGTTTTGTGAATGCACTTCTTCAAGTCACATACTGACACACATTAGGTTAGCACCAGTGCAATGGTTTCGTTGGCAGTTTGTGGCAAAAGTTACTCACAATCCCGCTGAGCACTCCCTTTTGGATACCCTTGCAACCACTGTCGCGTCCAAAGCGTGGGTTTTACTTGAGATTGAGTAACTTGGTTCATAACCATGCATTAGCCCGTTGGCTGTAGTGAGACGGAGACAATGACATAGCTAAGAAGTTACAATCTCTGGTGTGAAGGTAGAAAAAGGTTGGTCGATAACTGAAGCACTCTCCAGAAACGTTTAACTGTCTGAAGTTTATCCAAAATACACAGAATGAATTCCTAATTGGTCTGGCTGAGACGATTCCAATGAGTGGCCAAATCTGATACAGAGACAGCATAAGACAACTGGCATTCTGTCTACTCTTCGAATGCGGCCCTCAGCTACTGCCTATCTGATCATCAGCTCCGGATGATAACTCCGCAACGAGCCCTGGCTCTTCCTGCAGCGCCTCGCGTCAGACCTCCGTCTGCTCGTTTACTGCATAGTCTCCCAGACTCCCTCGGAGACTCCAGCCTCTCTCTCGGAGCGTCTTGCTGCCGAGTTTTGTATCCTTTTCCCCTTCTAACACGCTGCGTATTGCCATGACGTCATGTTGCGGGCTACTTGCCTCCTTATTGGATGCCATTGTGCATTATTCTTCAGTGGTTCTTCAGAGGCTGGGTGGAGGGTTAGAGACGCCTCTCTTAATATGGTCACACACTACGTCTTAAGCCCTGTATTGGCTGAGAATCACATAGTGCTGTCCCCACCAGAAGGCTATCTCTCTTTCTCCCTCTCGTCCCACACTCTCTCTATCTAATCAGGAGTGCTGACTGCTTATTAAGTTTAATTCCAAGCCGTATTACGAACCATATTGTGTCTTTATAGCTTACAGTTCTTAGTTCATTATCAAGCACAGCTGCCCATCTGCCTGGCGTCAGCCACCCATCCCACTTCCGGGTCTGTGGCTTCTCTCACCACACCTAAATACATTACTATTGCCTCTTTTACAGTTTCCTCTTTCTGTTATGAAAATGCGTTAACATTTTCCTGCTTGTTATGAATAATGCAATTTAGACTTTGCTTTACTCATGGATATAACACCATGTCGGCCCAACAGACTTTGCTACTTCAAATTGCACAAAGTTATCACCAAGTCCACGTCTGACTTATAAATATGGCTGCAGTCCACTGCTGCAAATTCATACTAAAACTACCTTATGCACTGACGGCGCCACAATGCAAATAAAAGTATATATATATATATATATATATATATATATATATATATATATATATATATATATACACTCCTGGAAATTGAAATAAGAACACCGTGAATTCATTGTCCCGGGAAGGGGAAACTTTATTGACACATTCCTGGGGTCAGATACATCACATGGTCACACTGACAGAACCACAGGGACATAGACACAGGCAACAGAGCATGCACAATGTCGGCACTAGTACAGTGTATATCCACCTTTCGCAGCAATGCAGGCTGCTATTCTCCCATGGAGACGATCGTAGAGATGCTGGATGTAGTCCTGTGGAACGGCTTGCCATGCCATTTCCACCTGGCGCCTCAGTTGGACCAGCGTTCGTGCTGGACGTGCAGACCGCGTGAGACGACGCTTCATCCAGTCCCAAACATGCTCAATGGGGGACAGATCCGGAGATCTTGCTGGCCAGGGTAGTTGACTTACACCTTCTAGAGCACGTTGGGTGGCACGGGATACATGCGGACATGCATTGTCCTGTTGGAACAGCAAGTTCCCTTGCTGGTCTAGGAATGGTAGAAGCGACTCTCATCGCTGAAGACGACACATCTCCATTCGTCCCTCCATTCACACCTGTCGCGACACCACTGGAGGCGGGCTGCACGATGTTGGGGCGTGAGCGGAAGACGGCCTAACGGTGTGCGGGACCGTAGCCCAGCTTCATGGAGACGGTTGCGAATGGTCCTCGCCGATACCCCAAGAGCAACAGTGTCCCTAATTTGCTGGGAAGTGGCGGTGTGGTCCCCTACGGCACTGCGTAGGATCCTACGGTCTTGGCGTGCATCCGTGCGTCGCTGCGGTCCGGTCCCAGGTCGACGGGCACGTGCACCTTCCGCCGACCACTGGCGACAACATCGATGTACTGTGGAGACCTCACGCCCCACGTGTTGAGCAATTCGGCGGTACGTCCACCCGGCCTCCCGCATGCCCACTATACGCCCTCGCTCAAAGTCCGTCAACTGCACATACGGTTCACGTCCACGCTGTCGCGGCATGCTACCAGTGTTAAAGACTGCGATGGAGCTCCGTATGCCACGGCAAACTGGCTGACACTGACGACGGCGGTGCACAAATGCTGCGCAGCTAGCGCCATTCGACGGCCAACACCGCGGTTCCTGGTGTGTCCGCTGTGCCGTGCGTGTGATCATTGCTTGTACAGCCCTCTCGCAGTGTCCGGAGCAAGTAAGGTGGGTCTGACACACCGGTGTCAATGTGTTCTTTTTTCCATTTCCAGGAGTGTATACATATATATATATATTACTGTATGACATGTTTCCATAACTATGTGTCTCATAATTTGAAGTGAAACTGCACTAAATTTCAGGTCTTCAAAAGAACTGTCAACAGCAATGGGATCATAGCATTGAAACTGTGTCTCTCACTGGAGGATTTTACTTTTTGATCATCGGGCCAACCATATCAAGTAAAGCATGATATGTTGGTCCATCGACATGTAAAAAATTATAATAATCTTGAATGAGATTTTCACTCTGCAGCGGAGTGTGCGCTGATATGAAACTTCCTGGCAGATTAAAACTGTGTGCCCGACCGAGACTCGAACTCGGGACCTTTGCCTTTCGTGGGCAAGTGCTCTACCATCTGAGCTACCGAAGCACGACTCACGCCCGGTACCCACAGCTTTACTTCTGCCAGTATCTCGTCTCCCATCTTCCAAACTTTACAGAAGCTCTCCTGCGAACCTTGCAGAACTAGCACTCCTGAAAGAAAGGATATAGCGGAGACATGGCTTAGCCACAGCCATTTCCATTCTGGAAACATCCCCCAGGCTGTGGCTAAGCCATGTCTCCGCTATATCCTTTCTTTCAGGAGTGCTAGTTCTGCAAGGTTCGCAGAAGAGCTTCTGTATAGTTTGGAAGGTGGGAGACGAGATACTGGCAGAAGTAAAGCTGTGGGTACCGGGCGTGAGTCGTGCTTCGGTAGCTCAGATGGTAGAGCACTTGCCCGCAAAAGGCAAAGGTCCCGAGTTCGAGTCTCGGTCGGGCACACAGTTTTAATCTGCCAGGAAGTTTCATATAATAATCTTGTTTTTCGTTCAACCTCATTTCGCTCAACAAATTTTCGTGAGTAAGTCTTTCATGCTCCAATGTATGATCTACCAATTTTTCATCCATCTCCCTTTCTTTTTCGGATTGCAACAAGGTAGAGCAATTATAACATCAGCAGAATATTTATCGTCCATTGTTCTGAACACTCCAAGACTCTGTAGTATTGTACAATCTTATCGTTCAACTTTATTTCGCAACCTTACAGAGAACTTCAATAATATTACACAGTGAAATCGTACAATGTTGTTGCCTGTTTAGGAGCTGCTTAAATAGTTGCTACAGAGATATCTTGGGTGGACATTGGAAAGACAGGGGAGGCATCCTTGTGTAGATACATTTCTGCGTGTAGTATGAGTTCGATAGATTGGTGATTTTCTGCCAGTGAAACAAACCTTTTCTTAATTGAAACAATGCTATTTACAACAGTACAGCTGGTTTTTGATGACTCTGCTTACTAAACAGGCCGAGTTTGGAACAATAAGATTAATCAATGCATAGCCCACATTAATTCTTCTGATTTTTAATGTAAGGCAACAGTTTTTCTATCTGCAGGTTTGTTTTGTGTAGAAAGCAGAGACAGGCTTATTCCTTTCAATATGCTGTATGGCTCATCTAAAAGACTATGTTTACTGTTAGAAGTGCATTTTGATAATTTTTCAAAGTTCATCTTTATGCCTTTTGAGCGACTCATGAATATTCGTTTTCTCTCTGAACTGCTTAATATTTTACTTAAGCAAGTGTGCCACATAGTATAGTATCATTAAGCATACAGAATTACTTTCTTTTTGTTGCATGTATTATCAATGCACAGAAAAAAATTCTTAATGCAATATAATATATCATTGTCTCAGATACAGTTAACATACATACTATACCACCATGAATGTAAAAAATAAACGTGACTAAAAATTGGAAGTACATCTGGCACATGGCTGAAATTGGAAAGCTATCACACGATGTCCCTCACTCACCACTTTTGAGCCGCCATATTGGACTTATCATATTTCTGTGTTTTCCATATTATTACTTATGTGCTATGACAGAATGCAGTTAAAAAAAGGCGCAATGTACCACTTTAGGTGAGATTTATTATAATGGCACTACAGATCTACGCTGCATATTGTTTTGAAGCTGACACCACCATGTTTGATGCCCCAAAACATTAGCAGTTTGTTGCTTGCATGGGGATTTTTTATGGTTTCGTTTTTGTTCATACTTTCTGTCATGTGAACGCAACAGTCGTTTTAAATAGTAAATATTACAGTGTTTACGCTAATATATTGAGGGGTTTACATCTAAACCAATATCGTCCCATTTGCAAAAAAGAACATTTTTATTTCAAGCTATTTCCAGTTACCTTTAGATGGCATCATGCTTTTCATGGGTGCACCATCTTTGGTAAAACTAACAGTAATACAGGGGTAATGTTTATTTTCATACAGTGTAACAACAAACATACCAGTCTCCTTCTTGGTTTGTTTCAATTTTTCCTGTGGTTTTTATAGGATCTCTGCATTCTACGTAGTTGCTGTCAACATTTCCATTTGATTTCTTCCGTGTGATTCCCGATCTTTGTCTCAACATTCATCAAGAATTTTTTCTTCTAATAGGTCTTCATCATTGGAATAATCAAGTACTGTCTGGATTTTTTCTCTTCTTGAGTTAATACTAGCTCCTGGCACTGGTGTAGAAGCATTTTATGACATTTCAAGCAAGTGTTCCATTGTTATGGATTCCAGGCATAATTTCTGTTTACAATGGTCTAAACTGCATATTGGCAAGGTCCTAGCTCCCATTATACTCATATCATACTATAACAACTTTAATCTCTTAGTAGTACTTATTTTCAATGTAATAAGATTCATCCCAAACTGAATCAACTTTAAAACACAGATTTGAAAGTACTGTGGAGCTACTTTGATCCTCTTTATCAGTGGTGCAAGGTTATCCCATTTTCCCCAGAAAAGGACATTCGTGGCTTCTTTCGATCATACAGTGGCAAGTAACATGTTGAGTACAAGTTTGTGGGTATGATTTAGACACTAACTTATTTCTACACGCAAATGAATGTTCACTACACTCCCTTCAAGTAGTTTTCTGGTAGAAAAATACCGCTTTTTCTCGACAAAAACTTCCTCGGAAATACAGCAGCACAGATTTTGTTGGCAGAAAATGTCCAGGTCAGCGAGTGGCACAATAACTGAAATATATGACCTAGCAGATACTGTCAGCAGTTGAAGACAATCAGAACTGTTTCAAAATGTTTATTAGAAAAGGTTCTTGGCATGATTGAATCTTTTTTCAGAGTTGGAGCAAAGATACTCCACTAGGCGGAAAGTAGCCCCATATGGTATTGTTATTTACTCATTATGTTTTCAACTTTCAAATCATATGCACCACATGTTTAATGTTCATGTCTGCAAAAAACTTACATATGTTTCCTTTTTTAGCTCAAAGGTGTGTGCAATGTGGAAATAAGTATGCAAGGCATGCTATCATGACTTGTTGTTGTCAACAAAGTGAAAAATTCCTGAAATGTAGAAGGAACAGAACTTCTTAGTCCCAAAAAAACCATTCGCTATTACAGGGAAAGCACATGTTGGGACCAGAGGAAAACATAACACTGGACCAAACAAAGGAGAAACAGCATCTAAAGTGCATCAATGTATACAGTCACTGAGAGATCGCAAATTACATTACAGTATTCATGATAGCAAACGAGAAGAACTTAATTCGAGAGTTACAACTGATATGTTCAGAGAAAAAATCCCCCAAACACTGTGTCAAACGAATAGTAATGACTGATGTTTGTGACAAACTGCAACATAAGTTTAGAGCCGACTATTCTAAACTTGATCTACAGGTAAACAATGAGAAAGGTACAACTCAGATTCAAATTTTGAATAAGCAGAAACAACATACAACGATTTAAAATGAGGAACATGAGAGGAAAGCAGACACGTTTTATGAGATTAAATGTTCTGGACATTTGAAGTCCATGATTAATCTGTGATTAAGAAAGCAGTATGTATCGATTAGTAGAAGCATATTCATTCAATATTCATTTACTTCTAAGCAATCTGTATTTTATACATATGGCGAAACACTTTCCAACAAAGGTCTTTAGACTACGATCAGAACGAGTAGGATACACTTAAATGATGCACACAGCATTTTTGATAAAATAACTTTCATGACTTGAAACAATCAAAACACCTGAAGCTAATGCTTTGGGTCAACATCAAGTTTTTGTTCTCATGAAAATTCTCGTGCTTTTGATCACCATGTATAACATGCTATACCATGTAATGTCAGCATGTGTGTGTGAACTGAAGTCTAAACAAAAGCTGAAGTATTTCAATATGATATAATATAATTATTCATTTTTTTAATCTTTTACAGTGAACTTTTGAAATACTCGTATACAATACAGTTTGAGGTCTACAACACTGAACAGCAGGATGACTGTCAAATGTAGTGAAGACTATGCGGTCCAAATGTAGGACTGCTTGTGCACTCGATATGAAATAGAAAAACGAAGACATTAATGTATTATATATTAGTTTCATGTTCTGTGGATCACTTGTACACTTAATTCTAACGATATGGAACGAGGCATTTCACATTTATATGTAAATACGAATGTGAATGTAAATATGAATGTCTCCCACACATTGTTGCCAACATAATACAAAACAAAACACTACAAAAGTTCTAAGTCACCCCACTAAGTCATGAAATTTGTTATCAACAATCCAACTGTGTTTGAGAGTAAAAGAGATATTCTCAAATACAAGACTAGAAGCAAAAATGATCTGCATTACCCTTTAATGAATCCACCTTTGGCACAGAAATGGGTGAAATTAGCAGCTATAAAACTGAATATAAAATGACTGTCAGATAGCAGAAGTGTCTCAAAATATAAATTAAAACTGATTCTTCTTGCCAACTGTTTCTGTACCATAGAGGAATTCTCAACTGAAGCTAACTAGTCAGATTTAAAGTTAAAATTTGTAAATGGGTACCATGTAGACATATAATTTTATACATTCACACACACAAAAAACACACACACACACACACATACACACACACACACACACACACACACACACACACACACACACACAAATATATATACAGGGTGTCTCACCTAATTCTGGCACCTCAAATATCTCTGGAACAACAATAGCTATTCAAATGGTTTTCACCAGCATGAACGTACGGCAGGAGCTTAGGAAAGCAAATACTACGTGAAATTTTAAAACGTAAACAAATACTGTTTTTAACACAAACTTGTGTATTTTTAAATGGAGACCCCCTATTAACCCCTATTATTTCGTATGCAACCATTAGCATGAAAAATCACAAAAATTCTGGCGTTGGTTCTATATCTACAGCTACATTTACACTCCGCAAGCCACCCAACTGTGTGTGGCGGAGGGCACTTTACGTGCCACTGTCATTACCTCCCTTTCCTGTTCCAGTCGCGTATGGTTTGCAGGAAGAACGACTGCCAGAAAGCCTCCGTGCGCGCTCGAATCTCTCTAATTTTACATTCGTGATCTCCTCGGGAGGTATAAGTAGGGAGAAGCAATATATTCGATACCTCATCCAGAAACGCACCCTCTCGAAACCTGGACAGCAAGCTACACCGCGATGCACAGCGCCTCTCTTGCAGAGTCTTCCACTGGAGTTTGCTAAACATCTCCGTAACGCTTACCAAATAACCCTGTGATGAAACGCACCGCTCTTCTTTGAATCTTCCCTATCTCCTCTGTCAACCCGTCCTGGTACAGATCCCACACTAATGAGCAATACTCAAGTACAGGTCGAATGAGTGTTTTGTAAGCCACCTCCTTGGTTGATGGACTACATTTTCTAAGGACTCTCCCAATGAATCTCAACCTGGCACCCGCCTTACCAACAATTAATTTTATATGATCATTCCACTTCAAATCGTTCCATATGCATAATCCCAGATTTTTTACAGAAGTAACTGCTACCAGTGTTTGTTCCACTATCAAAGAACCGTACAATAAATGATCCTTCTTTCAAAGTATTCGCAATACATTACATTTGTTTATGATAAGGGTCATTTGCCACTCCCTGCTCAAAGTGCCTATCCGCTGCAGATCTTCCTGCAGTTCACTGCAATTTTCTAATGCTGCAACTTCTCTGTATACTACAGCATAATCCACGAAAAGCCGCATGGAACTTTCGACACTATCTACTAGGTCATTTACATATATTGTGAAAAGCAATGGTCCTATAACACTCCCCTGTGTCACACCAGAGGTTACTTTAACGTCTGGCCTGGTATTCCGTAGGCTCTAACTTTGTTTATCAGGCGACAGTGCGGAACTGTATTGAAGGCCTTCCGGAAGTCAAGGAAACTGGCATCTACCTGGGAGCCTGTATCTAATATTTTCTGGGTCTCATGAACAAATAAGGCGAGTTGGGTCTCACACGATCGCTGTTTCCGGAATCCATGTTGATTCCTACAGAGCAGATTCTGGGTTTCCAGAAATGACATGATACGCGAGCAAAAAACATGTTCTAAAATTCTACAACAGATAGATGTCAGAGATATAGGCCTATAGTTTTGCGCATCTGCTTGACGATTCTTCTTGAAAACTGGGACTACCTGTGATCTTTTCCAATCATTTGGAACCTTCCGTTCCTCTAGAGACTTGCGGTACATGGCTGTTATATGGGGGGCAAGTTCTTTCGCGTACTCTGTGTAGAATCGAATTGGTATATGTTGCAGCGCAATACGTCAATTACATCCCGAGAAATTGCAAAGCGAAGTTGACACTTGAAATAAATGAAGTGCACAGCTAGCGCACGTTCTGAGATTCAAGCATGCACCTCACGCTGCCTGTGTCAGGGGCTCACACATTGAGAAGGTATGCACAATCCACAAAAATAAAAAAGTACCAAGTCTAACGCAAAGTTACGTTTTTCAAATTGTAAATGTATGTTTAATCTAGCGAAATGACAACTAGAGCTACAATTAGAGATAACACACTTAAATTCACTTCGTTAAACACATTTACTAGTGCCCTGTCACCCACAGAAACTGTACTGTTGTGCGTTACTACCAGCATAGATACTACACCCACATCTTGATCAATGAAACTGTGTCACGTCAACCTATGTTCGAAGTGCCCTCCGTTTGCATCAATACACGTTTGCAGATGGGTAACGAGAGAGTGTTGTACAGATTGAAGAGTTTCTACAGATATTGCCGACCACGCCGCAGTAATATGATGTTGCATATCCTCTACTGTCGTTGGGAGTTCTTGATACACACTGTCTCTCATTGCGCCCCTGAGAAAGAAGTCTAATGGTGTCAAGTCGGGGGACCATGCTGGCCATCGCACAGTACCTCCCCGCTCCATCCACCTATTTGAAAATGTCGCATCTAGAACGTCTCTGGCAACTTTTTCATTGTGTTTGGGACATCCATCATGTTGGAACCACATTGATAGACAAGTTTCCAATCCTAGATCTTCCATGAGGAGCGCTAGTGTGTGTTGAAGAAAGGATGCATATCGATGTCCATTCAGTGTTCCTACTACACAGTTAGGAATGATACCGCAGCAGCAAACGCTGACACTCCACTGTCGTTGATGAGCAACTTCGCGAATCCAGTGGGGATTTTGCACGGACCAGTAGTGTATGTTCCGCAGATTCACATTAACATGATCTGTAAATGAAGCCTCGTCCGTAAACATCGAATACTTAGGAATGCTGGAACACCTTGCAATTGCTGAAGTGCAAAACGACAGAATGCAATGTGGGATTCAAAGTCATTCCCATACAGTTCTTGATGCAATGAGATATGGAACGAATGAAACCGATGCTGATGCAAGATTATGCACACACTACTGTGGGTTTTTCCTACACCTCGTGCAATTTCTCATATGCTCACCAGAGGATTGTGTGCAGCAGCAACCAGAACAGCAATTTATATATATATATATATATATATATATATATATATATATATATATATATATATGTGTGTGTGTGTGTGTGTGTGTGTGTTCAGTTGACATATTCCACATCATAATGTTTATCTGAATATGACTAATGAACAACTGACTAACACAGGAGCATATTGGGTTACTCAACATTGGGTTGTTGGCTATCACATAATTTTTGTTCTGATATAAGCTCTTGCTGCTACAAGCGAGCCCGAGAATCACATCTAAAGAAACAGCATTGACTGATCTTGGACATTAATTTGTAGAGACATTCAAAATTCACAACTTATCGTTCCTAAAAAAAGATAGAAGGCAACACTTTTCTAATATTGTGTTTGAGGGGTATTATAGATGCACTTGAGGAATAAGGCCTTAATATTCGTAATTAAATAATATATACAAAACAGCCACTGTTCACTATTTTCTGTAGGATTTAAATCCCTGTTATTCAAATAGCTTAGACTGTTTTCTCAGTGGTTCCAATAATGGTCATCAGATGCCATTGCCAGAGGTCGCTCAATAACTTCTACTGACATCTTGTGTCCAATCTCCTCCATCAATTTTTGGCAAGGATCAAGGAAATTAGGTTAGATTACAACCTACTTTATGTATCAAGCAGGTTAGATTTTATCCTCCTGTGGTTGAATGGATACCACGCTGCCTCTGTGCTGCATGGATTCTTTTGCACTTAAAAAGATGTCAAATGCATGTGAATGCGCTATATCCACCTTGGAAAGCATGTGGCGAGTATTGTACACTCAGTCCTCAGTTATCGGAGTAACTAAACAACTCTTTGATGGGCCAAACTTGTCAGTTTCTCACCATCCATATTTTGTGTGAGAACGGTGGTTGACACGACTGAAGAGAAAAAACTGATTTGAATTTGATCGATTGTTGTCTGAAATATGTACGTGCAGGCATTGAGATTGGCTTCAATGTGACCAACATAGTTGCATACTGATTTGAAAAGATGGGCTATCTTTTGGTCGTTGCTGGAATCCACTGTGACTGCAGCCTTACAGTAGATTCATTACTGATGGAATGGAACGTCAGAACATTGCATAATACATTTCAAATGGTGCCATCCTTACAGGCTGTCAAGTGTCAATGTTTCTCGGAAAGAATGTCTTATTGTCGACGTTGGTGGTGAAACAGGGGTCGTTTAAGGCTGCAGTTACAGTGCACCGGAATCAGTGGATATCAACAACAACTGACATCAGTTCATTTTTTGAAATCAGGACATCACTATGAGCATGGTCACATTGTAGCCAATCTCATAGCCTAAATGTATAGACTTCGGACGACAATCGGTGAAATTCAGATCAGTTTGTTTTCTTTGGACAAATCGACAGACATTTTCACATTTGGAGTGTGTGAAACTGATACAATTTATCAAAGACGGAATGAATTTGTTGCATCCTGAGGATACAAAATCATTATCAGGATATAGTTTGAAATCTACTGACTGAAATAGCAGGTTTATTGGAAACCACAAGTAGGCAAAACTTTTATCAGAAGTTTTAGGTCTAAACTATAACCTCAAAAACTGATATGTGCTACCAAGAAGGACGTGCATCTTTTTATGATTACTGTAGTGGACCTTTTTTGGGTTGTGGTATACAGGCATTAGCTGTCTACAAATTGTTTTTACTACTTGTTGGCATTTTTAATCCAGTAGGTTGGTGATTTTGTTATACGAAATGGCTTGCAAATTTGGTGTTACTTGCGTCCACTTTTCAGTGCTATACATGTTCAGAGTATGTTACTCAAAACACTGTTTATCTTTCACACATATGCTAAATGAGAATCGTTGGAGGTTAATTAATATATGCCGGCACAACTTCAAATAAATTCAGCAAAACATAGTGTCTGTAAACTAGCTTTTCAGGGTCACCAATAATAATCTTGAGTCTGTAAAGCCAAAAACCATAAGTAAAACACTTTCTGACAATGAAAGGTAATTTCGAGAACTTGTAGAGGTGTGATTCGAGCTCTGACAACAAAAACTAATACTCTCATTAAAGATGCACTTCTGACTCAACTAAAACTGGACATGGCACTTCGATATTTGACATCTGGTGACATCTTTCCAATATTGAGGCCTATACCACATTATACAACGTACAATTTCCAAGTTTATGTGTGATGCATTGGACACTATTTATGATGACTATGGACTATTTTAAAAGCTAATATCTTCATCCTTACACCCCAAATACACATTTATTCTATACCGAATTTCGCAACTATGCTTTGTGCAAGGGCACTAAAAAGATACTATGATGAAGATGATTTCCTTCATTAAAAGCTACACACAATCTGAAATAATAGTGCTGCCGGAAACCTTGTTCTTTCCTTTCACAAATGCCCTGAGCAAGTGTTTAAAGAGTTCTCAGGTTTTTAGTACTAGAATCCGATTATCTGAATATTCTACCAGTATTGCATTAATTTTCACCATTTTTAGAATTAAGTGAGCTGCCTTGAAACTTCCGATCTACCTTTCATTATTTAAGTAATTCTTGCTTATTCACAAACAAATCTTATCTGTGCATCATATAATAGAAACAGCCTCTACTTTCACCTATAGCTTAACCATTATGTGCTCATAACATCATTGGCAAAACCATTATAACTGAAATCGCACTTCCAGCCACTATAGCGTAACAAACTGTACTCAGAACAACCGGTTTGGGAGAGATCCTTAATGTGATGTGTCACTGCGACTACGCAATTTCGAAGCATAAATATATAAATACGAAAAACATCTGACCAGTATGTTAGATTCAAAGATAGTGGTTCATTCTGACTCTAATTGGTGGTGGGAGAAGGAAAGTGGTGTCATAAAGTGAAAAAAATTTTAACTTTTGTGACATGGCGTTTTCCCCTTCATCTCATATATTCGTAAGACTTGTCTGGTAATTCGAATAACTGATGACAGAGTGTAACGGATAACATCTGCCCGCAGCACAGTTCTCCAAGCACAGAGGCGTCATGGTATCCAATTCACCACAGAGGTTAAAATCTAATCTACTTCACACATACAACAAACTCTAATCGAACCTAACTTTCTTGACCCTGTCACAAACTGATGAAGAAGATTGGACGCACCATGATCAAGCTGTCAGCCGATATCTGGTGATGGCGTGCGATGATCGTTGTAAGTGTAACTGTGAACGCAGCCGAAAGGACGGTACAATGGCACCAATGGCGCGACCAACAACTTCACGTGTATAGGTGGTCCCCCCCCCTCCCACGAACCATGGATCTTGCCATTGGTGGGGAGGCTTGCGTGCCTCAACGATACAAACAGCCGTACCATAGGTGCAACAACAATGGAGGGGTATCTGTTGAGAGGCCAGACAAACGTGTGGCTCCTGAAAAGGGGCAGCAGCCTTTTCAGTAGTTGCAGGGGCAACAGTCTGGGTGATTGACTGATCTGGCCTTCTAACACTAACCAAAATGGCCTTGCTGTTCTGGTACTGCGAACACCTGAAAGCAAGGGTAAACTACAGCCGTAATTTTTCCTGAGGGCATGCAGCTTTACTGTATGATTAAATGATGATGGCGTCCTCTTGGGTAAAATATTTGGGAGGTAAAATAGTCCCCCATTCGGATCTCCGGGCGGGTACTACTCAAGAGGACGCCGTTATCAGGAGAAAGAAAACTGGCGTTCTATGGATCGGAGCGTGGAAGTCAGATCCCTTAATTGTGGAGGTAGGTTAGAAGATTTAAAAAGGGAAATGGATAGGTTAAAGTTAGATATAGTGGGAATTAGTGAAGTTCGGTGGCAGGAGGAACAAGACTTTTGGTCAGGTGAATACAGAGTTATACATACAAAATCAAATAGGGCTAATGCACGAATAGGTTTAATAATGAATAAAAAAATAGGAGTACGGGTAAGCTACTACAAACAGCATAGTGAACGCATTATTGTGGCCAAGATAGACACGAAGCCCATGTCTACTACAGTAGTACAAGTTAATATGCCAACTAGCTCTGCAGATGATGAAGAGATTGATGAAATGTATGAGGAGATAAAAGAAATTATTCAGGTAGTGAAGGGAGACAAAAATGTAATAGTCATGGGTGACTGGAATTCTAGAGTAGGAAAATGGAGAGGTGGAACATAGTAGGTGAATATGGATTGGGGCTAAGAAATGAAAGAGGAAGCCGCCTGGTAGAATTTTGTGCAGAGCATAACTTAATCATAGCTAACACTTGGTTCAAGAATCATGAAAGAAGGTTGTATACATGGAAGAACCCTGGAGATACTAAAAGGTATCAGATAGATTATATAATGGTAAGACAGATATTTAGGAACCAGGTTTTAAATTGAAGACATTTCCAGAGGCAGATGTGGACTCTGACCTCAATCTATTGGTTATGAACTGTAGATTAAAACTGAAGAAACTGCAAAAAGGTGGGAATTTAAGGAGATGGAACCTGGATAAACTGACTAAAAAAGAGGTTGTACAGAGTTTCAGGTAGAGCATAAAGCAACAATCGACAGGAATGGGGTAAAGAAATACAGTAGAAGAAGAATGGGTTGCTTTGAGGGATGAAATAGGCAGCAGAGGATCAAATAGGTAAAAAGACGAGGGCTAGTAGAACCCTTGGGTAGCAGAAGGAATATTGAATTTAATTGATGAAAGGAGAAAATATAAAAATGCAGTCAATAAAGCAGGCAAAAAGGAATACAAATGTCTCAAAAATGAGATCGACAGGAAGCACAAAATGGCTAAGCAGGGATGGCTAGAGGACAAATGTAAGGATGTAGAGGCTTATCTCACTAGGGGTAAGATAGATACTGCCTACAGGAAAATTAAATAGACCTTTGGAGAAAGGAGAACAACTTGCATAAATATAAAGAGCTTTGATGGAAACCCAGTTTTAAGCAAAGAAGGGAAAGCAGAAAGGTGGAAGGAGTATATAGAGGGTCTATACAAGGGCGATGTACTTGAGGACAATATTATAGATATGGAAGAGGATGTAGATGAAGATGAAATGGGAGATATGATACTGCGTGAAGAGTTTGACAGAGCACTGAAAGACCTGAGTCGAAACAAGGCCCCCGGAGTAGACAACATTCCATTAGAACTACTGACTGCCTTGGGAGAGCCAGTCCTGACAAAAATCAACCATCTGGTGAGCAAGATGTATGAGACAGGTGAAATACCCTCAGACTTCAAGAAGAGTATAATAATTCCAATCCCAAAGAAAGCAGGTGTTGACAGATGCGAAAATTACCGAACTATCAGTTTAATGAGTCACGGCTGCAAAATACTAACGCGAACACTTTGGAGATGAATGGAAAAACTGATAGAAGCCGACTTCGGGGAAGATCAGTTTGGATTCCGCAGAAATGTTGGAACACGTGAGGAAATACTGACCCTACGACTTATCTTGGAAGAAAGATTAAGGAAAGGCAAACCTATGTTTCTTGCATTTGTAGACTTTGAGAAAGCTTTTGACAATGTTGACTGGAATACTCTCTTTCAAATTCTGAAGGTGGCAGGGGTAAAATACAGGGAGCGAAAGGTTATTTACAAATTGTACAGAAAACAGATGGCAGTTATAAGAGTCGAGGGGTATCAAAGGGAAGCAGTGGTTGGGAAGGGATTGAGACAGGGTATAGCTTATCCCCGATGTTATTCAATCTGTATATTGAGCAAGCAATAAAGGAAACAAAAGAAAAGTTCGGAGTAGGAATTAAAATCCATGGAGAAGAAATAAAAACTTCGAGAATCTAAATGTCCACGGGTGTACTGCCGGTCTACAGTGTCCAAGGGGCACAATATGATCTCCGAAATATTGTGCCCGTTGGACACTGTAGACCGGCAGTACACCCATGGATATTTTGATTATCAAATACGCTGGGAGAAACTCAAGAATCACAAAAACTTTGAGGTTCGCTGATGACATTGTAATTCTGTCAGAGACAGCAAAGGTCTTGGAGGAGCAGTTGAATGGAATGGACAGTGTCTTGAAAGGAGGATAGAAGATGAACATCAGCAAAAGCAAAACGAAGATAATGGAATGTAGTCAAATGAAATTGGGTGATACTGAGAGAATTAGATTAGGAAATAAGACACTTAAAGTAGTAAATAAGTATTGCTATTTGGGGAGCAAAATAACTGATGATGATCGAAGTAGAGAGGATATGAAATGTAGACAGCCAATGGCAAGGAAAGTATTTCTGAAGAAGAGAAATTTATTAATGTCGAGTAGAGATTTAAATGTCAGGAAGTTGTTTCTGAAAGTATTAGTATGGAGTGTCGCCATGTATGGAAGTGAAACGTGGACGATAAATAGTTTAGACAAGAAGAGAATAGAAGCTGTCGAAATGTGGTGCTACAGAAGAATGCTGAAGATTAGATGGTTAGATCACATAACTAATGAGGAGGTATTGAACAGAATTGTGGAGAAGAGTAGCTTGTGGCACAACTTGACTAGAAGAAGGGATCGGTTGGTAGGACAAGTTCTGAGACATCGAGGGATCACCAATTTAGTATTGGAGGGCACTGTGGAGGGTAAAAATCGTAGAGGGAGACCAAGAGATGAATACACTAAGCGGATTCAGAAGGATGAAGGCTGCAGTAGGTACTGGGAGATGAAGAAGCTCGCACTGTATAGAGTAGCATGTTGAGCTGCATCAAAGCAGTCTCAGGACTGAAGACCACAACAACAACAACAGGCGGTTTCACAGACCGACCAACGCGCATTTATTGTCAGGTTGTCAGACCAGTAGGAACGTCCGACAGCCGACCCGCACACTACTGCACTTAGCAAATTATGCCGTGGCTCATGCCAGCCTCCCAGTAAAAGTTCGTCTTTTGTCTCTGCATGCAGGATTAAATGCTGTTATAATATATACGAGGTGGGAGAAACGTCAAGGACTTTGTTTCTGAAGAAATTTAAAGAGTGCAGATGTTTGTGGAATACATATTGCAAGGAATAACGAATCTGTAATGGTTTCATGTGGCACTTAGAGAGAATAAAAGTCCATCGATCTTCTGAATTTTTGTTTTTAAGTTTTATTTTCGATACTTATCGTAAATGAAATATAAAAACCGAAATATCAACATTCTATGGATGTTAATTCAGTCCAGCCTATAACAAAGTCCTCTGCTATGAAGACCAAAATTGCGGGATTTTGTTACAGGTCTAATAGCTGCTAGGTGCTTCGTTTCTAATATATAGGGCAATTCACGAAGATATGCACATATTTAAATATTTTATTCAGCAAGTAAAATTAATGAAAAAAGTTGATATAAACATAGGTCCACAAAGGTTTAGTTACGGAGTTACGGCTAATTAAAGATTTTGCTTGAAATTTAGCAACTTCACTAATATGAAGCCATCACCAAACTATATGAGGTTAAAGTAAAGCACGGTTTCCATTATTTTGTTGCTATTGGTCTGGTGAATCTAATAAAACAAGTCCCAGACATGCTTCTGCAGTAGTTCTCCAGAACATCCACAGAAGCAAAGATTATTATACAAGTAAATTTGTTTACTTTCCATTAAGAATGTAGAAACATTCATGTCATTGTTTGCAACCGTTAGTGAGTTGTTTCAGTCGTTTTCCTAACCTTGAAAGTAGATGGGTGTTTATGAGGACAAAGTCAATATACATTTGGCATACTTGCTTGCATCATGAATGCAATAGACAAAATTAAGAACAACCCTGTGAAACTGAAATAAGCAACAAAATCTGTTCATACACGTATAGCTAAATGCATTGAACTTGGTGGAGACATTTTGGAACATTTATTGTGAATGTATTGTGAAATTGTATGTACACTGTACAGCTTCCTTAACAATGAGCTTTGTTTTTTCCTGTTTAACACAAATTCACGTGTACCATGGTATTAATAAGAGCAGATTATCTGATACATTCATACAGTTTCTGTTAACGTTATTACCATCATTTTTCCAAAATTAAATTTCTGCGTCTTCTGTTGAAAACTTTGTGCAATTGTCTAGATTTTAAAAAACAAATTAGGCAAAGTAGTAAATTTAAAAAATTAAGAAATTACTTCTTTGCTTCTCTGGATGTTCTGGAAAACTACTGCAGAGACATGTCTGGGACATGTTTTATTAGATAACCAGATCAATAACAACAAAATAAATGAAAATCCTGGTTTACTTTAACCTCGTACAGTTTTACAATGGCTTCATATTAGCGAGGTTTCTAGATTTCAGGTAAAATCTTTTATTAGCTGTAACTCCATAACTAAACATTTGCGGACCTATGTTCATCTGAACTTTTTTCATTAGTTTTACTTGTAGAATAACATATTAAAATATTTGCATATCTTCATAAATCACCCTGTATATAGAGATTGTGGGTATATAACTTCACTAAATCTGAGGTCTTCCTCACTACTGTCAGTCGCTAGAAATCATAAAATAACTAAAAGTCTCTCTTATGACAGTATTATTTTTCGTTTACAATGGATTGATGACGTTAAGCGACTCAGAATTGTATGAGTCAATCAGTATTATATAATTACAAAAATCATCGGACTCCCGTTATTTAAGAAACACAATGTGTGTGACTTTCTTCCCTTGAGTTAGCCAATTCTTTGCCAACAGCTTTCTCTCGGCTTTTTTTTTTTTGGCCTTGTTATGTCTAAAACAGTTAAGGGAAATTCTCGTTTTTCTTCCTGTGTAAAACCAAAGGGGATCTCGTAGAATGAACTGAAGATAAACAAATCACAACAACATGGCGGCGAAGGAATCGCTGAGTGCAGTCGGTTGGCACTTGTATAGGCTGCCACGAAATTGGTAGGTCGGCCGATAAATTAGTGCATGTCTAGAGGCCTTAATATCTACATCTTCATCTATAGTCTGCAAACCACCGTGAGGTGCATCACAGAGGGTACATGCCAATGCACCAGTTATTAGGGCTTCTTCCTATTGGCTTCATGTGTGGAGTGCAGAAAGAATGATTGTCTGAATACCTCTGTGCTTGCTGTAACTATTCTAATCTTATCCTCATGATCCCTATGTGAGCCGTATGAAGGGGACTGCAGTATATCTTTAGAGTCAGCATTTAAAGGCGGTTTTTTAAACCTTTGGCAGTAGACATTCTTGGGATAGTTTACATCTATCTTCAAGTCTGCCAGTTCCATTTGCTCAGTATCTCTGTGACACTCTCCTATAGTTCAAACACTTCAGTGACCATTTGTGCTGCCCTTCCCTGTGTACGTTCAGTATCCCTGTCAGTCCTATTCAGTATGAGTCCCACACACTTTATCAATATTCTAGAAATGTTCGCATGAGTGATTTGTGAGCGTCGCCTATGTAGACTACACTTCCTCAGTATTTTAATAAAAAAACGAAGTCTGCCACCTGCTTTATACACCACTGAGACTATGTGAGCGTTTCATTTCATATCCCTACAAGGTATTTGTTTGAGTTTGCTGGTTCCAACAGTGACTCATTGGCATTATAGTCATAGGATGTTACGTTATATCGTTCTGCGAAGTGCACAGTTCTACATTTCTGAACATTTAATGCAACTTGCCAATCTTTGCGCCACTTTGAAATCTTACCAAAATCTAACCGAATATTTTTGCAGCTTCTTTCAGATAGTACTTCATTATAGATAACTGCCTCATCTACAAAATGTCTGAGGTTACTTTTAATATTGTCAGCAAGGTAATTAATATGCAACATGAACAGCAGGGATCCCAACTGATTTTCCTGGGACACACCTGCAGTTACTCCTACATCTGACAATGACTCTCCACCTCTCTCCAAAAGTCTCTCAGTCCAGTCACAAATTTCAGTTAATACCCCATATGATCGTACTTTTGACAATAAGCATAGGTGTTGTACTGAGTCAAATACTTTTCGGAAATGAAGAGCTTTCAGTATGCGATTTGAGAAAAGTGTGAATTGAATTTCTTATGATCGATGTTTTCAGAAGCTATGCTGGTTGGCATGGCGGAGGTCATTCTGTTCAAGATACCTCATTATGTTTCAGTTCAGAATATGTTCTTAGATTCTACAAGAAATTGATGTCAAGGATAGTGGATGGTAGTTTTGCGGATCACTTCTACTACCATTCTTACAGGCAGGTGTGGCATTTGCTCTTTTCAAAGAACTGGGCATGTTTTCTCAATTTCAGTTCCTGTCTCATTCAGTAGAGACTGGTCACTAACTTTAGTGCCATTAAAACCTTTACATATGACCATAATTTCTTTGGGTTTTGTGAAAGAGCATTTGCTACGGTAGTCACGAAAGGGCTCATGCACTGCTCCCTTGAGAACCAAATTGTTTTCGTTCATATCTCTCTATCTATAACCCTATGCTTTGCTTTACACCTATTACACAGGCTCACAGTGACTGTATACCATAGTGGTTCCCTCCTATTATGTGCTTTTCTGCTAGGAATCTATCTTTCCAGCGAATGGTCAACTATGATTTAAAAATTTGAGACATAGTTCCTCTGTATGCTCCTGTCCTGTGCAGAAAGTTTCAAGTTCGTCACTGAGATATGACATAGCTTTTGTTTGTTTTAGTTATACTTTGTACTTTGGTAATCATTGCTGCCACAACCACATCATTGTCACTATCAGTTTCGATGTGGTGATGTGGACATCTCAAAGAGGTCAGGTCTATTTCTTCCATTAGATACAATATATTTCCATCATGAGTTATATTCCTATCGTTTCTAGGTAGTTTCCAAAGAAGGCATTTAATAATGTTTCACAGGATGTCTTATCATGCCCACCACTAACAAACTGTAATTTTCCTAGTTAATTGTTGGGTGATTAAACTCTTCACCGATGATTACAGCATGATTGGTTAACTTATGTACAAGTAAACAGAGGTTTCCTCTAAAGTTTTCAGTCACATTAGGAGATGAGTCTGGTGGGCGACAGAAGGATCCAGTTATCTTTTTATCGCCACTCCTGATACTAAGTCTTGCCCCAACGATCTTCTCACATGCAGCTTCAACATCTATTCCGGAGGATTTGAGTTTCTTGTTTACTGTTACAAATACACCGTGTCTATTTCCCATTAGCCTATCCTTACGACATACAATTATATTTTCCCTAAAATTCTCACTGCGATCAATTTCAGGTTTCAGCCACCTTTTTGTCTGTAGTATTATGTGAGCTTCACTGCTTTTCAGGAGTGCTTCAAACTCTGGCATTTTGTTGTGAATGCTTTCTCAGTTAACCATTAGGATTTTAATATTCTCTCCTGTGAGTGGTAATTTTTTATCTTACACTGATACTTCTGTGTTTCCTACGTCTATCGTTGTCTGGACGGGATGGGGAGTCACCTAATCTAAAAAACAAAAAACCGGTGTGCACCACACACATGCACTCAGCTACCTGAGTAGCAGCCTACGATGTGTAGTGCACATCTCACCCTATGGTGCAAGTCCAGGTAGTTGCATCCTAGCTTGTCACAGTACCACCAAAGTCTCTAGTTCAGTCCTTCAACTCAACTCAGAACCTAAGGGATTTGATCTGTTCTGGGGACAATGCTGCAAATTGTGAGCTTCGTTGACACTTCATGTCCAAGGCTGGTCTTCTCAACCATCTCTGCCAGTCGTTGGAATGAACCAAGTATGACTTTGGAACCCAGACGACGGGCATCATTTGTTCCAATGTGTGCTACAGTGTACAATTGGTTGCACCCTGTTCCCTCAATGGCTGCTGGAATAGACTCTTCAACATCTTGAATGAAGCCCCCAGGCATATACACTGAGTGCAGCTGCTGCCCTTTCCTGTCTCTTTCTGCCATTTCCGTAAGGAGAAGTATCATTTGCTGTACGTTTGAACTGCCGACAATTAATAGACTTCTACACTTTTGCATTTAACTTCTCTTGACCTCAGCCGAAACAGGTGAAGTGAGTTCCACTGACTCAGTTCCAGTTGCAGTGTAAGACAGCACCTCAAACTTGATGATTAGGGGGATCAGAACAGCACTGTGAGCTCTCCCTGATTCCAATCCACCTTGTACAGGATGTGTAGATGTACCACTGAAACGCCACTCAAAGGCAAATGGACGGGCAATAACAGGCCCCATACTTTCTGCAGAGGAGACAGATCCACAAGAGCAGACAGTGCTTGAGATAGCTTAGGTACTGGTACCACAGGTACGAGTCTCAGGAGCTTTTCCAACACACCGATTTGCAGCAGCTACCAATCGGTTGATGGTAGTCAGGGCAATCTGCAGCTACTTATGAATGTCAAGCAACTTCTTCCATGTCCGAGAAACAGAATTCACAGAAAATTCCGAAGTCGGCTTTTATATATAAATAAAGATGCTTATTGCACGGATTTTTCACTTATCAGTTTCTGTGCATAGTTCTACAGCGGCGTGCCGAAGAAGGGCTCTTCAGCGTGAGTTTATCTCGGTCAAAAACGCTAATATGAGCAGCATCAACAAAGTTCGTCTTCTGCTAGCACCCCTTATGGATACAGGGGATGCTGCTTCTGCCTGTTGCAGCCGAACTATTCTTACGGCGCTCACTAACGTTTTTCCGTCAGTAGGCCAGCTGGAATGACAGGGAGCCATACGGTGTTTCCACAAGCCACTTGACTCACCGGTGCGATGGAGGGGATGTGTACGTGCAAGTGATTAATGCCAGCCAATCATATGAAAGCAGAAACTGATCCGTACCGCAGTGTTAAATATCAACTGCAGGATGGCGCCAGAATCGAAAAGCTTTGTTTACGTCCAAAGGTTCTCGTAATCACTTTTGTTTCCTCAGGTTGATTGTGGGTTTTGAGGTATTTGCTGTAACTGTCTCTGCGCGATTAAGGTCATTATAAAACCCAAACCGCAACAAGGGTGTGATGGAGAACAGAAGAGCAAGACTTTACGGAAAGAAGTTTTCAACTATATCAGAAAAAATATTTCCTGGTTTGTCTACATGTTCCGCCCAAACATTAAACTGCCCGGAGGGAGTAGGTCAGAATTTTACAGTAATTTTTTACATTCTGTTTGCAGTTCGTTTTCCTGTTCCTTACCACTGCTTTTATGAATTAAATTATTTTTCTATTACGCTGAGCCATATCGGGAAGCAAGAATCTTCATTGGCCATTGATTATTTTCCAGAATTGAGTCGTTGACATTGATAACTGTTCATAATAATGTATACAAGTATTGCACGGAAAAATTACACACACGAAGGAAAAAACTTGCTTTAGTTGTACCAAAATGCATCTTAATACTAGAAACAGAGTAGACGTACATACATTTTGCTTATTGGTGTTAATTTCTAATTATTTTACATTTTATTTGAGTAATCTTTAACTGTATAGTAAGTTTTTTTGAGATGGTGTGCGTAAACTTTTTTTTTGCAGTCTGTTCCTCATGCTTCTTTGATGTCTTTTTATGTAATGTATTATATAATTTTAACAGTTAAAATGTGTTGTCTCCCATTTCCCCATCCCCTTCCCATGAAATCTTGGTTGTATTGGCAAACCGATTTCTAGCTCGGCCCGAGGTCTAGGTTATGTTGGATGGTGACAATTTGATTGTGAGTTGGCAAAGCTAATGAATGCGAAAGTAGAAAGTTTGGTTGTAACAAATTAACTGTTAATGAAGCTTAATGCTTACATATAATTTGGTTGAGAGCTGGCAAAGCCAACAAATGTGAAAGTAAAATGAAGGTTGTGGGAACAAATTAGTCGGTAGCGCAGCCCAATATTTACGTCCATGCTATATTGAAAAGTGCAAAGGGGATCAATAGTTAACACTGTTACTGTTTTGTGTTTTCTTTCTAAATGTATTCATTCTCTGGTTCTTGTTTGTGTATAGAGCTATTTGTGGCAGGTTGATGTATGGTTTTTTTCTTGATGTGCACTTACGTTTAGAAAATATATAACTTGCAGGGGACGTTGAGATCCACAGGTCTTTAAAAAATTCCAGGCAGTGGGCTCCCTTGTTCTTTTTCATTATTCGAGGATGACCCAATTTGTAAATTGAAAATTTCTTTTAATGTTTTTCTGTTAGTGGCCTAGAAAATTGCACTGTCACTAGTGACTGAATGATCATATGCATAGGTTTTTATTTTGAGGCAGTTGTTATGACACAGTCTTTGTCTTCTTAATGTTAAGTGTTACTATATGCTGCTCCTACCATTTGTGTTTGGTAAGGTGTCCTAAAACTGATACAAATAAATGATAAACCCAGTCTCTGTAGAAGAAAACCATACATATCACAAATGTTGTGTGTGCTGCCATTTTTTAGGAAGTGTTAGTGATATTTTTTTCTGTTATTTACTTTACTTTCAATGTAACTGCAATAGCTGTGAAAGCATACACAAGTGCGCGTGCAAATGCATGTGCCGTCTACTCTTCGCAGGTGAACTTCCTGTCAGTGATGTAACCGAGAAGTTTCGTGTCATCTGTATTAGGCTTGGCCAAGAATCCAGTGCCACCAAGACTACATAATACCAATGCAGCACATTGTCTTAATTTATTTTAATTTAGTCTACTGTGGACCATTCTTGGGCCATATTGAATTATAAAACTGCCTTATGAAATGCCTAATTGCGGTCTTTCCCACTGGGTAATAATATTATCTTGTCAGTGAATAGTAATATCTGATCTCCACATCCAGTCATGTAGAAATTCTATCGATAAAGAGAAGCTCAAGTGCAGATCCCAGTGTGATTGTGTATTCTAGCTCCTTTTCACACAATATTGCTCTTTGGTCAGGTACAATCTGTTACCTTCTTTTGAAGTAGAGTTGTGTGATTGTCAGACTACAATCAACACCATAGTGTGGAAGTGTCTTAGTGCGGCTTTTCTAAGGCCACAGTGACATTGCTACTTACACTTTTACAATGCTATATCTTCCTTTCTTAAATCCGTGGCGTATATTGTAGAATATGCTACTTAACATGTAAATGGAAAAACTTTTTTTTCAGTGCAGATTCCATCACTTTAGGATGTACAGGAATGATTGATATTGGACTCTAGCATAACATTGTAATCAGGTCGTCTTTTTCTGTAAACTGTTGTTAGAGCTACTGGGGGAAGCATTTGTTTATTACTGTGACTAGCTGATAAATCCAAAATTGCCTGGGTATTCATTTTGCCAATTTTGTATTAGAAATGAGAACAAAAAAATACTGTGTTTGTAGTGTAATATTGAAAAAAATTCAGTTCTATGTATTTGTGAAAACACCTTTAAGATTATGAAACAGTTGCACAAAGAAGTAGGCAGATTGTATCACTTCGTGTATGGCAATACAGTTTTGTAAACATCTCTATGACAATGCCTCTTCATGGCTCTATAAATGGTTATAGTTTTCAACTATAGCTGTTTGTGATTCACAGTTGAAACCTGTTGAAAACACTGTCAGATGTCAGGAATTTCCTTACTTTGACTTGGCTGTAGGAGTGTCTTAGTAGGAAAGAATAAATTAATTAAAACTGTGTATGATGCGGCATTTTTCATGTATCTCAGTGTTTGTAACGTCATATGTCTTGAACTATGTGTCTTATAATGATACATTGTGTAGATATATTCAGCAGCAAATGTGGATACTGTATCCAAATTATGTTGCAAATAGTTAGTAGCAAGGAAGCAATAAATTTAAACATCGTGCACAATGCAGCATTTTTTCACGCATTTTAGTGTTTATGGCACCATTTCTCCTGAAGTATGTGTGGTACCATGATATAATTTTGTTGGTGCATTTAACAGCATACATAGATACTGTCTGCGAAATTTATTGCGAATAATGTTAGTAGCAGAGAAGTAATAAATTTAAATGTTATATATGATATGGCAACTTTTTGTGCACCTTGTTTATGATGCCTTACCTCCTGAACTATGGTAGGTAGGTGGCACTTGCCCTCACAGTGATTGCTACCTGGCCGTTAGGGATGTATGTAGCCTACCAAGTTCTGTTGAAATTGGTCCAGTGGTTCAAAAGGAGCAGTGGAACATACATACATCCATTTTTATAATGTGTAGTTTATTGGTTTTGGAATTTCAAAAGTAATTTTCTTCAGGACAGCACGTGAGACACCATAGGTATCTGGACTCTTCAAAGGCTTTTAAGTTTTCACAGTGCTAATGATAGTTTTATGGTGCTCTTTCTCCCATTCACTAATGGAACAATGGTATAGACCTGCTTGTCTTATGCCCATTGACTAGATCCCAAGCTCCTTTGCATGGCTTGTGGGCCTTTTCAGTGCAACTGAATCCTTTGTAGCCTCTTTACTCTACCTGTTGTACATTCCTTTTGCTTGTAAAGAATGCAACAACACGTATTCCTTATACTGAACTCTGTTGCCACTTTGAGGTGTTCATTTATTATTGGTGCAATGCATTTTTTTAACTAGTTTAAGAATGTACTGTGATTTTTGTTTGGTTACTTTTTGTCTTGAAATTTGCTCATAGGATCTTTCTTAGGGAATAGTGGGAAATGCTTAAAAATTTAGCCCTGAGGACATTGAATACTTGTTCTCCCTTAAGTTTCTTGTTGCCAGTTAACAAATGTGATACAGGTTTCAGATGATATACTTTCTCCTTTTTAATGATTCTGCTGCCGAACACCTACTTTAAACACCGAGAAATATTTGTTAAATTAATTACAGAATTTATACTTGGCATTGTAATGAATGGTTGGCTCCACTATACTTATCCTATTACTCCAAGTAGTTTGACAAATAATAACAATTTCAATACGGACATCTCTTGTCAAAATGTTCTTGTGGGTTAAATGAAGAGACATGAAATGTATCACATGTGGTTGTAAAATGATTATACAATTGATTTGTATGAGCACGCTGAGTAAGTGTGTCAATGTTTCTTAATTAAATCGTTGGAGATGGTAGGTGGACCAATGTTTATTCGCACATTGGTATATTTATAAGTATTCTGGACTTTTACCGCCCATCCCATATATTAAATCAACACAGTACCTTGTTGGGTTAATTTCCTTGACAAAAAAATTATTGATTGCATACACTGTCACACCACCAGAAAGAGCTGTTTCTGGTACTATGCACTCAGTGTCTGTGCACTTGTTATGTGTGTGTGTGTGGTATTCACCTTCTGCTTTCACCAGTCAGTACTGAAAAACACAACACACATGCTTTCAGTTCCTTAACAACGAATGGTAACACAAGCTTTGATCTCAGACACTGAACATCTAGACTGGCAGTTAGTATAAGTGCATTTAATTGTGTATCCATGGTACATTACTAGGATACTGGGCATCTTCCAGAATAAAAAGTGATGAACCACAACATTTCTTGGCTATATTGTATTCAATATTATTTTGTCCTGTAGGTCCACACCAGTCTTGAAACTGTTGTTATCATCCTTTGTCTTAACTTCAGAATTCAGAATTACATGCAGAAAATTTGTGGATAGTGAACAACCTGAACTCTTTGAAATGGATGTTAAGTAGTTGGTGTCTCGTGTTCTTGGCTGTGTGTTTTAGTTGCAGATGTCATTCATGTTTGATTTACAATATTCCATTTGGTGCTTCTGGATGGAAGCTTGGATTCTGTTGTTTGCTAGACCTGCGTAGGCCCAGAGGAGATGGCAAGAGTGTTGAAGATAGTGATACTGCATCTTGCTTTGACCTTTGATAGCACTACTGGCACTTTGTTTTTTAAATGCAGGGTATGGTGACAGCATGAACTGTATCCTAGCTTGACGTGTAGGTTATATTGGAATATGACAGTTTGGGTATGAGTTAACAAAGCCAACAAATGTACCGTGGTTAAAAGTTTCATATTTATTTATTATTTTTATGACACTGATGTGTAGCATAGCCTGAGGCCTCCTTTAGGCTATGAGGTGAGAACTTGGTTGTAAGTTGTTATATGTTTGAAGGCATATCAAAACATCGGCTAGTGTGGAGAACAAACCATATGAGATAGAACTAACAGAAACAAAGAAGTGTTTATGAAAGTATATTTACAATGTTTTATCTTCATTCAACTGGAAGATGTGTCAGAAGTTCTGGCTTTAAGAGAGAATTAGTTGGGCATTGTAGACAATAGTATATGACAAACCTAGGAAAACTGACAAAACGGATTTCATTATTTATAATTCACTCCCACCTCTCCCCCCACCCACAACCCCACCTCTGCCCCTTACATCCCCCCCTCTCTGCACACCCCTCGCCGTGTGTGTGTGTGTGTGTGTGTGTGTGTGTGTGTGTGTGAGAGAGGGAGAGGGAGAGGGAGAGGGAGAGGGAGAGGGAGAGGGAGGGGGGGGGGAGTGGGAGATGAAGGTGCACACTATATTTATATTGTGTGAACCACTTGCTGCAGATGATGACTAGAAAGACATTTTTATTATTCTTTGGTTAAGTGGCTTAGTTGTAACATAGTCATTCTTTACGATTTTTAGTTTTAACAGATCTGTTAGGATTCGATTATCAAGTTGTTGAAAAGTTTTAGAGATAAATAGTTATTGTGCGTACAATCACCTTTCTGTGTAGTAGGAAGAGCACAATGAGCTATATCTTTTAGATGGTGACCTCGGAAAACCAAGACAAATTGGTAAATTTGAGCACAGCACTTCATGTTATGGATCCAAACGCCTTCAGATAGAACAGAAAGTTTCACAGCTGCAGGGAGATTTGGAGAAACAAATTAAAGACTTGCAAATGAAAATTACAGTACAGGATGACAAGAGTTCCCACCTATAGGGGGCATCGGCAGCAGCGGGTGGAGCAGTGACGCATAAAGCAGTTGCTGGCCCACCAATGAAGCCACAAATACCTAAGCTCCTACTGGAGGAGACAGTTTAGATTTAGAATTCACACAGAACATCATTACAGAAAATTACACTTAATTTTGCAGTGGCTGTCAATAGCCTGGATGCAAGAGCAATAGAGACAGTGTCCAATGTTAAAATTAAAACTGCCCACACAAAACTTGTACCAACTCTTGAGAGACACAATAAGACAACACCTATGCAAAACCACAAATCAACAGACGCAGCAGTTCCTGCAGCCCAGAAGTTTTGGCGGCATCTCCGAAGTATGGTAGAGGAGGAAGACAATGCCGAATGGCACATTAAGGCATGTATGGCTCACACAGCTGCCACTGTAGCTAAAAACAACGGTAGTCGCATGTAGCACTGATATCAATGCTGTGCTGTCGGTGGCAGAGAAAATATGTGCAATAGAAGGACAAGAAGGCACATTCGTGACAATGGAAGATGGAGGCTGCAGGTGTAAGGCAAGTACCGAGAGTGAACGTAGACTTGCAACTCCATGATCTAAGCTACAGACTCATACAATGCAGAAGCAGCTGTCAACACTAGAGGTGAAGATACTTGGTTTCCCTGGATGACAGAGCCAGACACCGTGGGAATGAGATGAACAGATATGTTGCTACCACAAATAGTTTGCTCACTTTGCCTTGCCCTTTCCCAGATGAGTTCAGCAACCTGCAATAGGCACAGTAGGCCACATGTTTTCCGAAAGTCGCCAAGATACAAATGAAAAATCAACCCCCACAACTATAGTAGCTGAGAGTGAAGTTGTAGGAGATGAACAGGGTTCTGCACCAGTGATTGGACTGATTACGTGTGACAGTTTATCCAGGAGTGAACAGACAAAGAAAAATGTTTGCCCATTCACTTTGTTCCAGTGCCTGTGCATGATAGGCTGGGAGACCCTGTGGGGATTATTGTACATTAAACACAAGGACAAACCTGGACCACTATGCTGTTTCCAATCTACGTGTTAGCCGAAATCATTTTTTTCAGTGTAGTAAATTGTAAAAAGGCCTATAACCAGATTCTGGGGGCTGAAGTAGACATTCTCAGGGCTGCCATCATAACACCTTTCGGTCTCTTAGAGTTTTGCTGCGTGCCACTCAGTCTAAAAAACGCAGCCCGGTCTTGGCAGAGATTCATTGATGAGGTACTGAGGAGACTAAATTTCTGTTTTACATACACGGACAGTATATTGATATTTTCATAAACGCCCAGATTACATGAAGACCACCACAAGACAGTGTTTCAGAAAATCCGGATGTTGTTGTTGTTGTTGTTGTTGTTGTGGTCTTCAGTCCAGAGACTGGTTTGATTCAGCTCTCCATGATACTCTACCCTGTGCAAGATTCTTAATCTCCCGGTACCTACTGCAACCTACATCCTTCTGAATCTGTTTAGTGTATTCATCTCTTGGTCTCCCTCTATGATTTTTACCCTCCATGCTGCCCTCCAATACTAAATTGGTGATCCCATGAACTAGAAATAAACAAAGCTAAGTGTGTCCTCCGGCAGAAGCAAATCTGATTCTTAGGGCATGAAGCGTCAGTGTTGGGGATATGTCCTCTCAAAGAACAAGTTGAGGCCATTAAAAAATCCTGTCGCCAACATGTTACTGTCAGTTTAGGAGGTTCCTGGGGATCATCAGCTTTCACAAGACGCCATTTACCTGGGGCGGAGAAGATGCAGGAATTACTCATGGACGCGCTGGCGGGTAACAAGCACACTGATTTTGTAATGCATCTTTGGTGGTTGTAGTGGACACCAGACAGTCTGCAATCGTTGTTGCCCTGTATTAAAAAGTTGAGAGTAGTTGCGAAACCTTCAGGGTTTTTCTCAAAAAATCTTTCAAAAGCACAAGCTGAGTGGTGTGCGTATGATAGGGAGCTGCTGACCATTTATGAAGCTATCCATTACTTCTGCCCTTGTGTCGAAGCTCACTCTTTTACTGTTTCTACCAACCATAAGCCGATGACCTTCATCTCTAAGGAGAGGAAAGAAGGTTATTCCGCACAACAATTCCACGAGCTGGAATTCATTGGGTAGTTTACCATTGATATTCAGCACGAAAGGGACAGATAATATAGTGGCACATTTTTTCCTAATAGTTGTTGCAATTTATGAATTGTGAGATTACAATCAGCTAAGAAAAGAGCAAGCCACTGATGAACAGCTACAGCAGTTATTACAGGACACCTCAACACCCCTTAAACTCAAGCAAGTAAGAATATTAGGGAAGAAGGCACTTAATTTGGTGCGACATGTCCAAACACCATCTGACACCATTCGGTCCCATGAGGATGCGATGCTTGGTGTCTGACAGCACTTGCAACCTCGCACTTCCAGGTGCTAACACAACTATCAGATTGTTGACAGAGAAATTTGTGTGGTCTGATGTAAAAGAAGTTGCCACATGTGATTGCGGACATGCCCATCCAGTCAAAGGTGTAAAGTTGGTAGACATGCATAAGACTGTAGGAGACTTTCTGGAAACAGCAAATCAGTTCTTCCATGTGCACACAGGTCTTGTAGGTACATAGCTACCACCTGAGGGATACTGATCTTTGTTCATAGCGGTTGACAGATATACGTGATGGTCAGAGGCAGTATCTGTCAGTGAGAGATTGGTGGAGACTACAGCAAGGGCCTTCTTGAACACATGGGTGTCACAATTCGGGTATCACCTGTGATAAAGGATGATACACTCCTGGAAATGGAAAAAAGAACACATTGACACCGGTGTGTCAGACCCACCATACTTGCTCCGGACACTGCGAGAGGGCTGTACAAGCAATGATCACACGCACGGCACAGCGGACACACCAGGAACCGCGGTGTTGGCCGTCGAATGGCGCTAGCTGCGCAGCATTTGTGCACCGCCGCTGTCAGTGTCAGCCAGTTTGCTGTGGCATACGGAGCTCCATCGCAGTCTTTAACACTGGTAGCACGCCGCGACAGCGTGGACGTGAACCGTATGTGCAATTGACGGACTTTGAGCGAGGGCGTATAGTGGGCATGCGGGAGGCCGGGTGGACGTACCGCCGAATTGCTCAACACGTGGGGCGTGAGGTCTCCACAGTACATCGATGTTGTTGCCAGTGGTCGGCGGAAGGTGCACGTGTCCGTCGACCTGGGACCGAACCGCAGCGACGCACGGATGCACGCCAAGACCGTAGGATTCTATGCAGTGCCGTAGGGGACCGCACCGCCACTTCCCAGCAAATTAGGGACCCTGTTGCTCCTGGGGTATCGGCGAGGACCATTCGCAACCGTCTCCATGAAGCTGGGCTACGGTCCCGCACACCGTTAGGCCGTCTTCCGCTCACGCCCCAACATCGTGCAGCCCACCTCCAGTGGTGTCGCGACAGGCGTGAATGGAGGGACGAATGGAGACGTGTCGTCTTCAGCGATGAGAGTCGCTTCTGCCTTGGTGCCAATGATGGTCGTATGCATGTTTGGCGCCGTGCAGGTGAGCGCCACAATCAGGACTGCATACGACCGAGGCACACAGGGCCAACACCCGGCATCATGGTGTGGGGAGCGATCTCCTACACTGGCCGTACACCACTGGTGATCGTCGAGGGGACACTGAATAGTGCACGGTACATCCAAACCGTCATCGAACCCATCGTTCTACCATTCCTAGACCGGCAAGGGAACTTGCTGTTCCAACAGGACAATGCACGTCCGCATGTATCCCGTGCCACCCAACGTGCTCTAGAAGGTGTAAGTCAACTACCCTGGCCAGCAAGATCTCCGGATCTGTCCCCCATTGAGCATGTTTGGGACTGGATGAAGCGTCGTCTCACGCGGTCTGCACGTCCAGCACGAATGCTGGTCCAACTGAGGCGCCAGGTGGAAGTGGCATGGCAAGCCGTTCCACAGGACTACATCCAGCATCTCTACGATCGTCTCTATGGGAGAATAGCAGCCTGCATTGCTGCGAAAGGTGGATATACACTGTACTAGTGCCGACATTTTGCATGCTCTGTTGCCTGTGTCTATGTGCCTGTGGTTCTGTCAGTGTGATCATGTGATGTATCTGACCCCAGGAATGTGTCAATAAAGTTTCCCCTTCCTGGGACAATGAATTCACGGTGTTCTTATTTCAATTTCCAGGAGTGTAGTGTGGATCAGTGGGGAAACATTGTATATGCTACAGCAGATTAAGGACACGCAAACCTACACAGCACCCTTCCACAGCCTCATGGCATGGAGAAAGAAAAGTGTTGGTACAGAAGGACATTGTAACATGTTACGTTACAAACAGATATAGTATGCATGCTGTTACAATCACCTTATTTGGGTCCTTTCTGGATAGCACAACGAACATACAGTATATTTAGCATACAAGGATAAGCTGCTGATGGTGTTATGGGAACGAGTGATGCCAGCCTACGTGTTCAGTCCAGAAGCACCTGTACAGCAACAAGGTCAAGGAACAGCTACACCACGTACAGCAGCTGAACCTGAAGTGGGAAATGGGGAACCAACAGCAGCACAACTGGTGAGTTTAGAACAACAACAACAACAAATGTTAGTGAATTTCACAAGTGCTGGTTGGTCGGTTTGTCATAAGGACCCGCACATACCAGGAGCTCCACTCTACTGCAGAGGGGCTGTTTGGGAAGTGCCTGCTATGGACAATGACTAGAAAGACATTTATATTGTTCTTTGGTTGGGCAGCTGAGTTGTAACAAAGTTTTTGTTTGCCGATTTTAGTTTTCACAGTTCTCTGTTACTGATTCCATTGTGAAATTGCTGAACTGAATTTTTGAGGGAAATATATGAAGGGCTCCGAGAGATATAGTCATAAGCCACAACTTTCACGAAATTGAGTTTTTCATGTTGCGGCATTCTTAACAATGTCTTCTTCATAATGTGTTGAAAAAGTTCCATGTTACTGCAACAGATGGGAGGCTGTGATGGAGTGCAGTTCTATGCTGTACCATCTGGTGGTAGTTTCAGAAGATATATAGTCACAAGCCACGGCAAAATGGCAGGTGGGTCAGGAACGTCTGAAGCGTCTTTGGGTCAATAATGCATATTTGACACAGACAGTAGTGGAAGTGAAGAGCTTTACCCTTTGGATCCTGACAGTGATGAATCTTGGCATCCATCGACCAGCAGTTCCAGCTCAGATGATGTTTTGGTAAGTATATAAAACGGTTTATTTCTGGTGATTAATTTCCTGTGGCTTGTGACTTTGTTCCTCTCAACATTGACAACGCATTTGCCAGCTATCCTGTGTGTTAATGATGAAACTTGATGGGAACATTTATATTACTGCTTAGTGATGCAGTAATGTAGTTTCAAAGGCAAAAGATGTATAAAAAATATTTTCTCATTAATGTGATTTTAACGAAATTTAATGTTTTGTGTGGCTTATGACTATATCTCACGCAAATTCTTAGACTATTTTGCTCTTCATATTATAGCTTGAAATAAGTAGAATAAATGAAGAATCAACCGAAAAACCAAAGCCTTCACGAAAAAGAAAGCGAAATATTGATCAGTGGAAGAAAAATAAAGCAAAACGTCGACGAAATGCTGGTCAGCAGTATAAGTCTTTAAAAACCCACAAGACTGTTCAGGCTGCTACTATAGGAAGTCCCTGTACTTGTTTAAATAAATGCTTCACAAAACTACTTGGAGAGAAAGAAAACGATTTTCATTCATTTTGGGACATAGGAAACTTTAATGCCCAGAATACTCACCTGATGAGCTGTATGAAAATAGAACCAAAAAAGCGGAGGTTTGTTCACTATTTAAATAAAAATGGTTTAATATTTTGTATATTTATTTCATTTTGTCATATTTGTCATAATTTCTTTCAAAGCTATCCAAAAAAGACTTCGAAGAAAGTATCATCCAGGGATGTTACATTTTCTTGTAATGTGAGGGTATGCGGAATAGAAGTCATGATCTGCAAGGAAGCTTTCCTAAGGGTTCATGGCTTGCAGATACATGCACGAAGAGTGAGGAATTTGCAACATCAAATGAAGCAGGGATTTGCAGTGCCAAAAGAAGATGGAAGAGGTTTGTATGTTACTCTGTGCTATAAGTTAGGGATGTGCTCAAACTGAGTACTATACAAATATTTCAAATAGGAAGAGGATATAAGCTCATCTTTCTTTTCTTTCATGAAAACATGGAAACTACCCACATAAATTTCAAGACGAAGCTGTACAAAGTGTTAGAGAATTTCTTAATGCCATACCGAAATATAACAGTCATTACAGTAGGCAACAGAACCCAAATAAAGTGTATTTGGATTGTGATCTCACAACTGCTTCCTTATTTTGAGATAAATACTCAGAATACTGCAAGGAAAAGCAGGTTCCTGCAATATCTGAAAGTAAATTCAGAGAAATTTTCATATCTGAATTTAACATAGGCTTCAAACTACCAAAAAGTGACACCTGTTCAAAATGTGATGATTTTCTAATTGCAATTAATAACCCAGAATTATGTGCAGAAGTCACAGAAAAGAAACAACAATATGAACTGCATCTCAAAAAGGCTGACAGAGGACAAAATATGATTGCATCTTTAACTGCTCTGGCTAAAGAAAATTCGAAAGAGCATCATGTGATAGCAATGGATATGCAGCAAATGTTCCCCACACCTTAACTAACAGTTGGTCCAGCATTTTACAAGAGAAAAATATGGACATACAACTATGGTATCCATGACTGTGGATCAAATAAGGGTTATATGTTCCTGTGAAGCGAGAAAGATGGAGGACGGGGTTCAGATGAGATTGGGAGCTGCTTATTTAAGTACTTGGAGATAACTAATCCTCGGACAAAACATCTCCACATGATCACAAACAACTGCAAGGGTCAGGCAAAGAATTGGACTATTATTGCTTTGGAAAGGTCCCTTGTTGCTACCAAAAGATTTGATTCTGTCCAGCATTACTTCCCTGTGGTAGGTCACTCCAAGCTACCTTGTGTTCGTGATTTTGGTCACATTGAACGGTATGCAAGAAACAGACGTCCAATAGTGTACACTCCAGATGAATGGGCAGAAGTAATAAAATCTGCGAGTCCAAAACATTTCATTGTAACTAAAATGTAAAGAGAAGACTTCAGAAGTTTGGAAAGCCTGAAGACATTGATCTCAAAACATACAGAATCCATGTCTGGAGATCCCCACTATTTCAGTGAAGCTACTCAATTTAAGTTTGAGTCTGAAGATCTCTTCAAGCTAAGTGTAAAGCACTCTTATTCAGACATAGGAGCTTTCATGTCAGTGGATATTCGTGTCAAAAAGAAAGGAAGGCTAGTCGAACCAAATCCATATCAGCTACCAATAAAGTACAGAAAGCCACTACGAATTAACCAGAAAAAAATTGATGATGTACTGTCTCTTGTGCCATACATACCTGCAGCAAATCAAGATTTCTTTCGGTCATGTACTGTAAATAACATGTACAATGATGAGGTAGAGGAACTTCCTTGATGCAACTGTGTCAATGAAAAAGTGATTTATACATCTCAGATATCTGATATGTATATATTATTGTGTAAAAATTATATTTTCTGCTTAGTTAAAATAAATCCTTACAAATTCATACTTTATGTTTTAAACAATTTTTTGGGAGATATAGTCATAAGCCACCATTGACTACATCTTAATTAGAATCATTCTAAAATTAATATTTTATAGCATGCAGAGAGTTGACTATTTAACAACATGCTTCGCAAGTACTAAGCAAGTGTTTGCAGTAGAAATAAAGTTTCAATTCTGTATTAAACATTTTCAGACCTCCGTGGAACTTTAAACTCGCTGTATTTCAAAACTAGTTCGATGTGGCTTATGACTATATCTCTCCAACCCCTTCATACAGTAGTGGTGTTCACAATCGCCTTTACATGCAGTAGAGAGATCCAAATGAGCTATATCTATAACATAAATACTCTGCATGTATTGTGAACTACATAGTGGAAGATACTTTTTACTGTCATTTGTTTATTAAGCAGAGGAAACAATATTTAACATTCCATTGAGTTCGTTAGACTGAATAGTAGTTCTGAATTTATAAGAACAAAGGATAGAATTTTGTTGCCCCTACGTTTAAGGAGCTACCCCAGCATTTGACTTAAGTATTTACTTAAACCTATATGAGAATGGATGGGCAGGGTTTGAAGCCAAGCCCTCCATTTGGTCAAATATCTATTCTTTAACTTTCCTGAATAGTGTTTGGGAAAGGGTAACTGTGTTTTAGAAAGATTCTCATGTAATATCTCTGAGCATCCCTAACATTCTCCTTTTGTCTGATCTGGCAGTTAAAAATAAAGCAGCATGTCTAAGAATTGCTTTGGCAACATACTATAAACTAACGTGATGACGGTGCCATATGCTCAGGATGTTCTGAAGACTGTATTACATAAGAATCTTGAATGGTGTCATTGCATCTACATTGCTGTTTTCCTGTCTAATTTGTCAATTTTCCATCCCTACAGTTGGTTTTGAGTACTTCATCTTATGTAATATACCTTTGTTGCAAGGAGTATGAGTGTCGGGGCTTGACAGAGGTAAAGAAGAATTGTGTTCAAAACAAGGGAGAAGGGATAGATGACAATCCTGTGTAAAATTTTTTTGTTCACCAAGAAAAAGTTGTCATAATATAAAATGGCACAAAGTATTTGAAGCCCTCAGAAAAATACATGAATACTACAGGGAAAGACAGGTATCAGGTGGTTAATATGAAAGTGCAGTTACTCACAGAGGTCCAATATGTGCTGTAATTATCATACATCAGCGAAACTTTGTAGATGTTGTAATGATTTTGAAAAAAACTAGTTCCAATTTTAGCCACCAGTTGCAAATCTGGCACTGCAAATGCAAGAAAGATGTATATAAATGTTTCCATATGTAATGGATTAGGAACAATACATGGGCAGAAAAGGTCAAATAAGTGAGTAAAGGATAACATTGATTTTACTGTTAACTGCCGCTTGAACAGTTTGTTCAGTATGAGCATTGGAGGTGTTGATGAGGTGCTGCATCCATAAAATAACTTGATCAACAGTTGCTCACAGCAGTTCTGGCGGAGTCTGAGCAATGTGTTTCTTCTTACTGGCCTGAATGTGTCCCTGGTAAATGGATTCTTTTCATTATCGCCAGAGCCAAAAGTCACATGGATCCAGATAACGTAATCTTGCTGTCCATGCATCTGGAAAACCTCCAGAGGTAACATGTCCATGGAGAGTTGCATTGAGAAGATCTTTCACTGGGCAAGTGACACGAGGTGTTGCCCCAGTATTGCATAAAAACAGTGAGTTCCTCACATTTTCACTCTTCTAAAGGAGGAATCATGTCCTGTACAAGGAGGTGTCGATAACATGCAGACATCACAGCACATCTGACAGGCCCTCTGGATGTATTCTCTTCAAAGAAGAATGGACCAAGAATAAAGGTGCTTGTAAATCCACAGCAGTCAGTCACGTAAGGCGAATGCAATAGCTCTTCACGCACAACATGTGCTTTAACAGTACCCCCAGTCCGGCAGTTCTATCCGTTCACTGCACTGTGGAGTGTATAAAGTGCCTCGTTACTCCATTGTTGAGTCACATGTCATCTACTTCATTCTGTGCTAGTAACCGAAGAGCAAATTCAGATTGTTGGTGTGGATAGTGGGGTTTCAGTTGCTGCACCATCTGAATCTTGTATGGGTACCAGTGTAAAATAGACTGCAAAACTTTCTGTGCTGTTGACTAGGGGTTGGACAATTCTTGTGGCATTGCACAAGCACTAGCACATGCTGCCTGATCAGTTACAGCAACAGCAACTGTGTCCTTAACTTCCACTGGGATAGGATGGATACCTCTTCCAGGTGCCACACAAAGCTTGCCGTGTTTTTGATTTCATAATCTTCTTTAAACCCTGTAGTGACATTAGGCCTCTCCTCAACCCTTGTCAGTGATACTCTCCCTGTGCAGCACTGTAATTGCTGCCAAATACAGAAAACAGTTTCCCGAACAGTGCACAGTTTCTTTTCTTGATAGCCACACTGTTCACTCATGTGATGGCCTGTCATATGACAGTGTGGGTGTCACATTGTCATACAAACAGTGTACAGTGCCAGATTTGCAGCTAGTGGCCACAATTGGACCTAATTTATTTCCCAGCATAAATAGATTCTGCATTAATGCATTAACATATCAGCATATGTACCAAGTTTCTCTGGCATGTGATAATTCAGCCCATACTGCAACAGTACCATTTTGTTTGCACTCTGCGCTTATATGTTTATCTTTGCTATATACATCTTATCTGTGACTAGCGCAGTAGTGGTGACTTTGATGATATCTTTGACGCATGTACTTCCAATCCTCAGCAGCTTTGTATCACGTGACTCTCCGTATAAATAGGCACGCGCAAACGCTATAAACTCAGTCTCCGACTCGCCTTGAAGATGGCTGGGAGGTTTCTAGCCGAAATATCGTAAGAAGAATTGTCGCTGTCCCGAGTGCACGCCCGAAAGATGATGGAACATTATGTCCGCCGGGAAAACTTCAAGAATCACATCGCAGTCCTCTTCGGGGAGGAGATGACTTTAAATGTCCGGAGGTTGGTCAAGGTATGAACTTTAAGAGCAAGACTATTGAGTTCCTTGAGCTTTTTACAAAGATGGCGGAGCTATGATATTATACCTAAATTTGCGAAAGTGGTACATTTTATCAAGACTGTTGCAGATAATAAGATTACTCGTAAAGCGAGTTTGGCATTGGTTAAGGAGAGAATTAGATATACTCGCAGGAAGTTGGATTTGATCTCAGCAGAGTTGTATCATTTACATCTGAAGATAGCAGCTAAACTCCCACCTATTTCTTGGGAATGGACTGATGGCGTAACATGGGAAAAATCGGACTGGACTCGTCAAGATTCCACTGCAAGACAAGTGGCGAAATTCGACAGTCTGACTACTCAGTCGCAGCCAGATGTGTGTGTTAAATCTTCTGTTTTTAATTTTACAAATAAGGACTTGGACAATGTGACTATGTCAGTTTTAGAAAAGGGTCTGAACTTCGCTCCCACGCCAAAGCCCCTGCCGTTAACATCTTTTATCTCAGGTATTGAAGAAGCTGTCCGAAAGTTACCTGGTGATTCCGCCGAAGAAATAAGACCTGAAGTGTGCCGAACTCTTACAAGATCTCGTCCACAAAAAAGCAACTTATCCTCAGTTCAGAGAGCTGCACTCCGTAATCTCCGGAATGATTCCCAGTCTTTGGTCCTTCTTGCAGACAAGGGTAATGCCACAGTTTTGCTTCCGAGAGACGTCTATATTGAGAAGATGCACAACTTACTGGATGAGTCTGCATACCATAAGATTGACAAGGACCCCACATCTCGGGTTGAGAGGAAAACTGCATTCCTTCTGAACTGCAGTTCTCTGCCTAAAGAAGTCGCCAACAAACTGAAGTGACACAGCTCTGTGCCGCCGCCCCCCCCCCCCCCCCCCCCCCCCCCCCCAGATTATATGGACTTCCCAAGGTACACAAAATTCTACGAACGTCCAGTTCAGAAGAAACTGAAAATCTTAATCCATGTTTGGAGCAGATTTTTAAAAGTGCTGACTTTTCAACCAATAGTTAGCAATATAGGTGCACCAACGTACTCATTGGCAAAATATTTAGCCTCTCTGTTGAGACTCGTCGGATTTTATCAGTAGGTTGAAAGGTCTGAAGTTCAATAGCACAGATTTATTAGTTAGTTTTAACGTTCTCTCGTTGTTCACCAAAGTACCTCTGGCTGACTCCCTGTATCTCATTAGCAGCAAGTTTGAGGATGATATAACAGCTTTGTTTAAGCATGCATTAACCTCCACTTATTTTTTATTTGATGAACAATATTATGAACAAATTGACGGTGTCGCTGTGGGGAGCCCTCTCTCTCCCCTGGTGGCTAATTTGTTTATGGAGGATTTTGAAGAGAGAGCCCTCAATCAGCAGTATTAAAACCGACGGTCTTCTGGAGATACGTGGATGACACTTTCATAGTGTGGCCCCACGGAGAGGAGAAACTGATAGAGTTTTTGGAACATCTCAATCCCATTCACGGAAACATCAAGTTCACTATGGAGCGAGAGAAGAATGGATGTGCTGGTTTGCCGGAAAGAACATGGATCTCTAGGTCATTGCGTATACCGTAAGCCCACACACACAGACCTGTATTTGCAGGCGTCTAGCTGCCACCATCCGTCGCAAATTATGAGTGTTCTGAAAACTTTGGTCCACAGGGCTCATGTAGTGTCTGATGTTGACAGCCTGCAGGATGAGCTTGTACACTTGGAGGCAGTTTTTAGGAGAAATGGCTATTTGCAACAGCAGATTAAGAAAGCCCTGCAAATAAAAACTGCAGAAAAATCACAGGAAAAGGATGAGGAAGTGGAAAGGGAAGTGAAATCTACAGCCTTTCTTCCATACGTGGGTAATGTTTCTTCTAAAATCACTAGAATCTTGAAGAAACATAAAGTGGATGTGATATTCCGCCCACCAGCAAAGACTGCAGCCTTGTTGGAATCCATTAAGGATGATCTGCTCTTGCGAAAAGCGGGAGTTTATGAAATCCCTTGCGAGTGTGGCAGACGTTACATAGGGCAAACCACGCGCACTGTACAGGAACGATGCGTTGAACACCAGTGGTACACACGTCTTCTTCAGTCCAACAAATCAGCAGTTGCCGAACATTGCATTTCTACTGGCCATGCCATGGATAATAAAGATGTTAAGATTTTAACTACTGCCTCATCTTTCTGGGACTCAGTTGTTAAGGAAGCTGTAGAAATACAACTAGCCGACAACCTGCTAAACCATGATGAAGGATTTCATCTTGACAATGCTTGGAAACCGCTTATTTCACACCTTATTTCGGAAAGAATTTCTGCATCTTCACTTCCGACAGATGTTACCACTTTTAAAGATTAATTATTTATTTACAAGCACGGTGGATCCGCAGCAGTACTATTTTGTTTGCACTCTGCGCTTATATGTTTATCTTTGCTCTATACATCTTATCTATGACTAGCGCAGTAGTGGCGACTTTGATATCTTTGACGCATGCGCTTCCAATCCTCAGCAGCTTTGTATCACGTGACTCTTCATATAAATAGGCACGCGCAAACGCTATGAACTCAATCTCCGACTCGCCTTGAAGATGGCTGGGAGGTTTCTAGCCAAAAATATCGCAAGAAGAATTGTCGCTGTCCCGAGTGCACGCCCGAAAGATGATAGAACATTATGTCCGCCGGGAAAACTTCAAGAATCACAACTTCACTAGTGTGTAGATGGGGAGTAGACAGAGCTTGTTGTAAATCGAATGCTATCACTTTCACAGAACTGTGGTCTATAGAATAAGCTGTAACTGTCTTTAGATTATTATGTGCTTGTTGCGCTTTTAATTGATGCAGATCTAACTCTTTTTGTATGTTAGCTTTTTCAACATCTTCCTCCGCATGTGAAAGTTTTATGCGCAATGAATCGCACACCTTGCATGTGTCTGTAGATGGTGAGGAAAAAGAGAGGTTGAATTTTGTATTTAAAATATCCCTGTAAATATACTCACTAACAATATCTTCAGGATTATGTTCCTTTTTCATCCAGGTAACATAAAGTTTATACATCATAGCTGCATTTAGACCTTCAGGCAAATATTTTCTGTTTGGAGCAGAAGCTCTCGAATAATGACTTTCACACCATGGAAAACTATTAATATGATGTACAACTAAATTGGACTGATGATCACTAATTTTATTGGGTCTATTTCCATGTCTTCCACGACCATCTTGTTTTGGTGTTCCCTCAGTCTGTTTCTGTTAAACTGCCCTCGAAAGTCTACCGTTACTGAGTCCAATCAAAGATATGAATGCCTGTTTGCAAACTCTTTTTATCACTACCATGTAACAAAAGACAATACTCATTGGTGTATTGTCTCCTGCTCTCATTTCCTTTTGCTCCATATCTTTTCTTCACTAGGTTTACTTTCATACACCCACTAATATACGCATTTTGTAAACGAAAGTCACACGTATTCCAAAACCTTTTGAATACTGTTTCACGTTGTTCTTCACTGAAACATGTGTAACACTTATGTTGACAACCACTTGGTGGGCCTTGTTTATGTTTGTGGACTTCCTTGCCTGTTCTCCCTACATATTCTTCTCCTGCATTTCTTTTCTTCTTCTTTATATTCCTGTCCCAGGAGTGTATACACCTTGTCCTTTTCCTCCCACAGTTTTCCACTGTTTCTTCATTATAGTCATTGCTTGAGACATCACTCTTGCCCTGAATGTCAGCCGTACTCGATGTTATTACACGTGATCCAGATACTGACCCCTCATTGGCTGTTTGAGGTTGGACCAATGTTGCACTCAAACAAAATGGAAGTTCGAGGGAAGAAATTAGTGGCTTCTAAACAATATGTACAAGGTGATATTGGTGTATGCCACACGATAGAAAGGTAGTTCACCTCACTAGACAACAGGTGGCACCAGTATCTCATTTTCCATATCGGAGAGGGTTAGACCACTGTTGCTCCGACCCCCTCAATTGGCCCCTCTTCCTGTAGTTTGGTAGGTGTGAATATTCGTGTAAGATGTGTGAATATTCGTGTAAGATGTGTTAGTACCCCTGTATGGAAAACCCCAGAATGAAGGACCATGCAATAAATGACTCTGGCAACATGAGGGGTCATATCACAGTGAGCATACCAAACCAGTCCTCTCAGCATCTGTCTGACAAACTGAAATGGGAGGAAAGAAAGGAAATAATGAATCATCCAGTTGCATCATACAAAAAAAGGGTAAGGGTTTTGCTAAGTTAAATTCGTTCACCATTCAGTGAGGAGTGGATACAATTGCAGGTCCCGTGAAGCCAAGCTCTCGTCTGTGAAATGGAACCCTGCTAAATGAGACAAACAGTGTTTCTCAGACCCAGAAACTGTTGGATCCTATACTCCTCCACGGATACCCCATTCGTTTAGAGGTCCATTTTGTGCTAAACTACTTGCATGGAGTTGTTACCACATGGATGCTTGGCAGTCTGACAGAGAGAGAAATACAAGGTTACCTTTCCGATTAGGGCACGATCACGGTCTGTCGAGTCATAAAGAGGATAGCCAGTGAATTAGTGCCTATCGGATCCATATTCTGTACACTTACCAGCTGAACCTACTGTTGAAGATCAAGGCAGGCAGTGATGTCATGGATCCCTATTCTGTATACACACAGGCTATGATGTCATCAATGTAAGACCCATTGTACATGGCCCAATGCATGTTACCAGTGTCATTGTTTGTCATATGTACATGCTCTGTGAAAATACAGCCAAATGTGTAAATGCAGTCAGTGTGTAGAAGTTAAAAAGAAGTGAGGCCAAACCAGAACCAAGTGGGGTAGCATAATTTATTTTGTGAATTCTACTATTAGAATTCTCTGAGGATACCTGTAAGCATCTGTTATTCAATATGTTGCCAAGTAGAGTGGTTGGTCTCTGACACAAAATGATGCTGATGAATTTGAGCTGAGTCTATCACGCTTGATGGTATCGTAGGCTGCAGTTAGGTCTAAGAAGACCCTCATGTTTATCTTCTGCTTCACATAGCAGTGTTTTCTGAGAGTTACTATTGGCACCTGTACTTCACATCCTCTTTCTGATCCAAATCCAGCTTGCTGTATACATACAGTTTTGTTTATGGCTGAATAGATTCTGTTACAAATGAGCATCTCCTAGAGCTTTGAACGTGACGCTGAGGGGAGAAATGGAGTGGTAGTTTTCAACTTCTGAGGTATCTTTGTTTGGCTGTGATATAGCAGTGATCTTAGTTTTCTTGAAGAGAGGAGACAGATGACAGGTTTCTAAGATATTTGAAAAGATGGTGTTCAGCCATTTGACAGTAGTAGGAACATAGTGCAACAGGAAGTCAGGGTAAGTACCATCAGTGCCTTCTGTTTTTTAGATTTTATGTTCTTCATACCTTCTGTGGTGTCTTCCAATTCAAATGGACAGAAAACTCAAGTACTGAACCATATGTCACTAAATTGTAAGATGATAAAAATTAGTTAAGATGCTTAATCTTCCTTTCTTTCTTGCTTTCTTACTTGCTTAAAGAGTATATAGTACATCTTAATACTTTTTGAACCCATGGTAACGACAGATTTTGTTTTTTATGTACACTGATGAGCCAAAACATTATGACCACCTGCTTAATAACTTGTTTGTCCATCTTCCGAATCAAATACATCACTGATTCTCCATATTGGGGATCTGACAGTTTGTCTGTGGAGGTATGTTGCAGTGGATGTCCATGCACAGGTCATGGTAATTCGCGTAAGTAACGGCCCGCTGATTTGCATACGCGGTGATGGTGCCCGATAGCAACCCGGATGAGTTTCTTAGGATTTACATCAGGCAGATTTGGTTGCCGAGACATCAATGTGAGATCAGTACAGTGCTCTTCAAACCATGTAGCATGCTTCTGACTCTGAGACACAGAAAATTATACTGCTGAAAGATGAGATCGCTGTCGGGGAAGACATCAATTATAAAGGGATGCAGGTGGTTCACAGCTGTCGGCGTTATTTGATTACTACCACAGGTCTCATGCAAGTGCAGGAGAATGTCTCCCATAGCATAATACTGCTCAAACCAGTTTGTGTCAGTGGTGCACTGCATGTTTCAAGCTGCCGTTCACCTCAATAACAGCACTTGTGGAGATGACCAGCGACCTAGTGTAGCAAAATGTGTGTCACCCGAAGAGCCGACACATTTCCATTGGTCAATGGTCAAATCCTGATGGTCCTGTGTCCACTGCAATAATAACTGATGATGTTGGGTCAACATGTGAGCACAAAGGGGTAGGCTACTGTGGAGCTCCATGTTCAACAATGTACTATGAACGATGTGCTCCAAAACACTTGTGCGTCCACCAGCATTGTGCTCTTTCGGCAGAGGTGCCACAATTCACCATCTATTCTACTTTACAGAGCAGACAAACATCTGAACCCCATGTTCTGTCAAGAATCATGGATGTCCAACGTTTTAGCACTTAGTGGTAGTTTCACTGTCCTTCAACCTCTTTCTGTAGAAATTCATGACAGTGGCACGTGAACATTCAACAAGCTTTGCCATTTTCAAGATACTCATTGACAGGCTCTGCATAATAATAATAATAATAAAACCCGTGGAGGCCCGGGAAAAGAATAGGCCTCCGGTATGTTCTGCCAGTCGTAAAAGGCGACGAAAAGAACAAACCACTAATAGGGCTAACCCCCCTTTTAGTGTGATTAGTTGGTTCAGAACAGAACTAATGAAGCCTCGGACAAGTGCTGTCATGATCGGGGACGACGCTTGAACCCTATGCCCGTCCACAATGGTAACGACACTGCTAGCCACACGGAAAATGATTTAAATCCAAATAGAGGTGTTTTGCAGGATATGCTTCCTGCAACCACTCTAGAAGGAAAACAAAGGCAGAGGATGAGATGGTCAGATGAAGTTAAGACACCTCATGTTCTGTTATTACCAAGCAACAAACTTAGGAACCAACAAAACTGGATACAGATCACAAGTATACACAACATTTATTACCAGATACCCAGAATTAAAATTTTTAACCGAACAATGACTAGCTGATCAGATCCGTGTAATAATCAAAAATAACAGGATACCCCAGTCAGAATTAGAAAACATCAAACAACAAGTACAACAAATACTGGAACAAAATAATGTGCAATCAGAAGAAGAGGAGGAGGAGGAAGAAGAAGAAGAAGAAGAAGAAGAAGAAGAAAATACAGTAATAGACTCAAACATCCTAGAGCAAACAAACAAAGAACAACACGCATCAATTAAACAATCAGAGGAAAATGAAATCTTAAGACAGCCACCAGAACAAGCACAAATAGAACACGAAGTGACACTCATGTTAGATATAGAAGAAAAATTTCAGCTGACATATATAGAATACAAAGACACAAATACAGACATTAGACGATTCTTGCATAGACCACCAAATAACCTACAAGTCGAACAACAATAACAACTATCAACACAATCATACACAACAAAATAAATGAAAATACAACTATGGAAGAGTTACAACTACTGGTTTATATAGGAGCATTGACTACACTAAATATACACACTAAGCAGAGATCAGAACCAACCAACACACAGAAGAAACCCACAAAACCAGCATGGCAACACAGGCTACAGATCAGAATAGAAAAACTGAGAAAAGACATTGGACAGCTAACACAATTTATAAGAAATGAAATGTCAGAAAAAAAAAAACGAAAAAGGTTAGGTAAAATCTCACAACAAGAAGCGATAGAGCAATTAGATGAAAAGAAGCAGAAATTACAAGCATTGGCCAAACGACTTCGAAGATACAAAAAGAATGAAAATAGAAGGAAACAAAACCAAACATTCAACATAAACCAAAAGAAATTTTACCAGACAATAGATGACACACACACATTAAAATAGACAATCCACCAAACATAACAGACATGGAACATTTCTGGAGCAACATATGGTCAAACCCGGTACAACATAACAGGCATGCACGGCGAATACAAGCAGAAACAGACACATACAAGATGATACCACAAATGCCTGAAGTGATAATTTTGCAACATGAAGTCACCCAAGCAATTAATTCTACTCACAATTGGAAAGCCCCTGGAAAAGATAAAATAGAAAATTTCTGGCCAAAGAAGTTCACCTCAACACATTCAAATCAAACTAAATTATTTAACAAAGATGATGAGACTTACCAAACAAAAGTGCTGGCAGGTCGATAGACACACAAACATACACACAAAATTCAAACTTTCGCAACCCCTGGTCGCTTCGTCAGGAAAGAGGGAAGGAGAGGGAAAGATGAAAGGATGTGGGTTTTAAGGGAGAGGGTAAGGAGTCATTCCAATCCTGGGAGTGGAAAGACTTACCTTAGGGGGAAAAAAAGGACAGGTATACACTCGTGCACACACACACATATCCATCTGCACATATACAGACACAAGCAGACATTTGTAAACGCAAATAGTTTGGGCAGGGATGTCAGTCGAGGTGGAAGTAAAGAGGCAAAGATGTTGTTGAAAGACAGGTGAGGTATGAGTGGCGGCAACTTGAAATTAGCGGAGGTTGAGCCCTGGCGCATAACGAGAAGAGAGGATATACTGAAGGGCAAGTTCCCATCTCCGTTCTGACAAGTTGGTGTTAGTGGGAAGTATCCAGATAACCTGGATGGTGTAACACTGTGCCAAGATGTCCTGGCCATGCACCAAGGCATGTGTTAGCCACAGGGTGATCCTCATTACTAACAAACACTGTCTGCCTGTGTCCATTCATGCGAATGGACACTTTGTTGCTGGTCATTCCCACATAGAATGCTTCACAGTGTAGGCAGCTCAGTTGGTAAATCACGTAGGTGCTTTCACATGTGGCTCTGCCTTTGATCGTGTACACCTTCCGGGTTACAGGACTGGAGTAGGTGGTGGTGGGAGGGTGCATGGGACAGGTTTTACACCGGGGGCGGTTACAAGGGTAGGAGCCAGAGGGTAGGGAAGGTGGTTTGGGGATTTCATAGGGATGAACTAAGAGGTTACGAAGGTTAGGTGGACGGCGGAAAGACACTCTTGGTGGAGTGGGGAGGATTTCATGAAGGATGGATCTCATTTCAGGGCAGGATTTGAGGAAGTCGTATCCCTGCTGGAGAGTCACATTCAGAGTCTGATCCAGTCCCGGAAAGTACCCTGTCACAAGTGGGGCACTTTTGGGGTTCTTCTGTGGGAGGTTCTGGGTTTGAAGGGATGAGGAAGTGGCTCTGGTTATTTGCTTCTGTACCAGGTCGGGAGGGTAGTTGCCGGATGCGAAAGCTGTTTTCAGGTTGTTGGTGTAATGGTTCAGGGATTCCGGACTGGAGCAGATTCGTTGCCCTCACCCACCTAATCCTTCACCTACACATCAACTCAGCCAATGGACACACCCATCAGCTCCTATCCTTAATAAAAGTCCTCAATCTTTCCTCTCCCACATCCACACCGGCTGTTCAGAGCATCCTCCTACAGGCCAACCACAAATTAGAACAGCATGCCACCCTCCACCTTAAAAAAACTATCCAATCTCCTGGTTTCCCACCTCCGGAAAGGCAACTCACTCACCCTTCACAACCTTTCCAGCAAACCTCAACCTCCTCTCGTTGCACACAAACCCAGTCTCTCCCATCTACTCAATCTCCCACTTCCAGCTCCACTCCCTCCAAAACCTCAAAATTCCAATCAACACAATCTGGAACCACAACACCCTAATTCAGTAGTTAACCTTTCCTCCAAACCTCTCTCCCAATCCGAAACCTCTGACCTATCCAAAGGCCTCACCTTCAGCCCCACTCCCAGATTCAACCAAACAGCCCTCATCAAAGATTTACTGTCCTACACTCGTACTCTCTGCTGGAAATATCACTTTGCCATGAAGAAAAATGATCCTTATCCTACTCCTAATGATCCAACTCCCCAAGACACTATCCAAATTGAACCCTGCCTGGAACAGTTCCGTCCTCCGTCACAGCGGGACCCACCTCCTCTTCCTCAAAATCACCCCCTCCAAACCTTCCAGGAATTTCTGACTTCCAGCCTTGCCTCTCAATCCTTCATAAAAAACCTTAATCCTACTCCTAACATAACCACTGCTGAAGCCCAAGATATCCATGATCTGAAGGCTGACCGTTCCATCGTCATTCTTCCGGCGGACAAGGGTTCCACGACAGTGGTACTTGATCGTTGGGAGTATGTGGCTGAGGGACTGCGTCAGCTTTCAGACAACACCACATACAAAGTTTGCCAAGATAATCCCATTCCTGATGTCCAGGCGGAGCTTCGAGGAATCCTCAGAACCTTAGGCCCCCTACAAAACCTTTCACCTGACTCCATCAACCTCCTGACCCCACCGACACCCCGCACCCCTACCTTCTACCTTCTTCCTAAAATTCACAAACCCAATCATCCCGGCCGCCCCATTGTAGCTGGTTACCAAGCCCCCACAGAACGTATCTCTGCCTACGTAGATCAACACCTTCAGCCTATTACATGCAGTCTCCCATCCTTCGTCAAAGACACCAACCACTTTCTCGAACGCCTGGAATCCTTACCCAGTCTGTTACCCCCGGAAACCATCCTTGTAACCATTGATGCCACTTCCTTATACCCAAGTATTCCGCACGTCCAGGGCTTCGCTGCGATGGAGCACTTCCTTTCACGCCGATCACCTGCCACCCTACTTAAAACCTCTTTCCTCATTACCTTAGCCAGCTTTATCCTGACCCACAACTTCTTCACTTTTGAAGGCCAGACCTACCAACAATTAAAGGGAACAGCCATGGGTACCAGGATGGCCCCCTCGTACGCCAACCTATTCATGGGTCGCTTAGAGGAAGCCTTCTTGGTTACCCAGGCCTGCCAACCCAAAGTTTGGTACAGATTTATTGATGACATTTTCATGATCTGGACTCACAGTGAAGAAGAACTCCAGAATTTCCTCTCCAACCTCAACTCCTTTGGTTCCATCAGATTCACCTGGTCCTACTCTAAATCCCATGCCACTTTCCTTGACGTTGACCTCCATCTGTCCAATGGCCAGCTTCACACGTCCGTCCACATCAAACCCACCAACAAGCAACAGTACCTCCATTATGACAGCTGCCACCCATTCCACATCAAACGGTCCCTTCCCTACAGCCAGGTCTTCGTGGCAAACGAATCTGCTCCAGTCCGGAATCCCTGAACCATTACACCAACAACCTGAAAACAGCTTTCGCATCCGGCAACTACCCTCCCGACCTGGTACAGAAGCAAATAACCAGAGCCACTTCCTCATCCCTTCAAACCCAGAACCTCCCACAGAAGAACCCCAAAAGTGCCCCACTTGTGACAGGGTACTTTCCGGGACTGGATCAGACTCTGAATGTGGCTCTCCAGCAGGGATACGACTTCCTCAAATCCTGCCCTGAAATGAGATCCATCCTTCATGAAATCCTCCCCACTCCACCAAGAGTGTCTTTTCGCTGTCCACCTAACCTTCGTAACCTCTTAGTTCATCCCTATGAAATCCCCAAACCACCTTCCCTACCCTCTGGCTCCTACCCTTGTAACCGCCCCTGGTGTAAAACCTGTCCCATGCACCCTCCCACCACCACCTACTCCAGTCCTGTAACCCGGAAGGTGTACACAATCAAAGGCAGAGCCACGTGTGAAAGCACCCACGTGCTTTACCAACTGAGCTGCCTACACTGTGAAGCATTCTATGTGGGAATGACCAGCAACAAACTGTCCATTCGCATGAATGGACACAGGCAGACAGTGTTTGTTAGTAATGAGGATCACCCTGTGACTAAACATGCCTTGGTGCATGGCCAGCACATCTTGGCACAGTGTTACACCGTCCGGGTTATCTGGATACTTCCCACTAACACCAACCTGTCAGAACTCCGGAGATGGGAACTTGCCCTTCAGCATATCCTCTCTTCTCGTTATCCGCCAGGCCTCAACCTCTGCTAATTTCTAATTTCAATTTGCCGCCACTCATACCTCACCTGTCTTTCAACGTCTTTGCCTCTGTACTTCCACCTCGACTGACAGCTCTGCCCAAACTCTTTGCCTTTACAAATGTCTGCGTGTGTGTGTGTGTGTGTGTGTGTGTGTGTGTGTGTGTGTGTGTGTGTGTGTGTGTGGGTGCGCGCGAGTGTATACCTGTCCTTTTTTTCCCCCTAAGGTAAGTCTTTCCGCTCCTGGGATTGGAATGACTCCTTACCCTCTCCCTTAAAACCCACATCCTTTCATCTTTCCCTCTCCTTCCCTCTTTCCTGACGAAGCAACCAGGGGTTGCGAAAGCTCGAATTTTGTGTGTATGTTTGTGTTTGTTTGTGTGTCTATTGACCTGCCAGCGCTTTTGTTTGGTAAGTCTCATCATCTTTGTTTTTAGATATATATTTTTCCCACGTGGAATGTTTCCCTCTATTATATTTAAATTATTTAACAGTTACATTGCAGATCCATACACATTCCCTGATACTCTTACACATGGAATAACCTATCTTAAACCTAAAGATCAAGCAGACACAGCAAACCCAGCAAAATATCGCCCCATAACATGCCTACCAACAACATACAAAATATTAACTTCAGTCATTACACAGAAATTAATGACACATACAACACAGAACAAAATTATAAATGAAGAACAAAAAACCTGTTGCAATGGAGCACGAGGATGTAAAGAGCAAATGATAATAGATGCAGAGGTGACATATCAAGCTAAAACTAAGCAAAGGTTGGTACACTATGCATACATTGATTACCAAAAATTTTTGATAGTGTACCCCACTTATGGTTACTACAAATATTGGAAATATACAAAGTAGATCCTAAATTGATACAGTTCCTAAACATAGTAATGAAAAATTGGAAAACCACACTTAATATCCAAACAAATTCAAATAATATCACATCACAGCCAATACAGATTATGCGTGGAATATACCAAGGAGACTCATTAAGTCCTTTCTGGTTCTGCCTTGCTCTGAACCCACTACCCCACATGCTAAATAATACAAATTGTGGATACAATATTACTGGAACATACCCACACAAAATCACACATTTGCTATACATGGATGATCTAAAACTACTGGCAGCAACAAATCAACAACTCAACCAATTACTAAAGATAACAGAAGTATTCAGCAATGATATAAATATGGCTTTTGGAACATACAAATGTAAGAAAAATAGCATAGTCAAGGGAAAACACACTAAACAAGAAGATTACATATTGGATAACCGCAGCGACTGCATTGAAGTGATGGAAAAACAGATGCCTATAAATATCTAGGATACAGGCAAAAAATAGGAATAGATAATACAAATATTAAAGAAGAACTAAAAGAAAGATATAGAAAAAGACTAACGAAAATACTGAAAATAGAATTGACAGCAAGAAACAATACAAAAGCTATAAATACTTATGCTATACCAATATTGACCTACTCATTTGGAGTAGTGAAATGGAGTAACACAGACCTAGAAATACTCAATACACTTACACGATCACAATGCCACAAATATAGAATACATCACATACATTCAGCAACAGAAAGATTCACATTAAGCAGGAAGGAAGGGGATTTATCGACATAAAAAACCTGAATTATGGGCAGGTAGACAATTTAAGAAAATTCTTTCTAGAACGAGCAGAAACTAGCAAAATACACAAAGCAATCTCTCATATAAATACATCGGCTACACCATTGCAATTTCATAACCACTTCTACAACCCTTTAGATCACATAACATCAACATATACGAAGAAAGTAAATTGGAAAAAGAAAACACTACATGGCAAGCACCCGTATCATCTAACACAGCCACACATCGATCAAGACGCATCCAACACATGGCTAAGAAAAGGCAATATATACAGTGAGACGGAAGGATTCAAGATTGCAATACAGGATCGAACAATATACACCAGATATTGCAGCAAGCATATTATTAAAGATCCCAATACTACAACAGATAAATGCAGACTTTGCAAACAACAAATAGAAACAGTAGATCACATCACAAGCGGATGTACAATACTAGAAAATACAGAATACACCAGAAGACATGACAATGTAGCAAAAATAATACATCAACAACTTGCCATACAACATAAACTAATAAAACATCAAGTTCCCACATACAAGTATGCACCACAAAATGTACTGGTGAATGATGAATACAAATTATACTGGAACTGAACCATTATAACAGATAAAACAACACCACATAACAAACCTGGCATCATACTCACCAATAAAAAGAAGAAATTAACACAACTAATCAAAATATCCATACCCAATACAACAAATATACAGAAGAGAACAGGAGAAAAAATTGAAAAATATATCCAACTGGCTGAGGAAGTCAAGGACATGTGGCATCAGGATAAAGTTGACATTATACCAATTATACTATCAACTACAGGAGTCATACCACACAATATCCACCAGTACATTAACGCAATACAGCTACATCCAAACATATATATCCAACTACAGAAATCTGTAATTATTGATACATGTTCAGTTACCCGAAAGCTCCTAAACACAATGTAACATATACCGTACAGTTAAAAGGAAGTCGCACTTGATCAAGGTCCGCGTCACTTTCCATTTTTAACCAGACATAAAGTCAGAGAAAAGAAAGAAAGATAATAATGATAATGTGCCCTTTGTCAAAGTCACTTATCTCAGTGGATTTTCTCATTTGCAGCCCATACCTTCACTAGGGTTGTTCCCTGTCCATACATGCTCCTCTTACATACTTTTGTTACATCATCACGCGCCCACGATGCCACCAGGCAGCATCCAACGTCACGGTTGGAAGTGGTCATAATGTTTTGGCAGTTCTGTGTACATACACAGTCCAGTTATAAAGATCAGTAAGTAAATGAATGATTCCAATCAAACTATGAAGCTATATTGTGAAAGCCAAGTCAGCTGTTGATGCCCATACTTAAATTGATCATCATGCCTCGGTGGAGATTATAATGCACATGTAGAACATGTCAGATTGAGTAGTCATTACAGTTGTATTCAGTTGGTGCATATGTTTGTAGTGTTTTTTTTTGTAAGCACAGCAGATACACATAACAGAGACTTTATCACCAATAGTATATTCCCTTCACTGTTTACTACAGTCTGCCAATGCTGATTCCATAACTGTAGAAACCATGGGATTTTGAGGTGAAAAAATTGTTGAGCCATGTTCAGAGTGCACTTTCATCCAGAAAGGAAGTTCCTTGGAGGTTGTTAGATAGAGCACAGAAAAGGTGAAGATCTGAGGGAGAAAGGTTAAGTTTGTGGAGAGTGACTTCCCAACTGAACTCCTTGATAATGTATTTGTCAGTCTAGCAGAAAGCAGGCGGCCATTATCAGCGTCACATCACGCAGTCTTACTGCTCGTTGGTCTTTGATTGTGTTTGCAAGATGTCTCAGTTGTTGACAATAAATGTTAACAGTGATGGTTATACCTAAGGGAAGCAATTCATAGTACATTACACTGTTGCTGTTCCACCAGACGCATAACATAATCTTTTGTGGATGCACAGGCCTTTGTACAGGGAGTTTCTTAGCATAAAGACACCATTTCTCACCATGAGTAGTGGTACAGAGTAGGAATGGGTGGGGTTGTTCACGAGCCAATTGATGATGAGCAAGCAGAGGTGCATGTATGGTCACCCTCTGATTTTTGTGATTTTGCGTAGAGCATGCTATACTCGCACATTCCATTTTTGAATCTTCCCCATTGCATGCAAATGTAGCATGATGGTGGAATGACCACAGTTCATCACATTTGCCAATTCTCATGTGTACTGATGTGGATCATCATACATTGATGTATTTAAACGAGCTACAACAAATCCCGAAGGGCTTCCTATACATGAAGTGTCACTAATGTCAAAATGATCCTGCTCAAAATGAGAGAGCCATTTTCTTGCCGTGCTCTGTCCAGTGTCATTATCCTCATATACGGTGCAAATGTGTGTGGCTGCCCCTGCTGTTGTCGTCACTTTACTGAACTCGGACAGAAGAATAGAAATGTTCTGATTTCTCTACTCGGCGCTCCATATTTAGAGTCCACAGATCCACTCACTATCTCCAAATGACAAAATGCAAACTCAAATAGCAACAATGAACTACAAATAAAAAGTGATATCGATAAATAAACCAATAGCAACCAGAATACCAACATGCAAAACAAAAATGCTCTGAAGTTATGCACTAGCCTCATAGAATATACAGATGAGTAGATTTTGTAAGTATATTCCATATATAATGATGGGACACATTGCACATAAAAGATGTACAGTTTATGCGTGAATAATGTTTGAAGAGGCATTAGTTGTAGTCATTGCATACAGTTTATTTATAGTTTGTTCTCATTTGATACAAATAGTGTATATGGAGTTTTAAACTGACAAAAATCAACAGCCATGGTTGGTTGCGCATTATATAATGCAGTTCCAAATATATTCTAAGTGATTGGAGATTTTTTATTTTTAAAATTTTTTTCGGATATTTGTGTTTGGCCTGACTGTTTAGTGAACAGAATGTGCCTGTTTATGGTGGTGGTATTTATTTTTGTTTTAAAAGTTTGCACATATTGTGATCTTTAGTGTAGAATGAGTGTTTTGTAGAGCACATTTTGGTGGTAGTTTTTTTTCTTGTTTATATTTCCTGTGCACAAAACTGTAATAGTGATTTGGGTGATTTACTCTCTTGCTGCAGTCTGTTTGTTCCTTCTCAGTTAGTTCAGACAGTTTTGTTTTTATTTTTTGGCGATTTTTATACCGTTTTTACACAGTACAAAATGGATAAGGACTGTGCTTGTTGTGAACAGACACAAAGGTAATTGGCTGCTCTCTGGAAACAGCAAGAACCTGCATTGGCCCTGATTAACAGGCTTCAGGCTACTACTCTGAACTGCAGTGACCTTAGGGCTCCAGTGGTGAAAGCTGTGATATCTTTGGTGCCATTGGAATCCCTTGGCAATCCTGCTGCCACTATGTCTTCTGATGCAGGTCACGGAATGCCTCTGCTGTTGAGCCAGTGGCCAGATTTTCCTGAAGTCTGGACAAGTGCAGAAAATGATATCCTGGTCGTTTGAAGCTTCAACATTAAATGGGTAATGGGGACCCTCTGGGAAATAGCAAAGAGGTTTTGAAAGTATGCCAATACGCATTTGGTTTGCTTGCCAGAAATTTTGTCTGAGCTGCGGAGGAAGCTCTGCTAGCTGTAAATCATAGCTCATGCCAGCACAGACACTTGCCGCTCGAATTCTGAGGCTGTCAGTTCCTTTAGCTGGCTGGCTGGATTGCTGAAGGCAGGTAGCTTCACCCATGGTATGCGAGCTCAACTCACTATTTGTAGAATCGTAACCAGAGTCAGTCATTGTCTATTGATTTGGAACTGAGTGGAAGGTCTAAACCAGAAACTCGAACAATTCTGTGTCAATCTTGGATGCAAATTTCTTGACCTCTGCTACAGGTGGAGAATTTTGGGCCCTGCTCAATAAGTAAGTGGTTACTGGGTAGCAGAATATTCTTCACAGTTAGAATTCAACAAGTCATTCTTAAAGGAACAAAACTGACAGGTGTAAAGGTAATTTCAGGAGTGCCCCAAGGAAGAGTGACAGGATTGTTACAATTTACGATACATATAAATGATGTAGTGGATAATGTCTTGTAGTGAATTGTTGGGAAACCTGCAGACCATGTATGATTGGTGTAGGGATTAGCAGTTGATCCTGAAGGTAAATAAATGTAACGCGTTGTGCATAAATAAATGAAGAAATCTACCACTTTACGATTGCACTGTTGACAACAAGTCACTGGAAATAGTAACTACTGTAAAATATATGGTGGTAACAATTCAGAGCTGCCAAAAGTGGAATGACCACATAAAACAAATTGTAAGAGAAGCGGATGCCAGGCTTAGATTTATTGGAGGAATCTTAATGAAAAAAAGGCTTACAAAACACTCAACCTTCGTGACTATTGCTCATCAGTCAGAGACCCAACCAGATTGTATTAATGGAAGAAAGACTATCAAATAAAGAGTGGTGTGTTTCACGTAGTGATCATTCAGTCAGCATGAGATAGTTACAGAGATGCCCGACAAACCCCTGTGGCAGATGCAGCAAGAGAGGCATTGTGCACTGCGGAAAGTTTTACTGTAGAGTTTCCTGGTGAATAAGTTCGGGGAGGAGTCAGGCAACATATTACTTTTCCCATGTACATCTTACAAAATGACCCCGATGAGAAAATTAGAGCTAATGTAGAGGTTTACTGTCAGTCGCTCTTCCCTTGCACTATTTGCAATCTACAGAGCAAGGGCAAGAAGGATAGTAATTCCCTTTCAGTTTTTGCAAAAAACACAAAAGTATGCAGTATGCTGGGAAGCTTATAGGCCTACTGACTCACTCTTGACACAAACGAGGCATAGTATTGGATTGACACTCACTTGGAAGCAGCACTTGTCACTAAAACATCATGTGTTGTTGTTGTTGTTGTTGTTGTTGTTGTGGTGGTGGTGGTCTTCAGTCCTGAGACTGGTTTGATGCAGCTCTCAATGCTACTCTATCCTGTGCAAGCTTCTTCATCTCCAAGTACCTACTGCAACCTACATCCTTCTGAATCTGCTTGGTGTATTCATCTCTTGGTCTCCCTCTACGATTTTTACCCTCCACGCTGCCCTCAAATACTAAATTGGTGATCCCTTGATGCCTCAGAACATGTCATACCAACCGATCCCTTCTTCTAGTCAAGTTGTGCCACAAACTTCTCTTCTCCCCAATCCTATTCAACACCTCCACATTAGTTATGTGATCTACCCATCTAATCTTCAGCATTCTTCTGTAGTACCACATTTCGAAAGCTTCTATTCTCTTCTTGTCTAAACTATTTATCGTCCATGTTTCACTTCCATACATGGCTACACACCATACAAATACTTTCAGAAACGACTTCCTAACACTTAAATCAATACTCGATGTTAACAAATTTCTGTTCTTCAGAAACGCTTTTCTTGCCATTGCCAGAATACATTTTATAGCCTCTCTACTTTGACCATCATCAGCTATTTTGCTCCTCAAATAGCAAAACTTCTTTACTACTTTAAGTGTCTCATTTCCTAATCTAATTCCCTCAGAATCACCCGACTTAATTCTACTACATTCCATTATCCTCGTTTTGCTTTTGTTGATGTTCCTCCTTTCAAGACACTGTCCATTCCGTTCAACTGCTCTTCCAAGTCCTTTGCTGTCTCTGACAGAATTACAATGTCATCGGCGAACCTCAAAGTTGGATTTTAATACCTACTCCAAATTTTTCTTTTATTTACTTCACTGCTTGCTCAATATACAGATTGAATAACATCGGGGAGAGGCTACAACCCTGTCTCACTCCCTTCCCAACCCTTCCCTTTCATGCCCCTCGACTCTTATAACTGCCATTTGGTTTCTATGCAAATTGTAAATAGCCTTTCGCTCCCTATATTTTACCCCTGCCACCTTCAGAATTTGAAAGAGAGTATTCCACTCAACATTGTCAAAAGCTTTCTCTAAGTCTACAAATGCTAGAAATGTAGGTTTGCCTTTCCTTAGTCTAGCTTCTAAGATAAGCCATAGTGTCAGTATTGCCTCATGTGTTCCAATATTTCTAAGGAATCCAAACTGATCTTCCCGAGGTCCGCTTCTACCAGTTTTTCCATTCGTCTGTAAAGAATTCGCGTTAGTATTTTGCAGCCGTGACTTATTAAACTGATAGTTCGGTAATTTTCACATCTGTCAAAACCTGCTTTCTTTGGGATTGGGGTAATTATATTCTTCTTGAAGTCTGAGGGTATTTCGCCTGTCTCATACATCTTGCTCACCAGATGGTAGAGTTTTGTGAGGACTGTCTCTCCCAAGGCATTCAGTAGTTCTAATGGAATGTTGTCTACTCCCGGGGCCTTGTTTCGACTAGGTCTTTCAGAGCTCTGTCGAACTCTTCGTGCAGTATCATATCTCCCATTTCATCTTCATCTACATCCTCTTCCATTTCCATAATATTGTCCTCAAGTACATCGCCCTGGTATAGACCCTCTATATACTCCTTCCACCTTTCTGCTTTCCCTTCTTTGCTTAGAACTGGGTTTCCATCCGAGCTCTTGATATTCATACAAGTGGTTCTCTTTTCTCCAAAGGTCTATTTAATTTTCCTGTAGGCAGTATCTGTCTTAACCCTAGTGAGATAAGCCTCTACATCCTTACATTTATCCTCTAGCCATCCCTGCTTAGCCATTTTGCACTTCCTGTCGATCTCATTTTTGAGATGTTTGTATTCCTTTTTGCCTGCTTCATTTACTGCATTTTTATATTTTCTCCTTTCGTCAATTAAATTCAATATTTCTTCTGTTACCCAAGGATTTCTACTAGCCCTCGTCTTTTTACCTACTTGATCCTCTGCTGCCTTCACTACTTCATCCCTCAGAGCTACCCATTCTTCTTCTACTGTATTTCTTTCCCCCATTCCTGCCATTTGTTCCCTTACGCTCTCCCTGAAACTCTGTACAACCTCTGGTTTAGTCAGTTTATCCAGGTTCCATCTCCTTAAATTCCCACCTTTTTGCAGTTTCTTCAGTTTTAATCTACAGTTCAAAACCAACAGATTGTGGTCAGAGTCCACATCTACCCCTGGAAATGTCTTACAGTTTAAAACCTGGTTCCTAAATATCTGTCTTACCATTATATAATCTATCTGATACCTTTTAGTATCTCCAGGGTTCTTCCATGTATACAATCTTCTTTCATGATTCTTGAACCAAGTGTTAGCTATGATTAAGTTATGCTCTGCACAAAATTCTACCAGACGGCTTCCTCTTTCATTTCTTACCCCCAATCCATATTCACGTACTACGTTTCCTACTCTCCCTTTTCCTACTACCGAATGCCAGTCACCCATGACTATTAAATTTTTGTCTCCCTTCACTATCTGAATAATTCCTTTTATTTCATCATGCATTTCTTCAATTTCATCATCATCTGCCAAGCTAGTTGGCATATAAACTTGTACTATTGTAGGGCTTTGTGTCTATCTTGGCCACAATAATGCGTTAACTATGCTGTTTGTAGTAGCTTACCCGCATTCCTATTTTTTTATTCATTATTAAACCTACTCCTGCATTACCCCTATTTGACTTTGTATTTATAACCCTATATTCGCCTGACCAAAAGTCTTGTTCCTCCTGCCACCGAACTTCACTAATTCCCACTATATCTAACTTTAACCTATCCATTTCCCTTTTTAAATTTTCTGACTTACCTGCCTGATTAAGGGATCTGACATTCCACGCTCCGATCCGTGGAATGCCAGTTTTCTTTCTCCTGATAGCGACGTCCTCTTGAGTAGTCCCCACCCGGAGATCCGAATAGGGGACTATTTTACCTCCGGAATATTTACCCAAGAGGACGCCATCATCATTAACCATACAGTAAAGCTGCATGCCCTTGGGAAAAATTACGGCTGTAGTTTCCCCTTGCTTTCAACCGTACGCAGTACCAGCACAGCAAGGCCGTTTTGGTTAGTGTTACAACGCCAGATCAGTCAATCATCCAGACTGTTGCCCCTGCAACTACTGAAAAGGCTGCTGCCCCTCTTCAGGAACTACATGTTTGTCTGGCCTCTCAATAGATACCCCTCCGTTGTGGTTGCACCTACAGTACGGCTATCTGTATCGCTGAGGCACGCAAGCCTCCCCACCAATGGCAAGGTCCATGGTTCATGGGGGGTAAATAATAGACACATAAAAGTAACAAAATAACACGTGGTTCTTGTTCTCTCTCTCTCTCTCTCTCTCTCTCTCTCTCTCTCTCTCTCTGTCTGTGTGTGTGTGTGTGTGTGTGTGTGTGTGTGTGTGTGTGTGTGTGTGTGTTGGAAAGAAATTAGTACATATGGAAAAATGACGTTGATTTTATCCAATGATGGCACATGCCACTTGTGGGATAGTGGATGTACTGATAATCTTTTCAGTGTCACCTGCCAGCAGATAGCGTAGTGACTTACTACCAGTGTGCCATCTGTGTCTACCCTTTAAAAAGGAATGATCAAAGAAAGAAGAATTGTGTGCTGCAGACATTAGAAGCAAGCAGGCAACCATGCCACATATACTTACTTGTGCTTGCTACAGCAAGGGAGTGAGTTTGAAAGAGGTCAGATTGTGGCTTTCCGAGTGGTGGGATGGACTTTTAGGAGAATGGCCACACAAGTTGGACATGCTGCGTCAGTTGTGTAATGGTGGTGATATCAGCAGTCGCATGAACATTCCCACATCTGTAGATGAGGTTCTGGATGTCCACGCAACACAGTTGCCTACCAAGATAGTCATATTGTAAGGGCAGCAGTGGCTGATCGTACAGCTACCACAGCACAGATAAGACATGTCAGCAAGAACTGTTGTGAACCGGTTATTACCAGTGGTACTATGGGCATGTACATCCCTAGCTTGTTTTCCATACATGCCACAGCATTGACTTGTGTAGCTCGACTGGTGCCATCAGAGGATCACATGGAAGTGATTGTAAGGTCATCTGAAGACCAGTATCAGTTGCAAAGCAATTTAGAAAAGATTGCTGTATGGTGTGGCAGGTGGCAGTTGACGCTAAATAATGAAGTGTGAGGTGATCCACATGAGTTCCAAAAGAAATCCGTTGAAATTTGATTACTCGATAAATAGTACAATTCTCCAGGCTGTAATTCAACTAAGTACCTGGGTGCTAAAATTATGGACAACTTCAGTTGGAGAGACCACATAGATAATATTGTGGGGAAGGCGAGCCAAAGGTTGCATTTCATTGGCAGGACACTTAGAAGATGCAACAAGTCCACTAAATAGACAGCTTACACAACACTCGTTCGTCCTCTGTTAGAATATTGCTGCACAGTGTGGGATCCTTACCAGGTGGGATTGACGGAGGACATCGAAAGGGTGCAAAAAAGGGCAGCCCGTTTTGTATTATCACGCAATAGGGGAGAGAATGTGGCAGATATGATACACGAGTTGGGAGGGAAGTCATTAAAGCAAAGACATTTTTTGTCGCGGCAAGATCTATTTACGAAATTTCAGTCACCAACTTTCTCTTCCGAATGCAAAAATATTTTGTTGAGGCCAACCTACATAGGTAGGAATGATCATCATAATAAAATAAGAGAAATCAGAGCTCGAACAGAAAGGTTTAGGTGTTCGTTTTTACCGCGCTGTTCGGGAGTGGAATGCTAGAGAGATAGTATGATTGTGGTTCAATGAACCCTCTGCCAAGCACTTAAATGTGAATGGCAGAGTAATCATGTAGATGTAGATGTACGATGGGACGAGAAGTGACTTGTGTAACTCGTCAGCCAACAATTCTTACAGAACTATGTGAACACGTTGAGCAGGTGTGGCATAACATATCCCAGGACAGTATTTGGCATATGTATGAGTGACTGGATGCCAGAGTCAGTGCCTGCATGCCCACCCATGCAGTAATATGAGTATTTCGGCATGGGTCAACATCTGGTACCTAAAATCTTCTTGTGCTATTGATCTGTAAATGTAATCATTTCATGTACTTCATCTGCACTGTTGCAACAATAAATCTTAGGTGAACTGAAAAGCTCTAAAAGGGTGTACTAATTTTTTTTGCACCACCCCATACATTTTTGTGGCAATATTAAATAGCAGCTTTATGAGACAAGTTTACTATTTGCAGGAACAGAAACACTTTCCAGCCTTCCTCTACAGATGGCGTTGTACTTCAGTGTGATCTTCTTCCCAGTTTGGCTTTCTTCTATGACAGTTATGTTTCATTTCAAGGTACTGTATCATTTGGTGTTTTATGTAATGAGCAATTGTAATAGTCATGTAGCATAACAAAACTGTAAAATATAAATTATTTAGCTGTAGAAGCTAATGAGAATCATGTGGTTTTTCTAAGCACACTTCTTGTAGGCCTATACATTAACAATTATGGAATTCAGCTATAGTGGTGATATTATATTTTATTTTTTAAAATCTGTATGATTGTTGTCTCACGCCTAAGTAGTGTAGCATTCGGACACTAATAATAATTAAATGAAGCCTACCTTTTGTGATGATAGCTTTCATTTGTTCTCTGCCTGACAGTCAGACAATACATCTTTCACTTTGTAGAAAAATTGTGATAGAATATGTGATATAACATGAATACTTTTGAATTAAACACACACGATGAGAGGCAGGAAGAGGGGTTGGAGTGAGGGGATAGCAGCTTGGTGGGAGGCAACAAGCCTACCAGCTATGAATGAGGGAGGAAAGGACGGCAGGAGCACCAGCTAGGCATGTGATGCACGGTTGTTGGAGCTGGTGGGGAGTGGCACATGCTGAAGGTGACGCCAGGACATGAATCTGGGATGGAGGAAGGGGAAAATGTTGAGTGGAGTGTGTGGGTACAGTGATTTACTGGAGTTTGAGACCAGGACAATTGCAGGAGTGAAGGATGTGTTAGAAGGAGAACTCCCATCTCTGTAGCTTAGAGGTGCAGGGAAGGATCCAGATGGTCTGTGTTATGAAGCAGCCATTGAAAGAGAGTATGTTATGCATAGCTACGTGTTGTGCCACTGGATGGTCAACTTTGTTCTTGGCAACAGTTAGGCAGTGGCCATTCAATGGACAGCTGAATGATAGTCATATTTAATTAAAAGGCTGTGCACTGTTGTGCAGCAAAGTTGGTATATGACGTGGTTGCTTTCACAGGTGGCGTGGCCTCAAAAGTGGTAGGATAAGCCTGTGACAGGACTGGAGTAGAAAGTGCTGTATGTGTGGATTGGACAGGCCTTCCACCTTCACATTCCAGAGGGATATGATTTCTGTGGTAACTGGTTCGTGGTTCGGACGGCAGATAGCATAGTGGTGGACTAGGATGTTGTGTAGGTTGGGTGGGCGATGGAACACCACTTTAGGAAAGAAAATGGTTCAAATGGCTCTGAGCACTATGGGACTTAACATCTGTGGTCATCAGTCCCCTAGAACTTAGAACTACTTAAACCTATCTAACCTAAAGACATCACACACATCCATGCCCGAGGCAGGATTCGAACCTGCGACCGTAGCGGTCACGCGGTTCCAGGCTGAAGCGCCTTTAACCGCACGGCCTTTAGGAAAGAGTGGGAAGGATCTTGTGTAGGATGTATCCCATTTCAGGACATGATGAAGGATGTGGTTTAGTACTTCTAGTCCAGTATCGTACTGGGTGACTTGGGAAAGCTCCTGTGGAGTTTATTCTTGGGAATGGTCGGTAGATTGGGAGAGTGTGAGGATATGGCACAGGAAATTTGTTTGTGGATGAGGTAGTAGTGACTGTCCGTGAAGACTTTCGTGAGATCTGCAGCATGCTGAGCAAGGTGATTCTTGTTACTGCAGATACGTTGTCCATGAGTGGCTAGGCTGTATGGTGGCGGGGGGGGTTTGGTGTGAAAGGGATGGTAGATGTCGAAAGATAGTAGCTGTTGGTGGATAGTGGGTTTATGTGGACAGAGGTTTGGATGGAACCATCAAAGAGGTTGAAGGTACATCAAGCAAGGTGGCATGTTGGGTTGAGGGGGATCAAATGAAGTGGGTGGTAGAGAAGGTGTTGAGGTTGTGAAGCAATAATGACTCAAAACCAAGATGCCCTATCCTCATCCCTTCACAACTTCAATACCTTCTGCCCCATACAGTGCGCGACTTTCCTCGATGTGGACCTCAATGTCTGATGGCTCCATCCACACCTTTGTTTGTGTTAAATCAACTAACCACCAACACTTATTACATTTCAACAGCTGTCATTTCTTCTGCACAAAAAAATCCGTACCATACATCCCGGGCACCCACAGACATCTTATCTGCAGTGATGGGAACTCACTTGCCCAGTGTGTTGAAGGTCTCGCAAAGGCCTTCACAGAGAGGCACTATGCAGTTGACCTAGTCCGCAGACATATTTCCTGTGCCATATCCCTGCACATTCCAAATCTTCCCACCATTCCCAAGAATAAACTACAGAGGAGCACCCTCAAGCCAACAACTATCACCCTGCACTGGAACAACTTAACAGTATCCTTCATCAGGGCTTTGGTTACCTCTCATCATACCCTGAAATGAGGGACATCCTACCCCAAACCCTTCCCACCCATCCTAAAGTGGTGTTCGATCGCCCATCCATCCTACACAACATTCTATCCCACCCCTATGCCAGGAATCTTAGGTTGCCTTTCTGATCAGTATGTAAAAGCAATCCATTGAGTCACAAACATGAAAAACAGTGAATTAGTGCTTACTCGTGCCCCATTCCTGACATTTAATCGGATACAGCTTCTGCTGAAGATAAGGCTAGGCTATGCCATTACTAGGACCCTACATACTCAATCCGATGCATTGCTACCAGTGTCAGTGTTTAAGTCATACTTGTAAGTCCTCTTAAGATGCAGTCAAACTCATACATTGTGGCAGAGATACAGAGGAGGGAGACTGCACATCCCCTGTCTCTCGCTGCATTAATTGCACAGGAGGCCGTGCTGCCACGAATGCGCTCTGTATTTGCTATACTGGATGTCTGTGCACGGGAAAAGGTTTCATTTACTGGCGCTTGGAAAATGTTTGCCATCTGAAAGGCTTTCATATCACCATCTTGCACTAACAGCACTTTTGTGGCTACACCACACTCAAAGTGAATATGTCTACACAGACCTGCTACCGCCTATTCAGAGCCAGGATTCTGAAGTCCTCGAGCTCTAAAGTAGCATCCTTGTCTGTTACCACGGTACCTCCACAACAATTTATCAAATCTTCACCCACATAGAGAAGTCTCATGTGACACATATAGAATACCAAAAATTGAACAGAGAATACTGTCAAGAAAGTTTATTGTTTATCTCTTGTACCAACGTCCAGGTCATCATCTAACAAATGCAAGAGGAATTGTTCCTTGCATTCCCCAACTTGGAAATCCTCTTAAACTTCAGCGCTGTGCCCTAACCTTGTTCAGTCAATCTCCACTTCACCGACACAAATTGTCAATTGATCCTAAACCTTAAAGACAACTAATCGACTGGGCAAGCTCCACTTCTGAAGAAATAATGGAACAGAATCCTCCTCCTCCTGAAACCTGTATTCCAGTGCGTATAGAATCGAGCTGTCCAAAGCTGCAAGGGTGATCACTAACCCTACTGTTGCCTGACATCCTTAAATTTGGTTATCTTCCAGTTGAATGTATGCAGCATCAGATCACATACCACTGAATTTCAGTTGCTTTTACATTCGAGGTCCCTAGCTGTTATATGCGTGTAAGAAACAAAAATATGGCCCCAAGACCACTTCAACCTGTCACACATCGTCAGGTATTGCTACCAGTGTCAGTGTTTGTCATGCTTGCAAGTCCTGTTAAGATGCAGCCAAACTCATACATTGTGGTAGACACACACATGAGGGAGACTGCACATTTCCTTTCTGTCACTGCATTAACTGCACAGGAGACTGTGCTGCACAAATGCCCTCTGTAATTTAAGTGGGCTATGCAGGATACCTGGGTGAGGGAAAAGGTTTCACTTACTGTTGCTATGACCTTCCTCCTGACAAGGGGCTCCTGTTCGTGATGGTATAGTGGCACTTATCTGAGAGTTGAATATTGGTTGCAAGCTGTCACTGTTTGTATTTCCCTTCCCAGCATAAAATTTTCTCTTTGCGTCAACTGTGCACTCCTCTCAATTGTTCATAACAGAGTGGAAATACTACAGCTTACTGGTCAGCTCCCAACACCAGTCTTCCTGCTCAGCAATTGCAATGGCCACCATCCTATTTGCGGCTCTTAAAGAGCCAGTGCAAGGGACACACTCCTGGCAGATGATCTAGAGCAGATTAATATGATTTCCCTTACCACAGGTGAACCCACATTTCTTTCAGATTCCACACACTCATTGTCACACCTGGACCTTTCCATCTGCAGTAGATAGCTAGTTCACCATGTAGAGAAGAAGTCTGTCGTCTTGGACACACACACTATGTGATCAAAAGTATCCAGACACCTGTGTGAAAATGACTTAAAAGTTTGTGGCACCCTCCATCAACAATGCTGGAATTCAATACAGTGTTGGCCCACCTTTGGCCTTGATGACAGCTTCCACTCTGGGAGACATATGTCCAATCAGGTGCTGGAAGGTTTCTTGGGGAATGGCAACCCATTCTTCACGGAGTGCTACACAGAGGAGAGGTATTGGTGTCGGTCGGTGAGGCCTGGCACGAAGTTGGCGTTCCAAAACACCCCAAAGGTGTTCTATTGGATTTAGATGAGGACTCTGTGCAGGCCAGTCCATTACAGGGATGTTACTGTCATGTAACCACTCCACCACAGGCCGTGCATTATGAACAGGTGTTCGATCATGTTGAAAAATGCAGTCGCCATCCCCGAATTGCTCTTCAACAGTGGGAAGTAAGAATGTGCCTAAAACATGAATGTAGACCGGTGCTGTGGTAGGGCCATGTAAAACAACAAGGGGTGCAAGCCCCCTCCATGAAAAACATGACCACATCATAACACCACTGCCTCCGAATTTTACTGTTCGCACTACACATGCTGGCAGATGATGTTCACTGGGCATTCGCCATACCCACACCGTGCCATCAGATCGCCATATTGTGTACCGTGATTCGTCACTCCATACATTATTTCACTGTTCAATCATCCAATGTTTATGTTCCTTACACCAAGTGAGGCATTGTTTGGCATTTACTGGCATGCTGTGTGGCGTATGAACAGCTGCTTGACCATGAAATCCAAGTTTTCTCACCTTCCGTCTAACTCTACATCTACATTTATACTCCGCAAGCCACCCAACGGTGTGTGGCGGAGGGCACCCTACGTGCCAGTGTCATTACCTCCCTTTCCTGTTCCAGTCGCGTATGGTTCACGGGAAGAACAACTGCCGGAAAGCCTCCATGTGTGATCGAATCTCTCTAATTTTACATTCGTGATCTCCTCGGGAGGTATAAGTAGGGGGAAGCAATATATTCGATACCTCACCCAGAAACGCACCCTCTCGAAACTTGGACAGCAAACTACACCGCGATGCAGAGCGCCTCTCTTGCAGAGTCTGCCACTGGAGTTTGCTAAACATCTCTGTAACGCTATCACGGTTACCAAATAACCCTGTGACATGCCGCTCTTCTTTGGATCTTCTCTATCTCCTCCGTCAACCCGATCTGGTACGGATCCCACACTGATGAGCAATACTCAAGTATAGGTCGAACGAGTGTTTTGTAAGCCACCTCCTTTGTTGATGGACTACATTTTCTAAGGACTCTCCCAATGAATCTCAACCTGGCACCCGCCTTACCAACAATTAATTTTATATGATCATTCCACTTCAAATCGTTCCATATGCATACTCCCAGATATTTTACAGAAGTAACTGCTACCAGTGTTTGTTCCGCTATCATATAATCATACAATAAAGGATCCTTCTTTCTATGTATTCACAGTACATTACATTTGTCTATGTTAAGGGTCAGTTGCCACTCCCTGCTCAAAGTGCCTATCTGCTGCAGATCTTCCTGCATTTCGCTGAAATTTTCTTATGCTGCAACTTCTCTGTATACTACAGCATCATCCGCGAAAAGCTGCGTGGAACTTCCGACACTATCTACTAGGTCATTTATATATATATTGTGAAAAGCAATGGTCCCATAACACTCCCCTATGGCACGCCAGAGGTTACTTTACGTCTGTAGATGTCTCTCCATTGAGAACAACATGCTGTGTTCTGTTTGCGAAAAACTCTTCAATCCAGACACACAGCTGGTCTGATATTCCGTAGGCTCTTACTTTATCAGGTGACAGTGCGGAACTGTATCGAATGCCTTCTGGAAGTCAAGGAAAATGGCATCTACCTGGGAGCCTGTGTCTAATATTTTCAGGGTCTCATGAACAAATAAAGCGAGTTGGGTCTCACACGATCGCTGTTTCCGAAATCCATGTTGATTCCTACAGAGTGGATTCTGGGTTTCCAGAAATGGCAATACGTGAGCAAAAAACATGTTCTAAAATTCTACGACAGATAGATGTCAGAGATGTAGGCCTATAGTTCTGCGCATCCGCTCGACGACCCTTCTTGAAAACTGGAACTACCTTTGGTCTTTTCCAATCATTTGGAACCTTCCGTTCCTCTAGAGACTTGCGGTACACAGCTGTTATAAGGGGGGCCAAGTTCTTTCGCATACTCTGTGTAGAATCGAATTGGCATCCCGTCAGGACCAGTGGACTTTCCTCTGAGGAGTGATTTCAGTTGCTTTTCTATACCTTAGACACTTATTTTGATGTCAGCCATTTTTTCGTTCGTGCGAGGATTTAGAGAAGGAACTGCAGTGCACTCTTCCTCTGTGAAACAGCTTTTGAAAAAAGTGTTTAGTATTTCAGCTTTACACGTGTCATACTCTGTTTCAATGCCATTATCATCCCAGAGTGTCTGGATATGCTGTTTCGATCCACTTACTGATTTAACGTAAGACCAGAACTTCCTAGGATTTTCTGTCAAGTCGGTACATAGAGTTTTACTTTCAAATTCACTGAACACTTCAAGCATAGCCCTCCTTACACTAACTTTGACATCGTTTAGCTTCTGTTTGTCTGAGAGGTTATGGCTGCGTTTAAATTTTCAGTGAAGCTCTCTTTGCTTTTGCAGTAGTTTCCTAACTTTGTTGTTGAACCACAGTGGGTTTTTCCCGTCCCTCACAGTTTTACTTGGTACGTACCTGTCTAAAACGCATTTTATGATTGCCTTGGAACTTTTTCCATAAACACTCAACATTGTCAGTGTCGGAACAGAAATTTTCGTTTTGATCTGTTAGGTAGTCTGAAATCTGCCTCCTATTACTCTTGCTAAACAGATAAACCTTCCTCCCTTTTTTTTATATTCCTATTTACTTCCATATTCAGGGATACTGCAATGGCCTTATGATCTACGCTTACAGATTCGAAAAGTTGGGGTCTGTTTGTTATCAGTAGGTCCAAGATATCTCCACGAATCGGATGTCTGTTTAATTGCTCGAGGTAACTTTCGGATAGCACACTCTGTATAATGTCACTCGATGCTCTGTCCCTACCACCCGTCCTAAACATCTGAGTGTACCAGTCTATATCTGGTAATTGAAATCTCTGCCTAAGACTATTACATGCTGAGGAAATTTATGTGAAATGTATTCCAGATTTTTTCTCAGTTGTTCTACCACTAATGCTGCTGAGTCGGGAGGTCGGTAAAAGGAGCCAATTATTAACGTAGCTCGGTTGTTGAGTATAACCTCCATCCATAAGAATTCACAGGAACTATCCACTTCTACTTCACTACAGGATAAACTACTACTAACAGTGACAAACACGCCACCACCGGTTGCATGCAATCTATACTTTCTAAACACTGTCTGTGCCTTTGTAAAAATTTCGGTTTCTGTACCTATAACAATTTCAGCTTTGGTGCTTTCTATCAGCGCTTGAAGTTCCGGTACTTTACCAATGCAGCTTCGACAGTTTACAATTACAATACCGATTGCTGCTTGGTCCCTGCATATCCTATTTTGCCCTGCACTCTTTGAGGCTGTTGCCCTTTCTGTACTTTTCCCGAGGCCATCTAACCTAAAAAAAACTGCCCAGTCCACGCCACACAACCCCTGTTACCCATGTAGCTGCCTCTCATAGTACTTGCAGTGGATCCTGATGCAGTTTGGTATTCCTGTGTGATAGTGTGGATAGATGTCTGCCTGTTACACATTACAACCCCTTCAACTGTTGGCGGTCTCTGTCAGTCAACAGACGAGATCCGCCTGTGTGCTTTTGTGCTGTATGTGTCCCTTCACATTTCCATTTCACTATCGCATCGGAAAATGTAGACCTAGGGATGTTTGGGACTGTTGAAATCTCACATAAAAACGTATAACACAAGTGACACCCAATCACCTGACCACATTTGAAGTTTGCAAGTTCTGCAGAGCACCCCATTCTGTTCTCTCACAATGTCTAATGACTACTGAGGTCGCTGATATGGAGTATCTGGCAGTAGGTGGCAGCACAATGCGCCTAATATGAAAAACATATGTTTTTGGGGGTGTCCATATACTTTTGATTACATAGTTTACCTGAGTGACCATTCTGTATGCATAATTTGCTTCCTGAACCATGTACAATCAATGTGTAAGACAGTGCATCAGCTTCTGGAACCTGACTGGAAGCTCTACTCCTTACTAGATACCTTTGACAATCAACAATTCCCCAGCAGTGGTAACCAGGTAGAGTATTTCACAAATGTAATCCTCTCTGTCACTGAATGCCTCTTGGATCTCTATTGTTGCTTCTCGTTATTGTTATACGAGGAGAAAGTAGAAACCGCCCTTTCTACAATGTCAACCTACTACAAAAAGAATTCTCTAAAACCCAATCCCTCCAAAACTCAAGTGAGTTCATTCCATCTGAACTCGAGGCAGGCAAAGTTACCTGGGATGGGACATTACTAGAACACACAGATACTCCCACCTACCTTGGCGTCGTGCTGGACAGAACATTGACATACAAATATCATTGCAAAAAAGTAGAAGCACGAAATTCCCTAATAAGAAAGCTGTCCAATAGCAAATGGGGTGCCAAACCTACCGTGGTCAGAACTTCAGCCCAAGCTTTGTGCTTCTCAACTGCCGAATATGCCTGCCCGGTATGGTGCAGATCCGCCCACGTAAAAAAGGTAGACATTAGCTTGAATGAAACATGCAGGATAGTGACAGGCTGCATGGAACCAACCCTCATAGAAAATCTTCACAGGGCCGCAGGTTTCACAAACCCTGACTCACGTAGGAAAGCCCATGAACATACCGAGAAGCTAAAACAAACCTTTGATGCCCGTCACTCAATATTTGGCCTAGAGTGTGGCCCCAGAAGACTTAAATCCAGACACCATTTCCTAAGAAGAAGCATTGGACATTGCCCAATACTGGGCAAACAAATTGTAGTTTCCAGACACGAAAAAGTAAAAGTAAGTTATAGTTCCTCTTCTGTCTTTGGGGATAAACTTCATTATGTTGCTGGAAAAAGACCTGTCTTCCAAAACACATTGTTAATAATGTTTTAGTGGACCTTGTCTGATATGTCCAACACTTTGAGACTGCACTTTGCGTAGGTTTCAAAATCGTCCCATTACTATCCTGCCCTTCTACCCTGGAAGTGAGTGGTGGAGGCCCAGGAGATATCTTTCACGTCTCAAAATCATGAATACTATATTATTGTTCTTGCTGTGAAGCAGCTAGAGCACACTTTTTTGTCAACGTGTTCCTCTGTTCCAGGACCACATTCCGTTCACATTCAGATGATATAGAATCTGTGTCCTGATGGCGAATGTTTTCTCCTCCATACTTGCAATTGTTCCTGGAAGGGGAACACATTTCCTACACATTGGTGCGAAGCCGCTGACTGTAATCCCTATATCTTAGCCTAGTAAAGGCAGACTTGGGAAACTTTCCCTCGTGTGTTGCATTGTAAGGGCATAATTTTAATTAGTGTGTGTATTGGGCACTGTCATTTCAGCCATTCTCATATGTTAAAGTGGTGACAGTGTGCCCCTTTGCTCTTACTGTAACGAACCACTGATAGTGCATCACTTTCTAACTCAATGTCAGTGTTTTAACTGTATATGCTTTAATATGCATTTTTCATTTGAGCTATCCAATGGTTTAGCTGATATAGCACAAGGTGTAGAATGCAGTCTATACTTCATGTCTGTAGCCACAGAGTGAAAGAGATTTAAATTTTGACTGGTCACCAGTTGTCCTAGATACTCTTGGCGAATGGCCCCTTAAAGAAAGGAGGTTTCTTGTAATAATTCATTTTATCTTTCTACCATGTTTGTTCCTTTGTAACTAGCATTATAGGATCACTATTGTTATCCACCTTAGTTTTACCCACCTTCTTGGGTATGTATGTCAACTTGTAACACCATAGTTAAGATCCTAAATATTTTTTTTCTGATTAATTATGCTTTATATAAAGTATGTTTTCTTTGGTATGTAATCTTTGATATGCTGTAAAGATGTAGAAAGATATGCACTATGTTTTCTCTTCACTGTTAGGACACTTTGCATCATTTGGCGGAGGATGACTTTAATTATATGTATTTTTTTTGTTGATTTACTAATATGTGTAAATGGCAGGATTTTGTAAAAGGTATGAATACAACAAAGTATGTGCTGATTCACACTTAAGACTTTTGAATTGTATAAATGAAAACTTGGTGTGCTTCTCCCCTGAAAGAAAAGTGAGTTAGCGCACGCAAAATGTGGTTGGTGCAAGGGAAAAGGTGGACCGATAGTCATTCGGAGACTAGCAACCGTACAGTCGGCAGCTAGCAATTGGAAGGTGCTTTGTGCAGGTGCCGAGTGAGGCTTTCAGTGCTCGGAAATATTATGGAAAAGCCACGGGTGGATGAATGGCTCTAATACATTGCTCTGTTGTTGGAAAATACCATAAAAGCTGATGATTGTTGCCAAGAAGAAAATAACAGAGCATATTACTTCCAACAGGAAGTCCACCTGTCGTCATGTACTCGCAGCCAACATTGCGCAATCATGTAAGCAGAGGAGAGAAGTCTAACTTTTGTAAAGTGTTGGATCAGCTCATTTAGTATGTGAAAATATAAGGTAACTCATGGTAAATTCATGTTGAATTGTTTCCTATCATAATACATCTTAGGCTCCTCTCATTTTGAACAATGATTTCTGAGTGCCCTGAGTATGATAACTGATAATCAAAAACAAGTGTTTGATTACTTTTGCTTGAAATTGAGTGCAAAAAGTTACCTAAACTTACTGCGGATTTTGTTGAAGTTGAGGGAGGAAGTAAGTGTTGCTTTTATGAAAGCCTCCTTAGTAATTGAATTGCTTCAGTTTAAAGTTTTGTGGTTTTAACGATTACTTGCTTAAATTATGGCTATGAAAGGAATGATTGTGCTGATGACAAACAGTTAACAAGACATGTTGAGGTTAGTTAAAGTAAATGCTTTCAAAGGTAGATTTGAAATACAATACCTGGTAAAATTATCTGCTGTATTAACTGTTGAAAAAGCATATATGGTGAGTCAAATTTATGAAAGAGTGCTATCAAAGTTTACTGGTTTTAATTTGCTTCAGAAAAGTGTGTCCAGTTTGCTTTATAATAGCAGTCAAAATTAAGAGCCCCCATTGTAAGTTTTTCAAAATGCATAAAGTTACTTGATTAATGAATATTTTGAAGTTTATGTTGAGTTTTGTGCACTTTGTGTGATAAAAAGTGTAATATCAGATTGGGAGCCCCCTACTTACTGTTTCTATTGCTGAAGGTAAAGCTGTTATGAGTGCCCCTATTCATAAAGCAGTTAAAACATTGCATACTAAGGAATGTGTGAATCTTAATGCAAGTGAATTTTAATTAAATTTTTTGCTGTGTAGAAAGCATCTGATGAAATAAGACTAGGCCCATGTCCTTTTCTAGTTTAGTAATGAATTGCAATTGCTGTGAGGATGAAATTACTGAGGTTTGGCAAAGTATTTACTGTTGATGAATGTTAAAGTGTCATTTGTGTTTGTGAAAACTTGAATATCTTACAAAACTGCTTTTATCCACTGTAACATTTTCCTGCTTGTGATAGGGTTCATTGCACTTCCATAAGAAAGGAGTATAGGTGATGGTTTCCACCAAAACTATTTACTTTTTCTTTAAAAGAAATGTTTAACATTTCCATGCCTAATTAGGCTGGTGACCATATTCTTTTTCATTTGAATAAATTTGATTAGTTAAAATGTTATCTAAATTGGATCTGGGATCTGATACTTCCTATGTTTTACATAACTTTAATTTCAAATCTGATAAGCAAAATCCCCCCTCCCCCATGAACCACGGATCTTGCCGCTGGTGGGGAGGCTTGCGTGCCTCAGCGATACAGATAGCCGTACTGTAGGTGCAACCACAACGGAGGTGTATCTGTTGAGAGGGCAGACAAACATATGGTTCCTGAAGAGGGGCAGCAGGCTTTTCAGTAGTTGCAGGGGCAACAGTCTGTAGGATTGTCTGATCTGGCCTTGTAACACTAACCAAAACGGCCTTGCTGTGCTGATACTGCGTACGGTTGAAAGCAAGGGGAAACTACAGCCATAATTTTTCCTGAGGGCATGCAGCTTTACTGTATGATTAAATGATGATGGCATCCTCTTGGGTAAAATATTCCGGAGGTAAAATAGTCCCCCCATTCGGATCTCCGGGCGGGGACTACTCAGGACGACGACGTTATCAGGAGAAAGAAAATTGGCATTCTACGGATTGGAGCGTGGAATGTCAGATCCCTTAATCATGGAGGTAGGTTAGAAAATTTAAAAAGGGAATGGATAGGTTAAAGTTAGATATAGTGGGACTTAGTGAAGTTCGGTGGCAGGAGGAACAAGACTTCTGGTCAGGTGAATACAGGGTTATAAATGCAAAATCAAATAGGGGTAATGCAGTAGTAGGTTTAATAATGAAGAGGAAAATAGGAATGCAGGTAAGCTACTACAAACAGCATAGTGAACGCATCATTGTGGCCAAGATAGATAGGAAGCCCATGCCTACCACAGTAGTAAAAGTTTATATGCCAACTAGCTCCACAGATGACGAAGCGATTGATGAAATGTACGATGAGATAAAAGAAATTATTCAGATAATGAAGGGAGACAAAAATTTAATAGTCATGGGTGACTGGAATTTGATAGTCGGAAAAGGGAGAGAAGGAAATGTAGTAGGTTAATATGGATTGGGGGGAAGAAATGAAAGAGGAACCCGCCTGGTAGAATTTTGCACAGAGCGTAACTTAATCATAGCTATCATTTCGTTCAAGAATCATAAAAGAAGGTTGTATACATGGAAGAAGCCTGGAGATACTGACAGGTTTCAAATAGATTATATAATGGTAATACAGAGATTCAGGAACCAGTTTTTAAACTGTAAGACTTTTCCAGGGGCAGATGTGGAGTCTGACCACATTCTATTGGTTATGAACCGTAGATTAAAACTGAAGAAAGTGCAAAAAGGTGGAAATTGAGGAGATGGGACCTGAATAAACTGAAAGAACCAGAGGTTGTAGAGAGCTTCAGGAAGAGCATTAGGGAACAATTCACAAGAATGGGGGAAAGAAATACAGTAGAAGAAGAATGGGTAGCTTTGAGAGACGAAATAGTGAAGGTAGCAGAGGATCAAGTAGGTAAAAAGACGAGGGCTAATACAAATCCTTGTGTAACAGAAGAGATATTGAATTTAATTGGTGAAAGGAGAAAATATAAAAATGCAGTAAATGAAGCAGGCAAAAAGGAATACAAACTTCTCAAAAATGATATCGACAGGAAGTGCAAAATGGGTAAGCAGGGATGGCTAGAGGACAAATGTAAGGATGTAGATGCTTATCTCACTAGGGGTAAGATAGATTCTGCCTACAGAAAAATTAAAGAGACATTTGGAGAAAAGAGAACCACTTGTATGAATATCAAGAGCTCAGATGGAAACCCAGTTCTAAGCAAAGAAGGGAAAGCAGAAAGGTGGAAGGAGTATATAGAGGGTCTATACAATGGCAATGTTCTTGAGGACAATATCATAGAAATTGAAGAGAATGTAGATGAAGATGAAATGGGAGATATGATACTGTGTGAAGAGTTTGACAAAGCACTGAAAGACCTAAGTTAAAAGAAGGCCCCCGGTAGTAGACAACATTCCATTAGAACTACTGACAGCCTTGGGAGAGCCAGGCCTAACAAAACTCTACCACCCAGTGAGCAAGATGTATGAGACAGGCGAAATACCCTCAGACTTAAAGAAGAATATAATAATTCCAATCCCAAAGAAAGCAGATGTTGACAGATGTGAAAATTACCGAACTATCAGTTTAATAAATCACGACTGCAAAATACTAACACGAATTCTTTATAGACGAATGGAAAAACTGGTAGAAGCCGACCTCGGGGAAGATCAATTTGGATTATGTAGAAATGTTGGAACACGTGAGGCAATACTGACCCTACGACTTATCTTTGAAATTAGATTTAGGGAAGGCAAACCTATGTTTCTAGCATTTGTAGACTTAGAGAAAGCTTTTGACAATGTTGACTGGAATACTCTCTTTCAAATTCTGAAGGTGGCAGGGGTAAAATACAGGAAGTGAAAGGCTATTTACAATTTGTACAGAAACCAGGTGGCAGTTATAAGAGTCGAGGGACATGAAAGGGAAGCAGTGGTTGGGAAGGGAGTGAGACGGGGTTGTAGCCTGTCTCCGATGTTATTCAATCTGTATATTGAGCAAGCAGTAAAGGAAACAAAAGAAAAATTCGGAGTAGGCATTAAAGTCAATGGAGAAGAAATAAAAATGTTGAGGTTCGCCGATGACATTGTAATTCTCTCGGAGACAGCAAAGGACTTGGAAGAGCAGTTGAACAGAATGGACAGTGTCTTGAAAGAAGGATATAAGATGAACATCAACAAAAGCAAAACGAGGATAATGGAATGTAGTCGAATTAAGTCGGGTGATGCTGAGGGAATTAGATTAGGAAATGAGACACTTAAAGTAGTAGAGGAGTTTTGCTATTTGGGGAGCAAAATAACTGATGATGGTCGAAGTAGAGAGCATATAAAATTTAGACTGGCAATGGCAAGGAAAGCGTTTCTGAAGAAGACAAATTTGTTAACATCGAGTATTGATTTAAGTGTCAGGAAGTCGTTTCTGAAAGTATTTCTATGGAGTGTAGCCATGTATGGAAGTGAAACATGGACGATAAATAGTTTGGGCAAGAAGAGAATAGAAGCTTTCAAAATGTGGTGCTACAGAAGAATGCTGAAGATTAGATGGGTAGACCACATAACTAATGAGGAGGTATTGAATAGAACTGGGGAGAAGAGGAGTTTGTGGCACAACTTGACAAGAAGAAGGGACCGGTTGGTAGGACATATTCTTAGGCATCAAGGGATCACAAATTTAGTATTGGAGGGCAGCGTGGGGGGTTAAAATCATAGAGGGAGACCAAGAGATGAATACACTACACAGATTCCGAAGGATGTAGGTTGCAGTAGGTACTGGGAGATGAAGAACCTTGCACAGGATAGAGTAGCATGGAGAGCTGCATCAAACCAGTATCTGGACTGAAGAAGACGCCGCCAACAACAACAACAACAACAACAACAACAACAAGCAAAATCCTTTAGACATTTCACAGTTAAATCTGTAAAAATCCTCCCAGAGGATAATGTTATACTGCACGCGAACACCAAAATCGAGTGTTATATATATGCTGACATAGCAAAACGGTGCAGTGATAGTGTTATAAACTAATTTCAAGAAATATGAAGTACTATGCCAAGCAAATGAATAATCAAAAAAGACTCTTCCCTCCATTACCAAGTTGACTATATTTTACGCCTCAGGATTTGTTGTATAAACTGATCCATTTCTTGTTAATAGTTCTTTGATCTACCCATCTAATCTTCAGCATTCTACTGTAGATTCAGATTTTAAATGCTGCTTCTTGTTTGAACTGCTTATCATTCATGTTTCACAGCATGTTTTTTGTAGAAACTCTCATTTCCATCCAACTACTCTTCCAAAACCTTTGCCGTCTGACAGAATTACAATGTCGTCAGCAAATCTCAAAGAGTTTTTATTTCTTCTCTGTGTAGTGTAGTTCTCTTTCCATACTACTCCTTGGTTTCTTTTATTGTCTGCTCGATGTAGAGATTGAATAACATCAGTGCTAACTACAATCCTGTCTCTCCCCCATCTCAACTGCTAATGAGTATTATGGAAAGAGAATTACACTACAGAGGGAAGAAATAAAAACTCTGAGATGCCCTTCAACTCTTGTAACTGCAATGTAGTTCCTGCAAACATAGCTTTATACTGGCAGTCTTTTTGTTGTGCCTATCTGCGACTCAGCATCCCTGCTATATGGTGAGTAGCAACTTTCCCTGTCATAATATCTGAATATCGTGAAGTTGTGAAAAAACATTGGTCCTTTTTCTTTTTAAGACCCTAGTCACTATTCATATAGGCAAAAGTTATTTGAGATGCAAAGGTTAACTGCTTCCCCTGTGTAATGGAATGTTACACAAACAATAATGTATTCTAGATATTATCATGAGACTAAACTATAGAATAAGTACCTAACAAGCAGAATACTACCAAGCTAGCTGATTAGAAGTAATTACTGGTATTGTATGTAAACACAAATAAGTGACATATTGATTTGTTTACAGTATGGGTGCCTTACTGTTTTATATCGGTTCCTCGTTTCTACAGTTCTTCTGACAGCGGCGGTTAATGAATGTCTTAGACTGTACCTTGGGTACATTGGTAACCTATCAGACAAGGTAAGACAGACTCTTTTGAGCATTGGTTTTCCCTTTAATGGACTTTGAGAGAGAGAATTTTAGATCTTTATCAATATTAAACCTGAGTAAACTGAAATAATGAGCTGTAATTATTTGAGAGACTGGAGGGAAACTGTTCAAGAACTCTCATTGCAATGTACAGGTAGTCAGATCTAAATCTCTTCATTAGAAGGAGAGCTGTTCAGTTTTATCACAGTTGGTATGATAGGTAATGCTACCAATGAATTTAACAACGAAGAAAACATTGTTGTGAACTTGTTTTATTGAATGTTTGCTATGTTGAAATGTGTAAAATTACCTAGTCGTGAATGAGCTACTTGTAATGTTTCTTTTCTCCTGCAACAAATTACGCCATCAATCTCATGTTTTATGTGCAGGTACCTGAACTGGCTGGATTCTGGTTGCTGTCACTGGTTCCACAGCTTCCTCTCCAGCTGTTTTTGTTGCTTAATCAGAACATTATGCTACAACCACTGGAGCAAATAGTCCAGTCATTTTCTGTACTTTTATTAATTATTCAGTTACTGACTGGCTTTTTTGCACTACGCCACTCTTCAAAGATCCATGCTGAGCAGTCTCGTTTGCGTGTACTACTTTCTACACAGCAGAAGGATGATTAATAAGGTATTACTCTTACTCAACATTACGGAAGGACCCATTATTTCACAGATGTATTCACAGGGCTGCCCCAAGTTCTGGAAATCAGGGAATTTCAAAAGTGTCAGGGAAATCGGGGAAATTTGGAGGGGGGGGGGGGGGGGGGGACTGGAAAAATCTCGTTTCTTCTCTCAGTAGAGGAAATGGTTTGTTCACTGATTTGGCATGCATCATCGCTGGCTGGGCACAGCTAAGTACGTGGGCCGCTTCCCCACTCCTTCATTATTCCTCCTTCTCCCCTTTCTGCCACTCCCCTCAGCTTGCAGTCAGTGCTGCTGATGAGAGGCAGGGAGATGTGAGGAGTGGTTTGTTTGGAGCTGATTCTCAGATACTGTTGACACAGCGGCTGGAGACAGCAGCCATGTGTGCATTAGTTGTGTATGAATGATTATGTGAATGTGTATGTGCTCTTGTTTTGTGACAAAGGCTATGGCCAAAAATTTAATTGTGAGAGTGTGATTGTCTTCTATATGTGCCTGTCAGTGGCTGAGCGATCATACGAAAAATTCAGTGGATGGAGGTCCCAAGACACCTACAGTATCGTCACAGGTGATGAAATGTGGGTCTAACATTATGACCCTGAAACGAAGAGACAGTCTTCTGTGTGGTGCTTTCCAGGGGAGGAACCACACACAAAAGTTGACGAAATCGGAGCTCTGGAAAAAAGATGGTGGCAACTTTTTCCACAAAGATCGGGCCGTGGACACATGTCGTACAGTCAATGCTGAATGGTACGTGAACGATTGTCTTCCGAAGGTCATCGCCACATGGAAGTCACAGCATCCAAAGTCCAAGAGTGGGCACCTTCTGCTGCATCACGACAATGCATCTGCACACAGGGCTGCCAGAACGATGGACTTTCTGGAGAAGGAAAAAGTGCGAGTGTTACCCCATCCCCCCTATTCACCTGACCTGACCCCCTGTGACTTCTTTCTGTTCCCTAAGACTAAGGAAAAAATTCGAGGGCAGCGGTTTTCATCAGATGAAGAGGCCGTAGGAGCATACGAGAGTGCACTGAGTGACATCCCAAAAGAAGCTTGGACTGACACATTTTCTAAGTGGTTTCAGAGAATGGAAAAATGTATACATGCTAATGGAGAGTATTTTGAAAAGTTGTAAACACTTTTTTGCAAATAAATTTTTTTTTCACACATTCTGCTAAAAACTTTCGGCATAGCCCTCGTATTTACGGAGAGTTGCTACCTATCCTCATTAGTATTGATCATTAGAGTATTCGTGCACGTTATCTTTTGCATGGACTGGTCACCATGGTCTCATTTCATCAACATGGTGTCTGTGACTTGTGAATAGCTGGCCATATGAGTGGACTTCCATAACAGACAAAAACTGCAGGCCATTTCTTTGAGTATCTCTGACTGATTGGGCATGCTCGTTTCCCACTAATGTGCAGGCTCTGCCCATCTGATCTAGTCTCACCGATCTGCCTGCAGGCCAGGTCTCTTTGTGTGTCGTGTAATGAAGTACATTTTAGTGTTTTATCCATGGACCCAGGACTGCTGTGCTGCTCGGCGGGCCAGAGGCAACGGGCAGTGGGTTTCACGAATTGAGACTGTCTCACCGCAAGTACATTGTACAGTGCGGTGTTTTGTAGACAGCTTATTTATTCTAATACATTTTGGCACTTCAAAAGTAGTTTATATGTTGGAAAGTATGGACTATAAGAAAGAAGAAAATTGTGGCAGTGGCTGGCAGTTTATAAGCTATGTACTCGTGTATTCCTTGAAAGAAAAATCACACAGTATCTGTAAAATAAAAAACATAACACAGTGGGTAATAACCAGTGATAGCGAATATAGTAGAATATAGTAGAACCAACATTTCATTGGCGGTCACATATAGTGTTGTTTAAACGATTCTTCTCCACCTTATACATTTCTTTCAAGAGGCCTACTTTTTTCTGAAGTTATTTCTGAAATCAGTGAAGGTATTTTAAATCTGTCTTGTGACTCCAACGAAATGCATTTTTTTGTCACCAAATGTTTCATTTTATTGAAATAAAATAACATTAGTGGTCTTAATAAAACATTATACCATTTGGCTGCTTCCTCCATCTAAAAGCAATTCATTACAATTCCTTACATTTCTTTTAATTTTTTAATTTTTTTTTTTTACTTACCCTTGAGCTCTCAAAATTTGTCAGGGGAAAATACTAAAACTTGCCTGGAAATATCAGAGAATTTCACTTTGGGAAACTCGTGGCAACCCTGGTTCAGCTTGTAGGTAGGATAAATTACAGCTGTCGGGTTCAGCTAAACTGGTGGCTGTCCGACCTTTGCTTAACGTGATTCAGAAGAATAAAGACCTTCAATTCAGCAACAATAACTTTATTGCAAGCGCGTATCTGACGACGCCCGGCATGCATGGACTGATCGGAGTTACAAAATTTGCTTCCGGCCTAAACAGAAGGGTCCTTAATCCTGGGAAAACTTACGTAGTTATTGGAGAAAAAAACAGTAATCGTCCACACTAGCCAGGAGGCGCGGAACTACCACTTCACTCAAAAAACAAGGAATAATAATAATAAACAGAGCGTATATAAAAGCTAGAAAACACAGCGCCTCTAGAGGTTGGGTGCGGAACTACACAGATGTCATGTACAATAATTACGACCACACAGCACTGCACTGTCACGCACGCGTGTGTGCGTGCGCACGCGCGCGCGCACACACACACACACTGGCGAGCTTGAATTAGCGCGCGGCAGCGTCTCTACACAGCCTTACTATTGATCTGTTATATGAGCAAAATTCTAAAAGTGAAGCACACAGTTCTGCTACAGTATGGGAGTTCGCAAATGTCATAGACTCAGTATCACATACATGTCAAGAGCTACTGCAGCACTAACTCTGTTGGCAACAGGACGTGATAATGAAAAAAGATGGGGTGTACGATAAGGTTCTCCACCCATGAATATATTTGTGTAGGCAGAAATAGTCACACTGAAATGTTAGGGTTGTACAGTGAAGATTTATACTGGCCATAGCAACATATGCACTTAGTACATAGTTTGCTTCAAATCTTTCTGCCACGTCAGCTTCACGACAACCAGTAAGTGTGAAAGCCACCAAATATTTAAGGCATTAAGCAGGTGATTGTAGACAACTGCAGGAAGCCTCTCCCAACCTTGGTTGAGTGCCTGTATTTTGTGCTTTGTGTGCAATTTAGTTCCTAATAGGTACTTGGGAACATGACACACAACAACATAGTTGAGAGGACATTGGTATGTCTTCACCACTTAGTGTTATCTGGCTGTCAGGCATTATTTCTGGGACTGGAAACTGTGAATCTATGGCATATTGCCACACCATTGACCTTCTCTTGTGCACCACTCAAGAATTTGAAATAAGATCATCCAGAAGGAAAGACTTCATGATTGTGATTTCTTATAAATGTGGTGTTTTGTTTGTACTTTTGTCCAAATGGAACAGCTATCAATACTGTAACTGATGCTCTCATCCAACTGCACCATGCTCATTATCACTTGTCACCAAACAGGGATGCTGCACATGTCTGGCTTTTTAATGACTATCTGGCTTCTTGTTGTGGCTCCATTAATTCCGAGATTGCACAGTTTGGTTTGAAATTGCTTCATCGCCCTTTCATATTGTTATGACTTTGCTCCCTCGGATTATATCTGTTCAAGAAAGTTTTGTGTTTATGGTACAGACATTTCCCATCTGACATAAACATTATGTCGATCACGTGCAGTTGGCTATACACTTAGCTTGGATTTTATGAGGTGGTGTTTTGAAACTCTTACCGTGGTGGGTGCAATGTGACAAGATTTCTGGTGCCAACATTGGAGAAATAGTCAAGGAGATGTAGAAAATGTGGAAAGGTGGGAGGGGGAGAGGGAGAGGAAGTGGGGGGGGGGGGGGGGGGGGAGAGATGAGGAAATGTAATCTCACGTTGATTTGATGTGCACAGGTAATCACAATTTTAACTGTTTGTTAAAAATAATAGAATGGTTAATAACATTATGTTGATGCTGTCCCTAAAAAAGGGGTTTTCAGTATAGTTATATTAACATTAAAAAAAAGCATACTCCTTGTTGTAATTTTCACAGAGATTATTGAAGAAATGATTGCCTTCTCAATGTAGTTAGTTGTTCTTTTAAGTTGCCTTCTTATGAGCCAAGTAGTTGGATGCATTGCATTCTGAGGCTGGGCAAGAGTGAACAGAAACTGGGTTTGCATGTTTGGGAGTCATGAAGTGTTTATTTTACCTAGCGTAGAAACCACAATAAGAATGACAGCTACAATGTTCAAACTCTAAATATGGTGAGCTGGTGTTCTCTGTTGTCTTGACAATGAACTATGTAGTTTTCAGTTAGGAATTTGCGTATCATAGTAACGGTAAGTATGTCTGTGGATATCAATGACAATTTTATTTTTGGTTGAAAATTATAAGGCAATGTCAATGTTACAATACAATTGCATGAAGCAGCTCTGCATTTGGCATGTTACTGAATAGCATTTGGTCAGAATCAACCTCTACATTGTTGTCTTATACATATTGTAAATAATTTTGTCAAAGGTAAACGAATGAATTATGAGACAGTTGCTGGCCAGTACTTTACTTTGGGAGATGAAATGTTTAGTACAGCCCATACATAAACAGAAGTAAAAGTGACACACTGTTTAGTTTTCAGAATTAATAGTTCCTTCCTGTAGTGTGAGGAGGGGGGGGGGGGGGTTATAGGTTGGAGAAGATTAAAAAGGAGATCCTCCTTCGCCTTTGCCCTCACTATAGGTGGGTCCCTGTGATTCTGGGATCTGAGCAACCCGCCCTTCCATTTCAGCCTTCCCCAACCTATCCCACTCTCTCTCTCTGATCATGGAACTGTTAATTCCAAAAGCTAGGTAGAGTGTCAATTTCACTTTTGCGTCTTTGTTGGCAGTACTACACATTTTGTCTTGTAAAAGTAAGTACTGCCCACCAGTTCTGTCATAATTTATTATAGTGTAAATGATGTTTGTTAATAGACTGAGCAAAACCATGAAATTTCTTCTCATCATAAAGACTGAAACGTAATTAAACAACAAAAATATTGTGCACTACAATGAACCTCGGAGAAACAAATTTGTTTAACTGTATTAGGATTAACATTATGATTTGGCACAAACCTAATCTCAGAGCTTCAACATATTGAATGTCTTGAAGAGGTTTACAGAATTTTTAGTCTCTATGGCTATGCTGTTGATGTACATCTCTGTCTATAGATATCTCTCGGAGTGCACTACATCATAAGCTGCCCACGTACAGGGTATGTTATAAAATGTGTACACACTTTGAACTGTCAAAATCATTTTCATACTTACAAGTGCACTTCCTCATTAAACTAAAAGTTTCAAATGGTGGGTAAAAGAATTATCCAAATTGTTGGATTTCACCATCAATACATTTTTGTGTAAAAATCGTGCCAGATTTTGTCTTCGCACCAAAGTGTTAGATGAGATTTCTGCTCACACCACTTCAATATTGTAGCAAAGTGAGTCCGTATTATGCAGTTCCACAAGAAAAAAAGGAGCATAAGGTCTGGGGAGTGCAACAACTGGCCGGGTACATTCTGATTGAGGTGTACTTGTTCACCATATGATAGCGAGGTGGGACACCATCTTCTTGAAAAGATTTGTCATTACTATATGTTGCATGAGTAGAAGGATAAAGCAATTTCACTCACTTTTCAACAGTAATGTGGAGATTACCATAATGTCAGAAAACACATGTATGCCAATTGATAGATCTGTTTAGTTTAAACTAGCAACCTGGGTAGTACTAAGTACCTCCTGTCAGATCGATTGTGTGGCATAGTGGTAAAATTTTATACACAAACCTTTCTCGGGAATTGATCTATTTATCAGTGGAAATCGCATCAACATCCCTGCAATATCTGCTGAGATTTGCCTTCACATACAGACAGGATAACATGGTAGATATTTTAATGTAGTAATATGTATAGGTCAGGTGCTCATGGTTGCCGTACTGGGCAGATTGAAACTAATGTAGACATTGGGCTATGCTACTGACTAGGGGGAGGGAACTATCGATTTCAGCTGCATCAGGACTTCATGTGGAATCAGAAGTGGTGAATGAAAATGAAAATGTGTGCTAGACTGAGATTTGAACCCAGGATCTCCTGCTTACTAGGCAGCTGCATTAACCCTTGCGCCACCCAGACACAGTGTTTATCACAATTGCAAAGACTATCTCAGTACGCCACCTGTCTGCAGTCTGTGTGTCCATGTCCTCCATGCTCGCTATTTTGAGATTCCCCACAGGAAGTTGAAGATAACTGTTCATCCGCACTGAAGGTGGTGCATTCATTGCCCATTGAGGTGAATCAGTTACATGAATGTGTGGTGTCATTTCTTTCGGACATGTGTGAAAGAACTGGCATCATGCAGTCATATAAAAGTTTACATACTGTGTCTCCTTTCCACTTCACAATCAGCTACTAAATAATGCGAAAAGCTATCTTGAAGATAGGATCTATAGTTAGAATATTTATCTGCAGACATAGCATTTCCCAATGCCTTATCACAACAATTTGTGCTAAAAGAAGCATTTTGGAGAGTCCTTTAACCCTTTGACTGCTAAGCACAACACTGGCAGTCGCGCAAGCTGTGGCTGCTCTGTTCGGTTGATGGGACTGGGAAGCACTGTACTATCCACCACACTCCATGGACTTAAGTCCTTGTGATTTGATTTGATTCTGAAGATGAAGGAACCACTTCGTGGCATTCGCTTCAGAACTGTTCCAGAGATTCGACAGGCAGTAGACTGCTCCATTTGCGCCATCAACAGAACAGGCTCTGCTAACGGTATACTACACCTTCCACATCGCTGGCAATAGGTTCTACACAACACTGGTGACTACTTTGAAGGACAGTGACAGGTGCAAACATGTAACACTTTTGTATTGGTTGTGAATAAATAGCTGCCACTATTTAAGTTCCAACCCTTGTACAAATAAAGACATTTACAATAGTGATATACTTCTATGTTCTCTCAAAACAAGGTTTAACAGTTTTTTTTATTACTGAAATTGTGTGTGATAAGTTTTGAAGTACAGATAAGCACAAAGAGTTACATTGCATTCCTTACATCACAACTTAGCTTGTTTCCTAACACCATTTCGAGCACAGACTATGCATGTCTTGTACTTGTACCACTGATCTGTTAAATGTGACTACACGTGTTTAGTCTTGCAGAGTACTCTTGACGTTTAGCACCATCTGCTCTCTTGCGATCGACAAAAATAGTTGCAAAACTTTCTCTAATTACATTGAGATGAAACTTTTCGTACTTCTTTGTCGTCCCATATTTCCGGTATAAACAAAAGGCATTGAACATGTCATCAAAATACGTCAATTCACTTTGCAAATGCAAGCAAATAATAGGTGGTGTTGGAGCACCTTACACAAATGCTTTGGCGCCACTGGGGCCTAAAGTGTCATCTGGGGTCCCTTTTGCAGCTGTGCCTTCAGATTCTCATGTCCCGGCTGGCCGACACTTGCTTGACGGTGATTGGCAAATAGTGGCAATGTTGCAAATCTCTGGACAGAAAACAAAAGTGGGTACCAGCCACATAGTTGTCCAGTTATGGCTTAAAAACCTGGTTTAAGATATTGCCTGCCGGTGAAAGAACCAGCAACAGACACTGTGCCTGTTGGGTCTGGCCATTCTTCCCAAGAGGTTTGGACAAGTGCCGAGGGTGGTACAATGTTAGGCTGGTGATGAGGGCCTGAAGGGAAACAGTGGACAGTTCAGGGAAGAAGGCCAATGTCTGCTCTGCTCACTGGGGAGTGTTGCCTGAAATGTGAAGGATGCTCTGCTGGCAGCAATTGAGTACACTGGGTGCACACAGCTGTAAATCATAGCCCATGCAGGCACGAATTATGCCTCCCGCCTGGGTTCACAGCCAACCCTCACTTTCTACTGGCAGCTATCTGCTTTGGCGAAGACAGCTAGCCTCGCTCTTGGGGTGGAAGCAGAGTTGTTATTTTGTAGCATCATTCCCAAAACTGATTGCAGTCCTCTGGTGTGGAATCGAGTGGAAGCTTAAACCAAAGGCTCAGACAATTCTGTGATTGGATGCTAATTTCTTGACCTCCGCTGTCAGATGGAGACATGTAGAACATTTCTTGAAAGGTCAGGCATTCACCACACATAGGAAGTAGCTGCGATGGTAGCAGAGTACTCTGATGCAACATGTTGTTGTTTTTTGAGGACAGGAAAATCCCTCCACAGGTGCAATAAGATGTGTTATGATTACAGACATGGTAGCGTCTGTCAGAAATTCAGAAGAAGAAAATGTTAAGTATTAGTTAACCGCACGACTGTCTATAGGAAGGTTCTCTAACTAGTCTCACTGACAAACAGTAACATTGAACACACAGTAGTAGGACGGGAAAGCTGGCTGAAACCAGATGTTAATAGCAACAAACTTCTGCTGGAATGTATATCAGAAAGATAGGTTTGAACGCTAGTGGTGGAGGTGTGTTTGCAGCCACAAAGTATTTTTTTTAAAAAAAAAAGGTTGGGTGAAAGCAAGTGTGCAAGATGGATCAAATGTGGTCCCTAGTATTATGTGAATTCCATCACTGTTTAGAGCAGCTTCATACTTGGAGGAATTTTTTGCAAATTTTAGTTCTCTCATCTGTAGGGGATCCGTTACTGGAGTTTACACTAAACTGTAAGTGGGAGCACCTAAACTATATGTTTGGATGGGCTGGAGATATATCTAATGTAGAAATAATCCTTGTGTGAACCTCCACACACTGTCAGCTGCCTGGGCAGCAGTCTTGGTCTTGTAGTGCAACCCCTGACCCGTTTAGAGATATCCTAAAGTTCTCAATTCTACGGTGCAACTGTACGAAAACGTTCAAAGTCTCTGGCTCAAGCCTTCCAATTGACTTAGAGCCACAGGGCCACAATAAGTTCTGGGACAACAGTGCAGATTGTGAGCTTCATTTTAAGATCTAACGGGAACGCTGATCTTTTCAACCTTCTCTCCCAGTTGCTAGAAAGATCTAAGTATGACCTGTGAGCCGATATAACAGGCATCATTTGTTCCAATGTGTTGAATAATGCCTCCAGATTTATACACAGTGATCCTTTCCATCCCTTCCTGCCACTTCCTTAAGGATACAATTATTTGCTGTACATACAACTTGCTGATGACCGATAGTTTACTACCTTTTGCCTTTGTTTCACTGCCACAGGATACAGCACATTTCCCCAACGGCAGTTGACTTCTTAACAGTGTATTTACATCTCGAAGATAGATTTTCAAATGTATCCTCTGAACAATCTGATCAGTGTGGGGAGAAAAGGTGAAAATATTATGCAAATATGAACATTGTGACTGAGGGCAAACAATTTTTAAAACCGGATATTGCTTCTGAAATTTTTGGATAGCTGTAACTCGTAAACATTGATTTACTATGAAATATATTATGCCCAACATTTCAAAAATTCTCAAAAACTTACCTTTATACATGGGAATTAAGGGAACAATTGTTTGGACAAGGATACCATTTGTGATATTGTATAAAGTACAAATACAGGTAACACATACATACAGTCAACGTGAAAAGCATGTTTGCTTTTTAGATAATATTTTAGGACCACATGTTCAAAGAAAATTTGTGTGTCTCACTCATAGACAGTGGCCCTAGCCTGAACAGATTTATAAATAAATGTGCAAAACTGTCTGACCCCCCCCCCCCCCTTTCACTGAGATGGGATTCTAGACACCTTCTGCACTAGTGTGCCACAGATGAATATTGTGAGCATCAATTTATCCCACTAAAAATTGTTGAAGCACCTCAAAGTGTGTATTCCATTTGAGGTGGCTCAGGTTCTACAGTAAACCATGTTCAAGAGAAGGGACAAGCATACCAGGAGAGTCAGGAAGAAAGATGCATGCTTTGTGAGGGGTGATAGTGTTAGTGATTCAGAGAAAAATTTTAATGTCAGCAAATGCCCTATTCTGAATGATTTCCAAAATAGAACACACATTAAATATCACTTTCATACATTTTTCTGTAATAACTCTAACTTCATCCTCTAGCAAAAAGTATTGCAGTGAATTAACTTTTCTGAAATATAGTTTGCACAAAGAGCATGAGAATATCGAAAATCTCACGATGCGCATGTGCTGTAGCTTACGTGTTTTTGAAGGTCAGTTTTTGGCAGTTTCCGCAAATTAAAAAACCTAAATTCCTGCCGAACAGACCATGAAGGCCCAACAGTACCAACCAGCCACCCTGTCATCCTTAGCCTACAGGCGTCACTGGATGCAGATATGGAGTGGCATGTAGTCAGCACACCGCTCTCCCGGCTGTATGTCAGTCTACGAGACAGGAGCCTCACAAGGGCTGAGTGTGCCCCACTTGCCAACAGTGCTTGGCAGAACGGATCGTCATCCATCCAAGTGCAAGCCCAGTCCGGCAGCACTTAACTTTGATCTGACGGGAACCAGTGTTACCACTGCAGCAAGACCGCTGGCAGTTTCCCGAAATGATAGAGCGTAAGTTTCGAATATCAAATTGTTCGTCTCGGCTTCCTCTACGTTACTATGTCTGAACAACATAATAGCTTGGTGCATACCTGTTTATTGGTTAGCAGTTTCATGTAACAGCTGTGCTATAGGGTCCAGAAATGGAAGTGTATTTTTAGAGATATTCTCACTTTAACTGACGAGAGATCTGGCCTATATGACCAGATATGCTTTTTCAACAAGGACTTTTGGCTCATACCAGTCTGATGTCTTTTGACACATTGGTAAGTTTTTGTACTTGAAAATGGCCGAAATCTGGATTGTGTAACAAAGTACAAATTATTACAGTCAAATGGTGGCAGCATCATAAAAAAAAAAGTTTGAATAAAGCAGAAAATTACAATTTTCATTAAATGTGTTCTACCTCAGAAACCATTCAGAAAAGGGCATATATCCATATGAGGTTTTATTGGTTAGAATAACTGTGTTAGTCACCCCTCAAAGCACCACCTTTCCTCCTGACTCACCCCATATAGAGTGTACGATACAGTCTTAAGTTCTGCATTTGATGATTTCAGCTGCTTGTCAACATCATTTATAGTGAAGGTCATTCTAGTGCTATTGAATTATATTTTGTGAAGGAATTTAAGTCAGAATTCGATATTTAGCTATTGAAATTCTGTACATCATGTGCTGGTGCTGTTCCCTAATAGAGTGAAGATGACGTGCCATCTTTATCTTGCAGGGTACACAGTTCTCTACAGCTTGATTGATCCATGGGTATTCAGTATGAAAAGAATTCTAATTCTCTGAGAGGAGAGTGACCTACCTGTAGTCTAATATATACTTTCCTGCTTACATTTGTTGCCAATTTTTAACTTGCATAAGTGTAACAAGTGGAAAAATACATATTTGAAATTGTTCCCCATTACTGATTGAAAAAAAGACTACTACAAGAAAATTTTTGTTGGTGAAGGATTTAAAAGAAATAATTTATAAAAATTGAAGATTTTTTCTTTTCTCTTAACATTAGACAATAAAACTTCTTACAGAAAATAAATATTTTCTCCTTAAGTACATATGAGTGCAATGATTGTGTAATTAACAATTTTCTAATTGACAATTTTATGATACTAAATCTTATTGCTTATTTGAAGACAAGCATTGAGCACAGAAAACTGTCATTTACGACAAACAGGCACTTCTTTGTGTAAATATTTTCTTAAAAGTTGAAGCACCAAACAGTTTCATTAAAATGTGTGTACAACATTTAATTTTTTTAAACATCTAATACTGACTTTTTTTTTAAACAATGCCTTGTACTTTTTAAACAGCACCTCCAGAACTGGTCTTGTAATAAGTTTTTCTCATACTCTAGTATTTGTTTCAAGCCCATGTTGTGCATAAAAGGCAGAGAGGGTGCTGATGTTGCTGTGGAGCCGCGTAAGGAATGTGTCCATATCCTCCATGACTTCCGATTCTTGGTCTGGTTCTCCCAAGGCCAAAGTATTTAACAAGACACTTCTACCAGGGCACATTTTTGCAAGCAACTGTATGGAAACAAAAGCATTCAGTAATGTGTATTGTACACACATACAGGTCATACAATAAAATAATTAGGGCTGGCATCTAACAAAACATGAGTCATCACCACACACACTTTCAGATGTGCACAAAAGAATTGTTTTTTCTATCACTATCATATTTCAATAAAATATGTCTTGGAATTAGGTTTTGCAATATCGTATATGAATCAAAGAACAATGTTGTTGGGGACTACTAAGGGAAACAGTTGCTGCTATCACGGAAGCAGTCAGACAAAAACCATGTAGGCAGTGACTCTAAACGTAAAAGCTTTTGGTGTTAATAAGGAATATAATGGAAGGCCTACAACAGGTAGAAAGCATTGGTACACGACGACACCAGCAAAAAAGTAGCTGATTCACTAATGTACAATATGTTTCAAATCTTGGCCTGTGGTAAGCTGCAGTTTTCCTCAAAATTCAAATATGAAAAATTCACTTGCAAATTACCTGTGCAATGCTGCAAATAGGAGTATATTTTCTCATCATGGAAATTTCAAAATGTATTGCCTATTCCTTGGTTCAAAATAGATCTACAGTGTCACTAATGTTTGGAAATGAGTCACCATATGCAAGGTAACACTGTAACTGATATCATTTAGGCAGTGACTCATATCGTGCAGACAGTTAAAATTTTATTTCAAAGAGAGTAAAACTTGTCTTCACCAATTAGTGATAATGCTGGAAGAAAATTATCAGCAAAGTTGTTTGTAATGCAAAGAGTACATGTAACAGAAACTGCAAACGGTCATTTCATCATGGAAGTCCTGTAGAGGACCTGAAGCGGAAGCTAGAATTCTTTCCTTTGTATAAGATAAGTCCTAGATGAATAATCCTGTTAAGTTTGGAAATTACAAAAACATGCCAGAATTCCATGGGAGTATCAGCTCATGCTGCAAGTTTGTATGTAGAAGTGGGCCTTGATCTGATGAAGCACATCTTCAGTCAAGATTTTACTGATGAAATTCGTCAATTTCCAGAAGCACATAATGTAAATATGGCAGTACTCTTAACCTCTACACCAGATTAGCAGCACCAATGATGCACTCATCTTTTGGGAGATGCTGAGTGATGCCACAGCGGTCTATAAAAGAGTAAAAGATATTGTTGCAGAGAACTGGAAACAAAACAAACAAAAAAATACCAAGATGTTAGCATTTACTGCAGAGGGTAGAAAACAACCCCTTTATCTTGTTGAAGCATAGGCCTATGCCCAAGGAAATTTTTCGTAGGAGGGTTAGTGATTTGTTGGCATGGAAAAGGCTGGAGGATAACAGAGTAAGGTACTGGCTGGCTGCTGTTTGGAATTGCAGACATACTGCACTGTTCAGTAAATGAGCTATGTTATGTTAGCTACCTTTACAGATCAGCTCACTTCTGGGGGAAAAAATAAAGTTGCTGCATTGAAGACAAACAGTCATTATACCTTGAGATATGACTTAAAAACTTCAGGAGCTTGATATCATAATAAATAAGCCATGTAAAAACCATCCTTGAGAGCACTATTCTGACTGGCTTTTAGAAATGGATCATGCTTTCATTCCATCTCTCAAGATAACAAAGCCATCAGTCAAACTTATCTATCCACAATGCCCCATTTCACCAGACACTGTCATGAAAAAGTTCAAGAAGTTCTGTGTGTCCAATGCTTTGGATGGTAGTGAGGATTGTGTACGTTGGGAAGAGTGATGAAAATACTGGTTGTGATCAAACAAGTACTGCTAATGAAGTTAACAATGACATCACTGAAGACTGTTTAGTAAACTGGCATTTCGGAGTATTTTATCTACATTACTACATAAAAAAATGTGATTAAGAGTTACCATATTGTGAAAATTTTTTCTCCACTGAGCTTCTTGCCCCTCCCCTGCTCCCTCAAAGTTAAAGATGTGACTCATATTCAGGTCAATACAGTAAATATTCAATACTCCAGATAAGCTGGTATTAAGAGAATGAAGCACACACAGGAGTACTGTTTAGGTATGATAACATTAAAACAACTGTGATATGGTCAGGGTGGTTACAATGGTTGATGTGAAAACATTGTAACATGTGTTGTATTTCAATACTGGAATTTTACTCATAGTGGAGGGATACAGTTTGACTTCTGTGGTATGATGATCCTCAAATTAACAGAAATATCCCTGCCCACCCTCCGTTCTGAGATACTGTAGAGTTAGGGCACAAAGCAAATTTAGTAGTTCCCGCATGGGAGATCTGCCTCCTGTAGAGTACATGGTGCTATCACTTTGGGCCTTTTTATTTGTTGGCAGCCATGGAGCAACAAGCTGAGGTTTGCAACAACACAAACTGCTGCATACTTCATTTGCTGCTGCATCTATTTTCCTTTAACACATTGGCTGCCATGAGGCTGCTGGGGCCAGTCTCAGACCTGATGCTGTGTGGTCACCAACAGCCACAGCAGAGCACTGTACCTTAACACCATGTGCCTGCCCTGTCGTTGTGACAGAACATCCATTACCATGTGTGTGGTAGTCAACATGTTAAGAATCTAGGAAGTCATATTTTGTCATACTAATAGATGAGCTTAACTTAAGAGTCTGATGATGATGATGATTATTATTATTATTATTATTATATTTCATGCTGAACATATAGCACCCTGATGCTGATATGGGTGTGTGGCAAATGATGTGAAGATGGTGTTTCATCTTAACATACCAACTTTTTGTCAAGTCTGACTATAGTAATCTTAGCTTTAATGTGTGTGTGTGTGTGTGTGTGTGTGTGTGTGTGTGTGTGTGTGTGTGTCTAAAAAACTAGGGGAAATTTTTAACACAGGTACATTTACTCCATTGCTCTTGAACATTGGTTCTAAAGACAAGTTTTGAATGTTATTTCTCTCTGTTGCAGTTGCAAATGTACTATATTTGTATTATAGTCAAGCAAAATGCAACATACATTACTCAGAATAATGTTAATTACTTCAGTGGTATGTTAAGTATTTGTGTAAGTTTCTTCTTGCACACAGTACTAGCGTCAACAACCACAAGGTGTCGTCAATCTGATATATGTGAAATACCTGGTCAGCTTGTTCCCTCTGAATAAAATGTTCTTCATTTTCCTTTGCAAAAACATGCAATGCACAACAAACTTCTTTCACTAAATGAAAGAGTGGCAGAGTGAACTTCAGTGATTAAAATTCCCATCTGACCATCTGATTGAGGTTTAGCTCTCTGTTCTCTACGTCAATAACTACATATAATAATGTGAAAACTCTTATGAAATATAAATGGTTTCAAGAGTAAAGGTAACAATTCAATATCTGATGTCCTGAACCATCGACAGGCACACAAACAAGAGAGAACGTACTCTTCTGATATCACGGTTGTGCAGTACTCCAAGAATCCAAGGACAACAATAGGTCAGGCTTTTGGGGAATGGGCTGATAGGCAAAGTCATAAATGAGTTTGGCCTCATATTCACAGTGAGTAGCATATGTAAAATATGGTTGGCCTGCAATGCCAAACACCACAGGAAGAAAATTCAGTTATTTCATTTGAGTTGTGTCATTTGCAAGTGAAATAGAGCTATATAAAATTCAGTACTTTTACAACATACTGATGGCAATATCTTGGGTCTTAGAATATTTCATGTATGTCCCAGAAAACAGTCTTATCTGTTCTCATTACCACGTACTAGTTTTGAAACCTGAAATACAATGACCATGGTTTTCTGTCTGAAGAACCGTAAAGTATTTCAAAGCCACCAGACAACTAGTAGTTCTTTCTTGTACTTACTAATGCAGGTATGACTAATAATAACAGTATGTTAGTAATTTTCTGAGGGTTTTTTATTTTGTGGGAGATAAAAATGTGTAAAAGGAGGTGACATTTTTCAATTTCTGCTGTATCTGATTTATTGGTACATAACTAGTTTCTGCCTTTTAGCTCATTTTCAAGTGATTTTCCGAACTGTCTTGTTAGTTTGACAGTTGCTTTGAATGTATTCTACAGCTGCATTCATTTCTCCATCACATTGTCCCTGCATTATGTTAGAGTTCATAACTATAGGAATTGGGGTTGCCATCTGACAATAAAAGTGGAGACAAGGGATAGTAGTGTATAAAAGAAGGGATAAATGCAAAAAATAATGGACCTTAAGTTGACTACTCATACAGAATAACAAAGGGTAAATAATCCTATTGTATTATTGTACTGTATGAAAAAAAGTTATATCACTACACTAATAGCACACATTACATACATTCCTGCAAATACAAAAAAGGAAACACACAAAAAGAGTGGTTCAGCACTTGAAAGATAACACTTACTGTGATTTAAAACCTTATCTTTTAATTATTGATGGCTTTCTAGTATTTGAGAACAGATTGTTTTGTGTGTCACTCCATTTATTATTCATTAATGAAACAATTCTTTCTGTACCTGCATTTGAACCAAGCACCTTTAATTTCCAGCATCACTCATATTTTAACTCTTTACAAAGTATTTCAATGCCTAACTGGTACACGTTGTTCTCTCAAAACACAACTACCATAACTGAGCAATAGTGAAAGAGGAATATCTCATCACACTGAGTGTATCAAGCTGACACACACCGAACAGAAGTCGTATTGGTAAGACGAAATTCATCAGTAGGAGGGGGGGGGGTATATATCTTGAAAAAAGATGGGTCCTGGTATTTTTGTCCAAATTAAGTGAAAATTCAGGATTTCATGGGACAACTGGCAACCTCAAGTAGAATAAGGTTTTGGCTGAAGGAACGGACATGGCTTGGTTTGACTGATGAATTTATGTTACAGATGTTGTTGAGTGACTGACTCCAATATTTTTATTTTTTATCATTATTTCAGGATTTTTATGTGGATCTGTCAGCATTCTATAATTACTAGGCCAATACTCAGGAATGGAGTGCTAGCTTGGTGCTACTGTGTTCAATTCATTGTGGTAAGACATATGACCATATTAACTTTTTGTAGGCCAAAGTGGGGCGACAACCCCCAGGAAAAGCTACTAGTGCTACAGAAACTTGATATAGGTGTGCAAAAAAATGTTCTATATTGTCAATGATAATATAATTGTGGTGCGTAGTGAAAACGTGTGTGACATACACCACAGGCTGTTAGTATTTGTCAAGAATAAGGCAGCTCTCTTCAGGTGAGTTTTATAAGCGGAGATGTCTAATGCACATTGCTAAGTTTACACTAGAAATCAACAGGCTGATGCATGCATGACTGCCTTCTGTTGAATAGTGAGCCTGTGGATTTTAAATTCAGTGTCAGCCAGATAAAACGGATTATCATGTCATCAAATTGGGCGTAAAATTTTATGTCTGGCAGAGACGTGGGGCTCAGTTATTACTTTAATTTCTTCACTGATGAAAGCCACCATCATGATTAATAAGATTTTATGCCAAACAACAAATTATTAACAACATTATTCAAGGGACACTTCTCTTGTTGAAATTTTTTCTGACAATGCAGAGAAATGTCCTTTAGCAAACACCCCTCTTTGGGATTACAAGCAGGAAATTGCAGAAGATTAAGAAAATTTTCCTGTCAGTAATATTTGGTTAAAGATTTTGTGTCATATGTTTTCATAATGAATTTTGCTGTAAGTTACGTATTACAAGTAATGAGAACACAATCACATAACGTGTGCGCTGTGCAAGTTGTGTTTGTCTGAACACACTTGTGGACTGCATAAGTCAGTTGTCACCTACTATGTCTTGTGCAGAATATCTCAATAGCACTCACAATTTCTGTGTGTGCCGCACTTATATCGGTCAGGAAGTATTTTTCAAAATGTGCAATTGATACTGGAAGAACAGCTAAGATCTTGTACTCAACAAGACACATGTCTGCTAATATCCAGCATGAATTCCTCATCAGCATGGATCACATTAGTGATTCAGTTCACCCGACTAAGCATAATCACATTTTTCCTGTGTAGCTGCTGAGATCAACATGAAGTTAAGTAGTTTTGCTATTTTTGAGGGGTACTTTGATGTCATTTAATATTATCAGAGAGTTACATTAGAAATGTGAAGAAGACTTTCTGCAACTTGTAAATGGCAATGTGGCCTTGGTGGACAAGGAAGTAGTTTACATACTTCTGAGGTATCGTGAGCAAATTGATTAGAGATAGCTGCTATGTTGAGAGAGAATTTTGCCACCATGATAAATAGAAAGATTTCTGTGTGTCATGTTCTTGACACGACAGACAAGCTTAGAGATATCACTGTCAGATTGTGGCTGCCTGACTCACAGACACTCCATCTCTGAGGCTGCGTTGCAGGCAATGAGCTTTTTACATACCACTATGCCAAGAGTGCAGTGTGAGTAATTACTAATTGTCCCTAAGAGTCAACTGCCATGGACAACAACAGGGGTTACTGTCTATTATAAAAGCAACCAGTAAGTATATCACCTAGAACAGTCACCACCACCACCACCTTTTGCCACGAGTATGCAAGCCAGTGGCCCCCCATGTGCGCCATGCTGATTGCATGTCATCGGTACCCTGCCCATATAAGTACAAGTCACACACAAAATATAACTGTTTGTTTATTTATATGGTGGTACCTCACTATATTAAAAATGCTTTCATAAAAGTAAATATCTCTAACTGGAATCTGATGCACTGTTGATCCTCACACACCCATACAGAAGTATGCAACTACCACTGAAGTCATATTTTAAAATCTCTGACAATGGCAGTAAAATAATTACACAACAAACCATTGTAAAACTCCTACCTCATTCACCTCACTGCTGTGATTTAAAATATATCCTGTTCTGTCCATGTATCCACAAATCTGTATCTCTCAAGTCCTGCACACTGATTGGATTTCCTGCTAATGGAGGAACTGATGTGTCATGTGTCAGTTTACTACCCAAAGGAATGTTGAAAGTACTTCCTCTCACAGCACCAGCTGAGAAGGGAATTACCATATTAAAGGTTGTTGGCTTCAATAACTGCAGCTCCTTGTTTGTCAACCTTATCAATTTTTCCTATATGGTCATCTTCCTCAGTGCTGAAGTGACTACAGATATGATCACCACAATATTTCTCATATTTGTATGCTTGGCAATTTTATTTGCAGCCTCACTTGCCTGAATTGTCATGATACCCAACGGAATGCCATCTACTTTCACTGCTGATTTTGGTGGAATTGGGAGGTCTCCATTGTTTGAACTTATCGTGTGGACCTTTAAGCACTCTGAGCATGTAGATGTGGAGTCTGTCAGACAAGTAAATAACTATCCTGTTGTATGACAACGATGTACATGTTTCCACATAAAAAAGAAATTTTCACTGGATTCAAACTCAATCCACACATTCCTGCACTGGGCTTAAGATCCGATGGTTTAGTGGACAGGTCGAGAGGCAGTTGGGTGTGTATGATTGTTCATCAAAAGATGAAGATATGTATGCAGCCCAGTGAATAAGACTGTTATTTTATTAGAAGATTGGAGTTTCCGTGACTTACTTATCCTGAAGATTTATAGGAGAAGGAAACATTTGGTCATTGAGAATGTTGAAATAAATATCCTGGTTCGTGGCCATGGTAACCCGAATAAGTGGGACCGAGTTGTCACAGGGAGGGGGGGACATCACTTCTGGCTGGAACTACATCCTCTGCAGTGTGTGGATTGAATGCACCATTAGCACACTCACCACAGTGCCTCATTTGGAAAAATTACAACATGTCAGACCACACAACATGCCCTTGGTTTGCTACTAACCAGTTTCTCCACTGCTTGGTCTACTGAAGACCTAAGTCTTTCTGTGCAGTTGAGAGCCATAGCCTTTTGCCAGGTGCGTAACTGCAAATCTTTACTGTATACAGTTCCCTTTCTCAAATGCTTGCTTGTAAACTGGTCAAGATGCACCTGCATTCACTGACATCAATCCCTCTTAGGTTGAAACTGACTGACATCGCTCAGACATGATACTTGTCTCTGGTCCCTGTTGGGTAAGATCTCTTTATGACCACTTTTCTTATAGCTTTGAGTGGTACACTATTCCTTGTAGACACACTGGACAGTTCCTGTTGATACACTGACAAATCAGGCAATTTCATTCACAGTGTGGTCATGGGCATGACAAAACATCGCAGCTTCTTTTTTTTCCATTTTGTCAAGTCTCCACATCAATTCATATTACTGCACTGATTCCATACAACCAACTGGCACATACATATCACTTCAACTACCATGTCTTATGTCAGTGGTGGAGGGTCACGTGACTGCCAGGTACCAGCCCTACACCTTCTACAATACATAAAAGGTCGATGTGCTCTTTTAAGGGGGCAGATAACATATGCTGAGCTTACAGTTTACATGTGAAAGGTTTGTGCAGTACGGGAGCCTCATTTATTCAGTGCCGACCAAAAGACAATGGGAAAATTTCTGATCATGGTTTGGATCATTTAAAATGAATCCAACTGATTGTATGTTCCGAGTTGCTATTATGGCTATAATACCAAAAACAAAGCCGTGATTGAAACATGGTGACCTTGCAGAATAAAGGTGTAACCTTCTTGGCCAACTGAATAAAAATACATGAGAAGGCATCTGAATCAAAAAAGAAAAACAAAATGTTTAACAAGAACTGTCTACACAATCACAAAGGTACTACGGGATTTGAAGTATGAAGTATTGGAACATTCAACTCACCATATTTAGCACACCCAGATTTCTATCAATTCCTTTATCTAAAGGAACTTAAGGCAGCAAAATAGGTGGAGTCCTGTTAAGAGGTTATGGCACTTGTAGATGCGTAAGTTTTAGACCTGGTGAAATATCAGTTGTGGTGTGTGGTGCATAAACTCCCAGAAACCATTAAGGAGCCATACTGATCCATAACTGCTCAATTTCCACATTGTGCACATCTCTTGTATTGGCATTCCACGTGAGCTAAACATAACTGAAGTCATAACAATGTGTGTGTGTGTGGGGGGGGGGGGGGGGGGGGGAGGAGTAAACAAGCACATTTGTGTCTTCAGGCTGCTTTTCAAGTTGTTCTGACAATTTTTGAATGATGGTGTGGCACATTGCCTTCCTGAACATGTTCATAAAGTAACTGAACAAATTGATGCACTTAATCAAACAGTAGGCTCCTGTATCATTTATCAGCAAGATATAATGGAAGTCATATGAGGTGTCCTTTCACTTATGTAAACATATCCCACACGAAAATATCTCCACCACATGCCTTAACAGTGTCCTAACACAAGTGGAATACATCACCTCATAATTTAAGATACACATTTACACTGCTAATGGCGGCACCAATGCCTCAGCCAGACCTTTCTCCATGATTTTAGTACATAATGGCTGTGTTTGTGATCTCATGATAATCTCTGTCATGTGGGCTTAGTAGAGACATGTGGTTGGGTGAGGGGGATATTTTTCTGGATTGATTGCCATTACAATTCATAATAATTAATGATGATCATTATTGTTGTCCATTGCAGATGACTTCTGTTGGTGGTTTTTTATGCATCAAGGTACTCACAGCACATGCCTGGCATAAAAGCTTATGAAAACCTCAGTGCCTATCTGACACTGGAGATTGAGTGTCCCATGTGTGCAACACTCAGTCTGGCTGTGATCAAAACAGCTGAAAGTGACCATCTTGCTCATTCTGAGATATGCTGGCAGCATATATACTTTAATATAGTGTCCAGTAACTCAAGTACTCTTCTATTTTAAAGTTAATGCCACAATGGGAATAAAACATTTTGAGCAAATTCAGTACCACCTCGTTTTGAAAGGCAGAACAGTAGAGCAGGTACATATCCTATCACATATTTATTCATTGTGCTGTGTGTGTTTGTTGTTGCTTTCTTTAACATTTGTAAGTAATCTGACATTAAAATATTCTGAGACTGCTTTCTTCTTCTTGTTGTTGTTGTTTTAAGGAAGAAAAAACAGTGAACAACCACAAAATCTTGTTGGTCTCCAAAAGTATGGAATTAGAGGTACTACATTAAAATGATTCTCCTCATGCTTAACAAACTGGAAACAAAAAGTAGCAACAACACATGAACTAAATGCTAGCAAGAACAATAAAAAGTGGAGTTCTTCAAGGATTTGTTCTTGGACCTATCCTTTCCCTTCTGTAAATAAATGACATAGATCTAAGCACTGAATCACAGCTAAATACCTTGTTTGCAGATGACACTAGAATCCTTCTTACAGGAAAACCCCAAGACAACTACAATCAAACATAAATAAAGCTATGATCACCTTAATGACTGATATGAAGGAAATAAGCTAATAATAAATACATTCAAACAATTTTTCTAAACACCTGTTTAAAGAGGGAAGCCTTCAACACCTCTGTATCAAACTCCAGCAGCACATCCCCACAAAACAAAGTTTCTAGGCATATGGCTTCACAATGATTTTAAATGACAGACACACACAACAAAAACAAATGTGACACTGAAGAAAGTATGCTACAGCCTAGGTTTGCTTCCTCATCATTTGAGTTGTGCACTTTGCCCAGTTACACAGATGGGATTATATTCTGGGATAGCCCAACTGGTAGCTAGTCATCATCCTGACCCAGAAAAGAGCTGTAAGAGCAACGTAGCATGCATGACAAACAAGTCCCTCTTTCAAAAGTCTTTGAGCTTCCCACTTCCCTAGTTTTCATTCTAGAAACAGGTAAATATGTACAGAAAAAATGTAAAAGAAAGAATGTACATGAACACAATACTAGACAAAAAGACAGACTCTTATCTCTAGGCAGTCAGGACATCAGCCTTTAAAACCTCTTCTACAAACAGTGCTAGGTTTGCTACACTAATTAAAAGTTGTTTCCTCGTTTTTACTATTTTATAAATGCCTAAAGGCATTATTAGTAGAGACCAGATTATACGCACCATGAAAACCTTAAAATATGCATGATAAAATAATAAAAAAAGTGGTAGTTACTGTGTGCATTGTAAATCAAAGTCAAACCTGTCCGTATCAATTATGAGAAAGAGCGCCCGGCCACACGAAAAATCAGTACATTTAGAACGCTGATATTTTCTGAATACTTTCTGGTAGAGGTTAGTAAGCGGGCCTTTCTGGGATTATTTTCTAAAAATTTGCAAAATGGGAACACATACAAATGCATATAATCCGGTCTCTACTTATCTACTTATTAGTTTCACTGCTTCTGTTCAGTGGCAGAATATTTAGACTGTGTGAAGTACAACAGACTTGAAGCAAGAATATGCAATAACTGCTACTGCCTCCTGAAGTAGGTAATTTACTGCACAATTACAATACACTCTGATGTAATATGCTATGTGTAACAGACCACAATCTGTACAGATTTACTGGATGAATAAAGTATTTGAGTTTGAGTAACAGACAACACAGTTTTCTTTCAAGGAAATTGATAATATGGTGTGCACACGCACACGTTTGTGTGTGTGTGTGTGTGTGTGTGTGTGTGTGTGTGTGTGTGTGTGCGCGCGCGTGGGGGGGGAATATTGAAGACTACAAAATATATCAAGGGCAAACTCAATTGAATTTCATTCACTTTTCACTTACTCCAAACACTTGTTGTGCCATCCAGCCATGATACCTTTTTAGGGTTTCTTCATAAGCCTTCTGTAAAAATAGTATGAGATCTTCAGTGTTTCCTCCTTTGCGAGCATCTTCTCGGATGCACTTAAAAAACGTATATACAAAATTCAGAGCTCTGCAAATTAAAAAGAAGAAAATAATTAAAAGGTGATTATTAACATTGCAAAATATGCAGATTCTTATCTAATGTACATTTTCTCCAGTGAAAAATTTAAAATTCTTGAATTTCTAAATGCTTTTATAAGCACATAAACATACATCCCCAAGCATCTTATGGGCTGCAGTTCGAGTCATTAGGCTTATTTAACAATAGCTTCTCCACACACAAACCCTCTTATAAATTGCATAGCAGTCAACTGGAATTACAGCAGAAATAAATATGACTCTACTATGAATGATTTAACCTTAATTGAGCACAGCCAGAGGTAAATTGCAAGGTCATTAAAACATTCTACAGCCTCCCTGGTGGATTAAAGGTACTGATAGAAAATAAGAGCAATATAATAGATCTTATGCTTAATTTAAGTACAAATTACACCCATTCACATACACTGTTAACAGCATCATAAGACAGAGAAAATTTATTTTTATAATCCAGTTAGTACATCCCATACCAAAGTGAGGCAGCACCTAGGAAGCACTAGTGGGTCTCTGAGAATACTATGGTATTTGGGATTGGGATGCAAGAATTGCTTCAACTTGGTTTTGCTTCTTGTATCAGCTATAGTGATTTTATATTCAGTGTTAAGTGTTTATTGTTTTCTAAGAGTTGCTTCAAACATTACATATGCCATATTATCAGGTTGTGTTGGGACTGTTGGTAACACTGCAGACAGGCACTATCTAACATACCAGCCAATAACTGTGCTGCATAGAACAGAAGTAACAGTCTGTTCACTTGTCAGTACAAGAAGAGTGGATCCCTATGGGTACTAAGCTATGATTATAGCTCAGAGGTAGAAAACACTACTTACAGTAAGGGTACGTCATCTGTGTGTTTTAGCTCCAGTCCTCCAGGGGAAGCTGCTTAGTAGAATTCTGTGCAGAGCACAGAAATAGAAATGTTTGGGGTGAGAAAATTCAAGTGTTTTCTACATTCCAGAAATTGGTGTGTGGAATAAATTTAACTGTGAACTCATTAGCACCATAAGAAGCAAGGGTAAACTACAGTTGTTATTTTTCCTGAGGATATGCAGCTATACTTACAGCTTGTTGATGGCATGTTCATGGGTAAAAACCCCCATTCAGATCATAGATTGGGGACAACGGACTACTTAGGAGGATGTTGTATCGCTGGGGGGGTTGACATTCTACAGGTTGAAATGAGGAATGTTAGATCCCTCAATCGTGTAGGTAGTTTAGAACATTTAAAAAGATAGGTTGAGGTTAGATATAGTAAAAATTAGTGAATCGTTGAATCATGGTTGCAAGATAAATATGACTTTTGGTCAAGCGATTGCTGGTTTATCAACACAAAATCAAAGGGATAATGCTGAAGTAGGTCTAATAATGAATAAGAATACTGGTACTGCTACTATGAGCAGTACAGTGAATGCATTATCATAGGCAAGTTCGATAAAAAGCGAACACCTACTACAGTAGTACAAGTGAGATGAAAATTTGATTGTGATGAGAAACTGGAATTTTACAGAAGGAACAGTTGAGAAGGAAAAACATAGTTGGTTTAGAGGAATGAAAGGGGAAGCTGCCTCGTAGAATTCTGTGCAGAGCACAGTTTAATCATTGACAGTATTTGGTTTAAGGACCACGAAATATGGTTGTAAACGTGAAAGAGACCTGGAGATACTGAAAGATTTCACACTGATTACTTATAATAGTAAGACAGAGATTTTGAAATCAGAATTTACACTGTGAGGCATCTCCTGGGTCAGATGTGAGCTTGCCTGTAATTTACTGATTATGAGTTACAGATTAAAACTGAATAAATTACAGAATGGTAGGAAATTAAATGGAGAAAACCTGAATAAAAATTGAAATAGCCAGATGTTGACGAGTGTTCAATGATACCATAAGGCAACAATTAACAGCAACAGGGAAATAAATAAAATGGAAAATGAATGAGTAGCTTTGAAAGATAAAATAATGAAAATAGTAAATGATCAAATAGGTAAAAAGACAAGGCCCAGTACAAATCCTAGGATAACACTTGAGGTATTAAATCTACTGATGAAAGGAGAAAGTACACATATGATGTGGGCAAAAGGATAGACAGGTGTCTAAAACCTGAGACTGAGAGGAAGTACAAAATGGCAGAGGCTGAATGTCTGGATGAGAAATGCTAGACCGCAGAAGCATGTATGACTATAGGAAAGACAGAGCGTGCCTATAAAAAATGAAAGAGACCTTTGGAGAAATGAGAAGCACCTGTATGAATACTAAGAGCTTAGATGGCAAGCCCATACTAAGTAAAGAAGGGAAAGCTGGGAGGTGGAAGAAATATACAGAGGGTCTATCTAAGGGAAACACACTTGAAGAAAATGTTAGAGAAAAAGAAGAAGAGCAAGTATATGAAGGTAAAATGAGAGGTATGATACTGTGCAGCAAATCCGAAAAGGCACTGAAATATTGAAGTCTAAACAGGGCCTCTGGGGTAGATGATATTCCCCCAGAATTACTGAGATCCTAGGGAGAGCCAACCTTGACAAAATTATTTTACCTGGTATGAAGAGACAGTGGAGGCTTGCTTGCTTGAGTGAGACAGATAGCCATACCGTAGGTGCAACCAAAACGGAGGGGTATCTGTTGAGAGGCCACCCGCGTGGTTTCTGAAGAGGGACAGCAGCCTTTTCAATAGTTGCAGGAGCAACAGTCTGCATGAGTGGCTAATCTGGCCTTGTAACATTAACCAAAACGGCCTTGCTGTGCTGGTACTGTGAATGGCTGAAAGCAAGGGGAAACTACAGCTGTAATTTTCTCCGAGGGCATGCACTTTACTGTATGGTTAAATGATGATGGCATCCTCTGGGATAAAATATTCTGGAGGTAAAATAGTCCCCCATTCGGATCTCCGGGTGGGGACTACTCAGGAGGACGTCATTATCAGGAGAAAGAAAACTGGCGTTCTACGGATTGGACCGTGGAATGTCAGATCCCTTAATCGGGCAGGTAGGTTAGAAAATTTAAAAAGGGAAATGGATAGGTTAAAGCTAGACATAGTCAGACTTGGTGAATCTCAGTGGCAGGAGGAACAAAACTTCTGGTCAAGTAAATACAGGGTTCGTAATACAAAATCAAATAGGGGTAATGCAGGTGTAGGTTTAATAATGAATAAAAAAAAAAAAATCGGGTGAGCTACTACAAACAGCATAGTGAATGCATTATTGTAGCAAAGACAAACATGAAGCCCATGCCCCACAGTAGTACAAGTTTATATGCCAACTAGCTCTGTAGATGCCAAAGAGATTGATGAAATGTATGATGAGATAAAAGAAATTATAAAGATAGTGAAGGGAGACGAAAATTGAATAGCCATGGGTGACTGGAATTCGATAGTAGGAAAAGGAAGAGAAGGAAAAGTAGTAGGTGAATATTGAATGGGGGTAAGGAATGAAAGAGGAAGCCGCTTGGTAGAATTTTGCACAGAGCATAACTTAATCATAGCTAACACTTGGTTCAAGAATCATGAAAGACGGTTGTATACATGGAAGAGGCCTGGAGATACTAGAAGGTTTCAGATAGATTATATAATGGTAAGACAGAGATTTAGGAACCAGGTTTTAAACTGTAAGACATTTCCAGGGGCAGATGTGGACTCTGACCAAAATTGATTGGTTATTAACTGTAGATTAAAACTGAATAAACTGCAAAAAGGTGGGAATTTGAGGAGATGGGACCTGGATAAACTGAAAGAACCAGAGAGTTTCAGAGTGAGCATTAGGGAATGACTGACAAGAACAGGGGAAAGAAATACAGTAGAAGACGAATGGGTAGCTTTGAGAGACGAAATAGTAAAGGCAGCAGAGCATCAAGTAGGTAAAATGACGAGGGCTAGTGGAAATTCTTGGGTAACAGAAGAAATATTGAATTGAATTGATGAAAGGAAAAAATATAAAGTGCAGTAAATGAAGCAGGCAAAAAGGAATACAAACTTCTCAAAAATGAGATCGACAGGAAGTGCAAAAAGGCTAAGCAGGGATGGCTACAGGACAAATGTAGGGCTGTAGAGACATATATTACTAGGGGTAAGATAGACGCTGCCTACAGGAAAATTAAAGAGACCTTTGGAGGAAAGAGAACCACTGGCATGAGTATCAAGATCTCAGATGGAAACCCAGTTCTAAGCAAAGAAGGAAAAGCAGAAAGGTGGAAGGAGTATATAGAGGGCCTATACAAGGGTGATGTACTCTAAGACAAGATTATGTAAATGGAAGAGGACACAGATTAAGATGAAATGGGAAATATGATACTGCGTGAAGAGTTTGACAGAGCACTGAAAGACCTAAGTTGAAACAAGGCCCCCGGAAGTAGACAACATTCCATTACAACTACTGATAGCCTTGGGAGAGCCAGCCCTGACAAAACTCTACCATCTGGTTACCAAGATGTATGAGACAAGTGAAATACACTCAGACTTCAAGAAGAATATAATAATTCCAATCCCAAAGAAAGCAGGTGTTGACAGATGTGAAAATTACCGAACTATCAGTTTAATAAATCACGGCTGCAAAATACTATCACGACTTCTTTGCAGATGAATGGAAAAACTGGTAGAAGCTGACCTCAGGGAAGATCAGTTTGGATTTATAAATGAACATGTGAGGCAATACTGACCCTATGACTTATCTGAGAAGATAGATTAAGGAAAGGCAAACCTACATTTCTAGACTTAGAGAAAGCTTTTGACAATGTTGATTGGAATACTCTCTTTCAAATTTTGAAGGTGGCAGGGGTCAAATACAGGGAGAAAAAGGCTATTTACAATTTGTACTGGAACCAGATGGCAGTTATATGAGTCGAGGGCCACGAAAGGGAAGCAGTGGTTGGGAAGGGAGTGAGACAGGGTTGTAGCCTCTCCCCTATGTTATTCAATCTGTATATTGAGCAAGCAGTAAAGGAAACAAAAGAAAAATTTGGAGAAGGAATTAAAATCCATGGAGAAGAAATAAAAACTTTGCCGATGACAATGTAATTCTGTCAGAGACAGCAAAGGACCCGGAAGAGTAGTTTAACGGAATGGGCAGTGTCCTGAAAGGAGGATATAAGATTATCATCAACAAAAGCAATGGAATGTAGTCAAAGTAAATTGGGTAATGCTGAGGGAATTAGATTAATAACAACAATGAAGAGACAGGCAAAGTGCCCTCAGACTTGGAGAAGGAGGTAATAATTCCTATTCCAAAGAAGGCAGCTGCTGACAGATTTAAATATTACTAAACTATAAGTTCAGTAAGCTATATTTGCAAAATATTGACAGGGATTATTTCAGAAGAATGGAAAAACTGGTAGAGGCCAAACACAGGTAAGAGCAGTTTGGATTCTGGAGTAATGTAGGAACATATAAGGCAATACTGGCCCTAGGACTTGCCTTTATAAGCTAAGCTGGGGAGAGGTAAGCAGAAATTTATAGCACTTTTAGATTAAAAGACAGGAATTATAGGGTAGTCAAGGCAAAGAGGCTGCAGGAAACATGGAGGAGAAAAAAAAAGATTTTCAGATGGACTGATTCAGCACACAGAGCAGTAAAAACAACATTGAGTAAAATGAAAAGCAAAGCTGCCAAAATTGAGTTCAATGGGAACTGTGCTGTTAAATGCAGAAGGCCTCTGTGAGGGGAAGACTTCTCTAATGACAGAAGAAAAGTCGATATGGGATTCATCAGGGATCCAGTATTAGAGTCACACTTTAACAGAAATTTAAACACTGGAAAATCCAGGATGGAATGTAACAATACCAGAGAAGGAAAGTTGCTACTCACCATATAGCAGAGATGCTGAGTCGCAATAGGCACAGTACAAAGATTCACACAATTATAGCTTTGGGTCATTAAGGCCTTACACACACACACACACACACACACACACACACACACACACACACACACACACAGAGTCATGCAACGCCTGCAGTCTCAGAGACTGCAGATGTGTGTGCAAATTGTGTTAGAGTGTGTGTGTGTGTGTGTGTGTGTGTGTGTGTGTGTGTGTGTGTGTGTGTGCGCTGACAAAGGCGTTAATGGCCGAAAGCTATGATTGTGTGAATCTTTTTAACAGAGATTTCGAAGACTTGCGATCAAGTTAGACAGAAAGGGTAAATAACATTCCTTCTGATTTTATTAAATCAAGCAACTATTCAAGTTAGTGTGTATAATGTATGCGACTGGAGACATAACATCCAACTGTTGGAAAAATATCATCCATGCAATACCAAAGTCAGCAAAGGCAGATAAGTGTGAGAACTATTGCAAAATCAATTTAAAAGCTCATGTGTCCAAATTTCTGAATGGAAAAGAAAATTAAGGATATGTTAGATGGTTTCAGGAAAGGTAAAAGAACTATACGGGCAGTTCTGATGATGTGTCTGATAATAAAAGCAGGGCTTTACTCGACACACATTCATAGGATTGTCTACCTGGAAAAAGCGTTCTACAATGTGAAATGATGCAAGATGTTCCAAACTTTGAGAAGAATCTGGGTAAAAGGGAAAAGTGGATAATACACTACATATACAAGAACCAAGAGGGAATAATAATGAGACTGCAAGACCAAGAATGATGTGATCGGATTGAAAATGGTGTAAGACAGGGATGCAGTCTTTTGCCCCTACTGCTCTCAATTTATACATGTAAGAAAATATGACAGAAATAAAAGAAAAGTTCAGGAGTGAAATTAAAATTCAGGATGAAAGGATATTAACTGTAAAATTTGCAGATGACATTGCTATACTCAGTGAAGAACTGCAGGACCTGTTGAATGAACTGAAGTCTGATGAGCACATACTACAGATTAAGTGTGAACTGAAGAAAAACTGCTGCAATTAGGCATAGGAGGAATGAGATTAGTGATAATCTTTATCGCCAACATTAGTGATCATGACATAAATGAAGTTACAGAATTCTACTACCTTCGAAGCAAACTAACTTATGGCAGATAAAGCAAGGAAGACACAAAAGGCAGACTCACAGATAAAGAAGGCATTCCTGGCCAAGACAAGTCTGCTAGTGTGAAACATAGTCCTTAATTTGTGAAGAAATTTCTGAGAATGTTGGTTTGGAGTACAGCATTGTATGGTAGTAAATCGTGGAATGTGGGAAACTGGAAAAGAAGAGAATCTGAATGTTTGAGATGTGGTGCAATGGAAGGATGTTGAAAATTACGCACACTGATAATGTAAGGGATGAGTAGGTTATCCACAGAACCAATAAAGAGAGGAAAATGTGGAAAATATGACACAAAGTAGTGACAGGGTGATTGGACACATCTTACATCAGGGAATAATTTCCATGGTACTACCGGGAACTATAGAGGGTAAAAAATGTACGGGAAGACAGAGATGGAATACAGCCAACAAATAATTGACAACATAGGTGCAAGTGCTACTCTGAGATGAAGAAGTTGGCACAAGAAAGGAATTCGTAGCAGGCCACATCCAACCATTCGGAATACTAATGATTAAAAAAGAAAGAAAGACTGAGAGAGAGCTTCTGACAATGCTGACTACAATAAAACACCAGTAAGGTGTCTACAATTTGTACAGGAACTAGATTCCAGTTGTAACAGTCAAAGGACATGAAATGGAGATGGTCTTTGTGAAGGAAATGAGACAGGGTTGTAGCCTATCCCTGATTTTATTTACTCTGTACATTGAGAAAACAAAAAAGGATACCAAGAGAAATGTGGAAAGGGAGCAGAGAGGGTAAATAAAATCTTTGAGGTTAGTCAGTGATATTGTAAACTTGTCAGAGGCATAAAATGACTTGGAGGAAGAGCACTGGAAAGGAATGGGTTGTGCCATAAAAAGAGGTTATAAAATGAGCAACAACAAAAGTAAAAGAATGGCAATGGAATGTAGTCTAACTAAATAAGCTGATGCTGAAAGGATATAAAATGCAGATTGGCAATAGCAAGAAAAACATTTCTGAAAAAGAGAAATTTGTTAAAATTGGAAATTTGTGGTAAGGTCTTACGGGACCAAACTGCTGAGGTCATCGGTCCCTAAGCTTACTCACTAACTTTAACTTATGCTAAAAAAAAAAACCACACACACACACACACACACACACACACACACACACACACACGAGGGAGCTCTTGAACCTCCAACGCAGAAAGAAATTTGTTAACATCAGATATAAATTTGTAACTTCAAATATGAATCTAAATGTTGGAAAGCCTTTTCTGAAGCTATTTGTATGGAGTGTGGCCTTGTACAGAAGTGAAACTTGGACAAGCAGTTGAGACAAGAGGAGAGTAAAAGCTTTTGACTTACTGTGCTTCAGAAGAATACTATATTGAAGGAGATGGATAGGTGAAGTAACTAATGGTTAGGTACTGAATAGAACTGGGGAGAACGGAAATTTATGGCTCAGCTTGGCTACAAAAAGGCATCAATTTATAGGATACACCCCCACCTTGAGGCATCAAGGAACAGTAGACTTCGTAATGGCAATAAGTTCTGGAGGGGCAGGAGGGGGGTGGGGATGGATGCTGTGGAGTGAGGCCAAGATTTGACTGTGCTAAGCAGCTTCAAATCGATATATGTTGCAGCAGTTATGAAGGATGAAGATGCTTGCTCAGGATAGACTAGTGTGGAGACCTATATCAAACTAGTCTTTGGACTAAAGGTGACAACAACAAATAATAATATTCACTCTACTCTTACAGTTTGTAGATTACTGTTATTTGATAATTACCAATGTAGCCATGGAAATATGTCACTTAAATGTGTCCATGCACAAACAGAATATAGCAGTTTAATAATTGTAACTTGTTTGTACAATTTCTTCATTTTGTTAGTATATATTTTAACTCCTTCCACATCCACAAAGCTTTTCTTTCATGGTAGGATTTATGTAGATGACAGATGAATGAAGTTGTGGTCTGAAATTTGCTTAATTCTTCTTATGCTGGTATGCATTATATGGGCTGCCAATAAAATCAAATGAATCGTCCCCATACATCAGAACTACATATTTGCTGGTCCTGAGACAGACCTGTGTGCAATACTGTCCTTAGTTCATGTAGTCATTGAGATTCTTTTATAAAGGAGAACATTAAGGAACATATTATGAGATGAGATCCACATTAATAATGATAAGCAACTGTTATTTGGTTTCTGGTGTTACATATCACTTCAGCTAGAAGAGTGATGTGTATTTCTACTTATGTAAATCTGCAGGCTTTCATGGCTGTTGTCACCAAGTTAAAATCTTCTGGGTCATTAGGCCGCATCATGTTTCTTCTAAAATGTTCGATGTTTGGACCCCTCTGCTGGGCTCTTCCTCAGGATGAATCTTTTGGTGTCCACTACTGCTAGAAAACTCTTCTAGCAGTAGTGGACACCAAAAGATCCTGAGGAAGATCCCAACAGAGGGGTCGAACGTCAAACAATTTAGAAGAAACATAACGCGGCCTAATAACCCAGAAGATTTTAACTATTTCTACTTACATCTACAGCAACACTCAGCTAACCATCATGAGGTGCATGGCAGAGAATACATCCCATTGTACCAGTTAGTAGGGTTTCTTCCCGTTCCATTCATGTATTGAGTGTGGGAAGAATGACTGACTGAAGGCCTCTATGCATGTAATAAATATTCTAATCTTATCAGCATCCCTAGGTGAGTGATACATATGGGGTTGTGCTATATTCCTAGAGTTGTCATTTAAAGTAGGTTCTTGGAGCTTTGTTAACAGACTTTCTTGGGCTAATGTGTCTCTTCACGAGTCTGCCAGTTCAGTTCCTTCAGTATCTCTCTGACCTTTTCCCATGGATCAAACAAACCTATGACCATCCATGCTGCCCTCCTCTGTATACTTCCAACAACCCCTCTTAATCCTATTTGGTATGAGTCCCACACACTTGAACAATATTCTAGAACTGTTGCACAAGTGATTTGTAAGCAATCTCCTTTGTAGACGGACTGCACTTCCCCAGTATTCTACTAGTAAACCGAAGTCTACCATCTGGTTCACCCACAACTGAGCCTATGTGATCATTCCATGTCATAACCCTACAAAGTGCAACATACAGGTATTTGTATGAGTCAGCCGATTCCAATAGTGACTCATTGATATTATACTCATAGGATACTACATTTTTTGAAGTGCACAATTTTACATTTCTGAACATTAAAAGCAAGTTGCCAATCCTTGCACCACTTTGAAATCTTATCAAGATCTGACTGAATATTTATGCAACTTCAGTCAGGTAGTACTGCATCATAGATAACTGTATCATCTGCAAAAAGCCTGCAAGGTCACTGATACAGAACATAAAGGGCAAGGGTCCTAACACTTCCCTGGGGCACACCTGAAGTTAACTTCTGCATCTTATGTTGACTCCATCCAATATAACATGCTGTGTCCTCCCCACCAAAAAGTCCTCAATCCACTCACAAATTTCACTTGATACCCTATATGATCATACTTTTGACCATAAACGTAGTGTAGTACTGAGGCAAATGCTTTTTGGAAACCAAGAATTACTGCATACACTTGATTGCCTTGATCTAATGATCAATATTTTCAGAATACATGGTGGCTGGGATTGAGCAGGTGATTCAGTTGAAGGTACCTCATTATGTTTGAACTCTGAATTTGTTCAAGCATTCTATAACAAATCGATATTGGATGGTAGTTTTGTTGATCACCTCTAATTACGCTTGTTGTTTGTTTTGTTTTGTTTTAGGGCGCAAAAACAATTGGGGTCATACGCACCCAAGTCAAAACTTTAGAACTCGAAGACAGAGAGGTGTTAAAAACAACTATATGTCAATGCCAACTGACTTAATAGAAGACAGCTAAAAACAAGCACATGGAAAAAGAGCTAAAAAAGAACACCATACAGAAACGGAGGTCCAAAACTAAAAATTAAATGGCCTTCACCATATTGCTTTGGCAGATAAAAAGTAAAACACGGTCAACATCCCGCGCGTCATTTGCTAAAATGGGCGATAACTCAGACAGCCAACCCAAACGAGAACGTAAAAGTTCAAAAAAATGGACATTCCATCAGGAAGTGGTGGACAGTTAAACCTTGGGCACAATGTGTACAAAGTGGTGGGGTAAAGCCACTTAGCAAACAACAATGGCTAAAAAGGCAGTGCTCAATATGTAACCAAGTTAAAATACCTCCTCCCAGCGGGAGGGCTGAGAGGAGGTCATCCAAGCCACTGGGAGAGGCTTAATAAGCCGAAGCTTATTCCTGTGAAGGGAGGACCATTGGTGATGCCAAAGGGACACCACCTCCTGACAGACGGCGACACAGAAATCATTGGATGGAATATAGGTACTTGCAGGCTGAGGTACTAGGACCGCAGCTTTGGCAGCAGACTCGTTTCCTGCCAGACCGACATGACCAGGAACTCACACAAACATCACACTGGCTCCACCAGGAGTGAGTAGTTGACAGTTTTCCTGGACCCGCTGCACTAAGGGATGGGTGGTGCACAGTGAACATAGACTGTGAAGGGCACTGAGTGAGTCTGAGCAGAGGACACAATTGAAAACGCTGTGTCGTTGGATGTACTCTGTGGCCTGATACAAGGCGAAGAGCCTGGTTGTAAATACTGAAGAGTGTGCAGGAAGCCGATATCGAAAGACATGGGTGCCAATGACGAAGGCACATCTGACCCCTGGTCAGTCCGAAAGACATTAGTGTATACAAAGGTACTATCGCGAAGTTCCATGTGAAGGTCGTGAAACTGAAGGCAACAGACCAAGATGGAGTAGTGTTGTTAGGAAGCAAATGAAGGTCAAGGTTAACATGGGCTGCTTCATGAAGTCAAGGTGGCGATTGGTTCACACACACCGGGAAAGGTGCAGGTAGTGCGAAGTTAAGCCGCCGTAGCAAGTGCCGAAAGTTGACTCCAGGAGGTAACAGAGAAGAAGGACGAGCCCCATACTGACGATCAAAGGAATCATCAAAGGAGGAGGCATAGGATGGGTGGCCACGCATGGCAGACAAACGGCATACATACCTGCTGAGTAGGAAGTCACAACAGTAGGACAGTGGTAGTTCAGCAGCTTCAGCATACAGACTCTCAACCAGACTGGTGTAAAAGGCACCAGTGGCCAAATGGATGGTGGATAGTGTTGAGATGGCCTAAGAGGGGTGGGTGTGCAGATGCATAAACAAAGCACCCGTAATCGAGTTTCGAACAGACAAAGGACCAGTACAAATAAAGGAAAGTGGTTCGATTGGTACCCCAGGAATTACCATTGAGGACATGTAGCACATTGAGGAATCGTGTACAGCGGGCTGCCAGGTAAGAGACATGGGAGGATCGAGAGAGTTTCCTATCGAGCATGAGCCCCAGGAATTTCGTAGTTTCAACGAACGGAGGGGCATCAGGCCCAAGATGTGAAGATGTTGGGAGAATCCACTTACCGTTTTCCTGGATAAAGGTGTCCGACAAGACAGAACCCACACGCACCTTGAAAACTTGATCTTTTAAAAATGCCTGAAGGAAACAGGGCAGGTGGCCACAGAAGCCCCACGTGTAAAGAGTACGCAGGATACCAATACTCAGGCAGCTGTCTGAGGCCTTCTCCAAATCGAAAAACACAGCCACAGTCTGGGATTTCCCCCAAAAAACATTCATGACATGGGTGAACAAAGTAACGAGCTGGTCAACTGCAGAATGCCACACTCTAAATCCACACTGTGCATTTGTCAGTAAATTGCAAGGCTCGAGCCACCATACCAGCCAGGCATGAATCATGTGTTTCATCACCTTGCAAACGTAAGAGAGATTTTGGGGGGGGGGGGGGGGGATGTAACTACTACAAGGAAGGGTTTTGTCCTTACCAGGCTTAGGTAATGGTATGACGGTGGCTTCGTGCCTGTATCCGGGAAATGAGCCCTCTGCCCAGATGCGGTTGTACATGTTAAGCAGAAAATGCTTGCCTGCAAGAGAAAGGTGCTGCAACATCTGAATGTGGATAGCATCCAGCCCTGGGGCAGAGTATCGGGATGAACTGAGAGCAAGATCGAGCTCCCTCATAGTAATGGTGGCATTGTACGACTCACAATTCAAAGAAGGGAGGGGTATCGCCCGAGCCTCCTCTGCTCATTTCCGATGGAGGAAGGCAGGGTGATAGTGGGAAAAGCTTGAAACTTCTGCAAAATGGTGGCCCAAGGTGTTGGAGATACCAATAGGTTCCACGATAACATTGTCTGCAACTGTGAGGCTGGAAATGGGTGAATGGATCTTGGTCCCAGAGAGCCATCAGTGGTTGGCCCACACAACAGAGGAAAGGGTGGAACTGTTAAAAGAACTAGTGAATGAAATCCAGCTAGCTCATTTGCTGTCCCAAAGAACGTGACGACACTTTGCACGCATCTGTTTATAATGAATGCAGTTTGTCACCACAGGATGACAGTTTAGAACACGGAGAGCCATGTGTGAATTGCATCGCGGCATGCCTTAGTCCGCCAAGGGATGGAGACATGACATGGTAAAGAGGAAGTGGGAAGAATGAATGTCCTGCAGCAGTAAGGATAACGTAGGTGAGATACGTCCACCTGGTCATCACAACTGGGGAAATTCTATTCTTCAAAGGACACCAGGGAGGAGTAAAGCTGCCAGTCAGCCTTAGTAAGCTGCCATTTGGGCATGCATGCGAATAGGGTAGGACTCAGCAAACGGAGAGCACATGGGAAATGGTCACGTCAGTAGGTGTCACAAAAAATGGACCACTCAAGACGATGGGCAAGCTGGGCAGTGCAAAAGGATAGGTCCAAACGGGAATCGATGTGCAGGAGTGGATAGGAAAGTGGGTGCTCTAGTGTTTAGGCAGAAGAGGTCAAGTTGGTTAAGAAGGTCAGCCAAGAGGACACCTCTCTGACAGGTCCTGGGAGAACCCCAAAGAGGATGATGTGCATTAAAGTCACCGAGTAGCAAAAATGGAGGAGGTAGCTGCCCAATAAGGTGAAGGAAGTCTGCCCTGGTGACATCGAATGATGGAGGGACATAAATTGTACAGAGGGAAAAAGTCCGGCGGGTAAAGAAAAGGCGAACTGCAACAGCTTGAAGACGGGTAATCAGGGAGATGGGTTGACTATGGATGTCATCCTGTATGAACAGCATGACATCCCCACGAGATGGAATGCAGACCTCAGGGGGGAAGGTCAAAATGAATCACAAAGTAATGTGAAAGCTCAAAGCAGTCGTGAGGGCACAATTTCATTTCCTGAAGGCAGATTACAAGGGGATGCTGCAATGCTAAAAGGAGCTACAAATCCTCTTCCTTGGACTGAAGGCCGCAAACGTTACATTGGAAGACTGTCATGAAGAGGAACAGATGTAGGGGTATCAACTCAGTGGCCACCGAGTGAGAGCTGGTGTAGAGTCACTACTAAAGGGCACAGAAGCAGGAGGATCCTGGTCCATTGGGTCCAAACAAGCATCAGCGTGCTTGTGCGGTTGGTCTGTGGAGTCCAATGCTGAAAAACAGTTGGTGGTGCACACTGGCAATACAGAGGCCAGACGGGCTAGGGTACCACGTGGTGACACTGTTGAAGAGGATCTTCAAATTGGCAAAGGAGAAGACTGTTTGCCTTTGGTGGACTTCTTCGAGCCCATCCGGTTAGAGGAAGACTAGGGTGGTGTTTGGCTGAAGGGACGGAGGGAGTCTTCATGAGAGTACTCCTTCTGTCCTTTCCGGCCTACTGGTTGTTTAGCTGGTGGCCGTGCCTCTTGAGGCGAGAGTTTGATGGCTTGTTAGACAGCTGGATGGAGGATGGCGATGGTTACCTTGACACTGGGCGATTTCACAACCTCAGAGCTGAATATTAGGTCACATGTCTGCGTGGCCATGGCCTTCATGAAGCAAGGGGTAACAAGAACACAACTACAGCTACCAGATTGGAGAGCGCAGGGTTTGCGACTATCCAGTAACTTGCAAGCGACTGGGTAAGGCACCTTTTCCTTTACCTGGATCTCTTTAACAGCCTGCTCATCAAGATACACAGGACAATCCCAAGAGGCGGCAGGAGGCAGACAATTGTCCTTGTGCACATCCCTACCACAGGTGACACATTTGGCTGGGTGTCGACAAGATGTTCTAGTGTGGTTGAAATGATGACACAGGTAGCACATTGGGTTCGGAATGTATGGCTGGACTGTGATAATTTCATAGCCTGCTTTGAGCTTGGATGGAAGCACCACTCTATTAAAGGTGAGAAAGAGAGAGCGGGTGGGCATTAGGGAGGAATTAACCTTTTTCATTACATGATGGATGGCAATGACACTGTGATTAGAGAGGTAAGATTGGATTTTGGCATCAGTTAGACCGTCAAGAAGCCTGGTGTAAATTACACCATGGGAATAATTCAAAGTTCTTATGGGCCTCGACACGAACAGGGTAACCATGGAGAAGCAAGGCAACAAGCAGTTATTGTGCTGAGCATCAGAAGTGGTCTCCAAAAGCAAAGTGCCATTCTGTAAGTGATAGCAGGATTTCACAGGGCCAGCAATTGCATCCCACCTTTCTGAATAATAAATGGATTTACCGTGGCGAAGGACTGACTGTCTTCAGTCAGAGGAACCGTGGGCAATGGGAAGGGTCTATGAATCATTAGCCTCATTACATTTGTGTTTTGTAGATATTGAGTGGGAAGATGATTGACTGATTGTGAGAAATTCCCCCATGATTGCCAGCGTCTTGATGGTGTGCTCCTTCTAACTGGGGGCTCCCTCCACTGCGGGTGCCTTAGGTGATTGTTCACATCTCTGACAGAGGGACCAATCAGTAATTTGGGAAGGTTACAGCTTAGGCAATCACCCCTCTCTGGGCATGGCCTGTATCAGGGAGCTCGGGCGAACCCCACCTGCCGACCTGGGGCTGGAAATTACACGTTACCCAGTCACCTGTCACGTGGCAGATACATAGGCCGGCCTTCAGGAGCGCACAGGAAGGAAGAAGAAAAAAGAGGATCCTCAAACGCCAAAGTGGAGGAATGAGAGGAGAAGGGAAACAAATAAAGGAAAAGGGGTCAAAAAACAAAAGTGAGACTCTTCAGTTTTAAAGTTGGACAAAATATGAATGTCGACGTTGCGCCAGCAGAATGACAATCTATTACTCTTAACCAAGAATGATGACGCCTTCCAAAGATAGGCATACCGTCGGCATCACGTGACGAATGGTGGTGCCCTCTATGTGCTCTATAAATGTGAGAGTACCAGCAGCCTCAGTGGCAGTAGCTGGACGACCTCAGAAGATGTCTCCCGCAGATGGAGACGAAACGTCAGGTGGAAAAAATTTTATACATCGACCACGGCCTCTCAGCCCGGAAATTTTAACTGAAAACAACACCGGCCGTGAAAGCCTACATTGTATGATAAAAGTGAGACTGTTCGTATATCAGAGACAGAATGCAGAACATTCCCAATAATACCCCAGACATTTCCCCAAGGGAGCGAAAAAAGAATAGCAAGAGGTTAGACATGCAGCATGGAAGGGAAAAAATACTACAAAGATTGGGGCCCCGCGGTAGCCAAGCACAAACCCACCAAAGAATGGCAAGCCCCCTGGGGGTGGGGGGTGGGGTTATTACCCTTGTTGTAGATGAGTGTGACCTGTGCTTTTCTTTTTTTCAAGAGCTGGGCATGGTTTTTTGTTCAAGGTATACACAACAGACTATAGTTAGAATAGGGGTTAACTCAGAAGCAAATTCAGTATAAAATCTGATAGGGATTCCACATGCCCAGAAGCTTTGTTCAGTTTTAATGATTTCAGCTGTTTCTCAATACCACTGACACTAATACTTATTTCATTCATCTTTTAAGTGGTACAAGGATTAAACTGGGGCAGTTCTGGGTTTTTCTTTGTAAAGGAGCATTTGAAAATGTTGAAAATGAAGTTAAGGAATTCAGCTTTTGCTTTGCTACCTGAGTTTCAGTTCCTGTCTCATTTGCTAGGGACTGGCACTAACTTTAGTGCCGCTAACAACCTTTACATACAATCAGAATCCTTCATCTTCTTCTTACCAACAAATGATACTCATGAATGACAAATTATAAAACAAGTTATTTTTAGAGAGGCTGTTGTGTGAATTTATTGTTTTATCTGTGTATGGAAAACCATGCTAAGGAACAATGTCTTCAAGATGAGATGGCAATAGCAGTAACTTCAGGAGAGGAAGCACCTGCATGGAAGTATATATGAGCTCCTTGCACCACCAGCTTAAAATGGAGAAGTTTGACGTCCCCTGGGTATATACAAAAAATGCTGCCAATGGTTATGCTAATATGAACAAATGAACTATGAAATGAAGTGTCGCTCTGGATGCATCATTCTGCATATAAAGTTGCCTGTCATGGTTTTCAAGTTGGTGGACATTCTGAATAGATGTTTGATGTCATCTGAAGGTTAGTGCACATGACTGTGGAAAATGTCCACATAATTATTCAAGAAAAGTAGAAGTCGCTGTATTATAGTTCCTTCCAGCAAGAAGAGGACATTGAGGAGACAAAGTCTACTACCACCACATCCAAAGTAACAGTTCAAGTAAAAGCAGAACAATACTGAATCTCCACTGAATCAAGTACATCCAATCCAACTGGTATATTACATTTTTGGTGACCATGGGAGGACTTGAACCTTTGTGAATTTGTAGAATGACACCTACAAGGCCTCAAGTGGTCATATTTATTCACGTTTTGTTTTTGGTAGAACATTACTCCACTCCTACTTTTCTGTATACAGTGAAACCCTGCTGTTACATTTTTCAAGGGACTTCAAAAAAATGATATAAAATTCAGGAAAATATAAAATGTGGAAATAACTTTGTAACTGGTAAACTTCACATGTTGGACCCCCCCCCCCCTTGCAGTTTTGTATACATTATTTATGATATATGTGTGTAACAGGCATCAAAATATTCGTTAGGGACTAGGTTAGTATCCAATAATGGTTATCCTAATTTTCTATTATGTAACTGGAACTGGTAAACTGGCTGGGAAGTAGAACCATTTGACTTAGTTTAATTCATCACAATTGATGTCTTTGGAAAGCCTGTTGTGTCATTCATAATTTAAATAATGAAACATACATATTTTTTTCATGCTTTCCAAGATTTTAAAGGTATTGTGCTCCCTCCTTCACACACACACACACACACACACACACACACACACAAGAAATACATACGTAAATATTTGCACTTGGCAACGAGCATAATTTCTCAAAACGCATTTCGGTAAGCATGAAAAACTACTTAACCGGTGCAGCGTTTCATTATTTAAACTGGAAACATCTGAGTGACACAAAAGTGTCAACGAGCACTACAAGTGGTCAAACAATGAAACACGTGAAATGTCCTTTCAAACTGACGAGCGCAACAATCACAAAGTTGCGCATGCACAGTAGACTGAAAACTGTTGTGAATGAACTTAGTATACTGAATTCACAATACTGTTTCTGGTTGCTTGTGTAAACACGCCAAAATTGATTCTGGAAATCTGTTCCTAGCTGCCTGTTTTCCACATCCACAATTGATTTTTGCTCCCACGTAAATGCACAACAATTTTTGAAATGTACTTGGATTGTCAGTTCATGTCTTGTTATCAAAATATCGACTTATATGGGCGGGCTGACTTATTGTGCATTGAAGGTGAAGCAGAATTATTGGACTGAGCATGAAACTGTCTACCTCTAACATTTAACTGAAGAGAAATAATGATTAAGCTGACTAAATAAAAACTGGAACAGCTGTTTTCCAGATGTCATAACTAACTGGGTTAGCAAATCCGCTTCAGACCTGGACATGTAAACATGACAGCAAAAAATGGTTTCCAAAATTTGGTTTTAATCTTTTGTAAAATGTGGTGCATGTAGACATAGTGAGTCACTCCGTTACACCAAGCAGAGGTTGTTCCAACTTTTACAGATTCAGATTCTTTGAATAGAGTGTCCTGGTTTCAAGAAACTTAACCACATGACATTACTATACACTGTTTAAAGGCCGATGTCATGCTTGCATCATTTTATGTTAATTACATCAGTTTTATCTCCACGTAGGTCATGGAAAAATTATACATATGTTAATGCAAAATTGGGTGCACATTAACATTGTGAGCATAGGAAATTTGACGAGGATGATAAGAATTGTCACAAACGATGGGGAAATGTTAATTCTGGGAATATAAAAGTGGGGTTATACTGTACTTTAAGTACATTTTCTCTAACTATCTCAATTGGAGGAAGTAATCAGGTTGGATGCACATGGAGACGTATTGGCAGAGTCAACAGTGGTTTATCACTTTCAATGTGAGAAATATAAGGTTAATTACACTTCCACTGCGTAAAAAGCTTAGATACAAAAAAGTTTTGTCTAGAGCAACATATAGAAGCATCTGCATGTCAACTTAAACTGAAGGAGGGCTCTTTCATAATTGTAACAGTATATAGGTCCCCTTCAGGATTGATGCCTTGTTGTGCTATCTGTCAGATAGGGGAAAGCAAATTATTATTTGTGGGGACTTCAATGTTGATTCACTGAAAGAGTGTAATAGGAAGAATTACCTGGCAGTCTTGCTCGGTTCTTTCAATTTGACATCTGTCATTAATTTTCCTACTCGGGTAGTAAAGGACAGCAGCACATTGATAGATAACACTTTTATAGACCAAAATAAGTTTAAAAACATAAATTCTTGTCCTGTTGAGAATGGCCTTTCTGATCATGGTGCTTAGCTAGTTACAGTACATGACATAGCTCCATTCAGTAATTCAAAACTACCCTCCAAAGTTGTGCATTCAATTAATGACTCAACAATTAGAAATTTCAGAGAATATCTTCAGCAGTTAGACTGGGATGAGGTGTACAATGAACCCGACCTAATTTAAAATATAACTTATTTCGTGATACACTTGTAAGAGAATTTGAAAACTGTTTCCCCAAGAAAGTAATTAAATGTAATTATAAGAAACCATGCAAAAAACCTTGGCTTACTAAAGGAATAAAAATATCTTGTAGCCACAAAAGGGAACTATATCTAACAACAAGAAATAGTAATGACCCAGAAACAGCCAAATATTATAAAAACTACTGTGCTACATTAAGAAAGGTTATTAAAAAGTCCAAAAGCATGTGCATCATGTCTGAGATTAATACCTCTGATAACAAAATCAAAACAATTTGGAAGATTATTACGAGGAAGATAGGGCAACCAAGAGTACAGGATGACGGCATTACCATCAAGGCGAACAGAAACTTGACAAACAACAAGCTGGAAGTCTAAAACCTTTTGAATAATCATTTTTTTAAATGTTGTAGAGAAAATAGGATCTAAATGTTCATTAGAAGAAGCAAGGCAGTTAATGGAAGAGACCTTACCCAAACCATTAGATAAAACTGAAATTCCACCCATTCTCCTTCTGAAATTAGGAAGATAATAAACTCTCTTGAGAATAAAAACTCACATGGCATTGATGGCATTTCCAGCAGGATAATAAAAGCTTGTTCCCAAGAGATAAGTGGGATTCTTAGCCACATATGTAATAGCTCTCTGAAGCAAGGTATTTTCCCAGATAGACTGAAGTATCCCACTGTTAAACCACTGCATAAAAAAGGGGATACGTCTGATGTCAACAACTACTGCCGAATCTCTCTGCTGACTGTCTTATCCAAAATTCTTGAAAAGGTAATGTATTGTAGAGTAGCTTCACACCTTTGTAAAAATAAAGTTTTAACAAAATGTCAGTTTGGTTTCCAGTACGGTTTTTCAACGGAAAATGCTATATATACTTTCACTAATGAAATATTAAATACTCTGAGTAACTGGAAGTCACCCGTTGGGAATTTTTGTGATCTCTCAAAGGCTTTTGATTGTGTAAATCATTGAATACTTCTAGATAAGCTCAAGTAACGTGATATGAATGGGACAATGCTCAAATGGTTTAAATCATACCTTACTGGAAGAGTGCAGAAAGTTGAAATAAGCAGTTCACATAACATGCAAAAAAAAAAAAAAAAAAAAAAAACTGGTGATTTCTCAAACTGGGGAACAATCAAGAATGGGGTGCTGCAAGGTTCGGTCTTGGGTCCTCTTCTGTTCTTAATATATATTAATGACTTGCTATTCTATATTCACGAAGATGCAAAGCTGGTACTTTTTGCCAATGATACAAGTATAGCTATCACACCCAACAGACAAGAATTAACTGGTGAAATTGTAAACGATGTTTTTCAGAAAATCATTAAGTGGTTCTCTGCAAATGGGCTCTCACTAAACTTTGACAAAACACAGTACATACAGTTCCACATAGTAAATGGAATGACACCATTAATAAATAAAGACTTCGATCAGAAAGCGGTAGCTGAGGTAGAATATTCAAAATTTCTAGGTGTATGCATTGATGAGGGGTTGAACTGGAAAAAAAACACACTGAAGATCTGCTGAAACGTTTGAGTTCAGCAACTTATGCTATTAGGATCATTGCAAATTTTGGCGATATACATCTCAGTAAATTAGCTTACCACACCTATTTTTATTCTCCGCTTTTGTATGGCATCATATTCTGGGGTAACTCATCATTGAGTAAAAGAGTGTTCATTGCACAAAAGCGTGTAATCAGAATAATTGCTGGAGCTCATCCAAGATCATCCTGAAGGCACTTATTTAAAAAGCCAGAGATCTTCACTGTAGCCTCACAATATATATATTCACTTACGAAATTTGTTATTAACAATCCGAACAAATTCAAAAGTACTAGCAGTGTACATGTCTACAACACAAGGAGAAAGGATGATCTTCACTATTCAGGATTAAATCTAACTTTGGCTCAGAAGGGGGTAAATTATGCTGCCACAAAAGTCTTTGGTCACTTACCTAATAGCATCAAAAGTCTGACAGATAGCCATATAGCATTTAAAAGGAAAGTAAAAGAGTTTCTTAATGGCAACTCCTACTCATTAGATGAATTTTTGGATATAGTAAGTGGGTAATTTCCCAACCCCCACAAAAAAGTGTCATGTAAAATTTTGTGTAATGTAATATTTAGGCCGGTCGCGGTGGCCGAGCAGTTCTAGGTGCTTCAGTCCGGAACTGTGCGACTGCTACGGTCGCAGGTTCGAATCCTGCCTCGGGCATGGATGTGTGTGATGTCCTTAGGTTAGTTAGGTTTAAGTAGTTCTAAGTTCTAGGGGACTGATGGCCTAAGATGTTAAGTCCCAGTGCTCAGAGCCATTAATATTTTGTATAGACACCTTTTATTAACCTGACATGTTCCACATCATTACGAAGTGACGTATTCATGATCTATGGAACAAGTTCTAATCTAATCTCATCTAACCCAATCCATTATGAAACTTTATTTTTTAAACAATTCCGCTGCTGCTACCTGACAGAGAAACACAAGTATCTTACTTTTTTCATGGGGATACTGTTCTTTCACTTAGAGCTGACCCACAGCAAAGATAATTTTCTCTCATAGGCATTATAATGTTTCATGGACTACAAAATGAGTCATTCTAAACATTAGCTTTCATTTTCAACAATATCCTGCATAATTTATGGGGGTCAACTATAACACATCAACATATCATTCCTTGGCTTACAGTTGGGGTTGGGAGGTGCAGCAGAGGAAGGTTTCTCTCACAGGCATTATATAATATTTCGTGTACTATACAGCTATACACTTGAACAGCTAAATTTCTGGAGATAATTTTCAGATATACACCTCATACTCTTTAAACATTTGTTTGAAAAATGTTTTAAGACAGTTGCACATAGTACTGGTTAAGTAGAAAAAATGTCTGAAGAAAGATATGTGAAGGATAATTTCTATAGAAGTAGAATACTTAATACTTTGACACTTACTCCGATGCAATGTTGTGTAGAAGGAAACTTACCCGAGTTGTAAAAACTTGATATGTACAATTAAATACAAAATTATTGAAGTTGTGAAAAGTGTCTCACTCTGGCTGTAATTCCACCTCTGTTGTCAATAAGACAAAACTGTAAATTTACTGTGGAAAGTTTGGGCAGCCAGAATTCGTCAAGTTATTATAAAAGCCGCATGTTTAAAAAACTTCTTGTTATAACGTCAAGTTTAACACATATATTTCAGAACGACACAACACATATAAGTCACAGAGTAAGTTGACAAGCAAGACATGTGTACACGTTAGCATTCGAATGAGCACTGAGTCCCAGTCTAGCGGCCGCTGCTCGGCTGGCCACTTAGGTGGCGCAGCTGCTGCATGGCTGGCAGACAGCGCCACACGTAGAGGATGCGCATAATTGCGCGGCGGCGCTTTGAATGATCGGCGAGTCACAACACTTTTCCCCCTTTGAAATTGTTGCACTAGTCCTGATGGAGGTGTCCTGGAGATGGCAAACGTCCATAGGCGTTGTTTGACTCTCCGTAAAGTCTCGAGGAGGAGGCTTCCCGTACAGATGGAAGTGTCCCCGATGATAACGGGTCGAGATGACAGGATACGTAGGGGTCGAATCTGCTGGGGCCCCATGCACTAATCTGCCCATTGCGGCAAGTCCAGTTGATATAACAGGAGACATGGACGATGTGTCGGCGTCCGTCGGAGGAGGAGGCGAGTAGATTGGCTCTGACAGAGGATGGTCATCCAGTTCCTGCATGGGCATGTCTCCTGGTGGCGTCCGTTCTTGTGCTGGCATCGCGATGACGGTGAGAGGGCTGCGTTGAGAGTATTGAGAGATGCCAAGATCCCGAGCGTCAGGTAGAGCCGAAGGTGGTGTAGCGGCATTCGGAACAGGTGTTGCCGGCACACGAGGCCGAAGCTGGTCCGAATGACGCACTGCAACACCCGTGTCCGTCTGGATTTCATACAGGCGTCTGCCACGGTGTCGTAAGATGCGGCCCGGACTCCATTTTGGCCGCCTGCCATTTCCCCGTACCCAGACGAGGTCGTCGGCGGTGAACCGGCCAAGTGAAGGCACTTGCGGCCATGAGGTGGAAGGCTGCAGAAGATTAAGTAGCGTGTGGGGCTGTCGGCCATGTAAGAGCTCAGCCGGGCTGTGGTCGCCCATGGGGGTGAAACGGTAAGAAGCCCGAAATTGGAGAAGTCAGGAGTTTCCTCATCTGAGCCTGAAATGTGCGGACCAGTCGTTCAGCCTCACCGTTTGATTGTGGATGGAACGACGGTGCCATGACATGCATAACGCCGTGACGAGCACAAGAATCCGCAAATTCGGAAGAGGCAAATTGCGGACCATTATCAGTAACAAGAGTAGAGGGCGAGAGTACTGGTGGTTGCCGTGGTGGTAGGTGACGTGCAACGGACAATGAAAGGAAAGTTAGAGTAGGCGTCAACTACGAGGAGCCAATAAGTACCTAAAAAGGGTCCCGCAAAGTCAGCATGAATGCGCTCCCAGGACGTCTCAGGCGAAGGCCACAGTGACAAAGATGACTTCGGGGCAGTGGTCTGTGACACACAAGGGCCGCAGGCAGCGACCATGTGTGCTATTTCAGAGTTGATGCCACGCCAGTACACATGACGGCGCGCCAGAGATTTTGTGCAAGACACACCCCAGTGCCCTTGGTGAAGGAGGCGCAAGACCGAAGCACGCAAAGATGCAGGCACCACAACACGCGGCGAAGCATTGTCAGTGGAAAGGAGGATAACACCATCCCTAGCTGTGAGGTGGTAGCGCAAAGCATAGTAGTTCCGCAACGCATCAGAAGTCTTAGCGGACGGGTGATCTGGCCAACCCTTCTGAATACAGCGTAAAACCCGGGAGAGGGTATGGTCAGAACCCATAGCAGCTGCCAGCCTGTCCCCAGTGATGGGGAACCCATCCACAACCCACTGCTCGGCAACATCCAGGTGGAAACACAAAAGTTTGTCCCTATTGAATGCCAGATCAGGACCCATGGGAAGGTGAGACAGTGCATCAGCGTTCGCACGTTGAGCCGTCAGCCGGAAATGAATCTCATAATTGAAACAAGACAAGTAAAGAGCCCAATGCTGGAGGCGGTGTGCAGCCTTGTCGGGAAGTAACGTTGATGGATGAAACAAGGAAACAAGTGGTTTGTGATCCGTAACAAGATGAAATTTTGAGCCATAGAGAAAAACACCAAACTTATGAAGAGCATAAATAACGGCCAAAGCTTCTTTTTCAATTTGAGAATACTTTTGTTGGGCATCCATGAGCGTTTTGGAGGCATAAGCAATGGGTTGTTGCGAACCGTCAGAAAAATGGTGCGCAAGGACTGCACCGACCCCGTATTGAGAGGCGTCTGTGGCAAGAACAAGATGTTGGCCAGGTCGATAAGGAGCAGGGCACGGGGCCTGTTTCAGCATAGTCTTCAATTTCTAGAAAGCCGCATTGCATGACGTGGACCAGTGAAAAAGCACCTTTTTATGCAACAGGTGATGCAACGGCTGAGCCACCGAAGCTGCAGACAGTAAAAACTTGTGACAGTATGCTATTTTCCCCAAGAAGGCCTGCAGTTCCTTAACAGATGTAGGGCGAGGAAGGGCATCGATCGCAGCAACAGTTTGCTGAAGCGGACGAATACCATCCCGAGAGTGTTGAAACCCCAAGTACGTGATAGATGCCTGAAAAAATTGTGATTTCTGAAGATTACACTTAAGACCGGCAGTCTGTAAGACATGAAAAAGTGTGCGGAGGTTTTGAAGATGTTCTTCAGTGGTGGAGCCAGTGACAACAATGTCGTCCATGTAATTGATACACCCAGGGACAGGGAGCAATAATTGTTCCAAGAATCGCTGAAAGAGAGCAGGGGCGCTAGCAACCCTGAATGGCAAGCATTGGTATTGATAGAGGCCGAAACGCGTGTTAAGGACCAAAAAAGGCTGGGAAGCAGCGTCGAGAGGAAGTTGATGATAAGCTTCTGACAGGTCAATTTTAGAAAAGTACTGGCCTCCAGCAAGTTTAGTGAACAGTTCTTCAGAATGGGGCATAGGGTAAGTGTCGATGAAGCATTGAGCATTTACAGTGGCTTTGAAATCGCCACAGAGACGAATATCACCATTTGGCTTAGCCACGACAACGACAGGAGAGGACCACTCACTGGAAGTGACAGGAAGCAAGACCACTGAAGTAGTGAGACGATCCAGCTCCCGTTGTACCCGATCACGAAGGGCCACAGGAATGGGCAGAGCCCGAAAAAACTTAGGCCGAGCAGTGGGTTTGAGCATGATATGAGCTTCAAAGTCGTTTGCACGGCCTAACCCAGGAGAAAAAAGGGACAAAAATGTCGTCAACAAGGAATCCAACTGGGCATAAGGAATAGCATCAGAGTCGATGTTGACAGAGTCATCTATGGAGAACCCAAAAACACGAAAGGCATCGAAACCAAAAAGATTCTCTGCGTTACTCTGGTCGACCACAAATATGGGAACAGTGTGAACGACAGATTTGTAAGATACCTCAGCATTAAACTGTCCCAAGAGAGAAATCTTCTGTTTATTGTACGTCCGTAATTGCTGAGTGACAGGTGACAGGAGTGGAGAACCCAACTGAAGATACGTCTGAGAATTAATTATAGTGGCAGCAGAACCGGTATCCACCTGCATGCAAACATCTCGACCAAGGATTTGGACAGTGAGGAATAACTTCCCTGAAAGGGAAGAAGTGCAATTGACAGACAACACAGAATCAGAATCAGCATCATGTTCATGAACATCATGTATGTGGTCGGATTTGCAAACGGAAGACACATGACCTTTCTTTTTGCAATTGTGACACACAGCCCAACGTTGGGGACAATCCTCGCATGAATGTTTCGTAAAACACCGCGGACATGAAGGAAGTTGCCGGGAGTTTTGCTTCAGTTTCTTAGCGGGTTGTTTACAGTTAGGCCAAGGCTGCGTGTGGGAGCGCACTGCGACCACATCGGCTAGCGGGGACGCGCCGCACGCGTCGTCAACAGCGCACAGAGGTTGTGTTTCCCTGACATCACCCCACGCCTCTATTTGCACCCTAGCGGCGCGAGAAATTTCAGAAGACTGCGCAATGGAGAGAACTTCATCTAGAGTCGAATTTGCCAACTGAAGGGCACGTTGCCGAACTTTTTGTCGGGCGCCGACCGGATAATAGCATCCCGTACCATGGAATCGGCATAGGATTCTTTGTGAACGTCAGTAACAAATTGACACTTTTGACTGAGGCCGTGAAGTTCAGCAGCCCAAGCGCGATAGGATTGATGTGGCTGTTTTTGACAACGATAAAAGGCAACACGAGAGGCTACCAAATGCGTTTGCTTTTGAAAATAGACAGACAGAAGTGAGCACATTTCAGCAAAGGACAAAGATGCAGGATCCTTCAAAGGAGCCAATTTGCGACAACAACCGATATGTTTGAGGTGAAATCCAGGAAAGGAACAGAGACTTATATGGTTGTTCGTCCGTGACATGAAATGCCAAGAAGTGCTGTCGAAGACGTTTTTCATAATCAGACCAGTCTTCCGCCGTCTCGTCATAAGGAGGAAAAGGAGGTATAGCCAACGACGAGAAACGCCCCGCATTTGACGCTGCGACGAAATCGCTAATCGCCGCTGTTAGAAGCGTTTGCTGTTCAAGGAGATTTTGCAATAGTTGCTCAACAGTAGCCATGGAAACCTGTGGGTCAACGGTGAAAAGGAAAAATCCACTACCTCGTCGCCAATTGTTATAACGTCAAGTTTAACACATATATTTCAGAATGACACAACACATATAAGTCACAGAGTAAGTTGACAAGCAAGACGTGTACACGTTAGCATTCGAATGAGCACTGAGTCCCAGTCTAGCGGCCGCTGCTCGGCTGGCCGCTTAGGTGGCATCATGCTACAGTCACACCTACGAGGGTAATCCCAAAAGTAAGGTCTCCTATTTTTTTTATAAGTACATAGGCCTATTTATTTCTACAATGGTTTACATCAGTTTACGCTTTGAACATTTAGCTATTTTTCGACATAATCCCCATTTCTGTCAATTCATTTTTGTAGACGCTGTGGCAGTTTTTGTATGCCCATGTCATACCAGCTCGCCACCATGCTGTTCAGAAAGCTATGAACCTCTTCATTGGAGCTGAATCGCTTTCCGGCCAAACGTTCTTTTAACCTAGGGAACAGGCGATAGTCACTGGGCGCCAAGTCAGGACTATAGTGTGGGTGGGCAATTATGTTCCACTGAAACTGTTGTAGGAGAGCAACAGTTTGCGGAGCAACGTGTGGGCGAGCGCTGTCATGGAGAATGTGTACGCCCTTGCTCAACACTCCTCCGGTTCTGAATTTCTCGTTTGAGTTTTTTCTGAGTCTCACAGTACCTGTCAGCGTTAATTGTGGTGCCAGTGGGCATAAAGTCAACCAACAATACCCCTTTCTGATCCCAAAAAATGGTTGTCATGACGTTACCGGCAGACTGTGTTTGTTTGAAATTCCGCAGCTTTGGCGAAGAAGGATGTCACCCTGGCATGATCGTTGCTTGGTCTCAGGTGTAAAGTGGTATGACAATTGAGTCCAGTACGTTGTCCTGTTCAACTGCAAGGTGGTGAAGAAATGCGCGGGAAGCATCAACTCGTTGCTACATGTGGTCCTCAGTCAGCATGCATGGCAACCCATCTTGCGCACACCTTCCAGTAGTTCATTTCTGTGAGCAGTGCTTTGGGAAACCTCAGGAACCAATGTGCAGAGATCATCCAGGGTGATCCGCCTATCTTCACACGTGCTTTGCTCAACCTTCAACACTGTCTCCTCCGAAACTAACGGTCTCCTACTCCTTTGTTTGTCGTGAATTTCGGTCTGACCAGCTGAAAACACTCTACACCACTTACGAACATTTTTGACATCCATGCATGACCCACCATACACTTCTGTCAATTGGCGATGGATTTCAATCAGCGCAGTGCCCTTTGCATTCAAAAACCAAATAACTGCGCACAATTCACACTTGGGGGTAACATCCAACGGGAGCTCCATTCTCAATGGCAGCCAAACCAAGACTGAGCACCTTAGCACGGTGTGCGCATGTTTACACACAGCGCGTGAAGCACTCTTCATAACAGTGTGACCAACTGCACACAAACAGAGTTCTGTACTAATAAAAAAAAATAGGAGACCTTACTTTGGGGATTACCTCATATGTGTGAACATCCATCTCCCATTAGAGCATTTTCTATGTTCTACATTGATATATTCTACAGGACACTTCATCCAGGTCTTACCACACTGTTTAAAGAGTGATATGACTAAGGCATTCTCAGCCACCCTCAATTGTATAATTAAGATTATGGTTCTAACTGTTACCAGATTCTTCCCCAAAGAGCCTAAACCATTGTTGATGCTGCTAGACCCTATGCTCAGCTTAGATGTATTATGTTACCTGGTAATCACTTCCCAAATGGTTCTGTACCAGTTCTGACATTCCCCTCCCATGACCACTACCCAGCAATAAAACATTGTTGGTCTTCTTAAAACTTTTTAAAAATGTTGTGGATCACCTTCTTTTCAAATTTCCTAATAGTTTTGGAAAAATTGCAGTTCAAATACCTTTGAATAATATACCAACCATCAAGCTAGTAGTGTATTTTGTATATAACACACACACACACACACACACACACACACACACACACACACACACACCCTGTTTATGGGCCATCTAGAATAAAACTTTCCTAGCCTCCCAAAATGTCCAACCTTAATCTAGTTGAGGTTGATTGATGATATCTTCATGAGCTGGGCTCAGGGCCAAGACACCCATTCCTCATTCCTACACCACCTCAACATCATTTCTCCCGTCACCTTCAGCTAGTCCTCCTCAACCAAACATGCCACATTCCTGGACACTGAAGTCCACCTCTCCTTTAGCTCCATCCACACCTCTGTCCACATAACCCCCCCCCCCCCCCCCCTATTTTCCCATCCCCAAAAGAATCAGCTACAAAAAGAGTTATTTTCTCATCACCCTGGAATAGAACAATTGAACCATATACTTTGTCAGTTCTTTCATTATCTCTCATTATGTCCTGAAATGAGGAACACCCTATCCATGATTCTTCCCACTCCACCTAAAGTGATGTTCTGTTTCCCACCCAATCTATACACCATCCTGGTCCACCCCTATGCCACCCATAATTCGAACTCCTTGCCACATCGATCATATCCCTGTGGTAGACCAAGAAGAAAGACCTGCCCAGTCCACCCACCGAGCACTGTCTACTGCAGCCCTTTCACAGGCTTATCATATCTCATAGCAGGCTGGGTCACTTGTGAAAGAGGCCATGTCATATACCAACTCTGTTGCAAACATTGCACGGTCTTTTATGTTTGTATAACTACAATACCAGCTGTCCACCAGGATTTTACTTCTTGTTGTTGTGATCTTCAGTTCAGAGACTGGTTTAATGCAGCTCTACATGCTACTCTATCCTGTGCAAGCCTCACCATCTCTGAATAACTACTGCAACCCACATCCTTCTGAATCTGCTTACTGTATTCATCTCTTGGCCTCCCTCTATGATTTTTACTCTCGCTGCTTCCCTCCAATACTAAATTGGTGATCCCTTGATGACTCAGAAAGTGTTCTACCAACCGATGCCTTCTTCTAGTCAACTTGTGCCACAAATTCCTCTTCTCACCAATTCTATTCAGTACATCCTCATTAGTACATGACTTACACATCTAATCTTCAGCATTCCGCTGTAGCATCAAATTTCAAAAGCTTCTATTTTCTTCTTGTCTACACCATTTATCGTCCATGTTTCACTTCCATACATGGCTACACTCTGTACAAATAGTTTCAGAAGAGACTTCCTGACACTTAAATCTACACTCGAGGTTAACAAAATTCTCTTCTTCAGAAGTGCTTTCCTTGCCACAGCCAGTCTGTATTTTATATCCTCTCTACTTCGATCAGCATCAGTTATTTTGCTCCCCAGATAGCAAAACTCATTTACTACTTTATGTGTGTCATTTCCTAATCTGATTCCCTCAGCATCAGTTGATTTAATTCGACTACATTCCACTATCCTCATTTTGCTTTTGTTAACTTTCATCTCAAATCCTCCTTTCAAGACACTATCCATTCCGTTCAACTGCTCTTCCAGGTCCTTTGCTGTCTCTGACAGAATTACAATTTCATCAGCAAACCTCAAAGTTTTTATTTCTTCTCCATGCACTTTCATTCCTACTCCAAATTTTTCTTTTGTTTCCTTTACTGCTTGCTCAGTACACAGATTGAATAAAATCGGGGATAGGCTACAACTCAAGTCTCAATTCCATTCATGCTTCTTGACTCTCATAACTGCCATCTGGTTTCTGCACAAATTGTAAACAGCCTTTCACTCCCTGTGTCTTACACTTGCCACGTTCAGAATTTGAAAGAGAGTATTCCAATCAACATTGTCGAAAACTTTTTCTAAGTCTACAAATGCTAGTAATATAGGTTTGCCTTTCCTTAACCTATCTTCTAAGAAGAGTCATAGGCTCAGTATTGCCTTGCATGTTCCTGCATTTCTCCGGCTTCTACCACATTTTTCCATTCATTCGTAAACAATTCATGTCAGTATTTTGTACCCATGGCTTATTAAATTGATAGTTCGATAATTTTCACATCTGTCAACACCTGCTTTCTTTGGAATTGGAATTATTATATTCTTCTTGAAGTCTGAGGGTATTTCATCTCATACACCTTGCTCATCAGATGTAAGAGTCTTGTCATGGTGCTCTCTCTCTAGGCTCTCAGTAATTCTAATGGAATGTTGTCTACTCCTCGGGCCTTGTTTCGACTTCAGTCTTTCAGCACTCTGTCAAATTCTTCATGCAGTATCATATCTCCCATTTCATCTTCATCTACCTCCTCTTCCATTTCCATAATATTGCCCTCAAGTACATTGCTCTTGTATAGACCCTCTATATATTTCTTCCAACTTTTTGCTTTTCCTTCTTTGCTTGGGACTGGCTTTTCATCTGAGCTCTTGATATTCATACGGGTGGTTCTCTTTTCTCCAAAGGTCTCTCTAATTTTCCTGTAGGCAGTATCTATCTTACCCTTAGTGATACATGCCTCTACATCCTTACATACAGCCATCCCTGCTTAGCCATTTTGCACTTTCTGTTGATCTCATTTTTGAGATGTTTGTATTCCTTTTTGCCTGCTTCATTTACTGCAGTTTTATATTTTCTCTTTTGTTACCCAAGGATTTCTACTATCCCTTGTCTTTTTACCTACTTGATCTTCTGCTGTCTTCACTATATCATCTCTCGAAGCTACACATTTTTCTTCTACTGTATTTCCTTTCCCTGTTCTTGTTAACCATTCCATAATACTCTCTCTGTAACTCTCTACAACCTCTGGTTCTTTCAGTTTATCCCCTTAAATTCATAAATTTTTGCCGTGTCTTCAGTTTTAATCTACAGTTCATAACCAACAAATTTTCGTCAGAATCCACATCTGACCCTGGAAACATCTTACAATTTAAAACCTGGTTCCTAAATCTCTGTCTTATCATTATATAATCTATCTGAAACGTTTCAGTGTCTCCAGGCCTCTTCCATGTATACAACCTTCATGATTCCTAAACTAAGCGTTAGCTGTGATTAAGATATGCTCTGTGCAAAATTCTACCAGGCAGTTTCCTCTCTCATTCCTTACCCCCAGTCCATATTCCTTCTCTTCCTTTTGCTACAGTTGAATTCTGGTCCCCCATGGCTATTAAATTTTCGGTCTCCCTGAACTATCTGAATAATTTCTTTTATCGCATCATAGATTTCCTCAATCTCTTCATCATCTGCAGAGCTAGTTGGCATATTAACTTGTACTACTGTGGTAGATGTGAGCTTCGTGTCTGTCTTGGCTACAATAATGTGTTCAGTATGCTGTTCATAGTAGCTGATCCTCGATAGTATTTTTTATTCATTGTTAAACCTAATCCTGTATTACTGTTATTTGATTTTGTATTTATAACCCTGTATTTACCTGACCAGAAGCATTGTTCCTCCTGCCACCGAACTTCACTAATTCCCACTATATCTAACTTTAACCTATCCATTTCCCTTTTTAAATATTCTAACCTACCTGCCCAATTAAGTGATCTGACATTCCACACTCCAATCCGTAGAATGCCAGTTTTGTTTCTCCTGATAACAATCTCCACCTGAGTAGTCCCTGCCCATAAATCGAAATGAGGGACTTTTTTTTTTGGTCATCAGTCTACTGACTGGTTTGATGCGGCCCGCCACGAATTCCTTTCCTGTGCTAACCTCTTCATCTCAGAGTAGCACTTGCAACCTAGGTCCTCAATTATTTGCTTGACGTATTCCAATCTCTGCCTTCCTCTACAGTTTTTGCCCTCTACAGCTCCCTCTAGTACCATGGAAGTCATTCCCTCATGTCTTAGCAGATGTCCTATCATCCTGTCCCTTCTCCTTATCAGTGTTTTCCATATATTCCTTTTCTCTCCCATTCTGCGTAGAACCTCCTCATTCCTTACCTTATCAGTCCACCTAATTTTCAACATTCGTCTATAGCACCACATCTCAAATGCTTCGATTCTCTTCTGTTCCGGTTTCCCCACAGTCCATGCTTCACTACCATACAATGCTGTACTCCAGACGTACATCCTCAGAAATGTATTCCTCAAATTAAGGCTTGTATCTGATAGTAGTAGACTTCTCTTGGCCAGAAATGCCTTTTTTGCCATAGCAAGTCTGCTTTTGATGTCCTCCTTGCTCCGTCCGTCATTGGTTATTTTACTGCCTAGGTAGCAGAATTCCTTAACTTCATTGACTTTGTGACCATCAATCCTGATGTTAAGTTTCTCGCTGTTCTCATTTCTACTACTTCTCATTACCTTCGTCGTTCTCCGATTTACTCTCAAACCATACTGTGTACTCATTAGACTGTTCATTCCGTTCAGCAGATCATTTAATTCTTCTTCACTTTCACTCAGGATAGCAATGTCATCAGCGAATCGTATCACTGATATCCTTTCACCTTGTATTTTAATTCCACTCCTGAACCTTCCTTTTATTTCCATCATTGCTTCCTCGATGTACAGATCGAAGAGTAGGGGCGAAAGGCTACAGCCTTGTCTTACACCCTTCTTAATATGAGCACTTCGTCCTTGATCGTCCACTCTTATTATTCCCCCCGATTGTTGTACATATTGTATATGACCTGTTTCTCCCTATAGCTTACCCCTACCTTTTTCAGAATCTCGAACAGCTTGCACCATTTTATATTGTCGAACGCTTTTTCCAGGTCGCTGAAAGTGTCTTGATTTTTCTTTAGCCTTGCTTCCATTATTAGCTGTAATGTCAGAATTGCCTCTCTTGTCCCTTTACTTTTCCTAAAGCCAAACTGATCATCACCTAGCGCATTCTCAATTTTCTTTTCCATTCTTCTGTATATTATTCTTGTACGCAGCTTCGATTGTGCGATAATTCTCGCACTTGTCAGCTCTTGCCGTCTTCGGAATTGTGTGGATGATGCTTTTCCGAAAGTCAGATGGTATATCGCCAGACTCATATATTCTACACACCAACGTGAATAGTCGTTTTGTTGCCACTTCCCCCAATGATTTTAGAAATTCTGATGGAATGTTATCTATTCCTTCTGCCTTATTTGACCGTAAGTCCTCCAAAGCTCTTTTAAATTCCGATTCTAATACTGGATCCCCTATCTCTTCTAAATCGACTCCTGTTTCTTCTTCTATCACATCAGACAAATCTTCACCCTCATAGAGGCTTTCAATTTATTCTTTACACCTATCTGCTCTCTCCTCTGCATTTAACAGTGGAATTCTCGTTACACTCTTAATGTTACCACCGTTGCTTTTAATGTCACCAAAGGTTGTTTTGACTTTCCTGTATGCTGAGTCTGTCCTTCCGACAATCATATCTTTTTCAATGTCTTCACATTTTTCCTGCAGCCATTTCGTCTTAGCTTCCCTGCACTTCCTATTTATTTCATTCCTCAGCGACTTGTATTTCTGTATTCCTGATTTTCCCAGAACATGTTTGTACTTCCTCCTTTCATCAATCAACTGAAGTATTTCTTCTGTTACCCATGGTTTATTCGCAGCTATCTTCTTTGTACCTACACTCCTGGAAATTGAAATAAGAACACCGTGAATTCATTGTCCCAGGAAGGGGAAACTTTATTGACACATTCCTGGGGTCAGATACATCACATGATCACACCGACAGAACCACAGGCACATAGACACAGGCAACAGAGCATGCACAATGTCGGCACTAGTACAGTGTATATCCACCTTTCGCAGCAATGCAGGCTGCTATTCTCCCATGGAGACGATCGTAGAGATGCTGGATGTAGTCCTGTGGAACGGCTTGCCATGCCATTTCCACCTGGCGCCTCAGTTGGACCAGCGTTCGTGCTGGACGTGCAGACCGCGTGAGACGACGCTTCATCCAGTCCCAAACATGCTCAATGGGGGACAGATCCGGAGATCTTGCTGGCCAGGGTAGTTGACTTACACCTTCTAGAGCACGTTGGGTGGCACGGGATACATGCGGATGTGCATTGTCCTGTTGGAGCAGCAAGTTACCTTGCCGGTCTAGGAATGGTAGAACGATGGGTTCGATGACGGTTTGGATGTACCGTGCACTATTCAGTGTCCCCTCGATGATCACCAGTGGTGTACGGCCAGTGTAGGAGATCGCTCCCCACACCATGATGCCGGGTGTTGGCCCTGTGTGCCTCGGTCGTATGCAGTCCTGATTGTGGCGCTCACCTGCACGGCGCCAAACACGCATACGACCATCATTGGCACCAAGGCAGAAGCGACTCTCATCGCTGAAGACGACACGTCTCCATTCGTCCCTCCATTCACGCCTGTCGCGACACCACTGGAGGCGGGCTGCACGATGTTGGGGCGTGAGCGGAAGACGGCCTAACGGTGTGCGGGACCGTAGCCCAGCTTCATGGAGACGGTTGCGAATGGTCCTCGCCGATACCCCAGGAGCAACAGTGTCCCTAATTTGCTGGGAAGTGGCGGTGCGGTCCCCTACGGCACTGCGTAGGATCCTACGGTCTTGGCGTGCATCCGTGCGTCGCTGCGGTCCGGTCCCAGGTCGACGGGCACGTGCACCTTCCGCCGACCACTGGCGACAACATCGATGTACTGTGGAGACCTCACGCCCCACGTGTTGAGCAATTCGGCGGTACGTCCACCCGGCCTCCCGCATGCCCACTATACGCCCTCGCTCAAAGTCCGTCAACTGCACATACGGTTCGCGTCCACGCTGTCGCGGCATGCTACCAGTGTTAAAGACTGCGATGGAGCTCCGTATGCCACGGCAAACTGGCTGACACTGACGGCGGCGGTGCACAAATGCTGCGCAGCTAGCGCCATTCGACGGCCAACACCCCGGTTCCTGGTGTGTCCGCTGTGCCGTGCGTGTGATCATTGCTTGTACAGCCCTCTCACAGTGTCCGGAGCAAGTATGGTGGGTCTGACACACCGGTGTCAATGTGTTCTTTTTTCCATTTCCAGGAGTGTATGTTTTCCTTCCCAACTTCTGTGATGGCCCTTTTTAGAGATGTCCATTCCTCTTCAACTGTACTGCCTACTGCGCTATTCCTTATTGCTGTATCTATAGCGTTAGAGAACTTCAAATGTATCTCGTGATTCCTTAGTATTTCCGTATCCCACTTCTTTGCGTATTGATTCTTCTTGACTAATGTCTTGAACTTCAGCCTACTCTTCATCACTACTATATTGTGATCTGAGTCTATATCTGCTCCTGGGTACGCCTTACAATCCAGTATCTGATTTCGGAATCTCTGTCTGACCATAATGTAATCTAATTGAAATCTTCCCGTATCTCCCGGCCTTTTCCAAGTATACCTCCTCCTCTTGTGATTCTTGAACAGGGTATTCGCTATTTCTAGCTGAAACTTGTTACAGAACTCAATTAGTCTTTCTCCTCTTTCATTCCTTGTCCCAAGCCCATATTCTCCTGTAACCTTTTCTTCTACTCCTTCCCCTACAACTGCATTCCAGTCGCCCATGACTATTAGATTTTCGTCCCCCTTTACATACTGCATTACCCTTCCAATATCCTCATACACTTTCTCTATCTGTTCATCTTCAGCTTGCGACGTCGGCATGTATACCTGAACTATCGTTGTCAGTGTTCGTCTGCTGTCAATTCTGATTAGAACAACCCGGTCACTGAACTGTTCACAGTAACACGCCCTCTGCCCTACCTTCCTATTCATAACAAATCCTACACCTGTTATACCATTTTCTGCTGCTGTTGATATTACCCGATACTCATCTGACCAGAAATCCTTGTCTTCCTTCCACTTCACTTCACTGACCCCTACTATATCTAGATTGAGCCTCTGCATTCCCGTTTTCAGATTTTCTAGTTTCCCTACCACGGTCAAGCTTCTGACATTCCACGCCCCGACTCGTAGAACATTATCCTTTCGTAGATTATTCAATCTTTTTCTCATGGTAACCTCCCCCTTGGCAGTCCCCTCCCGGAGATCCGAATGGGGGACTATTCCGGAATCTTTTGCCAATGGAGAGATCATCATGACACTTCTTCAATTACAGGCCACATGTCCTGTGGATACACGTTACGTGTCTTTAATGCAGTGGTTTCCATTGCCTTCTGCATCCTCATGTCATTGATCATTGCTGATTCTTCCGCCTTTAGGGGCAATTTCCCACCCCTAGGACAAGAGAGTGCCCTGAACCTCTATCCGCTCCTCCGTCCTCTTTGACAAGGCCGTTGGCAGAATAAGGCTGACTTCTTATGCCGGAAGTCTTCGGTCGCCAATGCTGATTATTTATCAAAATTTAGGCAGTGGCGGGGATCGAACCCGGGACCGAAGACGTTTTGATTATGAATCAAAGACGCTACCCCTAGACCACGGGTACCATATGAGGAACTATGGGACTATTTTACCTCCAGAATATTTTAACCAAGAGGACACCATCATCATTTAACCACACAGTAAAGCGCATGCCCTCGGGAAAAATTATGGCTGTAGTTCCTCTTGCTTTCAGCCGTTCATAGTACCAGCACAGCAAGGCTGTTTTGGTTAATGTTCCATCCAGACTGTTGCCCCTGCAACTACTGAAAAGGCTGCTGCCCCTTTTCAGAAACCACACATTTATCTGGTCTCTCAACAGATACCCCTCTGTTGTGGTTGCACCTGTGGTACAGTTATCTGCATCACTGAGGCACGCTAGCCTCCCCATAAATGGCATGGTCCTTGGTTCTTTTGTATTGACCTGACTATGTTAACTGGAAAAGTTTCAACACGTTCTGCCATCCTGAACTACTTACCCATCTCCTAAATTTAGTTTGAAAGAATGTCATTTTGCATTCTAACTTTTCCTCATACCAAATCAAGTCTGTGTCAGGCCACTGATACTGTTTTTGTAGTATACCAGAAAACTAAAACTTGTATAATGCAACTGTGGTACAGTTAGTAAGATTAAAGTGACAGTAACTTATTGACAGGGGCACATTCTCCTATGTGATTCTAAAACTTTTAGGAGGATCCAGTATTGCAATATGTGACACATTTAAAAACCTACAGACCCTCAGGGGGTATGCGTAGTTGCAGCAAAAGGGGCATCTTGAATAGTTGTGCCCGCTGACCCGTACTTTTTAAATCGGGCTTGCCACACTCACTCAGTATCACGATTTGAACTAAAAAAGTGTGTGTAATCTGAAACAGTGTAATCAGTGGACACAATTGTAACAACAGAATAATTACAAAAAAAGCAGAAAATAGTTTATTGTGACATTTCTCATATGATATATAAACTTTTGCCAAGTTGCTGGTAGCATTAGGTATTACCTTCTCAGCCAAAGCAGAGCATCTGTTGCATAGTTGCCATTTTCTTGTTTCTCTATAAGAATCATGTCATTAAGGTACATGAACCGTTCTTTGTTACTTTCATACTTCTCTGTAAGTTTCTGCAAAAGAGAGAGAAAAAAATGGAATTGACATAGTACCAGCAAAGGAGAACAATATTAGACCTAGAAAATTAGGAGCACTAGTTTATGCATTGACTTTCGTGTTGACACAAAAAATGCCTCAAACTGGTTTCACAGCTGTCAGTGCTATGACATATTATTACAGTTAACTCACACTAGGCAATGTGTAGGCAAACTGTTTTATACCAAATAACTGTGGCAAATGCTAGTATGTTCTGCTGAGCAGAACAAAGAAAGTATAAACATGTGTCATAATTTTGTATTATAAATTTTAAATGAATGGTGTTGAAAAACCTACGTCTGTTGTTTGTTTCATGTTGTACAAACAAGTCCAGACAGGGTGTTTTGATGCTGTGCTGATGACGTGGCAGTGGGTGTACTGGGCACTATTTAGAGTACACACAAGAACCATAGGGCTACAGCCGACCTGAAGACGTTGTTGAGACCTATACATTGATCATTAAAATTTCTTGTTAATAAAATGAGATGATGAATTTTGACTCACTGTTGTATCTGATACCAAGCTGGGGAACATTAAAATTTGTATTTGCCAGGTATGTGTGTAAAGGCAATTGTTGGTGTTCAAGAAACAATATGTAATATTGTGATAGCTCAAAAGTAACTGATAATTTAATACAGATCTATGTAACATTTTGGGACTTACATTCAAAGGACGATTTATCATCCAACTTTAATGGAGTTTCTTAGAATTCAGATTAAGTCTAGGAAAGCTTTAAATGAATGATAAAGACAAAGGTTTTACACGTCTAAAGTGATAAGAATATCTCTGAATTCACATATTAGACTTTTAGCATAATATTAGGAACTTAAACTCAATTAATAATCATTTTCTACGAGACAGGCTGCGACAAGAATTATCACAAAAAGTTTCGAATTCAGTTTATGTGAATTTTTAGGTAAGTGATCTAAAGTTGAACTATTAATGGCATTTAACTTCGACAAATAGAACCTAACTGTGAATGCTACAGGTTTATTGCAGTCAGTTTAATCTCTTAAAAGCAAATACTGAAGTGAAATTTGTGTGTGTACACTTGCAATTCTTGGTGTGCATGTTACCACTGACTGTGTTTCAGTTTGAACACTAATCTAATTAATGGAGTTTGTAGCATGAAAGTTAACAGAGACAGTTATTTAAATGCTTCTATATTCTGAAAAAGCTTATCAGAAGAAATTATCATTATAAATGTACTGAAAGAAGAAAAGGCAGCCAGAGATTGACCATCTGTTTGAACATTGATTTATTGGGACCATTTGTTTCAAAAAATTGCAAACTTTTATCCACAAATGGAATTCACCATTCTACATCCAAAATATTTCTGGTTCTACTTACTGTTGGTAAAAAGGCTCTGCCTACCCTACTATGAGGATAGGAGGAGAATTAACTGCATGAAGATTAATTTGGATTCATTTTGTTCCTCGCCGTACTACAATTTTGCATCTGGGGTATGGCGATACATGGTCACAACATCAACTACAGAAGAAATTAAAAGTCCTTATCCATTAAAGAATTTCATCATATGAAGCCTGTAGTTGACATGAGGAGTGGCTCGGAACAGCACGTTGCCCAGCATATGCTGGTGGCTGGACAAGTTAATATTTTGTCATCATGCACATCAACTACCACTTGAAAATGCCTAAAATAACCTAAATTTGCCAATAGTGGAATATAAATGATAACAGGTGTCAAGGGTGGAAATGACTTGAATTCTAAAAAAGCTAAATTGTGCCTCATTCTAGGTACATAGACTGTTTTACTGCTACTGGAATGTGTTTCTGCATCTGAAAGATGATGTATATTCCAATTTTGGGTCAATCACAGAAGACTTGGGCTAGCAACACCACAATGAGGATGAAAATCAGGTTTGCTTTAAATACACGCTGTAACAGTCTTGAGCATTAGTTACATTTGAAATGGAATGTGGTGAACTGATCTTAGTCAAGAATGACTGCAAGGTGACAAAGAAGCCACTACCAACACCTCACTGAGTTTTAATGATGTCATGTGATTAGGTTATGCGAAGCCGGATGTTCCTTTACCAATACTGAATAAAGAAGTAGCAGGAATGTAGCCACTGTACGTGATTTCTGGCAGCAGTGGTCATGACAATGTACTGTCATTAGCACTACTGAGAGGATCTTCGTGTTCAGTGTACAGCTCTGGTGCATCCTACTGAATCTGCAGAAGCAATTTGAGCAGCAGTTGGCACTACAGTGACACCACGTACTGCTACAAACTGGTTACTTCGAGGACAGCTCTGAGCCAGTCTCTCTGTAGTGACCTCAAACCACCACCATTTGCAACTTCAATGGTGTCAAGCAAGAGCTCATTGGAGGACAAGGTAGAGGCCTGTTGTGTTTTCTAATGAAATCTGGTTTTGTCTCAGAGCCAGAGATGATCATGTGTTGGTTAGGAGGAGACCAACAGAGGGCCTGCAACCAACCTTGCTTGCATGCTAGACACACTGGACCTGTGGAGTTATGGTCTAGAGTGTGATTATGTATGACACCAGGAGCACTCCTGCGGTTATCCCATGCAGCCTGATTGCAAATTTGTAAGTCAGTCTGGTGATTCAACCTGTTGTGCTGCCATTCATGAACAACATTTCAAGGCGGTGTTTTCCAACAGGATATTGTCCACCCACATACCACTGTTGTAACCCACCATGCTCTACAGAGTGTCAACATGTTGCCCTGGCCTGCTCGATCACCACATCTGTCTCCAGTTGAGCACGTATGTGACATCATCGGACGACAACTCCAGTGTCATCCATAACCAGTATTAACCGTCCCTGTATTAACCGACTAAGTGCAACAGACACGGTACTCCATCTCACAAATTAACATCCAGCAGCTGTTCAACACAATGCCATGCACATCTGCAAGCTTGCATTCAACGTTCTGATGGTTACAATGGGTATTAATGTTCTAGCATTTCACATTTGCAATGGCTGACCTTGTGCTTACATTAAACAGTGGTCTTGCAATGTTAATCTGTTAAATATATTACCTAGACGAACGTATTCCCAAAATTTCATTACTCTAAATTAATTATTCTTTGGTGTTGCAATATTTTTTTCATCAGTGTAGTTGTTACAACTGGGACCAAACAGTCTTCCATATAGGTAGTGATATAGATAATATCAGACATAATCTCCAAAACTTTCTTATTCATTTAAGAAACTTTTATTCCAAAACTCAAAAATAGTTACAAAAATTTTATCTTTGTCTCACTGAAAATTGATGCTTGATCTGTCAATTATGCTACATATTCATTTCCTAATTCTCTTCCCCACACCACCAGTTTCCTAATAACTCAGTTTATCACACATTTTCATAATCTGCAAACATTTACTTTCCAGTGATAAGATTGTGGAGGTGAGATATAGTATCTGCCCGGAAGTCTTTATCTATAGTCCAGATAAATTTCACATGTTCGGTTTCTGATTCTCTCTCTCATCAACATGTTAAAAACTTTTTCAAAACTATTTCTTTAGAGAGTTATTGCATCTTTCGGCGAGTATATTCACAGGAACAAAGTATGTCAGCAAATTGACAAGTGCGTCAAAATCAAAGATATGACAGACCTGAGCAAAAGGATTCTATATAAATTTGTTCACAGGTTCGAAGCCATTTTAATCTTGGAGCTGAACTGTGTACTCACCCTAACAAAAGTCTCCTGTGCTTCCAGTTAAGGAACTTATGATGAATATACAGATGTATTTTTAATTAATGACAACATACAACCATTGAAACATATAATGGAAAGAGTAGCGCTTTAGTTGGGCCAGTATGGTGTACTACCCTAAACCAACACTCATCATAAGTGTACCAGTTATACTTCCTTTTTAAAAATATAAAAAATAGTCCAACTGTAAATTGTCAAATGGATTTCAGAAAGAAAAATCGGAGATGATTATTGATTCTTTACTTGTTCAGGGTTATCTTGTGGCACAACTCAAAACAAAAATGGGATTGAATATTATTCTCTCTGACTAATGCTTCTTTGACTGGCCAGATATATAATACATGCTGAGTTGTTGGCAACACTGTCAGCTTTGCTTCTTTTTACAGTGAACACTTGGGTGTATGTTTTGAGAGACATACTGTGCCATTGTTTTATTTGAGTCTGTTTTGTTAGGTACTGTTTGTGTATGTGTGCGTGGAGAGATAGATAGATAGATAGATAGATAGATAGATACACAGAGAGACAGAGAGAGAGAGAGAGAGAGAGAGAGAGAGAGAGAGAGAGGTGTCAGGTAAGTTCAGTGATTCTAGATTATCCAGAAAGCTGGCTGGTTGGTTGGTTTAAATGAGCGGGGAGGGGGTGGGGGCAAACACTGCTAGGTCATCGGTCCCTTGTTCCGCTTGCTTAAAATAATTCCACACGGGTGGGAGTAAAATAATCGAGACAAACAACACACAGCTGAAAGAAAGGAGAAAACCACAAGAATGACACAATGGCAACAAACACTAAAATGGCCAAAATCGGACTAGAAAACCACAGAGAGTGACAAGAAACATGTAGAAGAGATCAAAACAATAGAGCAGATTACCATGGCTGGCTGACCATGAGAATAAAATGGAGCAGCCAGCAACTCTACAACACATTAAAACCTCCACCCAGAAAGCACTAGAGTGGAGGACACAGAGAGGCAAAGGACTTGCGCTGAAACTTATATCAAATGATAAAACCCACCCTAACGAATAAAATGTAAAACTAAAGCTGCTGTTGAGGCATTGTCAACCAACACCGAAGGTAGGGTGCTGGGAACGTTAAAAGTCTGCTACAGAGGAGCTAAAAGTGGGTGTCCAGCAAGAGGTGGACGACCGTGATTTGTGAGCCACAGCGACACTGGGGTGGGTCCTTGCTACGGAGGAGGTAACCATGCATTAGCCACGTATGGCCAATATGGAGCCAGCATAGGACAACTGATTCCCTGCGAGAGGACTGCATGGAAGACTTCCACACATTCATAGTCTCCGTAATGACACGCAGTTTATTGTGCTTACTGTTATGCCATTCCGTCTCCCAAAGCTGAAAAACCCTGCGGTGTAAGATAGAACGCAGGTCAGCTTCGGAGATGCCCATCTCCAGAAGCAATACTGCTTAGCCTGTTTGGCCAGCACTTCCGCTTAAGCTGATGAAGGTGAGGAAGCCAGGTCAATCGGGCATCAAAAATCAGTTCTAAGAATCGATATGTCTCCACTACAGTGAGTGGATTGTCATTGGGTAAAGTTCTGATTCTGGATGAATGGTGCAATGCTGAGAGAAATGCACAACACATGACTTCCCAGCTGAAAACTGGAAGCCGTGGGCTAGAGCCCATGACTGCGCCTTGTGAATGGCTCCCTGTAGGCACCGCTCAGCAACACCAGTACTAGAGGAACAGTACGAAATGCAGAAGTCATCTGCATACAGAAAAGGTGAGACCGATGGCCCTACAGTTGCTGCTAGGCCGTTAATAGCCACTAAAAGTAGAGACACACTCAATATGGAGCCCTGAGGAACAAATGGTTCAAATGGCTCTGAGCACTATGAGACTTAACACCTGTGGTCATCAGTCCCCTAGAACTTAGAACTACTTAAAACTAACTAACCTAAGGACAGCACACAACACCCAGTCATCACGCCTGAGGAACACCATTCTCCTGAATATGGGGGGGAAGGGGGGGGGGGACTATGGGAGGCACTGACCTGGACACGGAAAGTACGGAGTGACAGGAAGTTTTGGATAAAAATCGGGAGCCGGCCCCGGAGACCCCACTCAGACAATGCGGCAAGGATATGATGTCACCAGGTCATGTCTTATGCTTTACATAAGTCAAAAACGGACGGCAACCTGAAGTTAATGTCTGGAAAAGGCTGTTCAGGTGGCTGACTTGAGGGACACAAGACTATCAGTGACCCTGGCGGAAGTTTTCCTGATATGGAGCCAGTAGGCCATGTGACTCCAGGACCCGACCCAACCCAACCGCCGACACACCATATGTTCCAGCAGCTTACAAAGAAAGTTGGTGAGGCTGATGGGGTGGTAGCTATCCACATCAAGCGGGTTTTGACTAGTTTTGAGCAACAAATGATGGTGTTCTCCCGCCATTGCAACGGAAAGACACCATTGCAGCAGATCGGGTTGAAGATGACGAGGAGATGATCTTGTAGTCAGAGAGATGCTTAATCATCTGACTGTGGATCTGACCTGGGACAGGAGCTGTGTCGGGGCAATGTGCAAGGGCACTGAGGAGCTCCACTCTGTAAAGGGGGCATTAAAGGGCTCACTGTGGCGTGTAGCGAACGAGAGGACTTTCCTTTCCATCTGCCGTTTGATGCAAAAGGCTAGTTCTCCAACGCAGAAGCTTGAGCACAGTGCTCAGCAAAGTGCTCGGCAATCGCGTTTGCGTCAGTAGATAACACGCCATTGATGTTAATGCCAGGGACACCCACTGAGGTCTGGTACCCAAATAGACGTCTGATCTTTGTCCAGACTTGGGATGGTGACATATGACACCCAATGGTCGACACATACCTCTCCCAACACTCCTCTTTCCTTCATTTTATAAGCTGGTGAATGCAGGCACGGAGCCACTTAAAGGTTATTAGGTGCTCTAGGGAAGGGTGCTGCTTATGTTGTTGTAGAGCTCGCCGATGCTCTTTAATTGCCTCAGCGACTTCCAGTGACCACCAAGGGACTGTAGTGACCTGCTCAATGACAACATCGATAACAACATTGATGGTACCATGTGGGGGAGATTCAACAGTGACAGCAAAGGTGAAGGCTTCCCAGACTGCCTTGTTTAAAGCCCATTTGGGTAGGCATCCATCGGCATGACACCGGGGGAGTGACAGGAAGATGGGGAAGTGGTCACTATCACACAAGTCATCATGTGCTCTGCAGTGGATAGACGGGAGAAGGCCAGGACTGCAAACCGAGAGATCACTGGCCAAATATGTGTCATGTGCCACAATTAGAAGTGGGGGGGGGGGGGGGGGGGGTGTCACCTGTATTTAAGAGGCAGAGGCTGAGTTGTGAGAGTAAATTTTTGACCTCCGTACCTTGGCTAGTAAGCATCGCACCACCCCACAAGGGGTTATGCGCGTTAAAATCTCCCAAAAGTAGGAAAGGTTTAGGGTGTTGATCAATCAGTGCAGCCAATACATTCAGGGGTACTGCACCATCTGCAGGAAGATATACATTGTAGACAGTTATTTCCTGTGTCGTCTTTATCCTGACAGCCACAGCTTCAAGAGGGGTTTGAAGGGGGCACAGGTTCACTACATACTGAGTTCAGGACATAGATGCAAACTCCACCTGACACTCTTATTATAGCCGCTATGGTTCCTGTAATATTCCTTATAGCCGCACAGTGCAGGGGTCCACATTGCTGGGAACCAGGTTTCCTGGAGGGCAATGCAGAAAGCAAGTGTAAAGCTTAACAGTTGCCGTAGCTCAGCCAGGTGGTGGAAAGAACTGTCACAATTCCACTTGAGGATTACGTGATCGTGAGACTGGGAAGGCACGAAACACTCAATGAGGCCGTCCATGCCTCAGGTTCACCTGCTGCCACCAGATGAGTACCTGTGTTATCGACATCCATTGTGTCTGAGGGCCCAGCAAGCTCTACGTCCTCAGCGGATGCCAGAATCTCCACCTCATCCTCATACACTCAGCTTGTGGGTAGTGATGGTGTGGGTGCCAGCGCAGTGCCTTGGTTCTTGGGGATCTTTTTCTTTTTAGGTTTCTCTCGCTGCTCCTTAGGTTTGTCAGGCTGGGAGGGCTTCACTTCTTCAGTCTTAGGGACTGAGGAGGACCGTGGAACCCTATGACCAGCTATTTGTGGTTGCTTCTGCCACTGGTGGGTGTCAGCTTTGACACTGGTAGGAACCTGGGAAGGGAGTGACTCGAGGGATCCGTTCCTGGCAAGAGAAGCCGAAGAAGACTTTCGCTTCTCTGGCTGAGAAGTGGGGACTGATGTCACTGATGGTTGGGGGAGGTGGAGTCTGACAGCTCTGAGAGCCAACTGTATGTGGCAAAACGGAAGATGGTAGAACAGGTGTCGTAGCGGCAGCATAGGTTGAGGTAATATGCACAGTATGTAGTCTCTCATATGTTCTCTTGGCCTCAGTGTAGGTCAGTCAGTCCAGGGTCTTGTATTCCATTATTTTTTTCTTTCTTTCTGGAGAATCCTACAGTCTGGCAAGCAAGGTGAATGGGAGGCAGAGCACAGGGAGTATTGGGATGTGAAGGACATCCACAATCCTGACGGGTGACGCTGGAAGTACAGTGGGAAGACATATGTCTGAACTTCCAGCATTTAAAGCACTGCATCGGGGGAGGGATATATGGCTTTATGTCACAGTGGTAGACCATCACCCTGACCTTCTCGGGTAATGTGTCACCCTCGAAGACCAAGGTGAAGGCACTGGTGGCAACCTGATTAGCCCTTGGACCCTGGTGGATGCGCCAAATGAAATGGACACCTCGCCACTCTAAATTGGCATGCAGCTCATCGTCAGGCTGCAAAAGAAGGTCCCTGGTGAAATATGATACCCTGGACCATATTTAAGCTCTTATGGGGCATGATGGAAACAGAAACATCCCCCAGCTTGTCACAGGCGAGCACTGCCTGTGATTGGGCAGAGGATGCTATTTTGATTAAGACCGACTTTGACCACATTTTGGACAAGCCCTCCAACTTCCCAAACTTGTCCTCTAAATTCTCCACAAAAAACTGAGGTTTCATTGACAAGAAAGATTCACCATCAACTCTCGTACATACGAGGTACCGGGATGAATAAGCTTTGCTGCCATCCTTAGCCTGGCGTTCCTCCCATGGTGTGGCCAGAGGGAGGAACAATTTGGGGTATTTCTTAGCACTTAAGTTAGACCTTGACCACTTAGAGACTACTGGTGTTTGACCACCAGCAAGAGATGACGTACTACACTTGATGGCATGTCATCCACCCTGATGCCACCCATTCCCAGGGGGCACCCCATTAGTGCCACCCCGCCACAGCAAAGGCCACCTGGCAGGATGGCCAATGCCAGGAGTCCCGATGTCCCAGGGTGACGGGCATCTACTCCTTGGATATGTGGGGAGTTAACAGTGCAGGCATCAGCACAGCAATCCCTGTGTGGTCAGGGGACTACAACAAGCAGGATACATGGCAGCCCCACCACAACGGACTGGCTACCATGCTGGATATCAGGTGCAAAGAAGTCTGTTAGCAACACCAGCGCAGAAAGTGATACTGCACAATGGGGGGAGGAAAACGCACCCAGGAGGGTGACCCCACCCAACGGCTGGAGAACGGGGGGAAGTGCAATCCATGTCGACAAAGGATGCGAGAGGTCTCAGCGCATAATAGACACAATGCCCCATGTAAGCTGCCTTTTACCAATTGGTTCGCTCTTTGGAAATATTTGGAAGAATGGAGGTCAAACCCTACAGGGGACCATCACATAAAGGCCAAAACATGTGAGACTCCTTTTAGTCGCCTCTTACAACAGGCAGGAATACCTCGTGCCTATTCTAACCCCCGGACCCACAGGGGGGCCCAGAAAGCAGGTCGGACTCTCAGTACAATTACTTTAAGACTGAAAACAGCTGGCAAGTAATAAAAAACAAAAAGCTGGGGTGTTTGTATTGTGCTGAAGCTAGTAGGCATGGTTTGGCATGAAAGCGAGATTCAGGATTAAAGCCAGCTACATGAGTCATTCAGTAATTAAAGAGATAAATTGGTCTGAGGAAAAAACTGTTAGTAGGGTAAATTTGCTACTTTTGTAGTTTTAAGTTGGCCCCACTGAGATGAGCCCTGGTCAGTTAATGTATCATCATCATTTTGTTTATAACATCAAAAATACATTTAAAGATGGCGAGTCCGCTTGAAATGTCCACATTATTTGAACAACGTTCTGTTATTCATTTTTTACTTGCTGAAGGCAAGAAACCAGTGAATATATACTGCAGAATGTCAAAAGTTTATGGTTAAGGTTGTATGAATCGTGCAAATTTTTACAAGTGGGTAGAGCAGTTAAAAAATGGTTGTGACTCAGTGACTGACTAACAGCATTCTGGCCGACTAGTTGCAGTTTCAACTCCCTCTCTTGAAAGACGAACTGATGACATTATTTGTGCTGAGCGCCATGTGACTGTGGAAATGATAGTTGATAAGGTTCAAGTTAGTACTGGTACAGTTTATAACATTATCTGTAACAAGCTGAAGTACTGCAAAACATATGCAAGATGGGCCCCAAAGGAGTTGATGCAGCTACACAAGGTAACAAGGTTGAGAGTGTGCACAGAGCTAAAGGAATGTTATGCAAGAGAACAAAATTTTAACTTGTGATGAAACTTGGGTTCTCTATTATGAGCCAGAATCAAAAAGACAAAGCATGAAATGGAAGTATACCAACTCACCTGTCAAGAAAAAATTCAAAGCATCAGCAGGAAGTCACGTTGACAGTGTTTTGTGATGCTGAAGGTCCAGTTTTTTGTGATTATCTCAAACAACAGCATACAATGAACAGCCAATACTACTCGGATTTGCTTTTAAACAAAGTGAAGCCAGCTGTGAGAGGGAGACGTCGTGGATCTCAGAGGAGAGGTGTGATTCTCCAGCAAGACAATGCACATCCTCATGTTGCTCAACTAACCCGTGAAACCATTGACAAAATGGGCTGGGAAGTACTGCCTCATCCCCCTTACAGTCCTGATTTAGCACCTAATGATTTCCGTTTGTTTAGTGCACTGAAGGAGGCATTACGTGGGATGAGGTTCCAGGATGAGGATGTGAAAAAGTTTGTGGGAAATTGGTTCAAACATCAAGATAAAGAGTTCTTTGCAGGCGGAATAAAAAAGCTTGTAGCCCGTTGGAACAAGTGCATAAATGTTCACGGGGATTATGCTGAAAAGTAGAAAAAGTATTTTTTCAAATAAATGCTTTTTCCTCCAGACCAATTTGGCTCTTTAAAAATTGAATGACCCTCATAAAAAGATAGTTGATGGGGAGTTACTTATTTTGGAAATACAAAAGAAATGCAGAAAAATGGTTTAAAAAAGAAAATACATGAACTTAAAAAATCGGTGAGTCATAAAAGTGCAGAGCAGACTAAGGCTAGTGCTGAGAGCAAACTTTTAGAAAGAGGAGTAGATACAATGTTAGTTAATCAGTGTGAGACTACAAGTATACTGATTAGAACAGCATGTAAGGAGGCAAAGCTAGGAAGACAATTAACTGATTTTCCAATAGATATTCATGTCCAGGAACTTAATGGTTTGAATATGGGAAAAGTCTTACATTCCAAGTTCAGTTGTACAAGATTACTGATCATATTGCTACAGAAATGAGAAAGATACGTGTTATCGTAGACAAACCACTACTTGCAGTAATTTATCAGTACTTGTGTTGTGTTTGTGATGTGCCATGCCAGAAAACACTGTAATTCATTCATTTTTTGGGGTCTCATTGAACTTAAAGCCAGCATGATCTGTATCACTTCAGGCAGGGGGTTACCTTCATAGTCTCGGGTGTTATTGAATTTAGCATATGTTAAAATTCAGCAGTACACAAGAAACATTTTTTTTTTTTTTTAAATTTTGTTTTCTCCAAAATAATTCCTGCCCCAAGATACGGGCCTCCAAAGATGACACTGTGAACACCATTCTGAAGATGTGAATTTCAGAAATTTTTTAAAAATGCTTTGTGTCTGTAATAGTCCTGGATATTTTGTTAGAGTTTTTTTGTACTTGAAAGATAATTGCTTTATGATTACAATGGTATCCTCCATTTGGACATATCTGTCAAAGTTGTTTTACTGTTGCCTTTTGGATTTTTCTTATAATTTACAGAAATTTTTTTCTTCAAAAGAGCCAATCCAGAAAAGTTAGATTTTTCCTGTTGATTAGTACCATGTAGTACTATATTCTCTGTAAAGGAGAGCTTCCACTTTTCAGTTCGGCAAGTTTCATTAAAATTTTTTTTTTCCCCCCGAGGGTACAGTACGTCTTCACTGAAGCTGGTTATTATTAATTTCTTTGTTACAATGTTTACTTCTATTGTCTTTGTTGCAGTTATTTCTTTTCACTTTCATTGTTGCAGATACTTCTTCCACTTTGCTGTAGTTTCTTGTCAGTTTCTTTGTCGTGGTTGTTCATTGCAAGTTTCTCTATTGTAGTTACTCAGTGTTAATTTGTTTACTGAAGAGGCTTCTAAGAAATCTGAGACCATCCAGTGGGTTCTGTGTTTTCGTGAGGAATTTGCCAGTTGATGCAGTTGCAGTGTTTTGTGAAAAGGACTGTTTGAAATGGCTTCTGACAGGGGCCACAGGAGAGTGAAGTGTGCGACTATTTGCATATCCATAAAAGAGTGATATACAAGACAAAAAAAAAAAAAAAAACAGACTTTGTTCAGGTTGGGAATAAGTATTTTTTTCCCTCATTTGAAGACTCTATTTCAAAGTGAAGATGTTTTCAGTGAGGACTTTGTGTGTTCTAAATGTTTTGAGAGAATAACAACAATGATAGTATCTGAACAAGGTGAAGGTCCCCATGGTGCAGAGGATGCAGATTTTGCATCAACAGAGAAAATATTAAATACCCTGAATCAGTCAACTACAGAGGTAGGTGTTAATCCTGTTAAGAAACAGTGGTCAGTGAAGTCGAATCATAAGCTCTACGCATCAAGAAAGTGCAGAGAAATTACTAAAGCTATGGATGAATACACTATAGCAAAATTAACCCCACACTCTTCAAAGTAGAAATTCCATCTTTACAAGAAAATGAACCAAAGCACTCTTGCCAGGAATTTTTCACAATTATCAGTTCAGCTGTTGAATACTGTGCACCCTACAGTGAAAAGGTGCAAGTTTTAACTATTATTCCAGAGACATTTTCAAAGAAAACAATTTTGAACCATGTCCATCAGTATCAAAGTACATGATAGACAAATCAAGCAATCTGAGGTCTGTAAAAGGAGTCTTTGGAAGACCAGATCCCTATTATTGTCATCCTGTAAAAGCAGATCAAGTTCAAATAGTGCAGTTATTTTATATGGAAGATAAATGGGACTGTTCTTGCCAGAGTGCCAACATAACAGACACTATAACTGTAACTGTTGAAGGCCAAAAAGTCTTGAAAGTGAATACTCACAGTATTACAGAAACTTCTGCAATTTATAAGGGCAACTATACAACCTCACATATTAGAAAATCAAAATTTTATGCACTATGACCTAAGTGGGTAGTTCCACACCCACGTAGAGATGTCTGTTTACGTGTGTACTGGGTGAATTTTGAACTTTGTGTGGTAACTTTGAAGAACTTACTAGAGCACTTGACATATGACACCTTGGTTGGGTGTGTAAAGTCATTAGTAGCCTGTGACGTAATACAAGAAACTTGTTTGTTTCAAGAATGTGGCGACTGTCCTGGAAAGGGAGGACCGTCTTTACAGACACTCAGCCTGGAAGAGAAGCAGATAACTCTGCAGAAATTACATATCCGACATGGGAGGAAAATATACTAATTAAGAAAATTGTTGCCTTTGACAGTTTCATTGATGAACTCGGTAAATGGTCAGTGAAAGCAGTTAACACGCCAGCATCTGAAGCAATTGCAGCACCACCACATTGCAGAAGTGAAAGGGTGTGTACAGGTTCAAGAACTATGTTTAGTGCTTCACTGTGATTTTGCTGAGAATTGGTCTGTAATTCTCCCACAAGAAGTACAAGGGTATCATTGGTGTAATGACCAGGTTTCAGTTTTTACAAGAGTGACATATTTTCAAAACAAGACCACAAGTGTTGCAGTCGTAGGTGATAACACAGGACATGACTTGGCACATGCTTTGCTAGCAATGTGCAAAATTCTTCGACTGCAAACAGAGGCAGAGAAGATCATAATTATTTCTGATGGTGCTCCTAGTCATTTTAAAAACTGTTACCAACTGTTTGAATTGAGTAAGTCACTTGTGCCAACTGACTGAGTATACTGGTCACAAGAAGGGGCCTTTTGATGGTGTAGGAGGCCTGCTGAAGCACCATGCTACAACACATAATCTTTCCAGACCCAATACAGCTGCAATTCAGAATGCTGAGGATTTTACGAGAGTCGTGAAATCTTACACATGGAGGAAATTGGAGAATTACATGAGCAGAAAAAAGAAGAATACAAACTACTACTGTGAAAGGAATTCAGAAGACACATTTTTAGACTTGAAGTGGGCGAACTCATATTGCACACACTTTAAAGAGCAAGAAAGGAGAAATTTCGTTTGTTCGGCCAACACCTCAGAAACCGCAGGATAATGTTCAGATTCACAACCTGAGAAGGGGGATGTTTGTGGCATGTGTGTATGACTGTGACTGGTGGATTGCAGAGATTACAGACACCAGTTATGAGTTAAATGAAATCGTAGTGAACCTTATGCTACCACATGGACCAGCTGCTGGATATAGGCTTCCAGCTGAAGGACATCAACAATGCCATCAGTGCTTACTTCCTGTTCACAATGTTTTGAAGATTATAAGTGCTCCAGTTCCTATTGGTTCAACAGGAGGGCATCACTCTATATCAAAGGAAGATACTGAAGCAGTGGAACACATTTTTAGTTCATTGACTGGCTAATTTCAGTACAAAACAGAATGCACATAAGTTGTATAAATTGAAACCTTTAAGTCTTTGAACTTTTCACATACATTTTAGAACCACTTAAAATGCTTGAAAAAATGTGTCTCTTACTCATCTTTCAAAACTAAAATTACGTTAAATAAGGTTAGGTTTTGATTTTTATGAGCCTGTTATGAGATAATGTGGTAACAATACAGGTTTTATGTATGGAAAAATTTCAGTTGTTTATAAAACCTGTTTAACCTAAAAGTGCAAGCTCTCCTTTTCAAGGAATGTAGAACTGTACGGTACTAATCAACAGGGGAAAAAATCAAAATTTTATGGATTGCTATGTGTGAAAAAAAGTTTTTTCCATAAATCATAAAAAAGTTCAGAACACTATAGTAAAAAACTTTGACAGATACGTCCAAATGGGGGATTTCTTTGTAATCATAAAGCAATTATCTTAAAAAAATTCTAGAACTGTTCCAGAGTACAGTGTTTTAAATTTTTTTCCACAATTCGCATCTTCAAAATGGTATGTACAGTGTCATCTTAGCCTTTCATTTTAATGTATGCTAAATTCAATAACATCCAAGAATATGAAGGTAAGATTTTTTCCTAGTCAGCTTGAATTGGTATGGACTCTGCCAGACACTAAAACCAGTTCAATCGAGGATGCCATTTTGCAGAACCTGAGTTTTTATGATTTTCCTCTTTCTTACCTCAAAGATAACTTTGTTGGATTTGCAAGTGATGGAGCCTTAGCAATGTTAGGAGAGAGAAATGGAGTTGCTGGGGCATTACAGAACATGTTTCCTCACTTGACTGTTTGGCACTATGCTAACCACAGACTTGAACTAGCAGTACAAGACACAAGAGATGAGGTTGAAGATGTTTCTCATTTCCATTTTTTCTTTGGTAAATTGTATTCTGTCTGTAGCATGTCGCCTAAAAATGAAGCTCAGTTTAGAAAATGTGCTGAAGATCTTGGCAAAAAACTAAATAAAGTTGGGAAAATATTTACCATCAGATTGGTTACCTCAAGTGCTAGAACTGTAAAATCTGTCTGGAATAACTGTACACCACTTATCAAACATTTCACAGAAGCTGCTGCTGATAAATACAGGGATTTCAGAGAAAGGTCTAAATATGCAGGCCTTTGCAAAACTTTGACTACTTCTGAGTTTGTTATAAATTTAGCAGTTGGATACGATGCTCTAAGTGAGCTTTCAGATTTATCTTTGCTTCTTCATCTACATCTACATTATTACTCTGCTGTTCACAATAAAGTGCCTGGCAGAGGGTTCAATGAACCACCTTCAAGCTGTCTCTCTACTGTTCCACTCTCGAATGGTACACCGGGAAAAACGAACACTCAAATTTTTCTGTGCTAGCCCTGATTTCTCTTATTTTATTGTGATGATCATTTCTCCCTATGTAGGTGGGTGCCAACAAAATGTTTTCGCAATCAGAGGAGAAAACTGATAATTGAAATTTCATGAGAAGGTCCCATCACAACGAAAGACGCCACTCCAATTCATGTATCATGTCTGTGACACTATCTCCCCTATTTCACGATAATACAAAACGAGCTGCCTTTCTTTGTAGTTTTTCGATGTCATCCGTCAGTCCCACCAGATGCGGATCCCACACCGCACAACAATACTGCAGAATAGGGCAGATAAGTGAGGTGTAAGCAGTCTCTTTAGTAGACCTGTTGCACCTTCTAAGTGTTCTGCCAATGAATCACAGTCTTTGGTTTTCTCTACCCACAATATTATCTATGTGATCGTTCCAATTTAGGTTATTTGTAATTGTAATCCCTAAGTATTTATTTGAATTTACAGCCTTCAGATTTGTGTGACTTATCGTGTAATCGAAATTTAGCCGATTTCTTTTAGTACTCGTACAAATAACTTCACACTTTTTCTTATTCAGGGTCAATTGCCACTTTTTGCACCATACAGATATCTTATCTAAATCATTTTGCAAGTAGTTTTGATCATCTGACGACTTATACAAGATGGCAAATGACAACATCTGCAAACAATCTAAGACGGTTACTCAGATTGTCCCCTATGTCATTAATATACACTCCTGGAAATTGAAATAAGAACACCGTGAATTCATTGTCCCAGGAAGGGGAAACTTTATTGACACATTCCTGGGGTCAGATACATCACATGATCACACTGACAGAACCACAGGCACATAGACACAGGCAACAGAGCATGCACAATGTCGGCACTAGTACAGTGTATATCCACCTTTTGCAGCAATGCAGGCTGCTATTCTCCCATGGAGATGATCGTAGAGATGCTGGATGTAGTCCTGTGGAACGGCTTGCCTTGCCATTTCCACCTGGCGCCTCAGTTGGACCAGCGTTCGTGCTGGACGTGCAGACCGCGTGAGACGACGCTTCATCCAGTCCCAAACATGCTCAATGGGGGACAGATCCGGAGATCTTGCTGGCCAGGGTAGTTGACTTACACCTTCTAGAGCACGTTGGGTGGCACGGGATACATGCGGACGTGCATTGTCCTGTTGGAACAGCAAGTTCCCTTGCCGGTCTAGGAATGGAAGAACGATGGGTTCGATGACGGTTTGGATGTACCGTGCACTATTCAGTGTCCCCTCGACGATCACCAGTGGTGTACGGCCAGTGTAGGAGATCGCTCCCCACACCATGATGCCGGGTGTTGGCCCTGTGTGCCTCGGTCGTATGCAGTCCTGATTGTGGCGCTCACCTGCACGGCGCCAAACACGCATACGACCATCATTGGCACCAAGGCAGAAGCGACTCTCATCGCTGAAGACGACACGTCTCCATTCGTCCCTCCATTCACGCCTGTCGCGACACCACTGGAGGCGGGCTGCACGATGTTGGGGCATGAGCGGAAGACGGCCTAACGGTGTGCGGGACCGTAGCCCAGCTTCATGGAGACGGTTGCGAATGGTCCTCGCCGATACCCCAGGAGCAACAGTGTCCCTAATTTGCTGGGAGTGGCGGTGCGGTCCCCTATGGCACTGTGTAGGATCCTACGGTCTTGGCGTGCATCCGTGCGTCGCTGCGGTCCGGTCCCAGGTCGACGGGCACGTGCACCTTCCGCCGACCACTGGCGGCAACATCGATGTACTGTGGAGACCTCACGCCCCACGTGTTGAGCAATTCGGCGGTACGTCCACCCGGCCTCCCGCATGCCCACTATACGCCCTCGCTCAAAGTCCGTCAACTGCACATACGGTTCACGTCCACGCTGTCGCGGCATGCTACCAGTGTTAAAGACTGCGATGGAGCTCCGTATGCCACGGCAAACTGGCTGACACTGACGACGGCGGTGCACAAATGCTGCGCAGCTAGCGCCATTCGACGGCCAACACCGCGGTTCCTGGTGTGTCCGCTGTGCCGTGCGTGTGATCATTGCTTGTACAGCCCTCTCGCAGTGTCCGGAGCAAGTATGGTGGGTCTGACACACCGGTGTCAATGTGTTCTTTTTTCCATTTCCAGGAGTGTAGATCAGGAACAATAGAGGGCCTGTAACACCTCCTTGTGGATGCCGGATATTACTTCTGTTTTACTCAATGACTTTCCGTCTATGAACTGTGACCTTTCTGACAGGAAATCATGAATCCAGTCGCACAACTGAGGCGATACTCCGTAGGCACACAGTTTCGATAGAAGACGCTTGTGAGGAATGGTGTCGAAAGCTTTATGGAAATCTAAAAATATGGACTCAATTTGACATCTCCTGTCGATAGCAATTATTACTTCGTGAGTACAAAGAGCTAGTTGTGTTTCACAAGAACGACAATTTCTGAATCAGTGCTGACTATGTGGTAATAAATCCTTTTCTTCGACGTACTTCATAATGTTCGAATACAGTATATGTTCCAAAACCCTACTGCAAATCGATGTTAGTGATACAGACCTGTAATTCAGCGGATTACTCCTACTTCCCTTTTTGGGTATTGGTGTGACTTGAGCAATTTTCCAGTCTTTAGGTACAGATCTTTCTGTGAGCAAGTGGTTGTACATAATTGCTAAATATGGAGCTATTTTATCAGCATACTGTGGGAGAAACCTGACTGGTATACAATCTGGACCGCAGGCCTTTTCTTCATCATATTGGCAGTTGTTCTTGATTGGAATTCAGGAATATTTACTTCGTCTTCTTTGGTGAAGGGATTTCGGAAAACCATGTTCAATAATGCCGCTTTAGTGGCACTGTCATCAGTGACTTCACCATTGTTATCGCACAGTGAAGGTATTGATGGCGTCTTGCGACTGGTGTGCTTTATGTATGACCATAATCTCTTTGGGTTTTCTGCCAGATTTAGAGACAGAATTTCGTTGTGGACATTATTAAAAGCATCTCACATTGAAGTACGCGCCATATTTTGAACTTATGTAAAACTTTGCCAATAATGGGGATTTTGTGTTCTTTTAAATTTGACATGCTTTTTTCGCTGCTTCTGCAACAGCGATCTGACCCGTTTTGTGTACCATGGGAGAATAGTACCATCACTTATTAATTTATGTGGTATATATCTCTCAATTGCTGTCGATACTATCTTTCTGAAAACATTCCACAACTTTTCTACACTTATATGATCAGATCGGAAGGAGTGAAGACTGTCTCTTAAAAAGGCATTAAGAGCAGTTTTATAAGATTTTTTAAATAGATGTACTTTGTGTTTCTTTTTTATGGTTGTAGGTGTTACGGTATTCAGCCAAGCAGCAACTGCCTTGTGGTGGCTAATCCCTGTATTCATCACAATACTCACTATTTGTCCAGGATTATTTGTTGCTAAAAGGCCAAGTATGCCTTCGCAACCATTTACGCTTCGAGTGGGCTCATATTCTGTGAAAGCATTCAGCACAACTTCGGACGACGTTTTATGCCTGCCACCAGCTTTAAACATATAATTTTTCCAGCGTATCAAGGGTAGATTAAAGTCACCACTGACTATAATTGTATGAGCAGGGTACTTATTTGAAATGAGACTCAAGTTTTCTTTAAACTGTTCAGCAACTGTATCTTTTGAGTCGGGGGGGGTCGGTAAAATGATCCAATTAATAGTTTAGTCATATTGTCAGGTATAACCTATTTCACGCGAACTATCTACTTCAATTTCACTACAAGGCAAACTACTTCTGATAGCAATAAATACTCCACCACCAGCTGTATTTAATCCATCCTTTCTGAACACTGTTAGATTGTTTGAAAAAACTTCGGCTGAACTTATTTCTGGCTTTAGCCAGTGCTCTGTACCTACAACTATTTGAGCTTCAGTGCTTTCTATTAGGGCTTGGAGCTCTGGTTCATTCCCAACACAGCTACAACAATTTACAATTACAGTACCAATCGTTTACCTGCCCCCTTTTAGATGGACGTCCTTTTTGTGGTTCCCTCAGACCCCCCTAACCTAAAAAAACCGCCCAGTCCCTTCCACACAGCAACCACTACCCATGTAGCCACCTCCTGTGTGTAGTTGACTCCTGACCTATTAAGCGGAACCCGGAAACCCACCACCTGATGGTGCAAGTCAAGGAATCTGCAGCCTACATGGTCACAGAACCGCATGAGCCTCTGATTCAGACCCTCCACTCTGTCTCTGCACCCAAGGACCACAGTCTGTTCTATCGACAATGCTGCAGATGGTGAGTTCCGCCTTAATCTCGGAAGCAAGACTGGCAGTCTCTACCATTTCCGCTAGCCACCCAAAACCAGACAGAATCTGCTCCGATCCAAAGCGACACACTTCACTGGTACCAAAATGAGCCACCACCTGCAGTTGGCTGCACTCTGTACTCTTCATGGCATCCAGAAGCACCCTTTCCACATCCGGAATGACTCCCCCCCGGAATGCACATGGTGTGCACACTGCCTTCCTTCCCCTCCTCGGTAGCCATGTTCCTAAGGGGCCCCATTATGCACCTAATGTTGGAGCTCCCAACTACCAGCAAACCAAACAAAGAAGAGACGTGGCTATTACCAAAGCTGAGAAGACTATAAAATGTAGTATCCAGGTACCGGAATCCATGGCATCTTCTCCAGGTTCTCATGCTGAGGATGCAACTAAAGCAGCTAAAACAAAGTCTTTAAAGACATTGAGATACACAACAACCATAGAGTTGTTCAAATAAACAGTGGCCCATTTCACTGAATTCTTGCTGAAAATCTCAAACACTGACTTGTCAGTCTTAGCCATCCATCCAATGTAGGTTCTCAGACCACGCAAAGCAGCAAAGAAAATGAAAAGAAACAGAGGACTGAAGTATTTAAGTATTGTTCAAAAATCTTGCTCTTGTAGAAAAAAAAAAAAAAAAAAAAAAAGACGCTAACCACATGGTACTGACATAACTTGTGAAGATAGGAGCATCTCTAATATATGTGAGGTTTTCTGACTTCATGCCATTTCAGTTGCCTGAGACTGCAGTTCTGTGTGTGTGTGTGTGTGTGTGTGTATGTGTGTGTGTGTGTGTGTGTGTGTGGGCGTGCGCTCGTGTCTGTTGTTGACAAAGGCCTTAATGGGCGAAACCTGTAATAGTGAGTCTTTTTGTGGTGCTATCTGCAACTCAGCATCTCCGTTGTATGGTCAGTAGCAACTTTCCTTCTCAGTATATTGTTAGAAAATACATTCTGGTATTCATGGAAATGTGGATACACACATAAAACCTAAAGACCTTGAACAATTACGACAAATAATTGATTCAATTCCAATTTCCACATTTGAATGTGAAAGAAGATTTAGTGCTATGAATGACATTCGCACTAAAAAAAGGAACAGTTTGTTGGCAGAACAAATTTTCCTAAGAAGTGTTGATCTACCACTGGGAAAATTTAATCCAGTAATTTATGTGCAGCCTTGGCTCAGGCCAAGAAGAAGATCAACTGGAGAAACAGCATGCTGAAAATGTGACCTGCTTAACTAAGTCAACTATGAGTCCATCTGGAACCTCCTTAAGTGATTTTTGTTCAGTACTGCCTAAATGTTTTTTCCAACTACAGCACTGTGAAAGAGTAACCAGCCACTATATAGTTAAGGCACTGAGCAATCAGCAGGCACATAACAAGGTTGAAAATGCCGCTAAGCTTTTGGACAATGTCCTTTTCTGCAATCAACGAAAACGTGTATCGCTGCCAGCAGCATTATCCCTGATGGCTACATCATCCCTATGTTGCAGCCTGATTGGAGTGAGTGGTCTGGTCTTGTTGTGTGGAATGAGTGAGAGGAACAAGATGGTGAAGTGGTGACAGGAAGAGAGGCTGATGGATAAGAGTGACAGGAAGCAAAGGAACAGGCATGTGACATGGCACACAAAATAGTGGATACGGTTGGGGTGGAGGATGGGTGATAGAACTGAGGAAGATGAAGACCACAGACAGGAAAGTGAGAGTGTACATGATAACTGTGTGAAATTTCATCCAGAGATGCTGGTCTTGGTGAGGAGATCCAGGTGGCAAAATTCATGAAGCAGCCATTTAAACTGAGTATTTTGTGCAGCAGCTGGGCAGTGAGTTGGCCACAATTTGACAGTGGCCATTCATCTTGGTGGACATATTAACACCTGAATCTCATTGTGCCTGAAGTACATGAAGAGCTTTCTATTCCAATATCTCCCTCCTTTTGAACACTGGTCATGTGATTAGCATTGATACACACAATAATGATGATTATGAAACAGAACTGATCAAGTTGCTTTATGAGAAGAGCTCTCACCAAGTACTGCAGCATCAAGGGTCATCTTCCAGAAAGATGAGTACTGTGCAATAGGCTTTAGAACTGTACCAGTTTCTTAGCCACTGTGGAATTTGGAAAAGTTGAAGGTAAATGTTATTTAGTGGATCCACCCCAGCATTTTTCATAGTTAATGTAGGCCTATATGATAACACACCAAATACTTTTGAGACTTATACGTTATCTAATGCAGATTTTCTGTCATTTTGGGCCTTTTAGGCGTGTTTGTACAGTGTGTGTGTTTTGGGGGGGGAGGGGACGGGGGGGGGGGGGGGGGGGGAATTTGCTACAGCATGAACATAAAAATCACATTATACTGCAGATAATTCTGTTACCACAACCACCCTATCACATTCACATTTGTTTACCAACTCAGAAGGAAATTATCACCTTCCAACCTAACCTAGACTTCAGGCTACACTACAAATTAGTGTTGCCACACCAACCATTTCTCGGGGTCTACTATCCACATCTACATCTATACTCTGCAAACCACTGTCAAGGGCAAGGCAGAGGGTATGTCACATTGTACCACTTATTAAGGTTTCTTCCTGTTCCAGTCACATAAGGAGCACAGGAAGAATGACTCTTTAAATGTCTCTGTGTGTGCTGTAATTATTCTTATTGTCCTCATGTGAGCGACAGGTAGGGGGGTTGTAATATATTCCAAGACTCATCATTTAAAGCTGGTTCTTGAAACTTTGTTAGCAGACTTTCTCAGGATAGTTAACATCTTTCTTCAAGAGTCTGCCTATCTCTTTCTTCAGCATCTCTGTGACACTCTCCCATGGATCTAACAAACCTGTGATCATTCGTGCTGCCATTCTCTGTATATGTTCAATATCCCGTTTTAGTACTATTGGGTATGGGTCCCATACACTTGAGCAACATTCTAGAGTGGGTCACACAAGTGATTTGTAAGCAATCTCCTTTGTAGACTAACTGAAGTGAAGTGCACAACTTTACGTTTCTAAACATTTAATGGAAGTTGCCAATCTTTGCACCCCCTTGAAGATCTTATCAAGATCACACTGAATATTCATGCAGCTTCTTTCAGCCATTACTTCTGTACTGATAACTGTATCATCCGCAAAAAGGCTGACCACAGGGTCATTAATATACAACATGAACAGTAAGGGTTCCAACACAATTCCCTGGGGCACAATAAATGACTCTCGATTCAAGATAACATGCTGTGTCCTCCCTACCAAAAAATCCTCAGTCCACTCACAAATTTCACTTGATACCCCATATGATTTTACTTTTGACATTAAGTGTAGGTGTGGTACTGAGTCAAATGCTTTTTGTAAATCAAGAAATACTGCATCTACCCACTGCCTTGATCCAATGCTTTCAGTATGTCATGCAAGAAAAGTGGGTTTCATATGATCAACGTATTTGGAATCCATGCTGGTTTTCATGGACAAAGTCATTCTGTTTGAGATACCTCATTATGTATGAGCTCAGAATGTGTTCTAGAATTCTTCAACAAATCAGTGTCAAGGATATTTGACAGTAGTTTTGTGGCTCACTTCTACTAGCATTCTTGTACATGGATGTGACCTGTGCTTTCTTCCAACTACTGGGCACAGTTTTACATTCGAGGGACCTATGACAGATTATATTTAGAAGATTGCTAACTCAGCCACAGACTCAGTATAAAATCTGATAAGGATTCCATCAGGCCCTGGGACTTTGTTCATTGACACTAATACTTCTTTCACTTATCTTTTCAGTGGTAAAAGGATTAAATCAGAGCAATTCTCCTGGATTTTCCTTTGTAAAGGGACATTTGAAAACAGAGTTAAGAATCTTAACTTTTGCTTTGCTGCCCTCAAGTTTAGATCCTGTCACATTTGCCAGGCACTGGATATCAACTTCAGTGCCTCTAACAGCCTTTACATATAATCAGAATTTCTTTGGGTTTTGACAATATTCTGCTGTGGTAGTCACTGAAGGCTTAATGCATTGCTCTCTCGACATCCAAACGTGTTTCATTCACCATCTCTCTATCCATAGCCATGTGCTTTGTTTTACACCTATTATGCAGTAGTCTCTTTTCTTTGGAAGTTTCTTTACAGTGACTGTATACCATGGAGGATATCTCCCTTTATGAACTGTTCCACGGGGTACATATCTATCCAGTATATGGTCAACTATTCTTTCAAATGTGAGCCATAGTTCCTCTACATGCTCCTGCCCTGCACTGAAAGTTTCAAGTTCCTCAATAAGATATGAAACTACTGAGTTTTTATCTAGGTTACTTAACATATATTTTTCTGCTTGTTTTAGTTGTCATTTGTACTTTGATAATCATTGTTGCTACAACAGCATCATTGTCAGCAATACCAGTTGCGATATGAACATCCTCAAAGAGGTCAGGTCTGTTTGTTGCCATTAGATCCAATGTATTTCCATAATGAGAGTGGGGTTCCAAAATATCTGTTCTAAGTAGTTTTCAGAGAAGACATTTAGTAATGTTTCACAGGATGTTTTATCATGCCCACCACTGACAAAACTGTAATTTTCCCCAATTGATTGTTGGACGATTTAAGTCTTCACCAATGCTTACAGCATGACTGGTAGACTTATGTACAAGAGAACTGTGGTTTTCCATAAAGTTTTCAGTTGCATCATGAGGCGAGTCTGGTGGGCAATAGAAGATTCCAATTACCATCTTATGCCCACTCCGGTCTTGCCCAGACAATCCTACATATCGCTTCAGTTTCTGTCTTGCTGGATCTGAGTTTCTCATCCACTTCATCAAATACACCAACTCCATTTCCCATTTGCCTATCCTATGATACACACTTAAACTTTTCCCAAAAATCATACTGCTATCAGTTTAAGGTTTCAACCAGCTTTTTGTACCTAGTATTATGTGAGCTTCATTGATTTTCGGAAGCACTTCGAATTCTGGCACTTTGTTGTGAATTCTTAGGCAGTTAACTACTAGGATAATAATACTCTCACCTGTGGGGGAGGGGGCATTTCTTTTGAACTTACACTGATATATCTGGGTTTCCTACAGCTATTGTTATCTGGATAAGATGGAGAGTTGCCTAAACTAAAAAAAATCCTTGCATGCACCCCACACACAGTCAGCTACTTGGGTAGGAGGCTCTGATATATACTGCACACATGACCATTTATGGGGTCCCTACAGTTCTCAACCCTATGGCACATGTCCAGAAGAAGCAGCTTTGCTTGTTACAGAACCTTTGAAGTCACTGGCTCAGTTCTTGCACTCTACTCAGAACCAGAGTACCAAGATCAGTTCAGGGGAAAATGCTGCAAATTGTGAGCTTCATTGAAACTCTCTGTGTAAGGGTGGTCTTCTTAGCCTTCTCTGCCAGTTGCTGGAATGACCCAAGTGTGACTTCAGAGCCCAGACAACAGGCATCATTTGTTCTAATGTGCACCACAGTCTGTAGTTTGTTGCACCTTGTTCCCTCAATGATTGCCAGTATACCCTCTTCAGCATGTTGAATGAGGCCCCCAGGTGTGTACACAGAGTGCACCTGGTGTTCCTCCCTCTCCCTTGCTGCCCTTTCCCAAACGGGTTCCATTAGTTGCAATATGTTTGAATTGCTGACGATTAATAGACTCCCTATCCTTTTGCATTTGCCTCCTCTCAACCCATGACAAAACAGGTTTCCCTAAAACAGATAAAGTGAGTCCTTCTAGCTTGGTTTCAGTTTCAGTGGAAGACAGTACCTCAAACATGTTCATTAGCAGGATCAGTATAGCACCCTGGAACCATCTACTCTATAGGATGCCTGTATCTACCAATTACACACTACTCACAGTCAAGTATGACAGACCTCAACCTTTCTGCAGAGCAGACAGGATCCATACGACAGGAAAGTACATGAGGTACCTATATGTGCTGGTACCGTAGTTTCATGACTCGTGGGGGCACTTCCAACACACCAATTTGCAGCAGCAGGAGCCAATAGTTTGACAGTAGTCAGTGTGATTTTCAGTTGCTTATGAACATTAATCAATTCGCCCCGTGTTTGAGAACAGCATTCACAGTTGGGCTGCATTTTGGCTAGTGTAATTCTATTATAGGACAAATAACTGTAAACTTCAAACTAAGCCAGCTGCTTATCTTTTCATCTGTTGAGCTAAAAATTTACTTCTTTCCTATAAGGATCGAATCAAATACACAAAATGAGATTTCTATTACGGCAACAGAAAAACCTATGGTAAAAATCACTTTTTTCCTAAAACTTTTTGAGGTTAATAATAGTTGTTAATAAAATCAAAACTAGAATTAATTAACATAGTTAACTATCACACTCTAATTTAAGGACAAAGAACTGGATGCAAATTCCATTCAGCTATCCAGCTTTTATTTATTAGAAATGTTTGTTCATGATAAAACACTATTGGTATGTATCATTACGGGACAGAGTTAAGAATACAACTGGCTTTCTCAAAGGGATGATTCTTGGGAAAAGTATGCAAGTGAGCCTCTGTGAAGTCTGGCTGCGTAAGACAGAACTGATAACAGCTGGAAGTTTTAAATGAATGCATGATGTGTACTTTAATAAATCACATATTCCATGTACTACTGGTACGCAAACATATGAGCTTAAGTTTAAGAATATTAACACTTCTAATATACCATCTTAAGTGCTACACACACACACACACACACACACACACACACACACACACACACACACACACACACACACACTTGTTGACCATGTAGACTACTACGACTGTCCGCTGGTCATATACGTCTCACAAATTTTCTTACTAAATTTTTTAACTGATCTATCGTCTAGATACAGCTGTCTGTAACAAACAATTGCCCGAAATTATGCTTTTCCACTATTTATATTACATTTCTTGGGAAATGCAGTCTCTTACATATTACTACCAGTAACTGTACTGATACGCACGATTACTGCTAAAAATTCGAACCTAGTGGAGCATTTTCTCAGTTATAGTTAATATCTCTTACGATAACAAGAAGGTACAGTCTTACATGAAAACGTAAATTCACAGAATGAACGTCGCCTACCTTGATATTTCCCGACATGTCATATTTAACAGGGGCAAATATACCTCCAAACCTATCTGAAACAATAAACATTGAATATAATTTGAATATTCAAGTCATACATAATTACGAACACAATTTTGCAAGATTGTTTTGCTATTTACAACAAAAGTTTCCGAAAACACCTGATTCTTACCAACCAATTCGACAACGCCTTTCGACGCCTCTAAGAAGTTAGAAGTATTAATTTTCCCTTCAATAACATCAGGAAAAGGCACTTGCACTGTTGTAAAAAAGTTCTTTCTTCCATGAGAAGATGCTTTATTCGTCGGACTAGACATTTTGTACACGTGTATCAATTTTATCACAACACTCACTAACTTGGTAAGGCAGAAGAATAAAATGCACAAACAGCAGCCGTTTGGCCTCCAATCGCTATCAGTCTGTTATCTCCTGACCAGCATTTTCTCCGATCGGCGCCACAGAAAGCCATCACTTCATCTCGGAGTTAATCAGCTGTTCGCTGTCAAAATAAGACCATAGTTTCCGGCCGAAAGATTACGCGGTATTTTTGAACTACAGCGCGAGTTTTTCCTTGAAGACACAGTACAAAAAGAGAATAAACCGCATGTAAAATATCATCTTTATCTCTCAATAAATGCATAGTAAAACCAAATAATACTAAGTTGACGTCATCAGACTGTCTATTTCAATGAGTTATTATACTGCTGAAAAAGCGACAGAATACTAAAAAGATTAAATCATTTTAAGTGAAAAGGACAGGCGTGCAAAGTGCTCATTGTCACTTCGAGAAAATTGATAGAGTGCTCGCACCAGAAGTATAACAAAAGGAAGACAAAAATATTTCTGTTGGATTTTGCAGTTCCGATCGTATTCGGCATTGTCAAGTGCAGATGTATTAGGGGCGCGTCAAAAATAATCACAAAATTTTGTACATATTGCAGGTGTGTGTGATCAATAAACATGTATAGTCTTATGCACAGGAGCAGTTTATTCTTGTAGCACTTGGTACGAACCCCGCAGCCTCACAGTCAGTTCTTTCGGGGGCAATTTTGTATTAAAAATAATAATACTGACTAGGATTATGTAAGGATGATTGTGCCGTATTTTTAAAATACTGCAAATAACAGATCCCTAGTTAATCAAATAACATATTACATAATGACACTAGGTTTTTTTTTGTGCATGTTCCCTGCGACTCTGGTCTGCTGTGCATTATTATTGTGAAAGTGCGGAACAATATTGCCGATTGAAATTATTTGGTTTACGTTTTTAACATAGCTCGCCTAACAATCATAGGACTGACCACACCCGTGCGGCGTGCACCAAAGGATCTGAGCGGAATAGTTAGACAATTAGCTGATCTGAATTAAGGTTAGTGATTATCTCACTCAATTGCTGTTTTGGTGTAACAGTATGTTTGTTGACTTGTTTTCAAAAAATGTTTGTAAAGTTTTCATGCTTAATTTAATGTATTGCTCAGATGCACCAACACAGATCAGGCCTTCGCAATCGGTTTTGTCACGTTTTACTATTGAGTGTGCCACGATTTATTCTGACCAACGGATATAAACATAATAAGTTTGGACCGGGACACATTTTACATTTTAACATTAGCTATAATAATTTACAACCAATTCCGAGGCCCTCTGTACAAGTTACGTACTGCAGGCAATTTTAGTTCTGTTCGCAATCGGTTTTGTCACGTTTTACTATTGAGTGTGCCACGATTTATTCTGACCAACGGATATAAACATAATAAGTTTGGACCGGGACACATTTTACATTTTAACATTAGCTATAATAATTTACAACCAATTCCGAGGCCCTCTGTACAAGTTACGTACTGCAGGCAATTTTAGTTCTGTTCGCTGGTAATTCGAGTGAACCTGGAACACTAGTTGCCTTACTGTTCCCAAATGAATTGGAACACTCAGATCACTGTGTCAGTTACAGTTTTGTGATGGAGAGACTCGAAAAAGGCAAACATAATAAACTTTTCTGGCTTGCGACACTGTTGTGCAGCTACAAGTAGTGTGAACGGAAATTGTAATTCTCCTTGACATTTTTGAAGATACTCCTTTAACAGATATTTTCCATTTTTTGTTGTATTTATTGGCATTCTTCCTCTCCTTTTAGTCTACATTGCACTTGCCTAAAATAACACGTTTCTCGTGAAGAGTTATCTTCTGGTAACGGGAGCGATTAGTAATACAGCTAATCAATCCATAGTATGGATATCACTGATTCAAGGTTGTACTCTGTCCACAATAACCTGACTTTTGTATTGGTGCTGCCAGAGCGGTGAAAATCGGTACTAGTTGAAAGATATTCATTTATCTCTGGGCTCTGCCAAAGTTAAGCTGTCAGTAGACGCGACTTATTACTGTGCAGTGTGCACCTGTGTGCACAGAGTTTGCAGTAAAGGTAACAGAACTGCTGCAAGCATTTCGCGCCGTCCTCTAGTCGCTGCTCCTTGGTCGTCGGCAGTGGGAGTGCGAGTCCAAGACACGCCTACTGCTGTTATCGACAGCCACAGAGTGAAATGTCCTCTTATCGGAGATAAACGAAGTAATTACATAATGAAAGAATCACAAAACAGTAACTACGAATTAAAGCTTTCCTTCGGCAATGAAATCCTCTTGTGAAGTAAAATTCACCGTAATACCCAGAACTTTATTGGACATAAAATTCGTAATGACATCGGCTTAAAAACAAAAATCTTCTTGAAAACTTAAATCTTCGTGAAAACTAGAATCATTTTGAAACCTTACGATCTTTTTGAAAACTAATATGTTCTTCAAGCCTAACAATCCTAGTAAGTCTTCTTTGAAACTGATGAGTTACTTGCAGGCTAAACTTCTTAAATAAAACCTTTTTGAAATTAAAGAATTACCTTGGTTGCATATGGGTAGATTAGTCCTGCTTATGGTGCAGTCATTCAAACTTAAAGAAATTCTGGAATGTTTTCCCATCTTACTGTCTGAACTTGTTGTTCACTATTGACTGTGAGTGAAGCACCCATTAGAGCTAATCCCCATGTTCAAATATTTTGTGCATAGGATGTAGGTTATAAAATTTCCAAGAATCCGTACATAATTATTATGCTCTGCTATGTGAAAAAAATTTCCCATGTCATATCAAAACAATGTATACCAGCTTGATTTTCTGCTCAGTCGTGGTACTGAGGGCCAGTTTTTTCTTCCACCTCCTCGTTTAGCATATTCATCACAGGAAAATATATAGACTACTTGGCACAACACGATACTATTGCTAAATGAATTCCTACTCATAATTACTTATTTCATTATAAAATCATTCGTAGTGGGAGTATTGGTAAAATAATGTATTCTCCTGCAAGCAATCTGCCAATTTCTTTATAGGTGTTATATATATATATATATATATATATATATATATATATATATATATACCAAATGAAAGTGCTGGCAGGTCGACAGACACACATACGAACACAAACATACACACAAAATTCAAGCTTTCGCAACAAACTGTTGCCTCATCAGGAAAGAGGGAAGGAGAGGGAAAGACGAAAGGATGTGGGTTTTAAGGGAGAGGGTAAGGAGTCATTCCAGTCCCGGGAGCGGAAAGACTTACCTTAGGGGGAAAAAAGGACGGGTATACACTCGCACACACACACATATCCATCCACACATATACAGACACAAGCAGACATATTTAAAGTCTTTAAATATGTCTGCTTGTGTCTGTATATGTGTGGATGGATATGTGTGTGTGTGCGAGTGTATACCCGTCCTTTTTTCCCCCTAAGGTAAGTCTTTCCGCTCCCGGGACTGGAATGACTCCTTACCCTCTCCCTTAAAACCCACATCCTTTCGTCTTTCCCTCTCCTTCCCTCTTTCCTGATGAGGCAACAGTTTGTTGCGAAAGCTTGAATTTTGTGTGTATGTTTGTGTTCGTATGTGTGTCTGTCGACCTGCCAGCACTTTCATTTGGTAAGTCACATCATCTTTGTTTTTAGGTATATTTTTCCTATTATAAATATATATATATATGTGTGTGTGTGTGTGTGTGTGTGTGTGTGTGTGTGTAGGGGGAGGGGTCAGAAGAGTAGATTTAATCTGCAATGAAAGTATCAAGTGGATGCCAGAAATGTTGTCGCCCCTAAATAATTTGTACAGTTTAGTCAGATTCAGGTAACTGATGTAACATGTCTATGTATACGTCATAGAAAACAACTGTTATGTGATGCCGCCTTATGTTGCCTTGAAAATGTTGTGACCTTGTAACAAAAGCAGTTGGATTTCTTCCAGTTGTTACATTTGTCTGCCCCCCCCCCCTTCCCAGTCCCACAACCACAAAAAAAAAGAAAAAAAGAAAAAGAAGCATTAATTTTTTCTAAATTTTGTGATATTTGTGATATCATTTATATGACATGCACAGTACCAGTTCCTAAAAATTTGAATACTGACTCAGGGTTTATACAACTTTATTATCTTTTGTTACTTTCCCTTGGTTAATAAGAGTTAATGAGCCAGCTAGTTTATCTGAAAACTGTGGTAATTTCAAAATATCAATAACCTCAGACTTGAAACTTCCTGGCAGATTAAAAGTGTGTGCCAGACTGAGACTCGAACTCGGTACCTTTGCCTTTCGCGGGCAAGTGCTCTACCATCTGAGCTACCCGAGCATGACTCACGCCCCGTCCTCACAGATTTGCTTCTGCCAGTATCTCGTCTCCTACCTTCCAAACTTCACAGAAGCTCTTCTGCAAACCATGCAGAACTAGCACTACTGGAAGAAAGGATATTGCGGAGACATGGCTTAGCCACAGCCAGAGGGATGTTTCCAGAATGAGATTTTCACTGTACAGCGGAGTGTGCGCTGATATGAAACTTCCTGGCAGATTAAAATTGTGTGCCGGACAGAGACTCGAACTCGGGATCTTTGCCTTTTGTGGGCAAGTGCTCTTCCATCTGAGCTACCCAAGTTTCTAATCAGTGCACACTCCGCTGCAGAGTGAAAAATCTCATTCTGGAAACATCCCCCAGGCTGTGGCTAAGCCATGTCTCCACAATATCCTTTCTTCCATGAGTGCTAGTTCTGCATGGTTCACAGAAGAGCATCTGTGAAGTTTGGAAGGTAGGAGATGAGATACTGGCAGAAGTAAAGCTGTGAGGAGAGGGCGTGAGTTGTGCTTGGGTAGCTCAGATGGTAGAGCACTTGCCCGCGAAAGGCAAAGGTCCCGAGCTCGAGTCTCGGTCCGGCACACAGCTTTAATCTGCCAGGAAGTTTCATATCAGTGCACACTTCGCTGCAGAGTGAAAATCTCATTCTGGAACCTCAGACTTGATTATCGTCATCATTGTAAACATATGAAAGGTAACCACTGATTACTGACTTCTTGATGTCTTTGCTCAGAACTGGTTTTCTATCTTATCTCCTGATATTCATACAGGTGGTTCTCTTTTCTCCAAAGGTCTCTTTAATTTTCCTTTAGACAGTATCTATCTTACTCCAAGTGATATATGCCTCTACATCCTTGCATTTGTCCTCTAGCCATCCCCACTTAGTCATTTAGCACTACCCGTTTATATCATTTTTAAGATGTTTCTATTCCATTTTGCCTGCTTTATTTACTGAATTTTTATATTTACTCCTTTCATCAATTAAATTCAATATATCTTCTGTTACCGCAGGATTTTACTAGCCCTTGTCTTTTTACCTACTTGATCCTTTGCTGCCTTCTCTATTTCATCTCTGAAAGGTACCCATTCTTCTTCTACTGTATATCTTTCCCCTGCTCTTGTCAATCATTCCTTAATGCTCACTCTGAAACTCTCTACAGCCCCTGGTTCTTTCAGTTTATGCAGGTCCCATCTCCTCAAATTTCAGTCTCCTCAGTTTTAATCTACAGTTCATAACCAATAGATTGTGGTCAGAGCCCACATCTCTCCCTGGAAATGTCGTACAATTTAAAACCTGGATACTTAAACTCTGCAGTAGCATTATATAATCTAGCTGAAACCTTCCAGTGTCTTCAGGCCTCATCCGCATATACAACCTTCTTTCATGATTGACCAATGACCTCGCTGTCCGGTCTCCTCCCCCAAAACCACCACCACCACCCCTCCTCCCTCCCTTCCTTCAGCACATCCTTATCCATGCGCCTTACCCTCCAACCTCTTTCATGATTCTTAAAGCAAGTGTTAGCGATGATAAAGTTACGCTCTGTGCAAAATTATACCAGGTGGCTTCCTCTTTCATTCCTTACCCCCATTCCATACTCACCTACTACTTTTCCTTCTCTTCCTTTTCCTACTATTGAATTACAGTCCGGCAGTACTATTAAATTTTCATCTCTCTTAACTGTCTGAGTAAGTTCTTTTATTGCATCATGATTCCCTCAATCTCTTCATCATCTGCGGAACTAATTGGCATATAAATTTGTACTACTGTGATAGGCATTGGCTTTGTGTCTAGCTTGGCTACAATAATGCGTTCACCATTCTGTTTGTAGTAGTTTACCATGGCTATTTCTTTATTCATTATTAAACCAACTCCTGCACTGCCCCTACTTGTTTTTGTATTTATAACCCAGTATTCACCTGACCTAAAATCTTTTTCCTCCTGCCACTGAACTTCACTAATTCCCACTGTATCTAACTTCAACCTATCCATTTCCCTCTTTAGATTTTCTAACCTACCTGCCCGATTAAGGGATCTGACATTCCACATTCTGATCCGTAGAATGCCAGTTTTATTTCTCCTGATAATGACGTCCTTCTGATAAAGTAGATCAAAAAGATACTTAAATATGTGGAGTATCCTGCAGCCAGTGACAAAAAAGTTAGCAAGTTTTGCACCCTTTTAGTTTCAGAGTAATTAACATTGTTAGTGAAATGGAATTCCATATTTGGGCAAATAAGATAGTGAATTCAGTACAAATTACCATTGTATCTAAAAGACATCATTCAAACAGTTCTTCTTCCACTATTCAGTTACTCAGAAACATAAATGTTTAATTGTAATTTATGAAAATCCAGTCAACAAAAATAGCCAACTTTAGTTGAAGTTATTGTAAATTTATAAAAGAGATATGTGGCAAGCCATTTTAAGCCAGTCTACAGTGAATTTCAATGGAGCAACATCTATGTCCGAAAATACAGGATAATGCACCCCAAACAATGTAGTACAAAATGAACTGGAATGTACCTAGATTTTGTGTCTAAGAGTTTATTTAACAATTCAGTGACTGTTGTGTATGATTAATTGGATAGTGACTGTGTCATTAGTATCATGGACTGTGCCAAGTTCCAATAATGCCCACTGTGACAATAGGGTCAAACTATCAGCTTGGTTTCTCTGAATAGTTACTTACTGTGCACATCATTTTCTTATTGATATGACTTAGATTTCAAGGACAGTGATATAAGAACTTTAATCAGTGACTGTGTTAACTATTTGTGTGATACATGTGAACTTTTGTAAATAGTTACTTCGGTCTTAGATTACTGCACTCCAACAATTCCATTATAGGACATCAGTCACGTGTGTAATATGTGGTTAGCCAATTATCAGTGCATAATTTAAGTGAATGAAACTCAATCTGGCGATAAACATTAGTTCTTTCAGTAATAAAAGTGCTATTAAAATGTTTAAACTATAATCTTGTTGTGAACCACATCATTTAAAATAACCTACTTGCAAACACCAGTTTTTCAGCCAGATTCAACACAGGCACAGCTGTCGATGGCAGTTATGTTCAGGTGACACTCACCCCGCTTTGCAGTGGGCCTCTGTGTAATATGTGCTTGGTCCCGCTTTGTAAAGTAGTGTTACCATTATTAGGATGGATGTCTTAAAAGATGTTTCCCTACAAAAATACCATGTGACTGCTCCAAAACCATTTCATATTATTAGTTTATTAGTTTGGTTGGAGGTACATTATTGCAGCATGCTGTAACTTCACAAGGACACATCTATTAATAAAGAATGCCATCTGTATTCTATCCACTCTACTCATTTTCTTTTCCTGATCATTGTTCAGATTACATCCATGCAACTGGTTAACCACAATTTTTGTGGCTGCATTATTATTTATAATCCTAGCTATTTCTGTTCAGTTGTTGATGTTTGGAGTTCTCCCCATTGCCGTTACAGCTAATTTTGTCGAGTTCAGCCACACTCTCCTCCATCCTCCCAACTTTCTCATGACCGTGAATTACTGCCTGAATGTCTAGAGTCTTGTATAATGTTAATTATGACACATTGTGTTTGCATGGACTACAATCTTAATACCTCAAAAGGAAAGATCCAGCTCCATCACTAAAGCTTAAGAGGTGGTGCATAGCAGGCATCCTTGTTGCAACGTTGTTTGAATATCACACAAAGGTAGGGTTTACTTTTACCTATGCATGGGTAACCTGGTTGTGTTTGTCTAATATGCCCACAAAAGCCTGGTAAAAACCATTGCATTCATGGTCACTGTTACGTGGTAATGTTTAGCTCTGTCCTAAGCAGCTTGTAGTCTAGAAAGGTAATGCTTATCAGAGCTGTGACTTACAACTCACAAGCACAAGATCCATAAAGTTGATGACATTTGTAACATCATCTGACCCGCAGTCACACTGGCTTGATAGGGCCCCACTATATGAAGTGTGAGATTTCTGAGCCTGTTATTCAGTAGGAGTCTGTTGATCTAGGTCTACATTTAGGAGTGTGAGCATATTTGGCCAGTAGTATTTTGTACTAACAAGGGTAGTCAAGTTTGGGTATCAAGCCACTCACACCTCCTATAAATACTGTGGGTAAAATTTGCCTTGTTAGAAACTTACTATAAAACTTAGTAAACATTTTTTATGATAATATACCAATATTTTGGTGCTCACATTATGACTATTTTGACTTAATGATGGTGTATGGTTGTGATATTGTGTTGTTTCCTTCCCCCTCTTTTATTTTATCTGCTGCAATTCCAGTTGTATATATTGTTGTAACACTGCACAAACATAATATGAGTATTTCCACCAACCAACTTTTAATTCACTTCCACACACAGGAAAATACAGACACACTGAATAATGTAGTAATTAGTACAACACACAAAATCAGGCGTATATTAAAGCACAATCTCACAGTAAAGTGTCACATAATCACAAAAACAGTAGAGCGGCCAAGGGCCTGGCAGGCTGGCTTATATACAGCTGTTTGCACATGGTACAGTTCTTACTGTGCCATCTGTGCTGAGTGAAGTGGTCATTGAAGCACGCACTGTTTAACTATGTATGCTTACTGTATGGGGCAACAACACTCCTTCCTCTTGGGGGTAACTGTTCACTGTGGAGATGTCTGTGTCTTCATCAGATGGGACGACTGCTGGAGCAGGTGTCGTGCTGTTACTGCAGAATATGGTCTGAAATGACGTATGTGTGGACAGGTGCGGCGCTCACTCCCCCGTGAGAGGCCATCATGAAGCACCGGTGATGGAGGTGCCATATCCATATTCATGTTCATATCCAGGCAGGCACTTGGTGATGGAGGTAAAAGAGAAGGCAAAGGCAGTGGCAGTGATTTATGGGGAGGGAAGCAGCCCTGCACTAACTACTACACCTGGCAGCAGTGGCTCCCAGAATGAAGATGATGCAGGAGCCAAAGGGGGTGGGGACTGTGCCGCAGGACCAGTGCGGACAGTGGAGGCAGCCGCACAGGCAGCGGGGTCTCCAGTGCGTGGTTGGTCATGCATGGGCAGAGCTGGTCTAGTGTCAGGGCACCAAGCCATTGAAGGTGCACGTGACACAGAGGCAGCAGCCTCAGCAGTGATGTACAACTGCCAGATCCACTTAGGGCATCGGCCAGACTTGCTGGCGCAAACGGCATAGCTCGGATAGAACTGCTGTGAGGCAGGTGGCTGGGCATTGGCCGGAGCAGGTGAAGCAGCATATGGGGCTGGCAGTTGTGAAGCAGCTCCACCAGGCCATAGTCATCAACTGCAGGGAACCTATAGGAGCTCAAGAACCTATCAAGTGTGTCCTCAAGAGAAAATTGTGTGATATATTTTTTCATCTGAGTTTGAAAGTACAGACCAACTGCTCCACCTCACTGTTTGACTAGTGAGGGGTCATAACATGCCAAATGGAAACACAACAGTTCATCCTGGCCAAATACTGGAACAAGGCCAATTGGCAACTGAGAGAGAGCATCTTTGTACAAAAATCCTGAGATGCAAATTGCAGGCCATTGTTTATCACCAGCGTATATGTTAATCTTCCAAGGAAAATATCTTTGTGAGAGTCATGACTGTAACCACCATGGATGTGGAGGGACTACAAAAGACATAAGGAAATTTTGAGAAAGTGTCAACAAACCAAAAAGAGTTAAGGAAGGAAACTGCAAAATCAGCTTGAATACACTCCCAGGGCTGCTGGGGGTTGGCCATAGAGAAAGAGAGGCGCATGGTGCAACCTGATGGATGGCATACACACACAGGCTAACACAACATGCATGATCTAGTTGTCAAAACCCAGACAAAACACGTGTGGTGGGCCAGCAATTTTGTCCAAGAAACATGCCAGAGGGCCCAGTGGAGTTGGTGCATGATGGTCCACTGCAACATGGACAGGATCACAACCCTGGGCGCTGTGGTGAAGAGCATGGACAAATTGAATATCCTGATGTAAGACAGGATTGGCTGATAGCTGCCCTAATCTGAGAGCTGGTAATGGGAAAATCATTCACAGTGTTTTGGACTTTGACATCTAAATGGAAACACAACAGTTCATCAAAATACTGTATCGGAGCCAATTGGCAACCGAGGCAGAGCATCCACATTAACATGTTGTGCAGTGGGGTGGAAGTGAATCTCATAGTTCCAGCATTGCAAGTGATGGGCTGCTTTGTGTGGAAGACACACTGAAGGATGAGGAAGAGAGCCAGAGGTTTATGACCAGTAATCAAATTGAATTTAGAACCATAGAGGAAAACATAAATTTTTTTTGAGTGCATAGACAATAACAAGGACTTCTTTTTTTATCTGTGAATAGCACTGTTATGCCTGATTCAGGGTTTTGGAAGCATGTGCCATAGGGTGCTCGGAACTGTCCACATGTTTGTGCCCAAGAATGGCTCCAAGGCCAGACTAGGTGGCATCTGTGGCCAAAATGAGATACTGACCTGGTTGTAAGGTAAGAAAGCAATATGCCAAGTGTAATAATGACTTCACCAGAGCAAAAGCAAGCTTTCAGGTGATGACCAGTGACAAGGAACACCTTGACATAGGAGAGCCTGAAGGATCTGAGTCCCACTGTGGCTGCATCAGGAAGAAATTTATGGTAGTACACAATCATTCCAAGAAAGGCCTGCAACTCCTTGACATTGATAAGACGTGGCAAAGCCATAATGGCATCAACATGCTAGTGTAAGCTTGTAAGACTTCAAAACCAAGGTAGATGATAGACGACAAAAAAACTTCGATTTGTCCAAGTTACATTTCAAACTCGTAGTTTGCATGTCCAAGTTACATTTCAAACTCACAGTTTGCAGTACCATGAACAAGGCCCGAACGTTCCATAAGTGTTAATCTGTAGAGGAATTGGAGACAAAAATATCATGTAAGTATTTAGTGCAACCCAGAATGGCAATTGTGAGTTGCTCCAGAAATCGTTGGAAAACAGCGTGGGCACTAGCTATGATGAATGGCAGGTGCAGGTACTGGTATAACCCAAAGAAGGTATCAACTATGAGGATATGTTTGAAATCAGTTGCAAGGATTCCAGGTGGGTCTATTTTGGAAAAATATTGGTCCCTGGATAGCCAAGCTAAGAATTCATTTCAAACAGGGTAATTGTCAGATATGAATAAATAGACTGTGATTTCACAGACTTCTTAAAATCACCACAGAGCTGGAGGCTGCTGTTAGGTTTTGCGACAATGACCAATGGGGTAGACAATTCACTAGGGGAGACAGGTGTGACAACATCCAAGAATGTAAGTCAATTGAGTTCTGCTTTGACTTGCTCCCATAAAGCAATGAGGATTCCCACCCTACACTGTCCACAAACAGTGAGGAAAATTCCAAGTAGAGTGCATCCAGTTGTTGGTACAGAACTTAATCCAATACCAGATGCACTTCATCAGAAATTGAGAATCCAAAAATTTTGAAGACATCTAACCTAAATAAGTTTTCAGTGTTGGCATCATCAACCACTACAAAGGTCAAAGGTCGATCAACTGCTTTATACCCTATGAGAGTAGAAAACTGTCCCAGTGTGGGTAGTTGTTTTTTGTTGTAACTCACAAATGAACAGTAGGCAGTGGACAACACCTGTGATCCAAGATCTACATAGGTTTGAGAATTTAACAAAGTCACTGCAGCACCCATGTCTACTTGCAGTTTTAATATCTTATCCATAACATGTACTTCAATATAAAGTTTGTTTAGGGCTGTTTTAACTTGGGAAACACTGTTTACACCCATGTGATGAATGAGAGTGAGAGTTGCACACAGACGCAATATGTCCATTTTTCTACAGTGTTTGCACATATCCCAATGCTTTGGGCACTCGGACCACTCTTGTTGAACAAAGCAATAAGGGCACAACGTGAGAAGAGCATGTGGCCACTGCAGACTGCTACTGTTGTTTAACACAGTGCTGTCCCATGCAACTTGAAGACCACTATTGTATGGCTGCGATGTCATTTTCCACTCGTGAGCTAACCAATGGTGACTGAAGAGGAGGAGAAGTATTGCCTACTTCACACCAAGCTTCTGTCTGACCTCTTGCTTCTGTAGATACTTCAAAAGACTGGGCAATGGTCAAAATCTCTATGAGGTAAGGATTTTCACATTTTAGAGTGCATTCACTAACTTCTCTCCAGGGGCTAAGGATATTATAGCATCACAAAACATTGAATTAGCATGAGAGTCCCAGTGAGCTTCAGTAACAACCTGGCAATCACAGCAAAGCCTATAAAGTTCTGCTGCCCAAGCTCTGTAGGACTGTTGTGGCTGTTTTTGTCAATGGAAGAACTCAGCGCTTGCAGCAATAATGTGAGTACATTGGAGAGCAACTGACACATTCCATCAAAAGAGAGACTGCGCAGGTTCCTGCAGAGGAGCTAGCTGGTATAAAAGGTGAGGAATATGAGGAGAAATCATGACAGAAAGAAAGCCTTACACATATTGGGGTCGGATACAACAAAAGATTGAAAATGTTACTGAAGGCATTTTTGTGCATGTCCTGATCCTCTGCAATATCATTGTATGGAGGAAACAGTGGGGGCTGCATCAGTGGTGATGAATCCTGGCGCTCAGTGAAGTTGCCAAATTGTTTAGTGCCACAGAGAGAGCGAGAGAGCCTGCTGCTGGTTGGTGAGAGCTTGCTGCTGTTCAACAAGACATTGAAGAATTTCTCCCTCTGACATATTGGTCACAGTGAACTGCAAATTGAAACACGCTATGTAGAATACCGCACTCATTGCCAAAAATATTGCAATGTTGCACAAACACAGTATTAGTATTCCCACCAGCCAACTTTTAATTCACCTACACAAACAGGAAAATTGACACACTGAATTACATAGTGATATGTACAACACACAAAATCTGGGGTTACATTAAAGCACTGTCTCACAGTGAAGTGTCCCATAACCACAAAAACAGTAGAGAGGGCAATGGTGTGAAACACATGACATGGCACAGTGCCAAGTGAAATGGCCTCTTTAGGCTGGCTGTGGAGGTGTGTGCTGTTTAATTATGCATGCTCACTGTATAGTGTTACAACATAAATAAACTTGAAATTAGTTATAATTATTTGCCAAATTTCTGTTTACATTCCTTAAGTACTACCTTGTTCATCCTGCAATTATGCTATAATTTGAACTTGTGTGTGTATTCTTTTCTCACATAATGGATCAAGAATAGGTGCAGAATTTAGGCCTGTTTCTCCTGCATACGTGATTTATACCTCTCGGTAGAGTGGTAACTGACATTAATAATTTTTGGCATATATTTTCTTATAGCGAAGATTCTTGTTTTACCTATTCCAGTGTCCCATAAATTTATCTTAATCTTGAAGAATAAAATTTGCTAGTGTTTGAAACCTATAAAGAAGAAGACATACAGATGTGAGTTAGTAATTCCTGCCCACCAGCTTTTACACATTATAGTAAAAGAAATGCTTATATGGAAGAGGAGGAGTTGTCAAGGAGAAAGTTTTTCAGTTTATTTTCAAATTTTACTTTTCTGTCTATCAGACAATTTATGTCATTGGGTTAGCGATCAAAATTTGAGTTGTAGCTTTGTACACTTCTTTCTGTGGTAAAGATGACCTTATGTAGCATAATAAATGTCATTTTTTCTTCTGGTGCTGTATCTAATATACGTCATTGTTCCTTTTAAACTGCAGTGAATTATTTACAACAGACTTCATGAGGGGATAAATATGCTGTGCAGTCGTATCAAAAATACCTAACTCCTTAAACAGATGTCAACATGTGATAGAGGGTGAGCACCACATATAATTCTTACAGCACAGTTTTGAGCAATAAATACTATTTCTTGAAGGCAAGTTTATCCAGAGCATTATTACATATGACATTATTGAAATATATGTAAACATACTGATTTCCCTCTCCCCAAAATTTGCAATGATTCTAAATGCAACTGTGGCTGAACTAATTGTAACAAATTATTTAGGAAGTAAAGGAGACGACTCACCTAAAGGCAGAAGTGCTGCGTCATCTACTGATAATATCTAAAAAGAAAGATGATGAGACTTACCAAACAAAAGCGCTGGCAGGTCGATAGACACACAAACATACACACAAAATTCAAGCTTTCGCAACAAACAGTTGCTTCATCAGGAAAGAGGGAAGGAGAGGGAAAGATGAAAGGATGTGGGTTTTAAGGGAGAGGGTAAGGAGTCATCCCAATCCCGGGAGCGGAAAGACTTACCTTAGGGGGAAAAAAGGACAGGTATACACTCGCACACACACACATATCCATCCGCATATACACAGACACAAGCAGACATTTGTAAAGGCAAAGAGTTTGGGCAGAGATGTCAGTCGAGGCGGAAGTACAGAGGCAAAGATGTTGTTGAAAGACAGGTGAGGTATGAGCGGCGGCAAATTGAAATTAGAAATTAGCGGAGATTGAGGCCTGGCAGATAGTGAGAAGAGAGGATATGCTGAAGGGCAAGTTCCCATCTCCGGAGTTCTGACAGGTTGGTGTTAGTGGGAAGTATCCAGATAACCCGGACGGTGTAACACTGTGCCAAGATGTGCTGGCCGTGCACCAAGGCATGTTTAGCCACAGGGTGATCCTCATTACCAACAAACACTGTCTGCCTGTGTACATTCATGCGAATGGACAGTTTATTGCTGGTCATTCCCACATAGAAGGCTTCACAGTGTAGGCAGGTCAGTTGGTAAATCACGTGGGTGCTTTCACACGTGGCTCTGTCTTTGATCGTGTACACCTTCCGGGTTACAGGACTGGAGTAGGTGGTGGTGGGAGGGTGCATGGGACAGGTTTTACACCAGGGGCGGTTACAAGGGTAGGAGCCAGAGGGTAGGGAAGGTGGTTTGGGGATTTCATAGGGATGAACTAAGAGGTTACGAAGGTTAGGTGGACGGCGGAAAGACACTCTAGGTGGAGTGGGGAGGATTTCATGAAGGATGGATCTCATTTCAGGGCAGGATTTGAGGAAGTCGTATCCCTGCTGGAGAGCCACATTCAGAATCTGATCCAGTCCCGGAAAGTATCCTGTCACAAGTGGGGCACTTTTGGGGTTCTTCTGTGGGAGGTTCCGGGTTTGAGGAGCTTCCAAAAGCTAGCAAAGTAAAGCTCTGTAACTTTTGTGTGTGCATCTTTCGATGATGCAGTGCTAGCGCCTTAAGGTGAGTCGTCTCCTTTATTCCTAAATAATTCATTATTCTCGACCAGAACTTCTGCACATTATTGAGCTAACTGTAAGTTGTTTTAGGAGTTCCAAAATCTGTTTTTCACAGTGTAAATTCTCATTGATTGGATACCAAAGACTTTTTGAAGTTTAATGATTATAAAGAATCCACCTCGATTGCAAATAGAAACCGGATGTTGACCTAGGTTTCGGCGTGGATAACCATGCCTTCTTCACAACACACTAAAACTACAAACTGCCTAAAGAGGCATGGTCCAACATTAATGTAGAATGCCCAAAAGGTTTCTATTTACAATTGAGGTGAATTCTTTATAATAGTTAAATTATTCATGATTGCTGATGTGCTGCAATGTTAAAAGTTCTCAATTTTGAATTTTGCACCCTATTTATTATTTCCTCACCATGTGTTATTCTTATCATTGGTGTAGTACCACTAGATGTTGAGTACTGAGTATTTGTGTCTTTTTAAAATATAGAATGAGACAATTAACTGAAAATCGGTCAATGATACTTTTAAGAACATTGTTTACTATTTCTTCTGTTGCTGTATGTATGCTTAGACTGATTACAGTACTAGTGTTATCTCCCAAAAGAACTAATTCTAGTTGTTTTATGTTAGATGGAAGAACATTCACATATAAGATGAACAATGGCGAACCTAAGATTTAGCCTTGTGAAACTCCATATATGATTTCTGCCCAATCACAATAATGTACCAGGTCAACATGAGATGTGTTACTAAGTACAACTTCCTTCGTTCTTTTGGTTAGACATGACATTATCCACTGGTTGGCTATACCATCAGTCCCATGTAACCTCATTTATCTAGGATAAATGAGAAAATACCGACCAGCACTATTTTGTCACTTAATGCTAGTAAAATCTTGTAAGTGAACATGTAATTGGCATTCTCAGTAGAGCAACTCTTCTGAAATCTGAATTGTGATTTAGTGATGTCAGTCGTGAAATGGGTCACTAGTTATGGACATCTCTCCTATCACCTTTCTTAAAGAAGTTTTTAACAACTACACATTTCAGTCTTCAGTAAGGACAGAATCTGAAGTAATGAATTAAAATTTGTGCCAAGGCCAGAACTTGAACACAGGTCTCCACAGGTGTGTCCATTGATGAGAGATTAAATTGGAAGAAACACATTGATGATCTGCTGAAACGTTTGAGTTCAGCTACTTATGCAATAAGGGTCATTGCAAATTTTGGTGATAAACATCTTAGTAAATTAGCTTACTATGCCTATTTTCACTCGTTGCTTTCATATGGCATCATATTTTGGGGTAATTCATCACTGAGGAATAAAGTATTTATTGCACAAAAGCGTGTAATCAGAATAATAGCTGGAGTCCACCCAAGATCGTCCTGCAGACATTTATTTAAGGATTTAGGGATATTCACAGTAGCTTCTCAGTATATATACTCTCTTATGAAATTTGTTATTAACAACCAAACCGAATTCAAAAGTAATAGCAGTGTGCATAACTACAATACTAGGAGAAAGGATGATCTTCACTATTCAAGATTAAATTTAACTTTGGCACAGAAAGGGGTGAATTATACTGGCACTAAAGTCTTTGGTCACTTACCAAATAGTATCAAAAGTCTGACAGATAACCAACAAGTATTTAAGAAGAAATTAAAAGAATTTCTGAATGACAACTCCTTCTACTCCATAGAGGAATTTTTAGATATAAATTAAAAAAAAAAAATAATAAAAATAAAATAAAACACAAAAAATGAAAAAGTTGTTATATTAACTTAAATATGTTGTTAAATTAACTTAATTATGTCATGTATTGGAAAATTTGACTCGTTCCACATCATTACGTAATATCGTATTCATGATCCATGGAACTAGTATTAATCTAATCTAATCTAATCTAATCTCCTGCTTACTATGCAGATGTGTTATCCACTACACCACCCTGGCAATGTGGCTGAAACAGCTGCACAGAGTACGATAATCCAGTGCCCTTCCTAACACAAACTTCAATACCTGGCCTTGGTACAAATTTTAATTCATTACTTCAGCTTCTATCATTATTGAAGATAAAGTGGAGACTCAATATGTATCCGAGAAAATGTAATTTCATCAGATCAGCATTTCAGTCTCTCTGGAAAAATGGCTTGAGTTAATGATGCATTACATTTTTCAGGTAAGACAGAGTGTAATACATGGAAAAAAATCTTTAGTTCTCCATTAAACACCACCAAATCCAGGTGAGATTTTATTTTTGAGAGAATATGTAATTTTCTTAATTTAAAAGGCGAAGTCCCCGTTTCCCAGTTGTAGCAACAGGCACTGCACTCATATGAGATTTCATTTCTGTCAGCAGCAGCCTGCTCAATTCAGTGTTCACACAGCTTACAGCAGTATTAACCCAGGGCTGGTCATGGGGCTGTAGGACATTCACAAAACTTACATTTCTGTTTGTAGTTGCTAATCTTACTTCATCCAGGTCATCCCTAATGTTGTAACTTTTGTCTTTAGCCAGGCTGTTGTCTGTGTATTGGAATTTCTGTGGTTCATCTGTATGGACATATGTTTTATTTTTTCTGTCTATTTTTATCCATTCATTTGTCTAAGTAGTTTACAGCAAAGATTAAAACACATTATGCCCACAGCAATCAAGCCTGTGGAGCTAGTGAGAAAAAGATGAACTTTAATTTTCTTACGTTTGTTAAAAAGTCCTATCAGATGTTTTGTCAGTCTTCTATTGTTGACTTTTTCCACTGATGATTGACAGAGGATGAGGATTTCTGTTTAGTTCACTGAAAATGAAATGAAATAAAATGTCGTGTGACGAGGGCCTCCCGTCGGGTAGACCGTTCGCCTGGTGCAAGTCTTTCGATTTGACGCCACTTCGGCGACTTGCGTGTCAATGGGGATGAAATGATTATGATTAGGACAACACAACACCCAGTCCCTGGGCGGAGAAAATCTCCGACCCAGCCAGGAATCGAACCCGGGCCCTAAGGACTGACAGTCTGTCGCGCTGACCACTGAGCTACCGGGGGCGGACAGTTCACTAATAATGTGAAATATATTAATTCTTATAATGCAAAGTCAACTACACTTACTAGTTCCTTACTTCACCTGATCTATCTATCTGCAATGCTGGTACCTGTAATACTTTGGAGAAGCAAGAAATTTAAGCAGAGCTAGGTGGGTGCCATAGCATTGTCTTCAAAGAAGAGGAGGAGGTAAGTAACTTCAAGGCTAGAAGAACTATCATCTAATAATGCAACGTTATATGCTACAGACATTTTGTGTATACGAAAAATCTTAAGCCTGACTGTCTGTAGTGTGCATTGCAGTGCTTAAATTAGCGAAGACACACACTCTCCAGCGAACTCACTACTGTTGCACATCTTGTGTGGTGCCAGCAAATTTCCATTCTAATATTATTCTTAAAATTATTAATAAATCAATAGGCCTGCTCCAACCAGGGCCTAATTTTGGCTGGAACTCACTGGAAAGACATCCTGGCACCTCCCTTTTTTTCCAATGGACAATTATTATTAACTATTGGACATGCATTCATGGAGCAGGTACAAGTGGCTGGCAGCACTTGAAAAGATGTTGCCATAGTCATGAAAACTAATGACTTGTGCCAATATGTACCAAGAAGAACTAGGGAGCAAAATGATGCTGCTACAGGGACAGACAATAGCACCTGTTGTTTACATTAAATTTTGTGGTTTTACTGTTTTTATTATAAGAAGGTATGTTTTAAAAACCTGACTTTCAGATGGTTTTTTGTAAAAAATGATCTCTCATTGTAAATTTTGTCACCAGGTTTCAAAAACTGAAACGTGATTTTTATGGCTGGGAGAGAGGGGATGGGAGGAAAGAAGTGCACTCCAGCACTTAAGCATTAAGCATTGGCTCCACTTACTGTAATAATCTAACCATGTTTCTCAAAAAAGACCAAATAGAAATCATGTTCTAGCTGTACATTCTTCGGTTGGCTGCAAGTTTGGACTGCACTCTGTGTCTCCAGAATACCTTTTGTATTGAAAGGATAATGAGATAGATTTCGTTTGTATTATTTGGGTAAGAAACTGGTACCAGTCTGTTGTTTGAGTCATTGTCATAACACATATGGCTTTGCAAAGTTGTATGTACGTGGTCCTCTTTCATAACAAGGTTCAACAAAATATAGTGCACCTGAATTTATATTGAGAAATGATTTGTGGGTGTATGTTTCTTTCATTCATTCACACATAGTATGTCATAAACCGCTATCATGAAAGAGAGCCTTCAGGGATGTGGATGAGTTAAGTAATATGTTAACTGTCTGTAGCAGCTATTGAGTGCTACTTCTGTAAATTATGGCCAATGCTAATATACTCAGACTGATGATTACAAGAAATACTATTTGACTGCTTCATATTATTACATGTGTATTAGAAGAAATACTGCAACTCTGGAGAAAAAAAATCATTGCTCCTCCTTTCATACTACTCAGCTGCTGATTTTGTCTAAGATTAACTCAAAACAAAGTATTTTGTAACATACTATCATAATCTGTGTGCATATTGGCAAAGACAAATCTGTTTAACATTAAAATTAGAGTTAGGCGTATGTGAAATTCCATGTGATAATATGGGCATGAATTTTGCGTTTAAACAATTTGAAACAGCTGTGGCATTATGCTTGAGGACATTCCACTAACCAAATATAAACATGCAGATATTACAATAAGCAGAAAACAACTGTATTTTCTTCAAATCAAAAACACAACAAAATGATACAAAGGATCTTTACTATGTACTCAGTCATTATACAGAGTGTGTGTGTCAATAAAAAATCTGAAGGTCTTTTTACAGGATTATTAAAAAACCATGGAGCTGTCTTTAAGCCAGAGGGTGGTTTGTCTTCTTCCAGCCTTTGAACTGGCTTAAAGTGAATTCCGAATCATACAACAGCTTCACATTTTTCATATTGTGGAACCATTGGCAAAAGAAAAAAAAAAGAATCAATACTTCTTAGACTGTGTTAATGAAGAGTTAAATACAACATACATTTCTCTTTACACATACACAGGCAGACAGACAGCATGGCACTGACTGTTGTACATATATATGTATATACACTCATTGTTGGAAGCCCTCTCGACACTGTACTGTCGAAACTATGGATATAAATGAACCGCACTCCAGTAGTCTCCTTAAATTTATATTGCAGTCAGATTACATTCAACATTTGTCAAAATTTTACAAATTTATACTTGCACAAATATTTGGTAAAGGTGTCTGCTAGGTTGTTTTATAAATTTACTTTACAAATGTTTGTAATTCCATTCCTACTATATTCATTCACAAAATGATAATGTATTTCAGTACACTTTGAAGTTTTTCTAAAATTACATCTAGCAATAGTGGCTGTCCCGTAGTTGTCATCCTATACTTCTAACAGACTTATCAGATTTTGCATAAAAAATATTAAAAATATCAAGAATTAACTTAATCTCAGTGACAGGTTCTAACAACGCTATTTACTCAGCAAAAGTAGAAGATTTTGTGGCACTTTGCTTCTTAGATTTCCAGATAATATAATTACAAAGCCATGATCTATGCAGTCACCTGCCCAATCTGCATTACAATACACTCTTAAGAGACTGATATTTTCATTACCTCCACAAGCTAACCTCAAACCTTTTGCTTGATACAAATGTTTCAGTACTCACAAAGCATACTTAAAGTGAGTATCATTGTAACAGTTTTTAAATTTACTCAAATAGTTTATCCTGTAACTTATATCAGGCCATATTCTTGAGTGAAAATATGGGAGAGCACCTTTCGAATTCCTGTTAATAATATCATAACTTGCATCTTGTGCTGGTCCTAATTTCAAAGTAACTTCCATTGGTGTACTGTGCAACTTTGATGTTCAACCTGATATTTCTTAACTAGAGTGTTAGTATAGTTTCCCTGACTAAGAGTCATTTCATTCTCTGCATAATTACAGTCAATATTTACCTCAAGATAATTCTTTACTTCACCTTTTTTCATTTGGATTAGTTTGGATAACAGATTCTTGTATTTTCCTTTTACTATTATAACAAACACGATTACACAGATTACAGAATTTGCAATCATCAATAGATATTGGAAATAATCATGTTCTCTTCTTTTAAAACCTAGATTTTTTAAAAGCTAATCAAAAAAATTACACATTTTTATATCCTGTTCTTCTATTGCTCATTTACAGATTCATTGTCTTTGCTTTTGCACTCTGAATCACTAAAATGTTCACACCCTGAATCAGAACCCTTTAAATTAGTACATCTGACGTCCTGTAGTAACACTGTTCACGTTTACATCACACTTCACTTAGCGTAGACCGGGACTGTGTCCTAGGCATGCCCGATGTTAACTGACTGGGCATGGCCCGTGCTGCTGGAGTTGTTGTTGTTGTTATGCCGGCAGAGGTCGCGTCCGAATTTTTGTGTGCCCTCTGGTGGACGGGACTCTACTTGCGGCAACTACCGTCCGTGACGCGCCGTGCCAATGTGCGCCTCCCGCGATCTTTCTGGTGGCTATTGCACTCCTCCTCCTTCGGGGGTGAAGCCACTGTGATCCACTGCGTCGGAAGGTGGAGCGTTGGGCAGGAGCGATGACCTCCACATCCATTGGAAGGCCGGAGTCGAGGGGATCTGCCAACCCTTGAGCCGGAACCTTCGAATACGGCTGGAAGTGGCCCACACGAAGAGGTCCCCATCGTCCCACAACCGGAGCCCGGGACAGAACGGGCGACAAGCTGTCGAACTCCGGATCCTGTTCCACCTCGGGAGGGGCAAGACCCAGTGGCGGGGACAATGGGGAATGGACGACCACAGGTGAACCAGCCTCCTGAGAAACCGGGCCTGCTAGGGGGGCCGGCTCTCGCTGAGGCGTCCCGAACGATGGCGATGCCGGTGCTGGAGCTACTGGAGGCTGACAAGGCTGAGAACCATCGCAGTGCGGCAGAGTCACGGCGGGGAGAGGAGGTAACTTCCCCTGCAAAACCATTACAGGTGCCGGCAATGGGGAAGCCGGTGTCCGAGAGGGCGGAGGGTGGGTGCCCGAATGTGGACGTAGCTGATTTTGGTGACAACGTACCACCCGGTCCCTCGCCTGCGTGGTATAGAGCCGGTGGCCATTTCGGCGCAGGTCCACCGCCAGTATCCAACGTGGATTGCGACCAAACCCATGGGCTCAGACCGACATACCCAGTGGAAAGCCAGGTATTCCGTTTTGCGAAGACTGGCGAGGACCAGGCCGGAGGAGGTGCAGCAGAGTCCTAGGTTGACGCCCATGGAGGAGCTCTGCGGGGCTGCGTTCTCCCATTGGTGTGGTCCGGTATGCCGTCAGGAAAAACGTCAATGCTTCCTCCGCAGGAAATTCGTGCACATACTTTTTCATCTGCGTCTTAAATGTGCGCACCATGCGCTCGGCTTCCGCAATCGATTGTTGATGGAAGGGGGGAGAGCAAACGTGCCGAATATCGAAGCGCCTACAAAAATCCTGGAAGGTCTGTGAATCCACAGAAAAGATTTTTGCTAGTGCCTGGATTGCAACTTCTGAAGTGGTTGAGGAGCAGTGAACCACATATGGGAATCGGAAATAAGCATCAATGACAATGAGCCAAAATCCATTGAGAAACGGGCCTGCAAAATCGATGTGAACACGTTCCCATGCTTGGGTTGCCGGCGGCCATGAAGAGAACACTGCCGGAGATGCCTATTGGCTCGCACACTGGGAAAAGGTGGCCATCAAGTGCTCAATTTCTCTGTCAATACCGGGCCAGTACACATGTCTGCGAGCCAAGGTTTTAGTACGGGAAACACCCCAGTGCCCCACATGTAATAACGAGAGGACCTCCCTTCGTAAACTTGCAGGAACAACCATGCGAGGAGCTGTATCATCGGTAGCCAGAAGGAGAACTCCTTCCAAGACCGAGAGGCGGTCTCGTAGAATAAAATAATTACGAAGAGGGTCCGAGGCCCGGCCCAGAGGGCGGGATGACCACCCCTGCTGAATGAGGCGAACTACTTGCTGGAGAACCAGATCAGCTGCCGTTTCCCTGGCGACTCGAGAACTAGTGATCGGGAAGCCATCAACTGCTTGGCGAGACGCCACATCCAAATGAAAACACATAATCTCCTCTCGATCGAACGTAGGATCCGGGCCCACCGGAAGACGGGAAAGAGTGTCGGCGTTGGCATGCTGTCCTGTAGGGTGAAAATGAATGTCATAATGGTACTTAGAGAGGAACAAGGCCCAGTGCTGTAGTCTGTGGACCGCCCTATCCGGAATCTGAGAGGCGGGGTCAAATAACGATATTAGCGGCTTATGGTCAGTGATTAACTGAAACTTCGTGCCATACAAGAAAGGGTGAAACTTGGTAACAGCGTAGACAATGGCCGAAGCCTCTTTTTCCACCTGGGAGTAATGGGCCTGCGCGGGACTAAGCATTTTAGACGCAAACGCCAGTGGTTGCTCAGAACCATCTGCATTGCGATGGGCCAGGACCGCCCCCACCCCATACTGCGAAGCATCTGTAGCCATGACCAACGGCTTATGGGGATCAAAAGTAGCCAAACAAGGGACGGACATGAGGAGGCCCTTCAACGAGGTGAACGCTCGCTCGCATGCATGCGACCAATCAAAAGGAACACCCTTGCGCAGAAGGCAGTACGGGGGGCGGGCTATAGTGGAAGCTCTGGGAATGAACCAGTGGTAATAGGCTATCTTGCCTAAAAAAGCTTGTAACTCTTTCAGCGAAGGGGGTGAGGAAGGTCGACGATACCTTGGACCAAACTTCCTAGTGGCTGGATGCCGTGCCGAGAGATGGTGTAGCCCACATACTCAGTGGACGTTTTGAAGAAGGTTGACTTATGCAGGTTGCAACGAAAGTCCACAGACCTGAATTTGAGAAAGAGGGTGCGAAGGTTGTGCAAGTGTTCCTTCGTGCTGTGGCCTGCGACAATTATGTCATCCAGGTAATTAATACAATGAGGGATTGTCGACGTGACGTGCTCAAGATAACACTGGAATATCGCCGGGGCACTGGATATTCCATAGGCCAACCGCTGGTATTGGTAAAGGCCAAACAGTGTGTTGACGACCGCCAGCCGTTTGGAGTCCTCATCAAGTGGTATCTGATGATAAGCCTCCAAAAGATCGATTTTCGAAAAATATTGGCCTCCCGCCAAGGCGGAGAACAATTCATCAGCACGAGGCAAAGGATAGGTGTCCACCACCAATTGGGAATTAATGGTGGCCTTGAAATCGCCACAAAGACGTAATTTTCCCAAGGGCTTCCTTACAATAACGAGGGGCGAAGCCCACTCACTGGAAGAAATGGGAAGAACAACCCCTAGGGCTGTCAGCCGGTCTAGCTCTTCCTTTACCTGAGGGCGGAGAGCCAAGGGGATCTGCCTCGCGCGTAGAAAACGCGGGCGAGCCGACGCCTTCAACGTTAAGTGAGCTTCAAAATCTGAAACACGCCCCAGGCCCTCCTCAAAAATATCTGGAAAGTCTGAGATTAAAGATTCCAATGATTGATAGGGAACGTCTTCGGAGACGAAAGCTTGAAAGGCATCCAGGCCAAAAAGGTTAGCGGAGCTCGCATCACTGACAACAATAAAAGTAATAGGCCGAGTGACTGATTTGTAAGTCACGTCGGTAGTGAATTGACCCAGTAGGGGAATGAACTGTTTACCATAACCGCGTAGACGCCGGTAAACTGGCGCCAACGGGGGCGATCCAAGGTCATAATAAGTTTGTGCATTCAACAACGAAACTGCTGTGCCCGTATCTACTTGCAATTGTAACCGGCGCAACTGAACCAACACCTCGATAAAGAGTTTGCATGCCGATGCATCGGGAGCCTGGCCCGATGAAACTTCCTGAATGTCAACGTCCGTGTCCTCTGTACCTGCTTCCTTCGATTCTTTGGAGGCTGAGTGGCAAACTTTAGCAATGTGACCTTTTTTATTACATTTGCGACAAACGGCCCAACGCTGGGGGCACTCTGACCGATCATGATGTATATAGCACGACCCACAGAACGGCAACAGGGGCCGGAGGCCGGAATTCTGTTTACGCGCCGTGCGGGAGCGGCCGTACCGGCCGGATTGTACCGCTCGCACGTCGTCCACCCCGGACACAGTGGACGTGGCCTCACCGCCCTGAACCGCTGCGACGTCGCACCACGCTTCCTGCTGTTGACCTGCTGCGTGAGAGACTTCAATGGACAGGACTTCCTCGAGGGAAGAGTCTTCTAACTGCAGGGCCCGTTGCCAGACCTCCCTATCAGGGGCCGAACGAACAATGACGTCGCGTACCATAACGTGGGCATACGACTCTCGCGACTGCTCCGTGACAAAATGACACTTGACTAAGACCTTTCAGGGTAGCGGCCCACGCCCGGTAAGACTGATGGGGCTGTTTCTTGCATTGATAGAACTCGACCCTAGCCGCCACAACATGCGTGCGGCGGCGATAATATGAAGACAGCAATGAACACAATGCGTCAAAAGACAAGGACGAGGGTTCCTGCAACGGCGCGAGCTGCCGCAAAACTTGATACAGCGAGAGAGATATCCAAGACAAGAAGAGAGCACGACATACCTCCGCATCGGCAACATGAAACGCTTGGAAATGCTGCCGAAGGCAATGTTCATATGCGTCCCAATCCTCCGCCGTCTCGTGTTTACATTCCGCGCTGACCAGTTGCAGCTGTAGCGGCGCATCGAAAGCTAAGTACTAATTAATTGTTTGTGTATAGTAGTTTATTTAGGAACTTTAGTAGTCTTCAACCGGTGTTCTTGGTGTTTTCCGGTGAAATAACTTCAGAAGAAATTTTTGCGAACTGCTTTCAGTTTCGTTACTGTCATTAGACGTTTGATTTTCTTTCTGTGTTAGTATTTTGTTATATTCTCATTTGTTGTTGATTAATACTGTCAATAATAGTAGTTCCTTTCCTTGTGGAGCAAGTTTGTGATTATTGTAGTCAATTTTTTACATCTTCTTATTGTAGTAGCGGAACTTAGATAAAGTTGTTTTCTTGTTTCAATAACTGTAAAATTTTACCATGAGTGAGAAGTGTGGGCTTTGCCGTAGGTTCGTGAGTAGTGGATTGCAGTGTGAGACTTGTTAGAAGTATTTTCACTGGGGGGAATGCAGTGGGGAAGCCATTGGGCATTCTGGTGAGATCCTCTCCTGGAACTGCAGGTTATGTAGCAAGAGTAAGTTGATAGAGGAGCAGGAGCGAAAGATCTGTGCCCTTCAGGTGCAGTTGAAAAACGCACAGGAGGAGCTAGATAGGATGAGGAGGGAGAAGGGGGTTGGGGAATGGGAGCTGGCTTTTGGCAAGAGATCTGCTAGGAGAAGGAGATCTTCAGATAGTTTTACTATTGGTGTTTGTGATAGATTTGACCAACTGTCAGAGTCTAGTGGAGAGGAATCTCTAGTAGCTGTAGATGTAGGAAGTATGCAGCAGACCTCAGCAGTTACGGTGGCTAGGACAGTTGCAAAGTCTAAGAGAAAGAAGAAGGTTCTGCTGTTAGGTAGTTCTCATGGTAGAGGTGTAGGCCAGCAGTTGCAGGAAGTTTTGGGGAGTGAAGCCTAATGCAGGATTGGCTCAGGTGACTTTTAACATAGGGGGGTTATGTAGGGATTTTACAAAAGAGGATCAGGTAGTGATTGTGGGTGGGGCTGGTAATAGTATTGATAGGGATGGGGAGTATGACATAGATGGTGACCTGGAAAAGATAGCCACTCAGACTGACAACACAAATGTGCATTTCGTGGAACTGTTTCAGCGTCACGATCGGCCTCATCTTAATACAGCCATCAGGCGTAATAACATGAGACTTGGGGGTGCGCTAATGACAGAAGGCATGAGTCACATTTCAGTGGTGTCGGTGGAGTCTATCAGCAGGACGGGTTTCACTAGACATGGCCTCCACCTCAACAGGTATGGAAAGGGGAGGTTGGCAAAGCTTATAGGTGACAGCATAGGTGAGGGTGGTGGGATCACTCGTGGGAAAATTCCGGTAGTTGTGGGTGTTAGAGCTGTACCTTTTTTAGACTGAAGTCAGCAGACAGGTATTCCAGCTTAAGGGAAGTCTCTCTAACAAAGAAACCACTTTCGACAAAGCTTAGGTATCCGATTAATGAGGGAATTAGTATATTTCATCAAAACATACAAGGCATTAGAGATAAAGTTAGTGAACTACTTATAGATGTTGACCCTGAAATTATTGGTATATCTGAACACTTCTTAAATAAGGAGATAATTCAGAGGCTTCCTTTACCAGGATACAGGTTGGCTGGCAGCTTTTCTAGGAGCTCTTTGCGGTGTGGGGGAGTAGCCATGTATGTGAAAAACGGTATCCCATTTGAGTCAATTGATGTTCCAAAGTACTGCACTGAAAAGGTGTTTGAATGTTGTGCAGGTGTGGTTAAATTTAGTGGAGCTAAACTTCTTACTGTTGTTATTTATAGATCCCCAGACTCCGATTTCACAACGTTTTTGCTAAAGCTAGAGGAGGTTCTTGGTTCAATTTATAGGAAATACAAAAAGTTAGTTATATGTGGTGACTTCAATATAAATTGTATACGTGATTGTGCAAGGAAAAGGATGCTGGTAGACCTCCTTAATTCATATAATCTTATGCAAACCATATTCTTTCCAACGAGAGTGCAAGGGAACAGTAGAACAACCATAGACAATATATTTGTTCATTTGTCATTACTAGAAGGGCATTCTGTTAGCAGAAATGTGAATGGCCTTTCAGATCATGATGCACAAATTTTAACTCTAAAAGATTTTTGTGCTGCAACGCAGGTTAAATATCGTTACCAACGTTTTAGGAAAGCTGATCCAGTTGCTGTAGAGACTTTTGCAAACCTTATCAAGGAACAAGAGTGGCAAGATGTTTATAGTGCTGATACAGTAGACGATAAATATAATGCTTTCCTCAAGACTTTTCTCGTGCTCTTTGAAAGTTGCTTTCCGTTAGAATGTTCAAAACAGTGTACTAGCACAAACAGGCAGCCTCAGTGGCTGACTAACGGTATAAGAATATCTTGTAGAACAAAGTGGCAATTATATCAAAACGTTAGAAACAGTCACAATCTAAATGCAGTAGCCCATTACAAACAGTATTGTAAGGTGCTTAAAAAAGTTATTAGGAAGGCAAAAAGCATGTGGTATGCAGATAGAATAGCTAAGTCTCAGGATAAAATTAAAACCATATGGTCAGTCGTAAAGGAAGTGGCTGGTCTGCAGAGACAGGTCGAGGATATAGAATCAGTGCGGGAATGTCCGTGTTACTGATAAGTCGCATATATGTACAGTATTTAATAATCACTTTCTGAATGTAGCAGGTGAACTAAATAGTAACCTAGTCCCAACAGGGAATCATATAGTGCTCGTAGAAAAAAGTCTTCCGAGACTGTTACCTGAAATGCTCCTCCATGATACTGACAAGAGGGAGATTGAGTTAATAATTAAATCACTAAAGACCAAGAACTCTCATGGATATGACGGGGTATCTAGCAGAATACTGAAGTATTGTTCCATGTATGTTAGCCCAGTACGTAGCCATATCCGTAACTTTTCCTTTAGGAGTGGTCGGTTTCCTGGCCGATTAAAGTACTTGGTAGTGAAGCCACTTTATAAAAAGGGAGACAGGGATAATGTTGATAATTATAGACCTATTTCTATGCCATCGGTGTTTGCTAAAGTTATCGAGAGGGTTGTATATACAAGGTTACTGCAGCATTTAAATTCACATAATTTGCTGTCAAATGTACAGTTTGGTTTTATAAATGGCTTAACAACTGAAAATGCTATATTCTCTTTTCTCTGGGAGGTTTTGGATGGATTAAATAAAAGGTTGCGAATGCTAGGTGTTTTCTTTGATTTAACGAAGGCTTTTGACTGTGTTGACCACAAAATATTACTGCAGAAGTTGGAACATTATGGAGTAAGGGGAGTAGCTTACAATTGGTTCGCCTCTTACTTTAAGAACAGAAAGCAGAAGGTAATTCTCCGCAATATTGAGAGTGGTAATGATGTTCAGTCCCAATGGGGCACTGTTAAATGGGGCGTTTCCCAAGGATTGGTGCTGGGGCCACTGCTGTTTCTTATTTATATAAATGATATGCCTTCTAGTATTACAGGTGATTCAAAAATATTTCTGTTTGCTGATGACACCAGCTTGGTAGTGAAGGATCTTGTGTTTAATATTGAAACATTATCAAATAATGTAGTTCATGAAATAAGTTCGTGGCTTGTGGAAAATAATTTGATGCTAAATCACAGTAAGACTAAGTTTTTACAGTTTCTAACTCACAATTCAACGAGAACTGATATTTTAATCAGACAGAATGGGCATGTTATAAGCAAGACGGAACAGTTCAAGTTCCTAGGCGTACAGATAGATAGTAAGCTGTTGTGGAAAGCCCATGTTCAGGATCTTGTTCAGAAACTAAATGCCGCTTTATTTACCATTAGAACAGTATCTGAAAAAAGTGACAGTTCAACACGAAAAGTAGTCTACTTCGCATATTTTCATACGCTTATGTCATATGGCATTATTTTTTGGGGTAATTCTTCTGATTCAAAAAGGGTATTTTTGGCTCAAAAACGGGGTGTTCGAGCTATGTGTGGTGTAAGTTCTAGAACCTCTTGTCGACCCCTATTCAATAGTCTGGGAATTCTGGCATTGCCCTCACAGTATATATTTTCTTTAATGTCGTTTGCTGTTAGCAATATTAGCTTATTCCCAAGAGTTAGCAGCTTTCACTCAGTTAATACTAGGCAGAAATCAAATCTGCATGTGGAATGCACTTCTTTGACACTTGTGCAGAAAGGAGTGCAGTATTCTGCTGCATCCATTTTCAATAAGCTACCACAAGAACTCAAAAATCTTAGCAGTAGCCCAAACGCTTTTAAGTCTAAACTGAAAAGTTTCCTCATGGATCACTCCTTCTATTCTGTCGAGGAGCTCCTGGAAGAGCTAAAAAATTAAGCAAATTCCAGTGTTACATTCTTGATTTTCTTTATTTAAACTAATGACTTGTCGCCTGAATATGTTTCTTATATTTCATTTTATCGGTTTCTACAATCGTGTTATAATTTCATGTATTGACTCGTTCCATGACCATGGAGACTTCTCCTTAATGTGGTCCCACGGAACAATAAATAAATAAATAAATAAATAAATAAATAAAAAGGGAGGAGGGAACGGCGCTGGAGCAGACGGCGTGGAGAGCAACGCCGGAAGCACTTGTTTCATGGTGGCCATGAGCTCCGTCTGCTGCTCAACCAAAACCCGCACTAAATCCTCCATGCCGTGGAGAAGCTGCGAACCAGAACAATGACGCAATACGCGAAAGAACGACCCTACTCGTCGCCAATTGTGTAGTAACACTGTTCACGTTTATGTCGCACTTCACTTAGCGTAGACCGAGACTGTGTCCTAGGCATGCCCGATGTTAACTGACTGGGCACGGCCTGTGCTGCCGGAGTTGTTGTTGTTGTTGTTGTTGTTATGCTGGCAGAGGTTGCATCCGAATTCTCGCGTGCCCTCTGGTGGATGGGACTCTACTTGCGGCAACTACTATCCGTGACGCGCCGTGCCAATGTGCGCCTCCCGCGATCTTTCTGGTGGCTACTGCACATCCTCTTCCACAATATCAAGGTGTCCGGAAATGAAAACTTTACAGTTAATCAATACTCTGTGTTATAGTTACGAGTGACCTGTGAGTGATGCATGGCAGAAAACAAAGATGCGAAGCCACCAGGCAGGGCAGCCACTGGAGGAATCACTAACAATGAACAAACAGGACAGACAAATAAGTAGGGGATGACAGACACTAAAACCAACCAGACAACAACATGAGGCAAGCAAGCAAACACAATGAGACAACAAAAATGCAGGAACACTCCAAACAACGACAGTGTATATCTCAACACACAGAACTGGAACGCAGTACGGCCTGTAACCTCCCCCTCACTTATTGACCTTAATGACAGTGAAAAATTAAACCGCGTATACCTAATGGAAATTTGGGAAAAACAATCGTCACCGAAGTTAATCTGTCGGTAAATAGGGAGGAAAGGGTTACCTCTATTGAAAGGAAAAATGCTAATGAAACTGGTGGAAATTAATTTTGAAAAGGGGTAAAGTTAATAAAGAAAGTAAATGTGCGGCCGTTACGTTAACAATTAACTAGCGGTAATTAGATATTTGAGATTTTGGGGGAAATTACAGTCGCCAGTCCTAAGGACAATTACTATAGTAACTGAAAAATAAAGATTATTACACATATAATTAGCACTAGAAGCATGGCAACTGAAGGTTGACATGTGTAGTGTGAAAACTGAAAGTTTGTCAGAAGTAATAAATTTCGCTACACTCTGACTTAATTTAGCAAAAGAATTAATAAAACCAGAAAATCGAAAGTTAATTTAGTGACTGAAGTTAATAGTGAGCTTTCTTTCTGAAGCACATCGAAATTCAGTAAAATACGGTTAGTCTTGGACTACCTCAACAATCATTTCAAAAGCTACCTGAATCTACGCAATTTAGAAAGAAGAGATTTAACTTTGAACTTGAATTAAATGATTCTGAACAATTAACAATAGTAAAATTTAGTATGTACCAAGCTGAGCTGCAGTCACAGGTAAGCTAAAATACGGTAACAAAACTCGCACTCTTAATTTGTGCTTGTGTAATCTAAATATTGTAGCCAGCTATGAATACCTTAACTGAACTTTGAAATTAAAGCAGTGAAATCGAATGATGCTGGCCTTTGAATTTCAATGACACTCGGGTTCATTCCGGAAAAGGAAGGGAACCTGCTTGGTAATGCAATTGGGACAATGAGCAACAAACATTCATGCTAAGTTGCTGTAATTTTGTGATGCAACAATTTTAAAAGTTTGAAAAGCTGAGGTCTGCCATACAGTTCTAAAACTTTACGTGCTTCCAGTATTCCTTGTTGGTTGATTGAAGGTTTGAAGCCGTCGATCGAGGAGGTGGCGACAGTCACTCATTGTCGGCCGTCGCTGTTGCAGAAGCTGGATGTTGGCATGCCTTCTTCTCGACACGGTCACCAGACGAAACGGGCTCTTGATGTGCGCCAGCTAATGCTTCCCATCCGCGACACCATGTCAGAAACTATCATCGCAAGTCGAGCGCAATTACATGCTGCCGAACCCCGAAAGCGCGGCAACTCGCGGGAGCTTCACGCAACACACCTGCTCCACTGCACCACCCCAGCCAGACTCCCTCTCTGCCTGCACTCCACGTGACAGCGTTAACCCTAGCAAAGATCCTAAACACTTTGGTTCTCCACATGACCTATCGATGTATTCGTTCGATAGCATAGTTTTCCCTAGGCCAGACCCAGCGTATAAATACAAATAATATTCACAAAACAAACCAACATAAATGCAATAATATATATATATATACAAACAGTAAAACAATTACAATATATAAAGAGACAGGAATGTCATATCTTCAGGTGACAAAATAAGGAAAAATCTATAGTACAACAGATGGAAATAGAAGGATATGCATTTCCGGCGTTACAGGCCGAGATGTACATGTGAACTATGGTGAGTACCAGACTGCCAGTGTAGCGCCGTGTGGCTGTCTAAATACGTGACTGCCAGAAACACGATTGGCCATGGACTTCCCATGGTATGAAGTGTGGCGCATTTGCATGGCGAGGCTCGCGGTGCAGGCGCATGCCAGAGCACAGAGACCCCTTGCGGGTATTCTGGTCCATACCCTCTGGCGCACATTCAGCTTCCACGCCTTCCAGCACTCGCTCCCTTCCCCCCTGAAAACTGTGCATAGGGGCAGAATTGCCTGGGATGTGCCACGGTGAGTGGATGGAGGGAAAGGAGGGAGGCCCTGTGTCATCGACTGCCAGCGGTGGGTCGGGAGGGCAGTCCATGGAATCCATTGAAAAGTCACCGGAGGGCAGGGCATCATACAGTGCCTCTGATCATTGTGGAGGCGGGAAGGAGTGCCGCCGTGCCTGTGGAGAGCCGTCTGCCATGGGGCCGACATGAGGGCCTCGTGCACACCAGGAGGTGGGGGGTTGGTGGACATGAGGTAGGGGTATGAGGCCAGAGTTGGTTATAGTGGCTGTACTTGAGCCCCTTCTGTGTCTATACCAATGTCATATGCTGCCCATGGGTCACAACTACTGTGGAAGGAGTGCAAGCAGCATTGCCCATACGAGCCCGCCCACAAGGCCATGTCCATTGTGTAATGCTGAGAGGGTCGGAAGCAGGGCTCTGAAGGAGACAGTGTCAGCAAATGGAGTAGGGTCCGTGGTTGCCACCCATGGAGGAGTTCGGCCAGAATATGACCATCAATCAGCATGGTGTGATAAGTGCTCAGGAATAAGGTGAGGGCCGATGTGGTTGCAGAGGATTTGACTGCTTTTGTGAGCTGTTGTTTAAACATCCTGACCAGTCGATCTGCTGTGCCATTGGAGGACGGATGAAACAGAGAGGTGCAGATGTGTTTTTATACCATTGGACTTCCAAAATGTGTGGAATGAGGCTGCCGTGAATTGGGGGGCTGGTGAGGCACGGGCCAGGATGCAAATGATTGTGAAGGGCTGGCCTGGCGACATGGACACACCATGCCCCATGGGCCAAGCATTCAATGTCGCCATTGATGCTGGGCTAGTGCACTTGCCGGTGAGCCAACGCCTTCATATGGGACACCCCCAGTGTCCACGGTGTAGCAAGCGTAGGACATGGTGGCGCAAATCAGGTAGGATGATCACCTGATGGGTGTTAGCCTCCACGGCCAACAGGAGGACACCCATCACAACCGAGAGCCTGTGTGAGTGGTGTACCAGGGGCTGAATTCAGTTTCCAACTGGTGAGTCCGATAGGTGGGCCAACCATGGGTCATGTAGCAGAGAACCTGCTGCAGAAAGGGGTCCTGGTGTATGGCAGAGGCGACATGTACAGCCGTGATGGGAAATCCGTCCAGTGTATCTTGGCAGGGCATATCAATGTGAAAGCAGAGGGCTTGTTGCTCATTGAACTTGGGATCAGGGCCTGAGAGGAGTTTGAGAGGTGGGCTTATATCAGATAAAGTAAGTGTAATTGCATACGAACAGCGCCCAGTGCTGGAGATGTTGAGCATTTCACTCTGGGATGTGTGTGTGTGGGCTGAATAGGGTAAACAATGGCTTGTGATCAGTGGGGAGAGTGAATTTCGTCCCAAGCAGGTAGATGTGAAACTTTAGAATGGCAAACACAATTGCAAGAGCCTCTTTCTCAATCTGAGAATAGTTAATCTGTGCTGGGGACAGTGTCTTGGATGCATACACAATGGGCTGTTCTGAGCCATCTGCATTCCTGTGAGCCAGGACTGCCCAATACCATAGGCCGAAGCATCGGCTGCCACAACCAAGGGGTGGCCACAAGAGAAGGGAGTCAGGCAAGGGACGGACTTGAGCAAAGTTTTCAAGTGGAGAGAAGCTTGATTACAGGCAGGAGTCCAATTGAAAGGCACCGCTTTGTGATGCAAGCAATTGGGGGAGAAGGGGGGGGGGGGGGGCTGTGCAATGTCAGCAGCCTGCGGTAAAAACTTTAAGTAGTAGTTAACCTTGCCCAAAAAAACTTGGAGGTCAGTTAAATCCTTGGGGCATGGAAGGGAGTTGATGGCCACAATGTTGTGATCTGATGGATGAATGCCATCTTTACTGAGCCAGTGATCCAGTTATTCGACTTCTGGTTGAAAGAAACTACACTTTTCCAACCAACAGCATAAGCCTACAGCCTGCAGGGCATGAAATAAGGTACCGAGGTTTTGCAAACGCTCATGGCATGTGCAGCCGGTGATCCAAGGTGTCATCGAGATAACTGACACAAACTGGGATGGGCTGTGTGAGCTGCTCCAGGTACCTCTGAAAAATGGCCGGCGTGGAGGAAGTACCAAATGGAAGGCACTTGTGTTGATATAATCTGAAAGGCATGTTGATGCCAGTGATTTTCTGGGATTCCTCATCTAAGGGTTAATTAATGGTAAGCCTCCACCAGGTCGATCTTAGAGAACTACTCGCCACGTGCAAGTTAGGCGAGAAGGTCTTCCTGCCAAGGAATGGGATAAGTTTCAACCAGGGACTGTGCATTGATTGTAACTCCAATAGCCCCACACAGGCAAAGGGAGCCATTGGGTTTCCCGATCAACACTAACGGGGTCGCCCAAGCACTCACTTTCATGGGCTCGATGACACCTGCAGTTGATCAAGCTCTTGCTTGGCTGCTGGATGTAAGGCCACCAGAATGGGTTGGACCTGGAAGAACTGCAGCTGAGGATCTGGCTGGAGAGCAATGTGTGTCTTGAAGTCTGAAACACACCCTAATTTCAGCTGAAACAGAGAGGCACAGCTGAGCACAGGTCATTGAGATCCTGGTACGGGACTGCAGTGGAAACAACCTTAACTTCGTCGGAAATCAAAAAGCAAAACAGTGTGAAAGCATCGAGTCCAAAAATGTTTGAAGCCAAGCGATGGTCAACCACCTGTAGGGTCAGGAGCTGGGGAATGTGTTTATAGGTGGCTGGGACCGAGAACTGCCCACAGAGGCTGACAGAGCCATCACTGTATGCGAACAATTACCGAGAGGTGGGAGACGGCTCTGGGGAACCCAGGCATGTATATGTCACCAGACTGATCAAGGAGATGGGGCTCCTGTATCAACCTGGAAACGAACATCCACATTAAAAATGCAGAGCATGAGGAACAATTTCCACATCAATGGGGCATCCAGTGGGATGATCGACTGCAGTGTATGTGCAGTATCCTGATGACCTATGGGTGAGGAGTGGGAGCTGGTGGAGTGGCTGTGACAGACAGATTGGAGAGGGCCGTGTTTCTGACAGAGGGTGCATATCTTCCAGCGATGGGGACAGTCTGTGCGAGATTGGGCAGAAAAGCATTGTGGGCAAGATGGAAGGGGTGACCGGTGGCGCTGAACCCATAGAGAGGTCAGACAAAGGGACAAAGAAGGGTCTAGACGACCTTGTTCTCTGTGGACTGTGCCACACCAATGGTGTGGGGGAGGCACCTGTGGGGAGGACTCTACTGCTACCACCTGTATCCTCGCCAATGAGCGCAGAGCATACTACTTCTTCTTCTTCTTCTTCTTTTCTTCTTCCTCCTCCTCCTCCTCCTCCTCCTCCTCCTCCTCCTCCTCCTCCTACTTGCCTTATCCCATTTCTTTAGAGTGTCAGCATTGTTATATGGATTTTTGACAATGTTAGTGACAGTTAGTGGCCAGATGTCCTTCCTGATGCCACAACTCTCCTCCAGCACTGAATCTGTGTACCTCATCCATCTGCATCTAGAGAGAATCTCATGTTTAAATGTGAGAATGCTTCCTAAAAGTTCATGTAGCATGTATCTGAGGACAGATGTAGGTACCAGCCGAGTATTCACATAGTTGGATGCCAGTTCACAAACCCTCATTGTTAATTTGCAAGACAGATTTGATCCAGGGCAAGTTCACCTACTCTAACCCTGAAAGTGGCTCACTAACATGCTCAATTATCAGAGTGGGTGGAAGTAAATTACTTAAGTTTTATAACTAAGAACTGTCTACTGCACCTACATTTATGGCACTATCTTGATAAACAGTACATAAATGTTTGTAATGTATCCATGGTGAAGTTAGACAGCTGTTCATGAATTGTAAACACTGGTAAAGAAGAGAGCGTTACTTGTTTACATGAAGATGTGCATTTACTATATGATGCAACAGGATGTAGTGCCCGGAAAGATGGAGGAGAGAATAGGGGAAAGTGCACGTCAGGTGTTACTGTAACTGGAAGAATTTATTGATGTGGACAGAAATTTTCAAGTCACAGAGATCTGGCCAAGGTACTGAACAAAGAATTGTTCACTCAGTAGAATTCAAGATAGCATTGGATCACGTGTGAGAAGATTCATCAGTAAGCGTTCATCAATTTCCCAATAAACTGCACAGTTAAAAAGATTAATAGTATGGGGAATACTGATACAGTAACAATTACAATACTATCATAAACAATGTGTACAAGCAATTGGACTTACTACTTTTAAGGGATTCTGGATACAGATCGTAATATACATAATAAACAGTCCCCAAGGCAAGGAGAGGAGGCGGCATGTGAGTGTGCCTTCCCCGAATGTATACTGAGCCGTCCGAAGAAATGAAAGCTTGAACACATGATGGGTTGCACTCTTGTGTGGGAGGGACAAGCTGTGCACTGTCTTGACATTGAGTTCCTCGGTGAGAGTTGGGTCTGTGCTGTCAGTGAGCAGTACAAGCACACGATTGTGTAACACCATAATTGACACGTCGTCAACGCGGTCAGGTGGTACATTGCAGTGTAAAACGAAGGACCAGCGTCCGCATCTCTAGTACCAGAAATGTCTTCAAAACCTGTGAATGGGGCTGATGATGACATGTCTGAGGAACCCGCGAACTGCGGTGGTGAATCGTTGAATGGAGAAAACCCAACCGTATGTTGAATGGACTCGTTAGCGGGTTCGTCAAAAGAACATGTGCTCAGGCAGTCCAATTGGGATGGCAGAGGGGTGTCGGAGTCTACGAAGGCAGGCTTGAGACTGTGTAGAGAAACAGTTTGCGGGCGATTTTTTTATCATAATTTTGAACATCGTTTCGCCCCTCTGGAGTACTTCGAAGGGGCTGAGGTAAGGGGGTTGTAAGGGTTGTCTAACAGAGTTGTCTCTAGCATGACATGGGAGCAAGAGCTGAGTGCGATCACCATGTAAGTGTCAGGTGTGGAATGGCTGACAGGTGGGTGTAGCTGGGTGTTTCTAAAGTGTGCATGCATCCTTCCGATAAAGTCTGGGAAGGACGGGGAATCCCTGGGATCTTGGGGGAGAATTAGTTCCCCTGGTAGAACCGGGTTTTCACCGAAAACGAATTCAGAAATCGTCTCATGTAAATCTGGTTTAAATGTAGAATGTAGGCCCAGCAACACTCAAGGAAGTGCCTTGGACCAGAGACAGTCGTGGCACCCGAGTGCAGTTTTAAGGGTGCGGTACCATCGTTCCACCAACCCATTGCTTTACGGGTGGTAGGCTGTTGTATGGATCTTTTTAATACCGCAAAGATTACAGAAAATCGTAAAAAGTGCAGATTTGAACTGTCGACCCTGGTCGGTTGTGATGGTGGACAGACAGCCGAACCTAGTGATCCAACAAGAAACGAATCCTTTGGCCACAGTTTCTACTGTGATGTTAGGTAAGGGGACAGCTTGCACCCAATGAGACATTCGATCTATTGAACAGGATATACCTGTGGCCCTCCCATGGAGGCAGGGGACCGATAAGGTCAATACGTACATGACGAAAACGTCCCTTAGGGATGTAAAACTTGCCGAGTGGTGGAGAGATGTGACGTCCCATTTTGTTTTGTTGACAGGAAATGCAGCAGTGTGCCCATGTTTGACAGTCCTGTCTTTCCACACAAAACTCTCAGTGACGAGGCGAGTGGTGGCTCGGATGCCGGGGTGGTCGAGATTATGCAAGGCGTCGAAAACCTGTCGGCGCAGCGTGTGCGGGAGCAAAGGCTGCAGAATGCCCATAGAAGAGTCGCACCACACTTCATCCAAAATGCCAGGGAACTTAGCCTTGCTAAACACGAGTGAAGACTGCAGGTCCGTGAGCAGACCCTGAGTGTCCTCGTCTGAAGCCTGTAGAGCGGCGAGGTTGGATAAATCGACGATTCTTGAAACGGCATTGATCCACGAGAGGAAATCAGCAGGGATGTTCTCTGTGCCTTTGATGTAGGGTATGTCTGTAGTAAATAGAGAGACCAGGTCGAAGTGGCGGAAGCGTCGGGGGGAGGGGTGGAGGATCCTCTGGCGAGTTGCAGAAGGTGTCCGCCAGCAGTTTGTGCTCAGTAAGAATGAAGAAAGGACAGCCCTTGATGTCAGTGCAGAAATGTTCACCAGCGGGGCCTGCCCAGCAACGGCAGTAGGTAGATGATGGCGGTAGTAATTAATAGTACCTAGGAAACGTCTGAGTTCTTTGTACGTAGCTAGGGGTGGCAATGACATGATAGCCTGCATGCAGGATTTGGGAGAGTGTATTCCGCCTGTGGAGACAGTGAAACCCAGAAATGTCACAGAAGACTGATGCAATTGGAATTTTTCTATGTTGACCTCGATACCATTGGATGCCAAAGTCTGGAGGACCTGAGATAAACGATCTTCGTGGTCTTCAGTCGATTTGCTGAAAATGAGTATGTCATCCAGGTATGCGAAGTAGAACTCGAATCATCGTAAGACTGAGTCAATGAAACGTTGCCACGTTTGTGCCGCATTCTTTAAACCGAATGGCATGAAGTTGTACTGGAACAAAACGAGCGATGTGGGGTGATCGCAGTCTTTGGAATGTCTTCTGGCTCTACGGAAATCTCGTGATAAGCACATTTGTAGTCAGCCACACTGAAGATTGTGGCGCCCGATAGCATATGAGTGAAACTGTTTATTTTTGGCATGGGGTAATTGTCCATGACAGTGCAAGGGTAATTGTCCATGACTGTGCGAGCATTTAAATGTCTGTAATCACCACACATTCGAAAACAACCGTCATGTTTGGTGACGAGGTGAACTGCTGAAGATCAATTGCTGTCTGATGGCTGTAGAATGCCTGCCTCCAGGAGTTCGTTAATTTGCTGCCGGGCCGTTAATGGGGTTGAGGCATCTAACCTTGTGTCTAATAGGAGGGCTGACAGTGGTAATTATCTTGTGTGTCATTCCATCAGTGATGGAATAGACTGAGAACTGCACACTAGGCTGAGTAATGTTCTGATGTGGAGTTTTGGGACGAGTGGGGCGCGATGAGGTATAGCCGTTAGTGCGAGTGGGAAAAGGCAGCATGTAAGTGACATGCCTATTACGTGAGTACGGCGTGTGCTTGTTTGTAGAGGTCAAGGGTCAGCAATGGCTGCCAAGTTGCTTGGCTGGCACATGGAAGAGGGGGATTTTTAATCAACAAGTGGGGCGGCTGTGTGAATAGTGGGCGTGGTCATGCTGCATGAGCGACTGTTATTAGAGACACTGAAACATGAGGCATTGCATGTAGTGGGCACTTGGGCGGTACGGAGGTCAAAGTAACCTGATGAGTGTTTGAACTGATGCTTGGCGATCAACAGCGAGGTGCAGGCCGCAACGAGTTCGTTGTAAGTGTGAGCCATGCATTGTGTCAGCTCGTCATTCTCCCGGCGGAGATGCACCGCTGAGTCGTATTCTGAAAGTAGGTTAGTGACGCAGGTCACAATCTTGCCCGCAAGGGCGGGACACTCGCGAACTAAATCCCATGTTGCAGCAGAAACAGAACGAGCAGTACGGGTGCCAGAGCACGGTATCTGAATGTTAGACGGGTGGTGTAACACTGAACACTGGACTACGTTTGGGGAGAGTTTGAAATGGGACAAGAAATCCATACCGAGAATTGGTTCATCGATGTCAGCAATGTAGAAGGTCCATGGGAAACACAGAGAAGGGGATAGGTGCACCATCACTTTCACAGAACTGACAGTTTGTAACGGTGATGCGTCGACAGCTCTTAGGAGAGACTTTGTCGGTGAAAAGTCAGTAGGAGCCAACGATCGAGGTATGATAGACACGTCAGCACCAGTGTCAATTAGGTAGACAAACTGTGATGAAATGTCTGTCATGTATAAACGACCGCTTGGCGGAGCGGACGGAGTGCAATGTTAAGGGATGCCTGTGAAGTTCCCTGCAGGACTTGGCGTCACTTACTTCCTGTGGTCGGTGTTTGGGTGTTGGCAAGGTAACCTGCACTTGTTGGCCTCAGCCCCAAAAATCCTGTGGTACCAACAGTATGGATGAGCCGGATGTGACGGTGGCAATGACTGTGATAGTGGGGGAGGCTTGTCTTCGTTGATCTGTTCTGGGACGTAAACCGGGACGTATGGAGTGTGGGCGAGTCTTGAGTGCTCGGAAAGAGGAGAGAGCGAATGAGTACCGCCTGGTGGCGTAGAAGGCATGGAAGTGGAACGGGCCCTGCCCCTGCTTGCAGATGACCAGTAAACAGGAGGAGGTGTAGTGTCACTCAGCGATGGGGGATGAGCTGGGTGTTTCTGGCGCAGGAGCGCATACAGCTGATCTGCAATGTGTAGGTGAGAACCGATAGACTCGAAAGAGTGTGGTAGTAGGTGTATCTGTAGGTTGGTAGGTAACTTGGCAGACCACACCACCCACAGAGTGACATCTGGCATTGTGTGTTTACTCATGAGTAACCAGAGGTGGCGCCAAAGTTGTGATGCAGTGCGGTCCCCCAGGTGCTCCTAGTACAGAGTCTTGATTATCAATTCCTGTGGCGAGCAGGCAAGTCAGTCTAATATTGTTTTCTTGGCAAACTCGTACTTCGGTGGCAGTGGAGGCGAAAGTAGGAGATCACAAATTAAATCCGAGTGGACGTGGAAGTGGAGGTGTGTGACCAAACATAGGAATTTGGAGTTGTCATCAGTCGCTTGACGCAGCTCAAAGAGGTGCTCCACCAATGCGAACCATTTTCCTCGTCTAGGGGAGGTAGCTTGGGTAGGCAGCCTTGAGGTGGAGATGAAGATGGCTTTGGCGTGTCTTGGAAGGCCTGCGGTCCCGCTGCACAAGACATCATGCTGGGATCCGGCATCACCAGAGTGGAAATAATACTAGCACACACGTTCAGAACAATGGCTGGTTGTAATGTCTCTGAAGACGGCCGAGAACATGATGCGGCAATCACAGTCGGTACCATGGGAGCGAACGGGCGAGCGGCATGTAATGAGGGCCCATAAACTGGACCAGAAATTGCAGGAATAGCACTGACATTGTCCAAAGCAGAAATGATGCAGAAGGCTGGCGTGGCAAATGCAGACAGTACTGCGGAAGGAGCGAGCGGTTGTATGGTCAGAATCGAGGCTCCCCCCCAAGGCTGACGGGGAGGGGGGGAGGGGGCTGGCCTGGAGCTTAAGGTGGCAACAACGAGAGTTTTGCGCGCACCCTGGCCATGCACCCTTCGTGGGAGGACCATTAAACACTGGTGAAACCTGCTGGCGGTCGCACTGTCTTAGTACAATGTTCCTGGGTGAAGAGACTATGTTGGTTGCACTCGTACCCACATGGTCGCGAAACTGGGCAGCCGATCCGATGGTTTGTTCTGGCAAACTGATGCATAAAAATGTCTGTTCCTGATTTGTGAGGAAGGCGAGGCTGGCGTAGCTTGGTAATAGTTGACAGCGTGTTCGTTTCGAAACAAAGCCTGAGTCCATTGTTTGAGGTAACTGCATAACACTTGGTCGTTGTGGAGTTGCTAAAGTAGAGGTTATCCTTGTCATAGATTGTAGATCATTGTCCACTAGCTGTGAAATAACCAACGGTGGAGGGTTGTGTTGGCCTGGTCGTAAGAGCTGGGCCTCCAAATCTTCGTAAAGAATGTTTGGTGATGTAGCCACGGCATGGGATGTGAAACCTGTTGATTCTATACAATCGGCGCGGAAATCGCGGAAGACTTAGAACTCTTTGTCCGGGGTCACCAATATGGGATTCTGGATAGGGATAATAATATACGTAATAAACAGTTCCCAAGTTTTCTATGTACACATATATTTTACCATAAAGACTGATACATATGAACACTGCATGAAGTACAAAGGCAGACTGAATTAAACATGGCGGTTCATCAGAGCAGTTAATGTTCCAAAGATTGTAATTTGTGTGGTCGATGTGACCAATCGACACCACACATTCAATCTAGAGTTTAGCTCTGCCAATAGATTATGTTATAACGCATGCACCTCATAAAACTTGTAGTTGCCACTTTCTACGGTTGCTAAGAAGTTGCTATTAAGTGTAATTTATTTACGTTAATAAAAACCTAAATATTAATTTGTGAGAATTGGTTTCTTATCTCAAAGTGCTCAGTTTAAGATCCTCTGCAAACGTAAAAATTTGAACCTTGTATTGATACAGAAGCCAAAGCAGATGTTATGATTTTACAATACACAAATATTTGTTCTTAATACTGTGGTGAGGCATGTGAGAAACACAACATATACGAAAAAGTTCACAAAGCTGTGTTAAAAAAATTATGGAATAATTCTTGACTGGGTGAGAGGGAACAATTAACTTGTGACAATGAGATGTTTAATGATTTCATGTCAATGGCTTTGGTGCTATGAGACAAAAAGGGTGGACACATTGTTGACTTGTCACTCTGTTGATAAGAATACTGTTTGTGAAATATTTTTATATTTAAATACTAATTAATCGAGATCAAATTTTTTTGCTGCACAGAATCCTTGTGCCACAGAATGAATATATTCTGTGTGTTTACAAAATATTAAATATTAGCTGCTGCTCATTATAAATTCAAAAAGAAAACAGAACTGTGAAACTCAGTGGGTACGCTTATCGCAGCTTTGCCCCCACAACCCAAAATATGTATGAGTACCACCTTTGCAGATTTTACAAAAACACAAGGAAAGAAAACCATTTTTTTGTACAAATTGTTTTATCGTTTCTCACAATATTTTCCTCCAGTATTAATAAACTTTAGCAGCACTTTTTCTAACCTTAAAAACATGTTTTGGAAGGATTCAACAGCTTCTTGACATGATGAAAATCACTGTCTGTGCATTTTTTGTTTGATGTAAGGGAAGGTATTAGTTAATAAATCAGGTTAATATGAGCCAAACGACATCAAATCAGTGTTTTCTGCCATAAAAAAATCAACTATTTGACACACTTTGTGATAGTTGGTATCATGGTGATGAAGAATAAAACAACATTTTTGGTTGTTTTTCCTCATTTCATCAATGACCTGTGGCAAAAAAATAGTTGCACACCATAAGGAAAGAGTGGTATTTTTCTTGGAAGTCCTTCATGAACAAACCACTGTTGAGTTGATACTGCTTAAGTTTCCAGCTTGTACATATATATCCGAGTTTCTACTGTAACAATTTTGTATATGGATTTTGCATTTGCTGGGTCAAATTTTCTGACTGCTTCCTTTTTCCAATTGGCATGAGCCTGTTTTTGATCTTCTGTCAAATTGTGGGGAATGTGTCAAGAAAAGATTTGTTTCACAACTAAATGTTAATGTAAAATTGAATGTAATGCGGGCCACTGATACAACTAAAGGCATCTCTACCTCATGGCAAGTACATGCTCACACTCTCCAATCACAATGCACACAACATTGATGTGTTTTTGGAACAACAACCAATTTTAGTCAACCTTTACGAATGGCCATGACAAAACTCAGCAAACTAATTGTGAACTGAGAATGAAGTCTTTCGTGATGGCACTTATATATAAAACATTCTTGGTTTTTTGCCACATCAGTTCAGGATAAAATCTCAAGCTTTCAATGACAATCAATCAACATATGTAATGTTCACAAAGTCCCAAACTGTGTGTGTTCTTTCAACAATATGCTATATCTCTGCAAAATGTTCTCAGTGTTATGATTAGTACAGACATCAGAAACACATGACACAAAACTTGTAATCCGAAAAAGGAGACCTAGAATATGCAGATTTCATATGTCAAAGATTATGCCATTTTTAATTATATGACAAAACGCACTGATTGATGAGATGATCAATACAGAAACAAACGCTATTTTGGTTGATTTTAATGTTCTCTTTTAGGGCATTCCCTACTGGCATATAAAATGCAAGTACGGATTAATGTTGTCATTTACTCTGTTATGCTTGATGGTGCAAATAAGATAAAGCACACCAAACTGCACTACAAGTGAGACAAGTTAAATTGTGTCAGCCTCTCACCTTACTCTATGAGCTAATGTGGATGCATCTCTGTGCTCCACTTCATTCTCCAATAGAACTGATTATGTATATCTGAGAGCCCAATTAAAGGGTTATCATGATAAAGGGCCTAACACCAGTTTTGTGTAAACTGTGTTTTCTACTTCATTAGGTGGTATGTGAACAAGCCATTTACATACTGAAGGGGCTATCTCCAATTATGGCTGATGTGTGTAATGAAGGCTGGTAGATAGCATGGGAGGTAACTCCTTTGACTCGTTCAAGCTAAATGGGGTACATGCAGATTGTTTTACAAGAGTTGGCTATACTGGATGTAGAGATTACATACTTCTGCTTGCTCTGGCTGATTTGTAGCCTGTCATTTGCATGTCTGCATTGGCAATACAACTGACTGTGAAAAAATAATTCAGCAAAGGGAAGTAAAATAGAAACTGGTAAATCTGAAAGAAAGCCTGAGCAAAGGTGTGGAAGCATTTTGTTCCTAATGATGTAATGAAGATGATAACAGCAGCTCACAATAAGTGACCATTTTAAGTTGTTCAGATGGAAGTCGGTATTGTATGGACTTTCAGCAAGCAGCTGACATGATCATCAACACAACCAAGGTTAATATAGGTTGTGCCCCATGGACTAAAATCACCACATCTGTGGTGATTCAGATAAAAATTCATTTGGCGAAACACGGGGGTGGAAAATGATAAGAATATTGAAAAATGGTGGTGAAGCGGATTTCAAAACGATCATATTCAGTGAGGTCACTGGTGCAAAAGGATTACGATCACAGAAGAAACAAGACTTTAAAAGTATGAAGGAAGACTTATCTGAGGTGCAAAAACAGTTGTACAATGAATTGTGCAAAGACTGAACAGTAAAATGATTAATAGAGGTAAAAATGTTCCAACACTTGTTTGATGGACTTAGCCCATTCAGCTTTTCAGTGTTTATTTGTTGTTTTTGGAACATGCCACATGATAGCTTTCTTTCCTTAAGTCAATGAGACGTATTAATGTGGAGTTCGTGCATATTTATGTTCATGTTATCTGAATAAAATTTATTCTGATTAACTAAGAAAGCACATTTTCTTACTTAGCCCCTTTAGCATGATAACCCTTCAATTGCTACCTTTAGTTTCGTATGTAACTTCTGTAGTGAATATTATGATTTCGGTGTGGCTTTGTCAGGTTTTTTAGATGTAAGTAATTTTTGTTACTTTTACCACTGAAGATAATTATACAGTTTCTTAGTTATTATTCCATACATTATCAATATTGTAACTTGGTTTCATACAGTGATAAACATAAAAAGTAAAATAGACTGTGGGGTTTGAGTTGAGATTTATTCAAAGGCAGTATTAAAAATAAATAAATAAAAGCACATTAATTTTTAAGGAACTAATGCAGAAACTGCATAAATTGGCAATGGATGTTTCAAGATATTTCCTGCAGAATCTTCTGCAACTAAAAGCTGGCCAGCCTCAGAATATACCTCAGATGGCAGTGCAAATTCAGTTATTTTCTTTTCCTCTAGAAACTGCCAGTCACAGAGAATCTGTCCCGAGCCATCACGAATCTCCACCACTCTGATACCAACAGATGACTCTATTACATTCCTGTGGATATGAAAACATAGTCAATGTCTTTAATCACCATAAAATACTAATTAGTTTTTGTCTAGTTTTACACACTGCTACAGACTTCATGTTAAAAATAGTTTTGCAAAATTGAATCCCAGGTCAAATGATGTATGAAGCATAGAAATAAGAAATGGGTTTTAGTAATTCAGTGTGTGGTGACACTCCTAAGATTATATAAACGTATGACAGTTACCAGAATGATAAATAACATGATATTGAAGAACTGAAGATAAATGAAAAATTCATGAATGCAATATGACAAAAATTGATGGGGCAGTTTGAACAAATCCTAAATTGTATTTTTAACCAGCTTCAAGGCTAATTACCTTCATCACATGTTATTTTTGCTGTCTTCACTTATTGTTGTTTCCACTTTGTATCTGTACATACATACAATGAAGAAATAAAATAAATGCACAGAAAAATCTTATCTCTTACAAAAGAAATCTGCAAATTCTGTCAGTTAAAAGTGAACTGTTATGACTATACTGATTCTCTTTTTTAACTGATGTAATATTCAAGTTCCATTTGTGATGCTTATGATTCCTTTTTAAACAACATAATCTCAGATTTTGCTTGCCATAGAACTGATTTATACAGTCTTTTTTAATTTCCTCATTGTATGTATACACAGCTGTAACAGAAATTAGTGATTACAGCAAAAATCATATGACCTTCACAATTCTTTTAACTGCAAATTATTCATATTTCACTTCTTAGAGAATTGATTTCTCTGTGCCATCACTTTACCTCTTCACTGTTTGTATATGAATACGAAGTTGAAACAATATATTGTTGAGTTGTTAAAAAAGATACATTTTATTCAGCTTCCAGAAATGGCTGAATGTTTAAGAAGATAATAGCATTAAGAACAAGATGTACAGATGATCATATTGTTAATATGCCATATGGTTTGAGGTTGTTGACAGTGATGATGGTTGGCATACTCATCATGTCAACTTTGAATGTCTTGCCCTTCCTACTGATGACACGATAAGGTCCATCATAGGGTTGCTGCAATGGCTTACCTTCTGCGCCGTGTTGTTTTGGTGAGAGAAAGCCTGAATTTCAGTCAGTAGCACAGAGTGGTCCTGTGAATGGATATGTTGTGGGGCTAGATGAATTAACTTTATTGCAACATAAGAACTAAACTATAACTTCTATGGCTCCTTTTAATAGCACAATTAACAACAGAATTAAACATACCGGTATATAAAACAAAGAGAAAATGTAAGTCAGCAACTGCACCAAAGATAATCATTAAAAATAGTAATCACTTGCGCGTAGCATTACAGTGCACATAACACAGCACTTAACCACTCCCCCCTTAGTGTTAACATTATTTTCTGTTGAATCAAAGTTTTGTCTGGACCAGGTAACAATAGGTTGTGCACAGGTTGCTGATGGTACATTAAAGGTAGCCACTGATGTTCGTTGTGGCTGATCCGTGACAGGCAGTGGAGAGGCTGCAGTGTTGGTCGAGTCCGTGGTGTGCCTAGATTAGTCTTCACTAGCGTAGAGTGTGCAGAAAACTGGTTTGAGGTTGTTGACAGTGATGATGGTTGGTGTACTCATAATGTCAACTTTGAATATCTTGCCCTTCCTACTGATGACACAGTAATGTCCATCATAGTGTGACTGCAGTGGCTTGCCTACTGCGTCATGTTGTTTGAAGACATGATGGCACTTCTGTAGCTCATCAAAAACAAAAGGGCAACTGGTCTGCTGATCTCCTGGAGCAACAGGGCATAGTTGCTGGATTAGTGTATGTAGCTTTTATACAAAATCAGATGGAGCTATGCAATCATCTGGCACAATGGCAAAGAACTCATTGTGCAATCATATCTACTGGCCATAACAAGTTCTATAGCCATGGCTTTCACGTCTTCTTTTAGTGATGCACGGAGACACAGGAGGATGACTGGTAACATCTCTGTCCACCACTGTGAGTCATGACATCGAAGCGACACTTTTAGTTGGTGGTACATGCATTCACCTAAATCATTCACTGCTGGGCGGTAAGCTGTAGTTCCAATCCACTTCGTACCCAGGAGGACAGCAAGTACTTTGAACAGATATGACTCATATTGTCTTCCCTGGTTTGTTTTAATTCATAGACATTGTGAAATGGGTGATCCATCTCTGTAAGAACACAGTCACAACAGTTTTGGTGGTAAGGGCGGCAATTGGGGACACTGGATGAGCATGTGAAATAGTTGATAGCTGTAAGGCAGTACGTGTGTCGTTCTGATGGTGGGAGAGGTCCTATGAGGTCTAGATGGAGATGTTGAAGTCTATGATTCAGAGGAAAAAACGTGCCAAGAGGTGTCCTTATGTGCCGTCCAACTTTATTCCATTGACAGGTCATGCATTGTCGCACATATTGCAGGCGGTCTTTGTCCATCTGTAGTCAGACAAAAGCTTGCTTCACCTTACTGGTAAGGGTTCATATTCTGGGATACAACATGTTATGTAATGAGGAAACTGCCTGTTGGTGAAGGTCAGTAGTCACAAACGGTCACAAATTGTTTGCGGTGACAGCACAGTTGACAATGACAGCCAAATACAACAGAATTGTTGGCCTAATGGTCATGCCAACAAACCTTGTAGCTCACTATCTGATTGTTGAACTGTGGCAAGAACTTAAAAATCAACTGCATCAGTGATTGAGCATTAGTGATTGATTCACTCAGTTTTCCTTCAACATGATCAATATTGGTAGTGAACTATCTGATATAGTCAAGATGTTGCAGCTTTCTCAGAATCTGACAGAAAGCGTATGTTAGTGGCTTGTCATCTGGGATGAGAGTGAACTGCTGTCCCTACAATGCGTAACTAATAGCAGCACAGGCAGCATACAGTTCATGACCATAGGTGGACCAATTCTGTTGAGATGGTAATAACTTTTTACTGAAAAAGGCTAAGGACTGCCAGTGCTCATATATTTACTGTTGCAGTGCAGCACCAATTGCAGTTGCAGAAACATCGATCACCAGGGTAAGAGGCGCATGTGGAACTGAGTGTGCTAGCAATTTACCAATCTGGATGCCAGTCTTCAGCTTGGTAAATGCCAAATTGACCTCACTATTCCACAGGAGTTTGTCCTTCGGCTTTGGGGAGCCATGCCAGAATTTATTCTGCTAGGAAGCCAAGATTGTGAACAAACTGAAATAAAAACTGTTTATGCTGAGAAATCATTATAGTTCTTTAACTATCATAGGCTGTTACTTACTAGTTGTTAGTAAAGCCTAGGAACTGTATTCTGGTGCTCCAGAAAAGCACTTCAAGAGCACATGTGCATGTAAATGAGTGAAGATCTGTCATAATTGTGACAGGAGTTTGACATGACCAGGACATTGTCAATATACACATAACAAAAGCCTAAACTGCATGTGACTTCATCCATGAACTGTTGAAATGTTTGAGCAATATTAAAAAGACCAAAAGGCATTCGGAAAAATTCAAAATAGTACAAACAGTGAGCAGATAGCAGTTGTAGCAACGTCGTCTGATGACACAGATACCTGGTTTCGAACTAAGTCACACATAGAAAAGATGTGCCTACTGGGGATACTGAATGTAAGATCTATGATATTCAGTACTGGATATTGACCTGTAATGGCTCTGGCATTGAACTGTCTTAAGTCACTACATCAACACCATCCATTATTCTTCTTTGGGGCCACATATAGTGGAGATGCCCACTACTGCATGATGGGTGGCAGAACCCTTGTACAAGCACATACCAGAATTCCTACTTAACTATCTTCAGTTTCTGGAATGGCAATCGGTGCAGACAAGCATGAATGGTGGTCCATGTGTAATCAAAATATAGTGCACCATTGAGTGCTGCTTAGGTGCTAGTGTGGGAGTCTGGCACGTGATCTCTGGCAACTGTCTGAGGAGTTCTATGAACAGACAGTACCCCCTAATCCTTGGTTGCTAGGTTGGTAGTAGTGTCAAGAAGGTATCAATGATGGAGATCAGGCAGGAGTCAATCAAATGATAAAAAGTCAGCTCCGAGTATGGGGTGCATCATGTCCACTATTACAAATGGCCACTCAAAATTTGCCTTGTAGGCCTTGCAATGCGGCCAATGGCCAAACGGATAGACTTACATGTCAGCATCCATGTCTACCAAAAACTGTAACTTTGTGCTGTGTTCCCATGCATAAGGAGAGATATATTTCCACTGTGTGATCTGCAGTTTGTGTGAGTGTATCTAGATCATTGGTGCACATTGGGTGGCAGGTGTGATAACCAAATATTCTACAGAATGTTCTCACTGACTACGCAGTCAGTGTAATAGCTATGATGGGAAGCAATCACTAACCTCTTCATTGCAGAGTAACTTCTCCAGTCTCTTTGCCTTAGATTTCAAGAGCTGTGTAATCAGGGTCTTCTTGATGGTTATGTAATGATCAGTGATCAGTGGTATTGCCAGAATGTCTTACACCTTCGTGGCCATATCTTCATTGAGTGCAGCAGCTACAAAACTCTCTCTCACGTCGTCTGTGGTTATGTGCATTAGCAAAAACTGCATTTCTAGTTGTGCAAATCACAGTACGGGATTCTGTTGACAAAGTGGTGGTAGTTTTACCGTCATGCAATTAATTTCTGTGCCAGTAAACATGTCTACAGTTGGTGATAGGTCCGACATCATGGAGTTATGGTGAACTGGGATACGAAAGTCGTGTGGCACAGTTGGCATCGATGATTGTATTTAGCATGATGAGGCACAACACAAACGGTTAAGGACCATCAGAGATCATGTCAGGATCACCAGTTGTTGCAGGTGTAGTTGAATTAACTTTATTGCAACATAAAAACTAAACCATAACTCACACAGCTCCTTTTAATAGCACATCAAAAACAGAATAAAATGTATATAAAACAACCTTAGACAGCGACTGCACCAAAGATAATCATTAAAAATAGTAATCACTTGCATGCCGCATTATACTGTACTTCAAATTATTTGGATTTAATGATCTTTCTGCTAAAGTTAGATGAGACCATGATACTACATGAAAAGTGTAATGAAAATTAGGTATCATAAAGTCTATGAAAGGTGGTTACTTCCACCTTTTCTAGACAGAACATTAAGTGGGTGCTGATTTATAAGTTGAAAGTGAAAAACTGATCTTAGAATGCAGTGGACACACTTTTTAGACTATCGTTAAGTGCAGTATTCTGTACTGGGTACCAGTTTTTGAGATAAGTGACACACACGTCTTTTCAGTAACAATGTGGGCAATTTGTATACATATGATACCATGTGCTACCAATATGTTCCAAAACACTATGCTTGAAAACGTGATTTTTCTTAGGCTCATAACTCGGCTTCTAGTGGTGATACAACAGTAGGATCAAGTGTTTTGGACAGCCCTTAAGCTAGGGACCAATTTTATACTTAACAGAGGGATTGTCTTACTGTAACTATCCTACAGTACAGCATCAAAGTTTGAACATTACACAATTCCTCCAGCTTAGACAAATTCTGCAAATCAGTTGGTTCTCTTTGGATAAGATGTGGTCTATTGTGCACCTTAAGGAGCTTATGGAGGGTGGTTCCTGAGAAAACCGTAAAGAAGCATTTTTCATCATTTTTTCACCATCAGAAATGAGTTTCTAAACAACTAACTGCAGTAAATTGCTCAAATTTTAATGGTATATTCTCTAGGCATTTATCTAGAAGTGCCATCTTTCTGTTTTCAAAAATCTTTATCTGTTATTGAGAAACATCCCAAGAACATAGTTTTTGGGTAGCAAAACAGAGCTGCATATTCCAAGATAGCTATACTTAGCAAATAGCTGTAATTTTTACAACATATTCTTAGAGCCCAATCTCAAACACTCCTGAAAATCTTACAGATGTCTTTATCCATTTCCAAGAAACAGAGGTTCAAATCTACCTGATTTGTACATGTAAAATTTGATGCGAGGTGAAAACTTCATTTACAAAGTGACATAGCGTGTAGAAATATGCTATTAAGTGTCTTTGTTTTCTTCAGAAGGGTTCTGGGAACCCCATGTTGTGGTACTGACGCATATGCAAAATTTTTATGCATGCAAAATCTAGTCTGAGATGTAAAATTAGTTTGTGTTATTTCAATTTCACATGAGTGAACTATCAAAACTTTATTGACCATAAAGTTCTTTTCATATGTGTGACATGTCCTGCTGTAGTACGGAAAAGAAGGGAACTAACAGAAAAATGCCCATATCGGAACACAAAAAAGGCAAATATTCTCCTGTTTAAATGGCTCTGACTTTAAAGTGTGGCACCAGCTGTCTCATTCTACCTTCCTCAGCACCTTTAAAAGTTGTCCCAAAAATTATGGCATGTGAAATATTCACGCTCTTTTTAACATACAGTTCACCTCTCACTCCCACAAGCTACCATAACTGTAATTCACTCAACCAACTAGTCCATTTCTTTAAATAGTTATATCTATACACTCCCACTTGTCCATTTTCATTCACTCATTCAGCCCATCTCATGCCACTATATCTTTGTCTCTCGCCAACTGGCACTGTCCCCTGTCCCAGCCACAGTCTCCTTCATTGTGTCCTACTATTACTGTCTGATCTCACTGTCACTGTCTCCCTCATGCTTCCTCTTACCGCAACTATCTCCATTCAAACCTTTCCACTGCTGCTGTCCCTTATCACTGCCATTATATTTCTCTTCCTCACTGTCATTGTTGCAGACTCTGCCTCTATCACTGGCTTTTACCCACTTCCACTTTCTCCTTAGTCCTTTGCCACTGGCACCTATCACCTTCACTCTTTTCCTTGCACTGTTTTCTCACTGTCGACTGCGTTCCACTGCCGCTGTGTCCCTCTCTTTCTTTCACACTGCTGTTGTCTACTATGCTCTTTCTATACCACAACCACTGTCTACTATTTTCTAGTATTTATTACTTTTCCATCTCTTTCCCACCGCCACTGTCTCCTCCTCTCTCTCAGCACAAAAAAGCATGAACATGTTCACATTGCCAAATTTTTTGGGAAATTTTTTAAAGGTGCTGAGGAAGGCAGAATGGGGCACTGATACCCCATTTTTTAGTCAGAGTCTTTTAAACAGTAACACTTTCACCTTTTTTTTGCTCCAAAAGAAGCATTTTTTCCTGCCGTTAAAGGACATCTTGAAACTCCAAAAATCTTGAGAAGGATGCAGAATGTCTATACCATATCACTGTGCTGAACAATAGGTTACCACATAGAGCCACAAAGAAAGAGAGTTGAGTACAAGTTAATAAGCAGTCAGATGATAGATTCAGGACCCACTGGTGATGAACAGCCGACTGGTATACCCTTAATTTCTCTATCAATTTTATTTGGAGTTCCTAGAAAATTCAGTCACAGTTTAAACCATTCATGAATTTTCTGAGAGATAAGAAACTTCATGATAACAATTCCTAACACACAAATGACTTTAAAAATGACAGCAAACATTATAAACTATTCAAGTTTTAAATGGTCATTCTTCGGCCTCATGGCAGAACAGGGATACAGTGAGAACTGTATTCTGATGGTTAGGATTGAGCCATAATAGGAAACCTCTTTCAGCAAAATGATGTGGTCAGCTCCTACGTCTGAGCAAGTAGGCTTTGCTCCCTGCCCTTCCACGTAATCAGCAATGACTCAATTTTTTGACATTCAGAGCTTACAGGAGTGTGGCACCACATCCTGCGCATTCAATTTGAGCTTTATATGGACCAGCAGTTGCAATTTCATCATTGTAATTGACATGTCTTGCTGCAGCCATTTACCTCTTTACTGTTTGTGGCAGTTTCCCTGTTTATCGCCCTAAACAGACTATAGCAATGTCAACATCGTATGCACACCATTTTGTTCACTCAGAGCAGGGTGGTGTCATCCATGTGGTAAGATTCACCAGAAACTCCTCCTTTATTACCTTGATCTGCTCTCTGGGTTCAGACTGACTGTAGTTCTGTGATTTTTATGCTTTCAATACATGTGCTCTGTGTCGTTTATCATTGTGTAACATCAGCGAAATCTGTCCTCATCTAAATATTGTGTTTTGCTTAATTCTAATTTCAGAATACATTAGTATTTCTGTTACTCCTTATTTCTTTCTTATTAGAGTTGTGATATCCTCCAAGAAATCAGGGACCCACAGCAAGTAGGAATGTTGCTGACACCTTACACAGTCAAATAATTGATAGGTAATCAATTTAAAATTCCAGTGACATGGCAAAATTTACTGCACCTGTAAAGTGGGGCAAGCTCCTCTAACTTTTGCTCTATGGGACTGAAAGGACTGTGGAAAGCAGCACATTGAGATAGCCACAACCTGAAGTCAAATTTGATGGCTTCTAACACCATGATGCTAAGGGTAAATTGATATGTCTCTGCAAAACATTGGCAGAATGTATCTCCTTTCTCAGTACTTGCTGGTGATGGCCATCTTAGATACTGCAGGACCAAAATTAATCACTGAAACAGATGCAATGGCACTTGTCAGAAGTCAAGTCTTCCTTGGTACGACATGACTCCAAATTCGGCTATCTATGTTGTGGTGTTGACACCACACTATGTGTGGCCTCTCTAACCTCCAACCAATGCTGCTGGATGACATGGGGCACAGTAGTGAGTTCATTGTTTGTGTCCAATAACAGGTGAAGATGTGAATTGCCTACAAAATGCTTGGCACATAATATGGTGAGCCTTCTTTGGTGTGGTCAGGTTTGGTTGATCAGAATCTTCTTGATGCAGCTGATTTCCTTCTTGTATCCATTCAACTTTAACAATGAGTCACCATCACATCCAAATGCCCCACATGTTTCGATATTACTCAATATGACCAGTCGAAAACTCTGTCCACAGCTAGTAAGAGAATTCCTTCCTCCACAGCAATCTTAAATGATCTAATGCAGTGCATGCCTGTTACATACCTGATAATTTGAACACAAGCTGATAACACTAATGCACTGTGCATGCACAACGTTAATGTGTCCTCAAATCATTTCAACTCCAATCGTTTACAAACGAAATGGTGATATGTATGTGTGTGTGTGCACAATTGTGACTACATTACACAGTTTCTTTCAGATGCTTTATGCATTTTTTGTTTGTTGGTGTAAATGCCAGGTCCAGCTGTGGATTAGACTCGAGCTTTTTGTTACCAATCTGATACGACAAAAAGGAAAAATTGCAGAAGCATTCTGTGTACCAACTGGACAAGTTCACATAATTTCTAAAATCATAAATCTAGTTTACTACCCTTGATTTAGTAACTATACCTCCTGTGTTTAAGAAGCACATGGCAGTGCAGCTGGCCAAGGTTGTTGAAAATGCTGATATTTTGGAAGGAAATCATTCCTGTTATTTTCAATGCATGAACTCCAACTGCAACTCCTGTTCTGCAAAATTTATACCCACAATAGGCTGGGCAGCATCCATGCATACCACAGATAAGAGTGAACAGGAAAAGAAAATGCAAGTATGAAGTATGAATATTAACTTCCGAAAACTATAATCATTTGGAAGATGACTTCTTGGCTGTATCTTGTAATACTATAGCTTCTTTTCCATGATCTGTACAGGTTCTGCCCTTCCCACTGCAAGTTTAAACCACACAGCACTGTCAGTGACACTTGCAAATTGTGTCTTTATAATGGCAGGTCTCTCTGTTTACTAAAATATTTTCTATCTTTGGTAATTATACCCAGTCATAAGTCTCATGAGCTTTTCAATTATTATGCAAGGAACAACTTAAACTTTATAATAAAATCTTTTCTAGGTCATAAATGTAAGTACAGATTTGTCACAGTTTACATTCAGATGTTTGACTTTAGTGGTTTACAATGATCCACAAATAAGACCTACTTAAACTGGTATTTCCCTATCATTGACCAACATTCTTGTGAGAGCCACATATGAACATGTGAGCATACTGACATGATGCCATTCTCTACTGTTTAGTTTGCACAGATTACTGCTAGTCCACTTCCAGGGAAGCCACCAATATCAATACCAAATAAATACATTTTGGAGTAAATTTTGCAGGTTACATACAGCATCTTACAGAGGTCAATGACTCAAGCTCTGAAGGGACATAAACTGAGAAAATAAAACCTTTTTTTAGAGGATGAAGTTAGGCATGTAGAATGCTCAACAAATTGTATACAAAAGAAAGAGAGACAGGAAACAGACTTTTGTTGTTCACCTCCAGAAACTTATGTTTCCTTTTTTAGATATCTAATGGAATTAAATATCTATCTGTGAAATTTATGATATGAATATAATAGAGGGAAACATTCCACGTGGGAAAAATGTATCTAAAAACAAAGATGATGTAACTTACCAAACGAAAGCGTTGGTATGTTGATAGAGACAATAACAAACACAAACACACACACAAAATTCAAGCTTTCGCAACCCACAGTTGCTTCATCAGGAAAGAGGGAAGGAGAGGGAAAGGAGAAAGGATGTGGGTTTTAAGGGAGAGGGTAAGGAGTCATTCCAATCCCGGGAGCGGAAAGACTTACCTTAGGGGGAAAAAAGGACATGTATACACTCGCACACACACATATCCATCTGCACATATACAGTCTTGGTGGAGTTGGGAGGATTTCATGAAGGATGAATCTCATTTCAGGGCAGGATTTGAGGAAATCGTATCCCTGCTGGAGAGCCAAATTCAGAGTCTGATCCAGTCCCGGAAAGTATCCTGTCACAAGTGGGGCACTTTTGGGGTTGAGTGTTTTTTCACCATCCACCTAACCTTCGTAACCTCTTGGTTCATCCCTATGAAATCCCCAAACCACCTTCCCCACCCTCTGGTTCCTACCCTTGTAACTGCCCCCGGTGTAAAACCTGTCCCATGCACCCTCCCACCACCACCTACTCCAGTCCTGTAACCCGGAAGGTGTACACGATCAAAGGCAGAGCCACGCGTGAAAGCACCCACGAGATTTACCAACTAAACTGCCTACATTGTGAAGCTTTCTATGTGGGAATGACCAGCAATAAACTGTCCACTTGCATGAACGGACACAGGCAGACAGTGTTTGTTGGTAATGAGGATCACCCTGTGACTGAACATGCCTTGGTGCACGGCCAGCACATCTTGGCACAGTGTTACACCGTCCGGGTTATCTGGATACTTCCCACTGACACCAGCCTACCAGAACTCTGGAGATGGGAACTTGCCCTTCAATATATCCTCTCTTCCCGTTACCCACCAGGCCTCAACCTCCGCTAATTTCAAGTTGCCGCTGCTCATACCTCACTTGTCATTCAACAACATCTTTGCCTCTGTCTGCTTGTGTCTGTATATGTGCGGATGGACATGTGTGTGTGTGTGTGTGTGTGTGTGTGTGTGTGTGTGTGTGTGAGTAAGTCTTTCCACTCCCGGGATTGGAATGACTCCTTACCCTCTCCCTTAGAAACCACATCCTTTCGTCTTTCCCTCTCCTTCCCTCTTTCCTGATGAAGCAACCGTGGGTTGCGAAAGCTTGAATTCTGTGTGTGTGTGTGTGTGTGTGTGTGTCTCAACATACCAACACTTTCGTTTGGTAAGTTACGTCATCTTTGTTTTTAGATATATCTGTGAAATTAGGTATATAGGCTACTCAACAAATTGTATACAAAAGAAGGAGATGTAGGGAACAGACTTGTGTTGTTCACCTCCAGTAGCTTAAGTTTTCTTTTTTAGATATCTAACCGCCTGTTCTATGTTTTTTTCTGTATTTTTCCTTCCCTCATTTCTTTCTTGTGACTGGCATTTCCAACACTAGTTTCTTGGTTTTCAGTTCTCATCTTTTGTAGTCATTTCACTTCTGATTTTTTCCTCATAGCTTATTGTATCTCCCTTGGCCCAAGCCACCGTATAGCTTTCCAATCTAATACTTTAATAAGATCCTGTGTTTCCTACACTTACCTGCTCCCTTCTGTGCAAAGGATCAAGGGAATACTTAGCATGCTGAATTCCCCTTCCTCCTCCCTTTCAAAAGCCTGCGAGACTCACTTTTATGCCACATGGAAAGCAAAGTTTTTTATTCACCATTCCTTTTTTAAGAGTATTTTTTGTCAATAAACAAAATGAGCAATAAGAATTACTGAAGGTAATGCAGAACTAAATGAGTACCAGTAAGTCTGTATATTATGTGAACCTTTGCTTCACTCTACATCCATTTGACAAACCAATTACTAACTGTACCAGTGATGTACACAAATGCTGTAGACAAAAGACAAAGCTCTAGTTGATGATTTTTGCATTAAAATATTTTACAATGAGATTAAAGTAATGGTTAACACAACATCCTGAGGGACTCCTGACTGTTACGGGCTGTATGTTAAGCAACCTTTTTTGAAAATCTGAACAATTAAATTTGGTTACGTTACTTTCTAAAACTGAAAAAAACGATATTAATTACAAAATTCATTTAGTTTTTCTGCTTTACTGAAAGATGTACAATATACATTATGTTTTTTGACAAAAAAGTATGTAAGTTTGCACAATTGACATCATATGAATCAAATTACTACATTAATAATTTGATTGGAAATCATTATTTTGTTGATTTTGCTGTATTACTTCTCCTTGAACTGACGGCAATGGTTGTCTTCATTATATTTGCCACTTTACTGTTATAACATTTAGATGTAGCCTTTAATAACCTAGTCATCGATTTCAAACATGCTCTTTTTTAACACCTCTTCTTCTCATATAATAGTTTGATTCTGTTGTTACAGATAAAATCTCATACATAACATGCAAGCTTTTTTGTCATTTCTGAATAATAATTCTCAATCTTCTGCAATTTTTTTTTCAATTACAATATCAACTGCACAATTACTTGTCTGAATTAAGCTTTAGTATTCCCTTTGTTATCTTCACAATATTTTAACTCCAAAGGGAGTTTACAATTTCTTTGATGGCACATTGGAATAATGGTAGTTTCCATTCAATTAAAAAAAAAGTACAAGAATTTTATTTATATGAGTATTTGGAGATCTGTTTACAGTGGATCACACATATGAAGCCATTTATCATTTAATATATTTCTGTGAAAGTTTCTCTATCATTTAATATTACTGGTGTTCATTTTATACTTCACTATCAATATTAACATCAAAAACCACAGTAAACTGTAAACAAATCTCAGAACCAAGACCGAAAAACAACTTACAATTTAGAGTTCATACTTAATTGAATAGGCTGTTGGTCATCAGACTCATTACCCTTTTGTTTTTGATGAGGTATGGGAGTGACATCATGTCTTCATACAGCACAATGCAGTATGCAAGCCACTGTAACCACCCTATGATGGACATTATCCTGTCATCAGTAGCCAACCACCATCACTTCCTGACACGTTCAAACCAGCTTTCCGCACATCCTGCACTGTTGTGGACTCATCAACCCACACCCTGGACTTGACCTATGCTCTAGCCACTCCACCACCTGTCACAGATGAGCCACAATGGGTGTCGTAGGCTACCTCTATGTATCTTGTTCCTAATGCTGTTGTCTTCTTAAACATTCAACTTTTTATGGATGTTAAATAAAATATATTTTTTTAAGAACTGAATGCTATATTGTTTCAACTGTGCAAACAGTGAAGAAATAAAACAGTGGCATAGAGAAATCAACTCTCTTACAAGTGAAATCAGTAATTGCAGTTAACAGGGATTATTAAGCTCAAATGATTTTTGGTGTCATCGGCTGTCTGTACATACAATGAGGAAATAAAACCAGGCTACAGAAAAATCATTTCTATCACAAGTGAAACCTGAATATTACATCAGTTAAAAAAGAATTATTATGGCCATAACAACTCATTTTTAACTGACAGAAGTTTCAGATTTCACTTGAAAGAGATAAAATATTTCTGTGCATTTATTTTATTTCTTCATTGTATGTACCTATGGATACAAAGGTGAAACAATAATGAGCAACAACTGCAAAAAGGTGAAGGTGATAAGCCTGAAGATGATTAAAAATTTAATTTAGGAGTTTTCATGCCGCCCCATCACTTCTCATCACACTGTAGTCACAAATTTTTCATTTTGTGACGTCATTCTTAACTGAATACAGCTTTAGGTTGCCAACACAGTGTCTCACACCATACCACATCTTATTTAACGTGACTGGATTGTGTGGCACAGTAGACAATTATACCAGATTTACCAAAAACATTTCTGATTAAATCAGCAGAGCAGTACATCACGTTATTGGTCTCATGTCTCATACATTGCTAAGAGCACACAGATTCAGGTCACAGCTCAGAATGTTTTTGATGACACCATGGAAGATCTGAGGCAAGAACTAAAGGAACATTTTCAACTGGCAGCACTGCTATGATTGGAAACCACTGTGCAGAACTTCATCTTTTCTGACTGGAAGCACTGACCATGACATCTTCACCAGCCAGATGCATTGATCATTGCATTACTGTTGGCTGAGTGTGGCCTTAACATTATTTAGTTTTAACAATCTGGGTGCAAGTGATTGGTTTTGTGTTGTTTCCACTGTTTTCCTTGTCCCACAGAATGCAGGATTTTGTGCAGATGATTTATTGTTTGCAAGGGTTGATTTCAAATAAGTAGGTCAGAGATTTAAGCATTTCCTTTTCTGTGATTTTTGGGGAGAGCAAAATAATGAAGACTGTGGAAAGCCAGTCAAGTATTCGAGAAGTGCTTATCCAAATTGAGCACATGGTGGGGGGAAATTATCAAATGTGGAGAGAGGAATGTGAAAGAAAGGATAGGGAGAAGAGAGAAAAGAGGGAAACAAAAGAGAAAGAGAAGAGAGAGAGGGAGAAGGAAAAGAACAGGGAAAGAGAACCAAAGGAGAAAAGAAAGGAAGATTCATGGTTAGAAATAAAATGGAAGATGAAGGAATTACACATCAAGGAATTAAGTTTAGGCAGTGTAAACTTGAAAAATGTAGGGAAGAAGAAGTAAAGAAGAATCTAAACCATCTTATGCACAATAAAGTGAGAATTTAAAAGAATATGCATTGGAAGAAGATGTAGATGACAGAATCTATAGTTATGAGAAAGAAGTAGACAGTATTACAGAAGTAGGATGCTGTACAGAACTACATTGTGGGGACTAGCATCTAACCATGAGTTTGTGGAAAGCCTGTGTATTGAGGTCTCACAGCAAAAGAATTTTGATGGGGAAGAGGATATAAAAACAGAAGAAGAATCAAATGAATCTGAAGAGATGAAATCTGATGTTGAAACTGTTAGGGAAGACAGCTGGTCCCGAAATTCTGGTTGTATTTGATAATAATGACTTGTGAAAAATAAGATCTTTTCCACTTTTCAAATACATTCAGCATCATCGGATGGAAAAATTGAATGTGTTTCAGAATTTCATAATTTTTTTGTGATGATCATTTGGCGAATGACAATGTTTTATCTAGACAAGAAATTGATGAGATCCTACCTCTCATTCTAATGTTAAATGTTTGAGAACTGGAGGTGACAGAGATTCACCAGAATCAGAGGATGAATTATAGCTATGTGGTGTAAAAGCTGCCCCTCAATGGTCAAAATGTGGGAGACATTTGAGAGAATGTAAGGCAAGCAGAAAAAAGAAATGGAAGAAATGGGTACGACATGATCAAAAGATTTTTGGGAATGATGTGACCAGAAAAGAGCCAAATAAAACTCTTAAATCAGCACATTTCCACTGATGCAGGGATACCAAGAACAGTCGCAATTGTGCAACTTTTTCAAATTTTTACACGGCTATGACATACACAATGCGTAAGGTAGAGTTTACATTTGGAAACAGCCGCAAAAGTGCACATGAACCTTGAAGGAGACAGAATTCCCATTGATGCATCACTGATCAAAGAATGTCCAAGATGAAGATTTGGATCTTCCCCAACAGCCTGTTTGACCTTCACTACACCAATAACTGTGCCCTCCTGATCCCCCCCTCAGCAATCCTGCTAAGTGTTAGAATGTACAGCAAATACTTAGTGGTGATATGGAAGCAGTGAAGTGGTTAAGCATATACAAACACAAGCCCCATAAATTAAAGCACAAAATATCTAAAATTTCAGTAAATGCATGTGAATCCAAAATAACATGTGATTTTGGTGACCTACTGAGAGCTAGGTCGTTACTTGCTTAGTGAATGATATTCACCAACGTGTGATTCATTTGTTGCCCCTACTACAACTCAGCTTTTTCCGCAACTGAGATGTGACAGCAGTCATGTTTATGTAATATCCTTGGAGAAATAAGCTCATAATAATATTGTTTAAGATTTTATTATACAATGTGTTTCAAAGTTTTGTGCTCTAAAGTTGTTGCTGAGCAACAGTCATACAGTGATTTTTAAATGAACACATCACCATTTGACTGTATTGATATTTAATTACACTGAAGTGCCAAAGAAACTGGTATAGGCATGCATATTCAAATACAGAGATTTGTGAACAGGTAGAATATGACCATGCGATCGGCAATGCCTATATAAGGCAAGTGTCTAGTGCAGTTGTTAGATTGGTTACTGCTGCTACAATGGCAGGTTATCAAGATTTGAGCAAATTTGAATGTGATGTTATAGTTGTCACACGAGTGATGGGACACAGCATCTACGAGATTGCGATGAAGTGGGGATTTCCTCGTACAACCATTTCATGAGTGTACCGCGAATATCAGGAATCCTTTAAACCATCAAATCTCTGACATCACTGCAGCCGGAAAAAGATCCTGCAAGAATGGGACCAATGATGACTGAAGAGAAACGTTCAGTGTGACAGAGAAATGTTCCGTGTGACAGAAGTGTAACCCCTCTGCAAATTGCTGCAGATTTCAATGCTGGCCCACTAATAAGTGTCATTGTGCGAACCATTCAACGAACCATCATTGATATGGGCTTTTGGAGCCGAAGGCCCACTTGTGTACCCTGGATAGCTGCACGACACAAAGCTTTATGGTTTGCTTGGGCCCATCAACACCGACATTGGACTACTGATGATTGGAAACATGTTGCCTCGTCGGATGAGTCTTGTTTCAAATTGTATCGAGTGGATGGACATATACACGTATGGAGACAACATCATGAATCCATGGACCCTGCATGTCAGAAGGGGACTGTTCAAGCTGGTGGAGGCTCTGGCCACCAAACTCACCAGACATGAACATTATTGAGCAGATCTGGGATGCCTTGCAACATGCTGTTCAGAAGAGATCTCCACCCCTTCGTACTCTTACAGATTTATGGACAGCCCTGCAAGATTCATGGTGTCAGTTCCCTCCAGCACTACTTCAGACATTAGTCGAGTCATACCACATCCTGTTGTGGCACTTCTGCATGCTCGCGGGAGCCCTACACAATATTAGGCAGGTGTACCAGTTTCTTTGGCTCTTCAGTGTATTTGCTTGCTGGCCTGTTGTGTTTAGAATTATTAGTATTTTAGAATTTACAGATGCCACATAAATGTGTTTTGATTGCTTTTAACTTTCAGCTGTATATTTTGGAGAATTTCCTTATTTTTTTAAATAGTAATGTCTCTGATCATCAAAGCACTGCTACAAAAGAGGTCAGTGGTACACTGGTTTTCCAACAGTTACCTTTTGCTTTTAGATGATGATTGGTTTGTGGAGCACTCAACTGCACTGTCATCAGTGCCTGTACAAATTCCCAATTTTTACACAGTCCAATCTAGCCACTGTCACAAATGATAATGATGAAGAAAACACAAACACCCAGTCCCTAGTCAGAGAAAATCCCCAACCCGACCAGGAATCAAACCCGATTTAGAGGCAGCAATGCTAGCCACTTGACCACGAGCTGCGGACATTTGCTTTTAGAGATGATAGTTTTTATGGACCATTATAAATTGTATTTTTCAAATGTCTTTTTAGTTTGTGTATTTTGCTAAATTATTTAATGAAGTTATTGTATATGAATTACACAATCAAGTAATTTAGATCTGTATGACATTTTCCCATTATTCACTCAGTAGTTTTAAAGGATATAACATAAATGGATAGATAAAAAAATAGTCCACTAACAAAGTGGTGGCAGGAGAACACACATATATAGGTATTTAAATTTGCAAACTTTTGAAGCCAGTGGCCCCTTCTTCTGGGGAAAAAAAAAAAAAAAAAAAAAAAAAAAAAAGAGGATTGAAGGCAGAGGAAGAGGGGCAGTTTTAAAGAGGTGTATATGTGGCCTCTATGATCACCAGGGCCCGGATTTGAAGGTTTTTCACCTTACAGAAAGTAAAAAATGGCTAAATCACACTTAAAGAGGACTTTCCCAGGAAAAGTAAAAGCTAAAGAGAAATTCCGCTGAAAACATCATTTAAATAGATTTTCTGAATTAATACTAAGGAAACTCGGTCATGTGAAATTGCACATGTTAAGAAATGATATAATAAAGAAATTTAAACACTGTACTGAAATCAAGATGTGTTTGGCACAATAAAATTTGTGTTTATTTCGTGATAATGTGTCAGCATGCTCTTACATCAGTATCACTTTAAATCTACTTATTTTTGTAGTTCAGAAGATGTAAGAAATATAGCCCACATTGAAATCACAACACAATGTATGACAAATCATTGTTTTGAGAATATGTCCACATGCTGCTGCACAGGGACAAACTCGCCCACCCTCTACTAAAAGACGCCCACCAACAGAGTGATATATTAAAGGAATGGATCATGACACTTAAATCTATTTATTTTTGCAGTAACAAAGTAAAGTGGCATGGTGTGTTGACTTACACTGAGTAGTGTGCTTTAAGAGTAATTTTGTCATGCCTGAACAGAAATCTTCAAAAAATGGTATTTTTTAGGCAGTTGATTGGGGAATACTCCTGTTTCATAACTGAGAGCCAAGTAATTTTTTTGCCAAGCCCTTCAAAAATAAGTAGGAAATCATAGGTTACTTTGGTCATTCATTTTATCTACCAGTTTTCTTCCCTCAGATTTTCAAGTCAAAATTTAAAATTACTTTACTGACATTCATATGTGAGCCAATTGAAGTTGACATTTTACATAATCACATTCTCACTTTTTAGTCACTATAGTCTTCTTAGTTTAAAAAAAAAAGTCACATTTTCTTCCACATAAGGATCTGCAGCTCACATTAGCATCAGCAGGAAGAAGATCAAACAACAGCTTCACCCATTAACTTCCTCTACAACAAGGAGCACATTGGACAGCTTTAATCTAGACTTGAGTGAGAATCTACGATTGGCTAATGTGCCATAGGATGTGCTACAGAACCCTATTTTTAAGGGCGTCCTGGAGAGTATTGGCGGCCACAGTATACCAGTTGGGTTGACAATCCGCAAAAATGATTTGAAAAAGGTGTACGTACAGACTATCGCTGATCTTGGCTTTCAGTTGGTGAAACCACTGAGAGTTGTGGAAGATTTATAGTTGATGTCATGGTGAAGGAATTAGATTTGATGGTACCAGGAAAAACTCACCTATTCCTGTGTAAAGAATTGGAGAAGACGAACCGCATTACAGTAGCTTCCACTGTCAGAGACACCCTATGCTTCCTAGGCCAGGGGAAGATAAGGATTAGGAATTTTTGCTGTTGGTGTTAGACTGTGCTGCCCATATGTTACATGCAGGAGCAACACTGATAGAATTCTATCTGAGCATGATCCATCACACTTGCCTTGCTCATGGCCTACACCATCTAGCAGAGGAAATAAGTAATAATTTTCTTGGGGTTAACAGTATCACATTCAGTCCTTTAAGGAAATGGCTCCAAACATTCCCCTCCCACCCAAACCCATAGTTACATGGTGGTCCACCTGGTTCTTGACATACTACCAAAAAGCTCGAGAGGTTAAACACACTCGATTCTAGTGAATCAGCTTTTACTGAAAAAGCCAAGATGTCCCTTAAGAATAAAAAGAATGTTGCATCTAGGGCATTTTTAAAAACTCATTTCTAACATCTACCGGTTGCAGTTCAACACTTAGGGTCTGCATCTCTACCACAGAAAGAGTCTGTAGATGTAATCTCCAAGATGCAGATGTATCTGGAGGAAATACCTGCTTCACTGGGTGCAGCATATGTCACTAAATTAAGGAATATTCTTGTCAGGAATCCTGGATATGAAGAAAGTGTCCGTCATTATTGTGGGCTGATCCTTTTCATGAATTAGATAGAACATGAATACAGCAAATAAAAAAAAAATAATAAATATCTAGGAATAAAAATGGAAAAGTATTTAACCATTAGAGATCACATAAATGATAGAGAGAAAGTAACATATTCAGAATAAGTTTTCAAAAAGGTTACTTTAGTTTTCATGTGTCCCTGCTTGTGAGTCAAAACTTAAGCTGTCTTTTGATTACCTTGGCATTAATTTATTTGGGTAACTGTGCAGATAAATGAAATCAGTTGTGTAATCACTTTCGGTCCAATAAATCTCTGCATCTACTTTTGTCTTCCTCGTTTACATTACAGTAAACTTATTTTCTGTTTCCTCCTTGAAGAAAGAACATTTAGTTTAAAGATGGACTGCACTGGGGGCCACAAGTTACTTCCTCAATGAAATATGCACCTTTGACCTCTTGTGCTGTAGAGGGATTTTTCTCAGCCTACAAAAATTTACTGACAGGCAACAGGAAAGGTTTCAGCTTACAAACCTTAGGAATACGCTTAATTGTGTACTGCAATACCAAAAAGAAATATAAAATTCCTTATTAGTTGCAGCATACAATGGACTGTGGTAATACATATATACACATTTCAAGTGAGTCTTTTTATGTGAGTGACTCATGAAAAGAATTTTTCAGTAACAGATTTTTCATTAAAATATTATAAAAAGAGATAGTAATTATAGCATGGGTAAATATCTAAATTTTTTATGCATTTTCTGAGTGCCAGTATAAGGAATAGTTAATTGTGCATTCTACACAAAGAATTAGAACAACTGTGTCAAAATTATAGTAAAATTTTCTATGTTAATATTAGTGCTCATTATATCTTTCATTAAAAGATTCCAAAAAGGTTAAAACAGTTTGCTTCAACCTAAAAAGAGCTATTTCATGAAAATGAAGAGGTAAAATTCATCTTACAAAAATATGAAATTGTAGGCCCTGGTGATCATCAACTGGCAAGCCATTGCTGCTACATGTTACTTATATTTCTTATCTATCAAGATTTTCGTTATCCTTGGAGAATAATTTTTATCTGTCGCCAAAATATTGGGGCTCTGTAACAAATCATTTTCTGTCCAACCACATGTGCTAGCTTGTTTGCCTTTGTAATCATTCCAGAGACTTCCCTGCTGCTGAGAATGTGGGGTTTTTCCCATTAATCATACTAAAAGGGTCAGCCAGAGCCTACTTGGTGGGCTTACATGGCAACAATTTCCCTATGAGGGCCACTGCACAAAAGGTTCTTAATATTCTACTAGGAGACAGCCCTCTACAGTTGCAGCAGTAAGCAAGGAAGGAAGGAAGACTAGTGTTTTAACTTCCTGCTGACACTGAGACGGAGCACGAGCTCGGATTATTTCAAGGCTGGGGAAGGTAATCTGATGTGCCCTTTCAAAGGGGCCATACCAGCATTTGCCAGGAGTGACTTAGGGAAATAATGAAACACCAAAATCTGGATGGCCAGTCCAGTGTGCTAACCACTGTGTCACCTCACTTGGTGTGGAGGTAAGCAGGAGAAGACAATAGCCAACAACAAGGCTTTCATTCTGCTTCCGATTCTGATTGGCTGGAAGACCTATATGTTAAATAATTTCATGGAGCAGGTTGGAGCTCATGAAACCAATTGGTTGCTTGGGTGCATGGTGCTGACATGGCAAGTCATGTGTCCACTGGGGCAGAGTTTATGTTTATCATCATCATTTCAGAGTACTGGAGTGAGTGATTCTTGTGATCAATGAGATCACTTTTACGGTATGGAAATCCCACAGAGCATTTGAAACTGCATTCACATGTGTGGCTCAGTGATAGTGGACTGTTTAGGTACAGAGAGAGACCTCAGAGCATAGCGTGGAGCCTTTAGCTAGCTGGAGATGTGGTTAGATAAAAGTAATCAACCTGGCTAGAGTTGTTTGATACCAATAAGCTTCCCTAATTTCCTTGAAAATCTGAGAGTGATGTTTGAATTTAAGCTGTGTTCCTGTTTGTTGTTAGTGTAATTATCAATGGTTGTCACCAGTGAAAGTGATTGAAATGTCACCAGTGGATCTTTCTAGTCCAATGGTTAGAGGTCGGAATCTTAGATGATATAATTAGATGTAGCATGGCTTTTCATTATTGACTTTCGAATTGTGAAATTTAACCCTGTCTCGTGGACTAAAGCAACACAGGTGAGCTTTATTTAATCTCTTTGTCAAACATTTTTTCCGATTAAATCCAGAGAGTAGTAGATCGCATCACTGGTCTTGTGTGCCACACATCATCCAGAGTATGTGGATTCAGGCCGTGGCTGTGCATGTTTTTTTGCACACTACTGTAGCTTTGAACATGGACAAAAGAAAGCTTTTCAACTTCAGTATCATAATACAGAAGTAGCAGTTTTTCGTCATTATGAAGCAAGGAGTGTTTAATTGTAATCATTACATGCATGACACATTCTACATCTCTAAATGTGTGTATACTTGCCTAACTGAATCCAGTATCAGTGCTCCAGTAAACTCATCCGTATAGTCATTGAACCACCTGAAAATTGAAGTATGAATCTAATAACAATCATTATGAAAGAAAAAAAACTTAAAAGAAATTCTCATGTTTATTGCTCACCTATGGTATGACAGTAGAGCTGCACAACTTTTTGACCAGTATGTATGATCAGAAATATCCATAAGTTTCTCTGTAGTGTGGTTTGGTTTCTTGTTGTGTAAGCTGTTTGTCTTCTCAAAATTATTGCCACTCTGACTGGCAAATTTCTTGTCAGTTCCATGTAGTTTAGCATTGTGTACATTCTCTGTGCTATTAAAATCTACTCTCCTGTTTATATTCTCCTGTTTATACTTCAGTTTCTCTTCTAGGGGTGTCACTGTATATGAAACCTGTAACAATCTTGTTAGACAGACAGTAGAATTCTGCGATAATTCCCTGAAAACTGGTTTCACAATGTGTGCACATGTTTTGCTGGAATTCCTGTTTCCATTATCATTTTTGGGCATAGTAAAAACCAGATCAATGTTATCAAATCCTCTTCCCATTATACCATCAGAAGAGTGACCTAAGTCAAAGGTGTGGCCAAGCTCATGTAAAGCTGATCCCAGAGTGGTTGAAAAACAGCTGCCATATGTTCCCCTGAAATTTTCAAAAACTAAATATGCACAAAACACAAATAACAAAATGCTTACTAACACTATAGGAATCTTCACAAAAACTACACATTTTTTAAACATCAAACAATCAAATCAACTTATGAAATTCTGGACAGTCACATCGCAATTCAGGAAAAAAAATGATATTTTCTGACCATTAATTCCACACAGTAGGTTTTAATTTGTTTTCGAACTGATTATCACATTATTTACGTTAAGGTCAGAACTAAACTCATACCATACCTTATGGGCTTGGTGTTATTTTCCTCAATACAAAGTTCTTGTATTTATGTGGTACAGTTAACCTTTCTGAAAATCTAATTTCCATTTGAAGAAAAGGGTTCCATCCATGCAAGATATATGCCTTTAGTGCCATATTTTATGTTGCTGAATGGAACTTTATGGTCCAAATAATCAAAGGCCTTGGCAGTGCCACAGGTTACATGAGCGGGATAATTTTGTATGTTTAACTCTACTGGTACCATTTTGATGTCTTATACCTATGGGCTTGTTGTACAGAACTGACAATAAAAACATCGAGTGAAACAGAATTGATATGTGGCATACCCCAAGCAAGTGCCACAGTTCTTCTGCTGCTCCTAATCTATATAAATGATTTAGGAGACAATCTGAGCAGCCCTCTTTGACTGCTTGCACATGATGCTGTTATTTACCATCTAATAAAGTCATCAGAAGGTCAAAACCAACTGTAAAATGATTTACCCAAGATATCTATATGGTGCCAAAAGTGGCAGTTGACTGTAAACAATGAAAAGAGTGATGTCACCTACATGAGTACTAAATGGCATTCATTGCATTTCTGTTACACAATAAATCACACAAAGTTAAAGGTTGCTGATTCAACTACATACCTAAGGATTACAATTACAAACAACTTAAACTGGATCCATCAGATAGAAAATATTGTGGTCCATCAGATAGAAAATATTGTGGAGAAGGTGAATGGAAGACTGTGTTTTATTGTGAGAACACATAGAAGATGCAAGAATCTACCAAAGAGACTGCCTACATTACACTTGTCTGTCCTCTTCCGGAGTAGTGCTGTACAGTACGGGTTCCTTACCAGACAGGATTGATGGAGGACACTGATAAAGTTCAAAGAAGGGCAGCTCATTTTACGCTATCAAAAAACAGGCGAGAGAATGTCACAGAGATGATGTGAGATGGGATAGCAATAATGAACACAGAGGCATTTTTCATTGTGGTGAAACATTTTCACAAAATTTCAGTCACTAACTTTCCCCTTGGAATCCGAAAATGTTTTGTTGATTCTCACCTACATAGGGAAAAATGATCATTGTAATAAAATTAGAGAATCTGGAGCTTACACTGAAAGATTTAAGTTCCTTTTTTTCCCATATACTGTTTGAAAATAAAATGGTAGAGAACTAGTCTGAAAAAATTTCGATGAACCCTCTGCCAACTATTTAATTGTGAACTCCAGAGTAATTCTGTGGATGTAGATTCTTTGTGAAAGACAAAGTAAAAGACATTTAGCAACTTATATTCTAAAAATAATTCCAATGTAGGTCATGTTATCAAATTTATTTGAAAGAGAATAAAATGGACCTGTAATCAGAGGGTTGCCACAGGTTTTGGAAATCATGGAATATAGGGAATTTCAAATACATTAGGGAAATCAGGGAAATATCAGGGAAATTTGAAAAAAACACTGGAAAATCTTGTTTTTGTCTCAGTAGATGAAATGGTTTGTTTACTGAGGTGTCATGTACTGTCGCTGGCTGGGTGCAGCTGAGTACGTGCAGTGCTTCCCTACTCCCTCATTCCTACTGCTTCTCCCCTTCCTACCAATCCCCTCAGCTTGCAGTCAGTACTGCCACCACTTCTTGTCATTAGCCTAGCAGCTGCCGATGAGAGGCATGAGGAGTGGTTTGTTTAGGTCTGTTTCTCAGAGACTTGACGCAACAGCCTTAGACAGTGGTCACATGTGTGTGAGTTATGTCTGAGTGATTGTGTGTGTGCTCTCATTTTCTGACAAAAGCTATGGCTGAAAATTTAGTTGTGAGAGGATGATTGGCTTTTCTGTGTGCCTGTCTGTGGCTCAGCAATAATCTTTATGGTGAGTTGCTATCTATCATTATTATTGATTCTCAAAGTATTTGAACAAGTTATCCATTGCACTGATTGATCACCGCGGTCTCATTTCATCAACATGCTGTCTGTAGCTAGTAATAGCTGGCCACATGAGTGGATTTCTGCAACGGGCCAAAACCGCAGGCCGTTTCTGCATGTATTTGTACTGGATCGGGCCTGTCAATCTGAAGCTATTTGGTTCCCACTAATATGCAGGCCCTGCCTCTTGAATCTAGTCTCACCGCGACTACCCGCAGGCCAGATCTGTTTGTGTGTGACATAATGCAGCACATTTTCATGGTTTATCCATGGACCCAGGACTGTAGTGCTCCTCAGCAGGCCACAGACGGTGGATTTAAGGGACTTTGACTGTCTCACTGCAAGTATGTTGTGCAGTGTGGTGTTTTACAGACATTTTATTTGTTGTAGTACATTTTGGCACTTCAAAAGAAGTTTATATGTTAGAAAGTGTGAACGGTAAGAAGAAGAAAATTGTGTCAGTTGCTGGCAGTTTATACATAAAAAAAATATATATATGTCGTGTGACTAGGGTCTCCCATCGGGTAGACTGTTTGCCTGGTTCAAGTCTTTCCATTTTACGCCACTTCGGCGACTCGCACATCGATGGGGATGAAATGATGATAATTAGGACAACACAACACCCAGTCCCTGAGCGGAGAAAATCTCCGACCCAGTCGGGAATCGAACCCGGGCCCTTAGGATTGACATTCTGTCACGCTGACCACTCAGCTCCCGAGGGCAGACAGTTTATACATTATATACTCATATATTTCTCGAAAGAAAAGTCACACACCACCTGTAAAATAATGGGTATAACACAGTGGATAATAACTGAAAACAACAAACATAGTAGAACCAATTTTTTTTGGTGGTCACAGTGTTGGTTTACACAATTCTTCCCCGCATTTTACATTTCTTTCAAGAAGCCTACTTTCTTCTGAGGTTATTTCTTTAGTCACTGAAGGTGTTTTAAATCTGTCTTGCGACTCCAAGAAAATGCCTATTTTTGTCACCAAATGTGTTTCTTTTTTTGCAGTAAAATAACATCAGTGGTTTTAATGAAACACATGTACCATTTAGCTTGCTTTCTCCATCTAAAAACAGGTTCATTACAAAAGATGTTGATGTTAGTACTCAAGATTTTGCTCACATCAGGAAATGTCATCTGCTTGGAAGATGGTTCCTCGTTTGCACTATTGTTTTTGTACCAGAGCTGCAAAGACCGTCACCAACTTATGTCTTAACTTGTCGTTGAGATCTCAAAATTTGTCTGGGAAAAATCATAAAACTTGTCTGGAAATCAGGGAATTTCACTTAGGGAAACTTGCAGCAACCCTGAATCAGAGGCTTTGCTTCTACATTTATGACAGTAATGCTTGGAGTTTACGGCACCCAAAATTGCAGTTTCAGTGCCCATACTAAAATATGCTAAGATGATTCTCACCAAATATTTGAAATTGTTAGATTAATACCATATAATCCTTTATAAAGCCCATTCACTCACTCTCATCCATTCTCACGGACATGTTGCACGAGTGACAGATGGGTTGTTTTTCACGATTTCATGGATGACATGGGGCACGCATATTGTTGTATACCATTTAGTTTTAACTGTTCAGTGGTATATCAAAGCAGGGCTTCACAGCAAATGTGCTCCATGAGCAGACAGTGAGTGGAGGCCTGTGAGCAGCCAATACTGTACTTCCTCCATTATCACAGGGCATAGGATGGGAGACATATGGAGACTAGTGTAAACAAGGAAATTGATGCTGAGGGAAATACTTGAAGAAAACTAGACTGTCTTTATATTCTTTGTCAGTTTACAAGTTTACAGATCATTTACTTCAAGCTGCTCCTCCCCTGACAACTGGCACTCTGTCTGTAGACACATGCCAATAAATTCCATGACAAATCATCTGTATTTCCTAATGCTTTCTTCAACACTGCTTAGAATTTCACATCCAGCTGTGTGCCTGCGATATCTACACTTTCATAGAGTGCTAAGGAATATGCAACTCTCTCTTTACAAATACTTTTCAAGCTGGCTCTGAAAGTTGTTTGCCAGAAACTGGATGGGAGGCTTGGTTGTCATGTCTGATAACAGTGCTGCACTACCAAGTATTATTTTATTAAGTCACAGTCCATGAAAGGATGGAAGGACTTTTATAAAAGTACCACAATTTTGTAGGTCATCTGAACAGAAAATTTGTGTAACATTTCTTACTCTTCAGAGAGCTTTCTTTTAAGTGTAAAACCTAAGCACTATAAACCCTGATATTTTCCATTCCTGTGTTCTCTGTTGTAGCCAGAAGTACTGCCTTTGTAAACTGAACTTCCTGGAGGTACACTAAACATTTTGGTAGCCCACATTTTTGTGTAAAATAAGATACCTTGCACAGGAGATTGGAGTGGAAGACACTGCCAGTGTTACACAATGTCAACTCGCCATTGCTGCTATCAGGTGGCACCGCTGTCAAAACTGACACCCTCCTATTTCATGGTTGGTGCTTCTCCTGTGTAGTTGTGACCACACGGTACATGCAGATTTGCCTCACTCCCCACCACACTACCACTGATCTGCTTGTGAACAGATGCAAGTTCGTCAAAATCAGCAAGTTGTTAAGCCCTTCCCTAAAGCAGTCGTCATACATGTACAGTGAAACTAAAGAAACAAGTGATCATTTTTTCAGAAGTGCTTCATGACTGAACCATTTTTGACGGCTTCACTTCACCTTGACAGACCTCTTCATTTATCCATTGTGTTTTATAGATACCAACAACAAGGAGAACCATCAGGAATGACAAATGAGTCAATTTATGCATTAAGAAATGAAAGTAAGCCATAGAAACATAATCTTAAACTGTATTAACAATAAAGTATTACTATGCTGCCTAATGCTATTCATGCTTATGCCACCCTAACTTAAAGGAGCAAATCAGAAAGAAAGCTGCACTGTTTAAAACACTGCCATTTGCTCAGTAGACCTAAATGGCTGCTGTTTATTTCCTATTGGTAGTTTAATATTTACTTGATTATAATAGTATTTTTCAAAGAAAATGGTTACCTACATCAGTAAATATTCAGTGCTATTTATGATACATCACTACTTGTTGTGCAGCTTTGCAATGAACACTGCTACCCATCACACTCCTAACCAATGAGGATATATCATTTGGCCACTCAGAACATAGCAGCTCCTAACTCGCACCACAACATTAGGTGTCGAACCTTTTTGAATCTACTTCCTTTGTTGCCTATTTTTTTTACCACTTTCTGGACATTTTTGTTTGAACTTTTACCATTTGTCGTTGAGGATATTTCTGTTTCAGATCCAATTTTTCAATTTATTTGTTTGTGCTGCCACATATTGATTTAATTTTAATATTTTTCTGCTTTGTAATGGCTGCCCCACCACCCCAAGCCCCACGTATGCCTGCCTCGCACTTATCAGCACCTCAATTACAAGTTCCTTTGCCACCAATGCTCGATCTAATGCAGTTTCTTCAGTTATAATGCAACAAATGATGCAGCTTACTGAGATGAAGGGCTTCATTCAGATGCGGATGGCAGCCAATGAGAATCATAATCTGATGACAACAGCTATAGCAGTGCCACAACTTACACAACCATCATTAGTGCCTTGGTTGTACCCATTTGAAGAGAACAAAGAAGTCTAGGTTGAATACTTGGCCCAGTTTGAAGCTCATCTATTTGCACACCAAGTACCAGGTACTTTTTTCTTATCAACACATGGTGTATCAACATATAGTGTGTGCTGTAAATTATTCCCCACTTAGCCACCAGAGTTTGTGACCTATGAAGAATTAATCCATGCTTTGAACAGCTACTATGATGAGAAAGTCCATGAGGCAGCTGCCAGGTTTAAATTTTTTTTTAAAGCAATCAGGACAAACTTATAGGCAGTCGGTGACAGACTTACAAGGACTTATTTGGCAGTTTAAGTTTAAATGTTAAGTGTTGCAAGTATTATATTGAACTCATGATACATGATGCCATTATTCAAAATGTGGCTGGTAATAGACTAAGGAAACAGATTCTCAAGTTTCCTGACCCTTTCTTGTTTCAAAGTATTTACTATCAAGACTATTGTGACAGTGCCATAGACAGTTTTCAGTCAGTCAACATTTTTGCACCTAGCAATAGCATTGTGTGGCCATGTGAACAGACTGGTTCCAAGTCAAGCACATGGTGACTCATTCAGGCTCAGCACAGCCAGCCAGCCCCATTTAAACAGCCAGACCAACAATGCACCAGTGTCAAGTCTTGCCTGTGCTGCTTCTAAGCGCATAAGTGTCACTTATGGCCATCACAAAACACATGTTCAGGCAGTATGCTTTAAAAAAAGGCTCCCTCTCCTAATACATGCCAATAGGAATGAAACTTTGCTGTAAATGTTGTGTATTCTGAACCAAACACCAGAGCCTCTAGTGTGGAACGGATCAAGAAATCAATAGCCTCTTCTTCAGTGCAACACTACTCTAACAAACTTTTGTGGACCTTGTGATAGTCGGCCAAACTAATTATCTGCAATTAGCTATGGGTGCCTCAGTATCTTTGCTAAATTCCAGTGCTTATGATCTTCTTGGCAAGCCCAAGCTGCCAAAATCACACACTAAGTTTACAGCACCTAATGGACCAGACACTCCAATACTCAGTATTTGTTCCTTTCTGCAATACACCAGAATTTGTGAAAAACTGATATTTCAGGTTTGTGTTCACGTAACAATGCAAATATATTTGGCCTTGATTTGTTTGGGTTGTGTGTGGTAGACAATGAGTTGTCAGTTACCCCTTTTGATTCAAAGGGCACTGTTGCTCAGTTGTGTGCTGAATTCAAAGACTTCTGAGCTGATGGCTTAGCCAAAGCTTCCGATTTTGTTGCACTCATGACCATGAAAGACAATGCATAGCTTCGCTTCTTCAGGGCTCACACTGTATCACATACATTCTGTGAACAGGTAGTTCAGGAACTTTCAGAGGCAGGACAGTGGAATTATTGCTCCCACCGCAACCAGTCAGTTGGTATTTCCCTTAGTACTTATCATGAAGCCTTCAAGCAAATTGCGTATCTGCACAGACTTTAAGGCAAAAGTAAGCCACCAAACAGGGATTGATTCATTTCCTTTGCCTCGATCTGATGAACTTACAGACCATTTGGGAGCTGGTTGTTACTCCTCTAAGATTGATTTATATGATGCCTACCTCCAGATCCCTTTAGATGAACAGCCACAGCAAGCATCTGTAATTAATACACAGAGGAGACTATTCAAATTTATTTGTTTTCTTTTTGGTACTACATACACCACCAGCAATTTTCCAGTGCTATTTGGAACAATTAACTGCATCTGTGCCTTTGTGTACAAATTATGTAGATGATATTGTGGGTCAGGTCACACCACAGACAGGCACCTCGGTAATTTGGGCACCTTGTTGCAATTGTTGGCAGAGGCAGGCCTTAAATGCAACACAGACAATTGCATGTTCTTTCAAACAGACTGAGTACTTGGGGTGTAATTATTTCTGAGGGTGTTCATTTGGCACGAGTTGCACTTTCAGATCATTCATGACCTCAAACCTCCGTGGAATGTTACTGAATTACATACAGTCAGTACTAGGGAAGTTGACTACATCTTTTTCATTCAAAATGAAGCAGAGATAGCAGCACCATTGTAATGCCTTCACTCCAAGAATGTACCTTTCATGTGATCCCAGAATATGACATTGTTTTTCGACAGTTGCCTAGTTTATTTTGAATCTCCCAAACCTTTAATCTTGGCCATGGATGCCTGTTCTATGACACTGATACTATAATCTCTTGCACAGGATTGATTCTGCTGACAGAGCAATAGTCTTCGCCTCCAAATTGCTTAACAAAGCTCAGAGTAGTTATTCTAAAATAGAGGAGGCGGTTCTTGCCATCATCTTAGAGTGACTAAATTTCATCAGTGTTTGTACATAAGAAAACTCTACTTGGCGACTGACCACAAGCTTTTAAAGTCACTTTTCAACCCAGCCAACCCATTCCAAATTGCACTGTGCAGAAATTTCAATGCTGGGCACTCATCTTAATGCACTACCATTACAAAATAATGTATACGCCCACATCCAAGCACGACAATGCAGACATGCTTTTTGCATCTTCCCTTGGGACTGGATGCGGACTCTTGATGCTTCAGAAGCATCTTGTTGCCACACCATTGCCAGGACTCAGACATGCTGGACCATTTTTCATTAGATCACTGGAAGATCACCCAGATCACAGCAGCAGAACCTGACTGCAGATTCTGTTGCGCTATGTCCGCATTGGTTGGCCTCACACTGAGAGACAAATTGTTAGTCCTGTGATTCACTGACACTTTGAACATTGGCATGACTTGTCTGTGTTACAAGGTGTCCTATTGCTATGCACTGAATCTAAACAATCACATGTGGTGATTCTGAAGGTTCTCTGGAGACACATTCTTAGTTTGCTTCATCGGGGTCACTGGGGTGTGGTCCATATCAAACAATCAGCTCACTGACAATGTATGTGGTTTGATACGGTCTCAAATAGAACAGATGACAGCTCAGTGGTCACGTTTGTGCGGAACACCAGGTGGCCCCCCTCAATGGTTTTTTGATTGGCCAAAGCCTGGAGCACCTCAACAGTGCTTCCATTTGGATTTTGCAGGACTCTTTCTTTGACTGTTGTCGACATATATTGCGAGATTACTTTTGTGGTTCCCATGCACTCTACGATGACACATTGCACCCTTCTCTTCTTGCAGTACATATTTTGCCTTGCGGGTTTACCCGAGTTGCTTGTGACTGACAATTGACCTCAATTTGTGTCTGCAGAATTCAAGGACGTCCATGCAGCCAATGGGATTTGTCACATCACCAGCCTGCCTTTTCACCCACGGTCCAACAGAGAAATAGAACACTCTATCTGCACTTTAAAGCAGCAGATGGATAAACTACGCACCCACCACACATGGGACAAAGCTTTGCTGCTTTTCTTGTACTATTGCTCCCAGCTTCAAAACAGTGCATTGCCAGAGGACTTGCTCTCTGTACGGTGCCACCGCACTTTGCTCCATCGCGATGGCTGCTGGCTATTCCGTTCACTTGGGAAATGTATCAACTGCAGTCCAACGCCCCACAAATCTGGGTATTACTTCATTCAACTGCCTGTTCAAACAGAGACCTACAATAAACAATTAAGCACTGTTAAAACTGTCAGGTGCTGATAATGTATTACACAAGTACACAGCATCTCACACTCATCCCTCAACCTCGGATGCTGCTCATGCTCCTCATATACCGTACCAGGCCTGGTAACAATACTAGTTCATTCTGGCGGCAGTTCTGTCACACAGAATTGCAATTCTAATCATTTACGTACCCACCAGTGCTGTGTACTTGTTTGAAGTTACATGGGCATCTATCCATGTTTTCTTAGTGCTTCACATGCTTTTGTCATGCTGTGTATAATTCTGTATCTTATCACTGATTTGAGTAGCTGTGATGTTGCTTATGTTCATGCTGGTAGCATTGTGTAATACCATCGCTGCCAATGTCAAGCTATGTAATTTATTTGCAAGATTCTGTATGTGTGTGGCCCATAATAAAATTTTATGCAATTGCTTTCCTAGGAAATTCATGCAGTCAACCTTGGTATTCGTGGTGGAACTGAACATGATCTAACTTGCTTAGTTTATTTTAAGCTGCATTAACAAGCTGACTGCCACGAGGCTGCTGGTGGCCACAGCAGAGCCTCATGCCTGACACTGTGACCTGACCTGGTGGTGAAACATCCATCACCATGCTTGCATCAGTCACAAGTTTTTTCCATGTTCAATTCTAACCTGTTTTAATCTAAATGCTTACCTAGCTTTTCTAAGATATTTATTACAGTTTGATGAATTTGGTCAGTGCTGTTAATTTCAATAATTACAGATGTGCCAATAAAGCTAAGTGTCAGTCAATATTTAGTTGTAGATCACTTATGTAAAAACAGGAACAGTGGGCCCTAATACTGAACATTAGTGTATTCCTTGTGTAATAATTTTAAAGTCTGAAGCATAGTGTCCTGTGTCTGAAACTCATTCTTCATTGCCATTGGTTAGACAGGATGTAAGACATTCCAACACAGTGTCCTTATTCCGTATTGTTTCAGTCTGTAGAGAAGCAAGCAGTAGTTTATGCTACCAAAGGCCACTGATGTCACAAAAAACTCCTGTGGCATGCAGGGTGTTGTCTAGAGAGGAGCTAATTTTGTCTGCAAATTTGTTGATAGCAGGCACGTTGCTTTTGCATTTTTAAAACTCATACTGATTTTTTGTAATTATGTTAAATTTTTATATGAAATTTTGAATTTGTATTGCGACAACCTTCCAAATATTTTTGAGTGAGAGCGAAGGAGAGAGATTAGGTGTGTACTTTCGTGGCTTTTTTAAATTACGGTTTAACTACTGCATACTTCAGTGTGTATGGAGAACAGTCTTCTTCAAAGGGTTGATTAACTATTGTAGATTGTGGGTGTGCATTTAATTTAGGGACTGCTTTTTACACTTTCATTGATATATCTCAGCCCACCCTTCTGATATTTTATTTTTGAGTGATAGTATTGGATTTTCTTTTGTGGTAATTTTCCTGAATTTACAGAAAGGTCACTTTCACGTTACTCATTGCCAAACAAATTTACTTTAGCTGTGTAATTTTCTACATCAATGTTTGATCTGTTCACATTTATAATGGAATCAATAAACAGTTCTGATACCGGAGCAGCATTTGCAACAATTTTGTCCTCTGCTTCGATGTGAGAAATGGCATGGCCTCTAGCGGTTACACCTCTTTCATTTTGATTACTGACCATTGAGTCTTGGATTTGTTTACACTTTTCCAAACAAATCTGTTATTTGCTAATTCTTTTGATGCATTTATAGCTATATTAAAAATATTTTTGTAATTTTTGTTTTTACATTGATAACTATGTCATTATTTCGTTGAGTTTTAGTTCTCAATGTAACTGTTCTTTATGAAGCACTAGATGTTTTTATTGCTTCTGCAATCCACTTTACTTGGTATTTTGTGGCGTACGGTAAGAGCAAAAGTTTCATTAGAAACATGGAGGAATATTTTCATAAATTTAGACAGATTTTCAGAACTTGAAATCTACTGCACCTCATTTAATTTAATGTATGTTGGAATAAGTTTGTATTTTCTGTGTTGAACTGTCATTTAGTATAAATTTTGGAGCAAGGTTCTACTGTTCAGGTAACTCCATAAATGGAGCACAATAGTCATCATGTCCCAAATATAAACAAAACTTACTGGCCTCACTACAAATATAACTGGTTAAACCATTACCTACTCACTTTGCTGACCATCCATTTACTTGAGTAATATCAGAAGTAGTGTTAGTGAAACCTAATTTTCTAAATCACATCAATGAATTTCATCGAGGTGTTAAAACCAATAGCTATTATGACTCTTCTTTGTTTCTTTTTCCAGTTTCTGTAATAGGCACTGAAATTGACAAAAATAGTTTTATTATTTCTTCTCTGGGCAAAACAAGCTGAAATGAGCTTCTTGATTTTTTTTTTTGTGTGTGCAACGTTAAACATCATCCAAAGCTTGTGGCTGCTGGTGGGCACATGGCATCAGGCATGAAACTCAGCTAGGTCTGCAATCAGCCTCATGGTAATCAGCTTGTTAACTATGACATCTGTCACATAATGGACAAATGAACGTATGCCCTTAGCAAGAGACTGGTCTGATGACAGACTAATGGAAGAATGCCCTCCCTGAAAAAACTTAAGCTATTCAATATTGTCAATGCATAGTTACGAAACGTAAGCCAGCCTATCGAAGTTTCAGTTATTTCCTTTTTTTTATTTCTTCTTTTTCTGTCAATGTGTTTTGAGTGAAATAACATATACACACACCTGTATTGAAATTGTCAATTTCAGTCATACTTTTGCTCATCCTTTGTCTGATTCTAAACTGTTGATCAATAAAATTGAATATCAATAAGAACACACAAAAAACAGCGACTCGTCCATCCATCACGTAATATAGAAAATCATTTTTTTGTTACCGAGAACAGCTGTACATTCATTTTCAGAATTGAACTGCAGTAACATGCACTTGCCATTGTTATATAAAATGAATCTTGTACTTCACATGAAAAGTTAGCATGTGTAATAATTTAGAAGGGGAAACATAACAATCAATAGAAATACATATTTTTGACTAGCCAGTATTGGTCGAAAGTCTGCATTCAAAAGGAAGGAAAATATATAATTTATTTAATAACAAAGGTGAATATATGTTACAGCATATCCACTCTGAAAAGCAAGTTAGTTATCCAGCTCACTCGTGCAGACTATTCCATGCCACATGTGCCCAAACATTGCACCTAGTGCCAGTGATGATAGGATAAAGTCATGAGAAGTTTATTTACATATGTTGAGAACAAGAGTGTGCCAACTGGTAGTCCTTGTGGGGACATCACACTGCTTTCTGTTATGAAGGTAAGATTCCACCCAGGCAACAGGGATGCCATTAATGTTATAAAACTTTAGTCTGCCATGTAGACTTTCCGAGTCCACACACTCAAAGCTTTGGCAAGATCACAAAAAACAGCAGCAAGATAATTTTTCTTGTTTATTTCTACCACGATTTGTTTTCTGAGGTATCATATTGCTTTTTCTGTGATGAACCATTACAAAGGCCAAAGTGAGAGGCAATTAAGAAGGTCTGCTCAGTTAAATGAAACAATATTCTGTCATAGACCACTTTCTCAAACACTTTTGAAACAACTGGAAGGAGTGAGATAGGTCTGTAATTACAAGTGATTTGCATATCTTCACTTTTATAGATGAGTGTTATTACAGTGCATTTAAGTCCCTCAAGAAATATTCCCTCAGTTCATTGAGTGATTACCAAGACGGCTTAAGGGTAATGCTATCAAGTCAGTGCTAAATTTTAATCTTCTCTTAGAGGTATCATCATTGCCAGCAGGATTACGAATTTCTAGTTACCTGATGAATTTTGTAATATCTTTAGGGATTGTATTTTTTAAACTTTTTGGGTGCTTTCAGTGTCTGCACAAGTAAATGTAATGAACCTGTATTTGGTTGTTTATTAGTGGGTTCAACATTCTGTACCACTGAAGTAGCAATCACTGAATTTTTTAGTCATTTATTTTCAAGTGTCACTATTTCTGCCACAGATATTTTTTGGGGCTCAATTCCATTTAGATTTTTTTTTCATTTCTTTCTTGTTCAATAATTTTCAGTTTTTTATTTCTTGCATTTTCTTCGAGTGTTTTACTTTTTGACCAGAGTGTATGAGTTTTATGTATTTTAAAACAGACTGGAGGATTGTACAAATTGATGATAATATAATTTAGACTCTTCACTACAGCTCTGCCACTGAATTACATTAAGCTGTCTCTTCCTAGAACAAGATACTTTAACCTCAAGAGTTACTCATCCCATGATTTCCCTTTTGTTTTATGGGAAAACGAGACTCAAAGTGCTATGGGAACATGATTACACTTTCTGCTCCCTAACCTTTAAACAAGTGATTGATTCTGCTTAAATTCCAGCTCATGCAGTTTTTATTCATTACAAAGTTGTATATGCATTTTTCCATCTCCTCAGCCGAACATTTTGATTATGTCTTTACACCAATTGACACAAGCTGGTTTTTGTGCTTCTGTCAAATCATGCAGAACCTATCAGCAACATCTTGTTTTGGTTTTGTTTTGCTTTAGGGTGCAAAAAACAACTGGGGTCATATGCACCAAAGTCAAATCTATGGAACACGAAGACATAAAAGGAGTTAAAAAACGATTAAATGTCAGTCCAAATTAACATAACAGAAGACCGCTAAAAACAGGCATATGGAAAAAGGGCTAAAAAAAGACACCATACAGAAACGGAGGTCCAAAACTAAAAATTAAATGGCCTTTGCCATATTATCAGCAACATCTTGTTTCACAACTAAATGTTAATGCAATATCAAATGTACTGCAAGTCTTTGATGAGCCTAAAGATGCCTGTCTGACAGTAACTCACATGCTGATGTCACATTATTTGTTTAAACACTCATGGTAAACAAATTATTTGGCAAATTTTTGAGCTGCCATTGCTTTTTCTAAAAATGGTGACAGAACTTAATACAATACTAATGTCACAACTCAATAGTGCCATCTAGTGGCCAACTGCAAAAACTTAAAAGTAACTGTTATACACTGGCACTCTGGCACACATAATCGAAATCTGCTGACATATCCTTTTCTTAAATATATTTTTAAAATACAAATAGGGAAGCAGAAAGAACTAAAACAGTTAGTCGAGATATTCAGATCATGTTGTAAACCAGTTTCTACTCACTTGCCATGATAGAAAAAGCATTCATTTAAAACGCGACTTACAGACATCTGTAAGCCACAAGCATTACATACAGGTGGATCCATGTAGAAGGCTGCCTAAACTGTTTGTTCCTTACTGCCAGCAACTCTTCCCCCTATTGACACATGCTACTGTGCCTCAATAGTCTCTCTCATGCATACATCCTTAGCTGCTTTGTATGCAGACTTTTTTCTCCAGAGTTTTATACATCCTTGTGCCCAGCAGACTAATACCACTTCCCCCTTTCTCCGTAGGAAAAGAAGGGAGTACGAGATGGTTTTTACTTGCTTGTCTGGAAGGTTCAAGTGTTGAATAGATTGAAGGTGACTCACGGTGTCAAAGCACATGCGGAATTTCACAGATTGAATTCATCTCATCTCCTGTAGTGAATGAATTGTGAATTCATTCAATAAGTGAATCACAAGAACAGATTTGGTGAATGCCACAAACAATTTGCACATACCACAATCTAGTTAATATTTCACTAAATAATGGACTGAAAACTTAGCCTGCATTGTAGTTCTTTCCATATATCGACAGTTATCAAATTAGTTTGGGATTCTTTAATAACTAGGATGGTGACTGTATATACCTTTTTAAAATTGCAATTTGTTAAGAACCAGGGGTCACTACACTCTGCTTTTTGCAAATTCCAGATGGCCTCATTGCTCATGGTAAGTTTGTGGAAGTGTGCTCCATTTAGAGCGAAGCAATGGTATGTGACGGATGTCAGTAGGTGGCCTAATGCATCATGAGTAGCTTTCATAGTCTAGCAGATGATGGCTCGCTGCACTAAGGCAATGCATGGGTATTGGACTCATCTTAAAGGCACCTGTTATCAGCCTTATTCACTCGTGATGCACCAGATCAATGTGGTACCTAGCCAACGATAAGCTGCAAATCCATAACCAAGTCAGGACTGCACTTAGACATTGCAAAACTCAAACTGATTCTGTTTGTTGTTCATCATGACCTGCAGCTAAAATTTTAGAGCTTTTATCCTTAAGTTGGAGTAAGTATGAATGAATACCCTTGAGAGATAAATTAGTGAAGGGAGCAGAGGATCAAACAGGGAAAAAGAAAAAGCCCAGCAGAAACTTTTGGATAAAACATAGGATATTGAATCTACTTGATGAAAGAAGAAAACATACAAATATGGCTGGCAAAATGGAATATGGATATCTACAAATGAGAGTGACAGGAAATGAAAAACAGCAAAGAAGGTGTGGCTATATGAGATATGCAAGGATATAGAAGCATTTATGACTAAGGGAAAGATAGGTGCTGCCTATAAGAAGATTGAAGACATATTTGGAGAAAAGAGGAAGAGCTGTATACTGTCGTATCATATAAGTGATGTCAGTGGAGTAACTATGGTAGTAATTTGAACTAACAACTGTTAACAGATGTGCAGTTGGCTAGTCAGTTCTGAGCAGGCAGTGTTAAGTAGAGGACAAGCGATACTACTGTGTCAATTGTGTTGTGTAACAAATCACATTTCTGACAGTTTAACACGGTTGTAAGGATGTTCTATGCATTGTACTCAGGGTGACAATACACACGTGTATGCAGGTAGAAAACCTGAAGCATTAAAATCACTGCCTTAACATGTATATTTTTTGTTAATTCAGTCTCTAAAAACCTTTTGGACTAATGGGGTATGAATATTAAGAGCTCAGACGGCAAGCCAGTACCAAGAAAAAGAAGGAAAAGCTGAAAGTTGGAACAAATCTATAGAAGGGCTATATATGGGGAATTAATTTTAAGATAATATTATAGAAAGGAAAGAAGTAGATGAAGATGAGTTGGGAGATATGCTCTTATGAGAAGAATATGTCAGAGCATGGAAGACTTTGGTTTGATTTGATTTTTTATTGGTCCAGTTTTATCCTATAGCACAAATTGTACAATTGATATTGGACAGGTCAAAGATAAATTACAATAATACATAGTATTAGCAATTAAAATTAGGCACCTACTACAATTAATTTTGTTACTTATTCAGAAATTCTCTGACAGAATAGAAACAGTGTTTATTAGAAATGCCTTTAGTTTAGCTTTAAATATTGGATGAGTAGTATTTTTTATTTCCTCTGGTATCTTATTGTGTAGTATTACACCAATGTTAATTATGCTCCTCTGATAGGTGGTTGTTCTGTGATATTTTTGATGTATATTTGATTCCCTTCTGGTACTATAGTTGTGTACGCTTTTGTTCTGTAGCAGTTTTCCTGTTTTCAGGAGGTAGTCCCTAGTGAACAAAATAGTTTCATAAATGAATAAACTTTGAACATTTAGGACACCAAGCTCAGTAAAATGGGATTTACAGGACTCCATCTTTTTAAGGTCACAAATTATTCTTAAAGATCTTTTTTTGCATTCTAAAAACCTTTACACTGTGAGTTGAGTATCCCCAGAAAATGATCCCATATCGAATTAGTGAGTGGAACTGTGCATAGTATGCCTGCAGTACTGTTGTTTTGCTTGTTGTAGCCTTTAAAATTCTTAGGCCATAGCACACAGATGATAGTTTTCTACACAAGTTATTTATCTGTGTGTCCCACTTTAAGTCTTGCTGAACCCAAAGACCCAAGAATTTGACATTTTCTAGGGGATCATTTTTTAATTGGGCCTGAATAGACATTTGATTAATTGGAGGAATTAAACGAAAATCGACACACACAGTTTTTTCAGTATTTATAATGGGTTTGTTTTTTGTGAACCACTCAGAAAGTCTTTTCATAGAACTTTCTGCTGTGGACCGCAAAATTTCTGGACTGGATCCAGTGAGCAATATGCTGGTGTCATCAGCAAACAGGATAGTTTTTGTGGGACTCATATATTCAACTAAGTTGTCCACATAAATCAAGAAGAGTAGTCGACCTAAGATTGAGCCCTGTGGTACAATATATTTTATTGGTAATTCCCTAGAAAGAAAGAAGTTGTTTCTTGTTTTATTCATTTTGTTGAATTCATACTGAAGTGATACTTTCTGTCTGCAGTTTTTTAGGTATGAACACAACCAGCTATGTGCTACACCTCTTAGTCAGCGCAAGGCCCCTTGAGTAGACGATGTTCCCACAGAATTATTGAGATCCTTAAGAAAATCAGCAATGACAAAGCTATTCAACTGGATACAAAAAATATACAAGTCAGACAAAATATCTACAGACTTCAAGATGAATGTCATAATTCAAATTCAAAGGAAGGTATGTGTTGACAGGTGTAAATATTCCCAAAATATCAATTAAATAAATCATGCTTGCAACATACTGATGGAAATTATTTACAGAAGAATAGAAAAACTGGTAGAAGCTGGTCTCGAGGAAGATCAGTTTCGGTTCACGAAAAATGCAGGAACACGCAAGGCAGTACTAACTATATGACTTATCTTAGAATACAGATTAAAGAAAAGCAAATCTAAGTATATAGTACATGTAGATTTAGAGAAAGTTTTTGACAATCTTCATTGGAATGGACCGTTTGATGTTCTGATGCTGGTAAGGATAACATACTGGAACTTCAAGGTTATTTACAACTTTTGCAGAAACCAGACTGCTGTTACATGGGTTGAAGGAAATGAAAGGAAAACAGCAGTTGAGAAGGGAGTGAGACAGGGCTGCACACTATACCTGATGTTATTCAGTCTGTACATTTAGCAAGCAGTGAAGGAAACCAAGGAGGAATTTGGAAAGGGCATTAAAATTCAGGTAAAACCTTAAGGCTTGTTGATGACACTGTAATTATGTCAAAGACAGCAAAGGCTTGGAAGAGCAGTTGAATGGAGTGGATAGTGTCTTGAAAAGAGGTTATAAGATGAATATCAACTAAAGTAAAACAAGGGTAATGGAATGTAGTCTAAATAAATCAGGTGATGCTGAGGGACTCAGATTAGGAAATGAGGCACTGCAAGTAGTAGATGAGTTCTGCTATTTGGTTAGCAAACCAACTGATGATGTTCAGATGAGAGAGGATATAATGTGCACAGTGGCTATAGCAAGAACAGCATTTCTGAAGAAGAGGAATTTGTTAAAATTTAATATAAATTTAAGTGTTAGGAATGTTTTTCTGAAAGTATTTGTAAGGAGTGTAGCCTTTAAGGAAGTGAAATGTGGGCTATGAACAGTTCAGAAAAGGAGAGAATAGAAGCTTTTGAAATGTGGTGCTACAGAAGAACGGTGAGGATTAAATGGGTAGATTGATATGCAATGAGAAGTTACAGAATATAATTGGGGGAAAAATATGGCACAATTGGATTAAAAGAAAGAATCGGTTGATACAACATATCCTTATACATGAAGGAATGGCCAGTTTGATAATAATATGCAATGTGTGGGGTTAAAATTGTAGAGAGACCACAGGATCAATACATTTGAATGGATGTAGGTTGCAGTAGTTATTCGAAAATGAAGATACTTGCATAGAATAATACTGCACGGAGAGCTGCTTCAAACCAGTCTTGAGACTGGTCGTCGGCGTCATCAAGTTCTTTAGGCATCAGCAATGTCACTCTCTTGACATATACAGAAAACAGTATCTAACCAAATTTTAAAACTGAGAATCCCTCATTTGAAGTTTAGGTGCATTAAAAACTCAATGCAAATAGTTACAATTAACAGAAACTGTTTTCTCCGACGAGAACTTAATTTCACTACTATCTGCCCACTTCCCCAGTCTTGTAAAGCTAGATTACCAGGTAGCAATGTGAAGTGGAAAATAGAGAACTCTTTCAGAAATAGAGAGCACTAACTGGATCCTCAGCGTATTATTCTGTTGATCTCTCTTGTAAACAATTTGACACTTAAAATGGACCACTGAGAGCTCATTCTGCTGCAAGGTAGGTTGCTCCATGTGGAATTTGAAGTAACATTTAGACAGGAAGAACTATATGAATAAAAGGAGATAATACTTTAAGCAACCTACCTTGCATGGCCTACTGTATATCTGCCCCTAGTTGCGTCAGATTATCGGTAATTGATTGATCTCTCTTGAATCCACACTGTTGACAACTAGAAGCTTCTTGTTTTCTAGAACATGTGTTAGTCATTGGCTCACCATGCACACCAATAGGTGTGAAACTACGTAGCTAAAAAGTGCCACCCTGTGGTAAATACTCTGAGAAGGGCATTCCTCATCTGTTTCAGGGAGAGGGGGGGGGGGGGGGGCAAAAATTGCTTTCACCAGTAAAAAATTAAAGGATGATTTGCTTTGGCAAGTGAGCCTTCAAAGCATGTTGTACTGTGGGCACTACCTGGAGCCACAGACCTGATTTCAGATTACTTGAGGTCTGGCATGGACTAAGGCAATTTTACTTTTCATTGTTGGTGGCAAAATTCCATCTGACTATCTCTGTGATCTCTTTGTGGTGATGAATGGCTGGATCCATGCTAATTGTGGTGACATTCTACCACTGCCCAGGCAATGTCTACAGTGCTTCAGTGCTTTTGTTGTTGGCTCCCTTGTGGGGATACAGCTGGTATTGGCCCTCTGGAACATACTTGAAATGCTCCTGGAGACTTCTCAAATGTTTTGCAGAACTTTTTGTTTTCTTTTTTTATAAGTGTGTAGGAACTGAGGAACTCCTGGTAGTTCTTTATGATTGGTCTTTTTTTCATCCCTTGCAACCTGAAATTCTGTCAGCTTCTCAGTGATCAGTCTGCACTTGAGCATTTCCCACACCCCTCAACTCTCCATGATTGCAGTGGCAATTGTGCCACCAAAAGATAGACTGCCTTCTGAGCCAGCCTGTAGACTCTGGCATGGAAGCATCATTGTGGTGGATCATGGTTGTGACAGGTAGCTCTGTGTAGCAATGATTTTGGAGGCTCCCTTTCGGTTGCTGCTTTGTCTTTCAATTCTATTCAGTTGAAGTTTTTGCCTCTGATATGATATGGTTTAAGACCTGTTCTGTTTAGAACATCTGTCCCCTATTCTGCAACTTTTGCTTTGAACGTGGATGAAAGAGTAATATTTACTTTTGACTTTATCTTATTGCAATAAATGATTAAACCATGTACAATTGCTAATACCTTATTTGGTTTTTGTTTGGAGAAGACTGAGTTTTTCAGTAGGTACATAGAAGAATCTATGTGATATTGAATTAGCTCTGGAGGCCAGTCTCACAGCAACAGGTTTGAATGCTCCATTAAATTTCGGGCATGCAGCCACGCAAATAAAATTTCCTCTACTGACATTTCGGCCGCGTATCGTCCGGCCATCTTCAGAGCGAGTCACAAGACTGATGACAAGGTGCCAAGTGCGGCCTTATATGCTCCACCGCGCTGGTACTGCGCATGCGGGTCACAGATGCTGGTCAGTGGCAGAGACATATGCTTACACATGCGCTGCCTGTGGCGAAGGCATACAGACATTCGATTCGCTTATCGATGTTTGATCGGCGGCGGTGACACAATGATGACTTCTCTGCAGTTTAATTACTTCAAGTGCCGGATTCCATGCTTTGTCCAAATTAAAACCATTATCTCTGTTTATTAAATTGTTGGCTAATCAAATTTCTATACCTTCCTTGAATACAGATTCCCAGAAAGAAGAAGTGGATGTTAAAATCTTCAGATCACTGTAATTCATGGAATGACCCGTATCAATACAATGTTCGTCCACAGCTGACTTGTCTGGTTGTAATAAGCATGTGTATCTTCGGTGCTCCACACACCTCTCATGAACGGTGCGTGTTGTTTGACCTATGTATGACTGCTCACAATTTCCGCAAGGAATCTGGTACACACACCCGCTTTACGAAGCAGTAAATCATCCTTCACAGAGCCGAGTAAAGCTGCAATCTTCGTGGGGGCCGGAAGATCACCTTAACACAGTGTTTCTCAAGAATACGGCCTATCTTTGAAGAAAGAGCACCCACATAGGGCAAAAACGCACTAGATCTGAAAAAATTACTATCTTCTTCCCTATCACATACCTGCTTTTTAAGTTTTGCATCGAATGCTCTACGAATTTGTTGCGGAGAATATCCATTCAATTTAAAAATGTTCTAGAGGTATGTTAGCTCTCCTTGCGAATTGTGTTTATCGGATATATAATTTAGACAAAGCATGGAATTCAGCACTTGAAGTAATTAAACTGCAGAGAAGTCATCGTGTCACCGCCGCCGATCAAACATCGATAAGCGAATCGAATGTCTGTATGCCTTCGCCACAGGCGGCGCATGTGTAAGCATATGTCTCTGCTGCCGACCAGCATCTGTGACCTGCATGCGCAGTACCGCCGTGGTGGAGCATATAAGGCCGTGCTTGGCACCTTGTCTTAAGTCTTGTGACTTGCTCTGAAGATGGCCGGATGATACGCGGCCGAAATATCAGTAGAGGAAATTTTATTTGTGCGGCTGCATGTCCGAAATTTAATGGATTATTCATTATGCCGCGAGAAGTTGAAAATGCACAGGTTTGAATGAATTTGGGTGGGTTTGTGGCTGCTGCACCTTACACTATTCCTTCACCTCCATTTACAATATTTGTTCATAAGTTTGATTTATTGTATCTTCTTCTCCTCTACTCCATAACAGATGATTATCTGATCACAAAAGGGATGAGAGATAGCTCTTGTTCCAGCTTCATACATTCACAGCATTTCATACAGTTAGGCAGGTCATTACACACCAAGCCAATTTGGCCAATGTGCTGATATTTATAGCAATATAATGATTGAGCAATGTAGGGATATACTATAATACAATGATCTTCTGCTTTCACATATTCTAGTAACACTGGCAAGCTGAATGTGTGTATGAAATCAGCTTTTTCTCTAGTTCCTCATTCACTCAACTTTCTTAGTTTCAGCACACAACAATTTTTTCACTTCTCTTTCAGCTCATGGCAACTGACATTACATTATAACATGTTGTAGCTCCTTTACTGCAATAAAATGTTTAAAGTTTCCCAGTTTGTAAAGGACACACTCCCTCACTACTTTCACCTAGTACATGAGAAGCCTGTTGTGCTAAGAGTACTTCAATTAGTACAGTACTATTAAGCATCCTTTTCACTCAGCTCTTTATAAACATGTAAAGGAAAACATTGTGTGATATGTTCTTGTTATCTAATATTCTGACAATTTGTCGATAGGATGACTTCAATGTCAGGCCTCCTTTGGTTGGTGGTTGTTAGTACTCCATAGAGCACAAACAAAATCCTGGCAATGGCATTATTTGAATTTCAAGATCAATTTCTGTCCAACATGACCCATGGGAAATACATTCCAACTCAAGCAGAGCCCAATGAGTATACCTGGATATGTAGATACAACTGGAAATTTGCTCTGATACAGAACTCTACCACAGATTTCTTGCTTTTCATATACAGTCGTTTTAACCATTAGGCTATTTGAGCACATCTTTAGGCCTGAATCAAACTTTCACTGTAACTGTTTTTTCCATGTATGATTTCTGAACACCAATACCAGAGGTTGTTCTCTAGAGCATGTGTGAACAGCACCACTGGGGAATGGAGTTTGAATACTGTGGCTTACCCTGCCTCAATGAGTATATCTGAAATGAATCAAGGGCAGTGAAATGAAATGAATGAATTGATGCGGATGAAATCAATGAAATGCTATGACACAGGAAAGGCTATCACTGCAAAACTTTCAGGTATGCTACACCAACACAAACTTCCAGTGTCATTACATCCAGGTTCAACATATCACAACAGTTTGCACTGATTTTCAAGTCAGTCAATGATTTCATTTCATTCATCGGTTTCTCCCCATCAGTCTATTCATTTCATTAAAAAAAATGAGGTTTGGTAGGTTTCTCTTCAACACTCATCCACGTCATTGACAGTTTTATTTGCTTATATGTACGGACTTTTACCATCCTTGTGATGCAGGTAGATAAGTGAAGAACTTTGATCTCCATAACAAACCAGTTCCACCTTTATGACTAAGATGGATTGCTGAAGCATTCCCAGAGTCTACTGTTGTACACAACTGGTTGTGCTGACTAGCCTCCAGCTTGAGATCCTCATGTTCATCAAACCAAAACTCAGCCAACAAAGGCTAAACTCTTTAAACTGCACACAATTTATTATTCATCAGGAGATGTGTAGCTTTTGCAGGTTAAGCTATGGAATGGACATGACAAACAATCTTACTTGACATTTAAGTCTGTCAGGAAATATGCCTGAAATCATCAACCTGTCGCAAAAATACGTCAAAGGTGGATCTATCAAGGTAGCTCATATCTTTGTCTATATTTCTCTAACTAATGGCTGTTAGTAGTGTAACCTATGCCTTCTTAATTAAATGTAATGTACGTGTACTTGTTTATTTGCAGGTGCAATGTTTACTGCCATCATGCTCTTTTAGGTTGTTTTTCATTTCCATTATCTGTGTAGCCTTTTCATAAAGTGCTTCTGTTTATCTTATCTCATAAGACACTGGTGGTAATGAAGGTTCAGTTTCTGATTACTGCCTCTTGTCAGATGTTATCCATTTTTCACTCCTCCTGCCATTTTAACTTTATTTCAATGTGGTTCATGGGAGAAGGCACTCACTGTTGAAAAAATGTGTTTCAGGAAAATGTAAACTTAATCACATACATTGTTTGCTTTGTTCATAGCAGTCTGGTGTACTTTTATAAGGCCACTCTGAACAATATAACTATGAAATTTGTTATAATTGTTAAGTATAGTATTTTTATTTTATGATATAAACCTAACTGGTCAGCATATTTAACAATTTCCAAGGGAGACCAAGAGATAAATACACTAAGCAGATTCAGAGGATCTGGGGTGCAGTAGTTACTTGGAAATGAAGAAGCTTACACAGAGGATAGAGTAGTGTGGAGAGTTGCACCAAACCAGTCTCTGGACTGAATACCACAACAACAACAACAACAACAACAACAACAACAACAACATTTAACAATTATTGTCAGATAAACCATTTACTATCAATTAATTATATACATTATTATGAACTCGTGTAAACGCACCTCATGCACACATGACCACATCCACTGTCTCTGGCTGCAGAGGCTAGACTGACCTCAGCAGCCAGAGACAGTGGTTGTGTGTGAGGTGTGAATGTGTATGTGTATCTGTATGTTGTCTATCTCAGAAGAAGTCCTTCCTTCTGAAAGCTTACATGTTTAGTAGTCTCTCTCTGTCATACCTGTGTGTGACTCAACATCTCTGGTATATGATGAGCAGCAACCTATCCTTTTGATAATATTGCCATTATCACAGCCTGGATTTTCCATTGTATAAATTATGTATGGTAGTGAGGAGTAAAAGCAAGTTTACATTGGCCAATACAATTCCAATTCTGGTTGGTAATTTTCCCACACAAAGTAAACCAAACCTAGAGGACACTGCCAACACTAAGTCTTCCCAGACAGTGCTATCTGATACAAAAATAATGTTAAAAGTCTCCTCGAACAATATTTCTTCAGTTAAGTCTGCCCAAGCTATTCAACACTCTCTGTAACTGCTTGATGAAACTGAATATTTCTTTTTGGCAGCTTGTAAATTCTTGGTACTACCAACATGTGTTTCCACATCTACCATTGACACACAATTTTCCAATAGCTGATGCTCACAATATTTACCAACCTGTAGGCCTGAGACTTCACACTTTTTTTTTCATTCAGCTACCCTTCCCTTTTCTTTACTTGTACTACATTAATATGACACTACCTTGCATTTACCGACAAGAATTCACTTGATTTTTGTTCGATATTCTGATAAGCAGTGTGCATTTCTCAACATTCTGCCTGTCCTTACAATTTTCCTATGTGGATAGCCAATTTTATCATTTTTATTTATGAACTTTCAGATGTTTTGGTGGAAGATACTAAAAGTGATCCACATTTTGTCCTAGTTGCAGTATTTTATTTGGCACTGCCCGTTTCCACTATAACTACGTTTATCTTACAGCTATGTCTTTTGGGAGACTTTTCATTACAAAAACCTAATCATAATACTGTTGATCACTGGGAAGCATGATATTTTGGTCAAACTGGGAAAGAGGAATGTAGGTTAGGTCTTAAGATACCGTTGATGCCAAGGCCCTTAGAGATTGAGTACAAGCGCAGAAGCTTTAAGTTGAATTACAGTCTTCACACAGCCATTAGTATGCATTACATATATGATGAATTGCAGCATACAGTGTTATCATCATATGAATGTGCAGACTGCTACAGTAGAACTATTTTAAGTGGGGGGGGGGGGGGGGGGAGAGGGGAGGGAGTCGTGTATTTATATTAGATAGAAAAGATCTTCCCACAATTAGTGTGGATAAACATTTAAATTGGCACCCACTGAACTAACAAAGCTAGACATCTATAAGAAGTTACTCATTCAGTATGTTTGCTGCTCACTGTTCTCACAAATGTATACAAAAAGATAATGAAAAATAAAAATCGACCAATCCATCAAGCTGCCAATAATGCAAATCCATCAAGTGGTCAATAATGCAAACCATAACTGACTCAGCTCTAGATGACTACCAACAATTACAATAAGGGTTGCTGTGGAAGATGAGTTCAATATTACTAATGCACTGACACATACACCATGTATCTACAGCTACAGACGTACTCCGCAAAGCCACCGTACAGTGCAAGGTGGGAGGTACCCTGTGCCACTAGAAGTCATTTCCTTTTCTGCTCCAATTGCTTATCTTTGTGATCCTTACACAAAATGTATGTTGGCAGCCACAGAAATTTATTGCAGTCAGTTTACAATGACAGATCTCTAAATTTTCTCGAAAGTGTTCCTCAAAAAGAACATCTCCTCCTCTCCAGGGAGTCCCAGATGAGTTCCCAAAGCATCACCATAATATTTGCATGTTTTACAAATGTACTGGTAACAAATGTAGCAATCTGCCTCTGAACTGCTTCAAAGACTTCCTTTAATCAAATCTGGTGTGGATCCCAAACATTCAAGCACTACTAAAGAATAGGTCGCACTAGTGTCCTACATGCAGTCTCCTTTACAGGTGAATTACACTTTCCCAAAATTCCTCACATGCTTGTTCCATTTCATATCACTTTGCAACATTATGCCCAGGTATTTGAATGAAGTGACTGTGTCAAGTAGGACACTACTGGTGCTGTATCCAAACATATAGGTTTGTTTTTCCATCTCATCCACACTAACTTACTTACTACTTCTTTCTTTCTTTCTTTCTTTCAAGCTAGCTGTCAATCACATCACCAACTAGAAATTTTGTCTAAGTTATCTTGTATCCTCCTACAGTCACTCAACTTTGTCTCTTTCCTATACATCACAGCAAACAATCGCAGATTGCTGCCCACCCTGTCCGCCAAAACATTTGTGTGTCTAGAAATTCTGACAATAACCTTGTCTCTGTAGAACACTTCCCACTGAGGACAATATGCTGGGTTCAATTACTTAAGAAGTAGTTCACCCAAAAGCTACCGGGATCTGACTTGTCATACAAAACATGGTCGATGTTAAACAGAAGTAGGGCCCAACATGGCAGATGTGCATATTCTTTACACAAACGGGACAAGCAACCAACACCACTTGTGACTGCTGAGAATCACAGCCATCAGGCACATCACAGAAGAATGTCCCACATCATCATATGATGGTAGACACAGAAGACTTCCTGCTGGTGACTCCAAAGTTGACAGAGCATATGAAGGATATAGGTGTTTATTAATACTATACTCTGCCCTATGTATTTTTTCAATGTGCCAAAAAGTCATATGATAAATAAATAAATGCTCGCCTAGTGGTAATGTAGACACTTTCTTCAATAAAGTAGCTGAAACCCTGAAAAGAGTCCCAGCCTACAGAACTACGTCAAGACAAGAATATTAACACAAATGTTCAGGGTGAAATTAGTAATAACTTCCTAATCTTCTTGAGCACTTTTGCTAAGGCACAAAAGAAAAACACTGCTACAAGGGTTTCAAAAAGTTCAGCTTCAATTTTAGACTATGAAGTATTTATAAGATATCTTGGCCTTTCGAATCATTACTGTCACATAATACAGCTAAAGACAGGCTTTGTAAAACCTGAAAAACAGCAGGCCTATCAAATGATTTTCTGATGACATAAGATACAGGCTTTATCTAGGACATCAGCAAATCAGACCTGGGATTAAGTGTGCATGGAAAACAATATAGAGGCTAAGTTTTCTAAATTCTGCACATTGTTTAAATTAGTTTTTGAGGAGACATTTTCAGAAGTAGCCATTGCTACTGAAATAACTAAGGAAAATAGATAAATAACTGCAGGTATCTGGAAGTCCTCAAAGACTCTAATTTTTCTGTTCTTTGCAAAAGCACTACAGTAATCCACAGTTCCTAGAGTACTATGACAGATATAAAAAAATATAGAGGACAGTACTGCTTGCTCTAAAAAAACTACTATATAATGCAGAAAATAAAAGCAATGAATGTCGGATGTTATAAAAAAATAATAAAAAAAATGAAAAAGGCACACACAAGTAAAAGCTACAAATAAAGGATGGTGAAGGAATAATATAAAGTTGTCAGGGATAAGCAAATATTGTAAATGATTACTTCCCTGTTATTGTGGAGAAGCTGCAACATAATCTTCCTAAAAATCATGTAGGAACTACAATGACTTCACTGCAAGCACTGCAGGCACAGATGTAGTTCCTGTCTGTTATGAAGGCAAGCATAGATAGCATACAGACAGTGTCTTAATTCAGGTATTTTTCCATAGTACCTGAAGCAAGCACGAGTGGTGCCCTTACTAAAGAAAGGTAATCACATTAGAGTAGGTTCAGTTTTCATTCCATAGACACAAAAATGAGATGATTCTCATGGGTGAGGAACAAGTCAGAAAGAACAAAATAAAAAACACAAAACATCTAAATATAACACTCACCACCCTGATCATTTGTCAAGAGATGGTCAAAATAAGTGAATACATTACGGTAAACTGCACTTGCTATTATTTGCAGAATTAGTACCCTGTCAGAATGAAACACAGAATGAACAATAAATTTATCATACACAAAATACCTATCAACTGTTGTGACTAAGTGCTGTCTAAACTGAAATCTTAACAGACATTTTTACTTAAGCTGGTCTAACAGTCCATATTAAGGTATTCATCTACAGAGTAGAAGGAGTTGCCTACCACAAAGTCTTTCAAACTCTTTTTAAACTATGCTTTATCTGAAACCAGGTTTTTTTGTGGCTGCTGGCAGTTTATTGAAAATGTGTGTTCCTGAATATTGGGCCCCTTTCTAGACCAAGGTAACTGATTTTATGTCTTTATATAGATTGTTCTTATTCCTAATATTGCTACTATAATTGAGCTATTGGCTGAAAACAGAGATATACTACTTGCAACAAATTTGATTAAAGAATAAATATACTGAGAAGCAGTGGTTAGAATACAAAGATATCCTTGAATTTACACCACAAATGAGTTTTATTACATGCTTTTGCATGCTAAAAGCTTGTGCTTGGTTTGACGAGTTACCCCGGAATACGACAATTGTTTACAGATGAATGTGAAAACTGGTAGAAGCCAACCTTTGGGAGGATTAGTTTGGATTCCATAAAAAATTTTGGAACACTTGAGGCAAACTGACCCTACAACTTATCTTAGAATATAGATTAAGGAAATGCAAACCTACCTTTCTAGCATTTGTAGAGACGGCTTTTGACAATGTTGACTGGAATACCCACATTCAAACTCTGAAGGCGGCAGGGGTCAAATACAGGCAGCAAAAGGCTATTTGCAATTTGTACAGAAACCAGATGGCAGTTATAACTGTCCAGGGGCATGGAAGGAAAGTAGTGGTTGGGAAGGGAGTGAGGCAGGGTTGTAGCCTATTCGTGATGTTATTCAATCTGTATATTGAGTAAGCTATAAAGGAAACAAATGAAAAATTTGGAGTAGGAATTAAAATCCATGGAGAAGAAATAAAATCTTTGAGGTTCGCCGATGACATTGTAATTCTGTCAAGGACAACAAAGGGCCTGGAAGAGCAGTTGAACAGAATGGACAGTGACGCTTCCTGGCAGATTAAAACTGTGTGCCGGACCGAGACTCGAACTCGGGACCTTTGCCTTTCGCGGGTAAGCGCTCTACTGACTGAGCTACCCAAGCACGACTCACGCCCCGTCCTCACAGCTTTAATTCCGCCAGTACCTCGTCTCCTACTTTCCAAACTTTACAGAAGCTTTCCTGCGAACCACGCAGAACTAGCACTCCTGAAAGAAAGGATATTGTGGAGACATGGCTTAGCCACAGCCTGGGGGATGTTTCTAGAATGAAATGAAGTTTGGAAAGTAGGAGACGAGGTACTGGCGGAATTAAAGCTGTGAGGACGGGGTGTGAGTCGTGCTTGGGTAGCTCAGTCGGTAGAGCGCTTGCCCGCGAAAGGCAAAGGTCCCGAGTTCGAGTCTCGGTCCGGCACACAGTTTTAATCTCCCAGGAAGTTTCATATCAGCGCACACTCCACTGTAGAGTGAAAATTTCATTCTAGAATGGACAGTGACTTGAAAGGAGGATACGAGATGAACATCAACAAAAGCAAATGAGGATAATGGAATGTAGTCGGATTAAATCAAGTGATGCTGAGGAAATTAGATTGGGAAACGATGCACTTAAAGTAGTAAATGAGTTGTGCTATTTGGGGAGCAAACTAACTGATGATGGTCAAAGTAGAGAGGATATAAAATGTAGACTGGCAATGGCAAGGAAAGCATTTCTGAAGACAATAAATTTGATAACATCAAATATAGATTTAAGTGTCAGAAAATCATTTCTGAAAGTGTTTTTATGGAGTTTAGCCATGTATGGAAGTGAAACATGGACGATAACTGTTTTAGACAAGAAGAGAATAGAAGTTTTTGAAATGTGGTGCTACAGAATAATGCTGAAGATAAGATGGGTATATCATGTAACTAATGAGGAGGTACTGAATAGAATTGGGGAGAAGATGAATTTGTGGCACAACTTGGCTAGAAGGAGGATGTAGATTGCAGTAGTTACTTGGAGATGAAGAAGCTTGCACAGGATAGAGTAGCATGGAGGGCTGTATCAAACCAGTCTCTGGACTGAAACGGCAAGTAAAATGTTCTTCCTATGCAATACATACTACACAATTAAAAACTACTTAGACAACTTATGAGTAACGGGTAGTAATGAAAGAGGATAAATACAATATGTCACATTTCCATACATGATCACAGTTTACTGCTTCACACAAAGAAATCTTGTCAAGCTGTAAAATGCTTGATAGTAATGTCAGCTGACTCAGTTTCTCAGGTGAAATGAAGAGCGTAGTAGAGTGTGGCAGGAGTCGAGTCTGGAGTTGATGCGAGGGGCACAGCAGCATCTTCACAGTATGGGAGACATCTGAGGACATACTTAGTGTGTGCAACTATGAAGAATGATTACAAGTTACCTGAAACAAATTGTATGTAAATCAATGAACATTATACAACAGGGACTTTCTGACTAAGGCAGTGCAGCTGTTAAGACACTGATCTTACATTCAGGAGAATGGAGTTGCTCTGTCTGACCATCCTGACTTGGGTGTTCTTAGATTACTAAAGCAAATACTGAGAAGGTTCCTTAATCAAGGCCACGGCTGACCGCCTGTCCTATACTCACATACTACCTGCCCTATTCACTTGAAGCAGGTTATACGCTGAACAGCCAAAGCAACTGGTACACCTGCCTGATACTATATATCATCACCGCGAGCATGCTGAAGTGCCGCAACATGATGAGGCATGGACTTGAATATTATCTGAAGTAGTGCTGGGGGGAACTGACACCATGAATACTGCAGGGCTGTCCATAAATCCATAAGAGTACGAGGGGGTGGAGATTTCTTCTGAACAGCACATTGCAAGGCATCCCAGATATGCTCAATAATGTTCATGTCTTTGGAGTCTGGTGGGTAGCAGAAGTGTTTAAACTCTTAAAAGTGTTCCTGGAGCAAAACTCTTGGAATGCATGGAAATTCTGGACATGCGGAGTGTCACCAAGTCTGTCGGAATACATAATGGAAATGAATGGATACAGTTTATCAGTCAGGATGCATACGTACATGTCACCTGTCAGAGTCGTATGTAGACCTATCAGGGGTTCAGTATCTCTCCAACTGCACATGCTCTGCGCCATTACAGGACCTCTACCAGCCTGGACAGTCCCCTGATGACATGCAGGGACCATGGACTCATGATTTTGTCTCTGTATCTACACACATCCACCTGCTCAATATAATTTGAAATGAGACTCGTCTGACCAGGCAACATGTTTCCAGTCATCAAACAGTCCAATGTCAGTGCTGATGGGCACAGGCGAGGCATAAAGCTTTGTGTCGTGCAGTCATAAAGGGTACATGAGTGGGCCTTCAGCTCCAAAAGCCCATACTGATGATGTTTTGTTGAATGGTTCACATACTGACACTTGTTTATGGCCCAGCACTGAAATCTGCAGCAATTTGCAGAAGGGTTGCACTTCCTGTCATGTTGAAAAATCTCTTCAGTCGTCGTGGGTCCCATTCTTGCAGGATCTTTTTCCAGCCACAGTGATATTGGAGATTTGATTTTTTACTGGATTCCTGATTTCACAGCATACTCGTGAAATCGTCATATGGGAAAATCCCCACTTCATCACTACCTCAGGGATACTATGTCCCATTGCTTGTGTGCTGACTATAACACCACATTCAAACTCACTTAAATCTTGATAACCTGCCATTGCAGCAGCAGAAACTGATCTAACAAATGTGCCACACACTTGTCTTATACAGGCATTGCCATCCGCAGTGCCACATTCTACCTGTTTACATATCTCTGTATTTGAATATGCATGTATTGCATAGTCTGACATATTGATTTGCATTTTATTACAGTGACAGATCATGTATCATTATGAATGAACCTTGGATGAATGAAGGCAAGTAAAAATTAATAAATAAAAATTGAGGAGGGAAATTAACTGTGTCCATCATGACACTTGTCATATGTGACTTATTGAAACCATGGAAAACCTAACAGTGAATGGCCAGACATGGCGCTGTGCAATTCTGAACAAACAACAATTATCCACTAGTACCTGAACTCAACATTAAGTTAATACTTTAAGAGAACTATATGGAAAATTCTTTGAAAGTGCAAATGTATAAAAACCTAGAATTGAGCCAAGAATAGATAAATCAAAAAAACTCTTCTCTCCATTTTTTTTGCACTAAGAATTATCTTTCACAGTAATGGCTCCGAGGCCAGACTGCTAGTAATTCTCAAACTTTCAAATCCATACTGTGTTGTAAAGCTATCTTTTTGGGCTATGTTGGTACAGAAAATAAAGTATTATTCCAAATGCAAACCATAACTTCTGGACAAAATTGGCAGTTACACATCTTGCAAGCTCTTCTTCAAAAATCTTTGAATTCTACTGCCCTCAATTCTCGATGGAGTAATTCCTTATTGGTATTTGTCCATAACAATAAAAAAATCAAATCCCATTGTACTGTGATTCTTATTTTGCAAGTAGCCTTTGCCTCATGGTCCAGTGAGGAATCAGACTGTTGTCCTGTATTCTGGTGAGGGAGGTTTTTGACAAGCCCTGTATCACATAATGGAAGAGACTGTGGAATTCTAGAAATTCAAAACAAAATCAAAAGAACATCCAGTTAATCACCCATCCTACAAATTACAGGATTATCTCTAAATTCAACAACTGACTGTTGCTGTCATCAGGAGGACAGGAAGAACTGTTAACAAGCATCTGTCAAAAATGTAATGTAACTTTTATGGTATGATTAAAATCTATTCAGCAACAGCTAATTACTAAACAGTTTCTAATAGTTACTTTTATTTGTTTCAGCTTCAATTTTTCGGTATCCCTAAAGGTTCTCCTTTGTGATGAGATTTACAGAGCAAAATGAATAAATCAAGGGAGTGAGAGATTTTATCACATTAAATCCTTGTGTTCCATTCATAGACTGGGGTGCAATCTCCCGCAATCTCTCCGCGAAGTAAATTCTTTCTGTGTGACTATGTGGTAGTTAGTACACATAAGGTAAATACCTTGAATCACTTTGTGAGGAAGAAATATGGGTGGACTTCTCACAGAATCACGTTGTAGACAGTTTGTTGTGTCAAAGTTTGCAACTATTTCAATCAAATGTAATACAGATGATAGAGACAAAGACAGACTGACTATCACAGAGTGTGGTGACATAGTAGTTAGCACTCTGGACTCTCAAGAAAAATAAAATCCATCTACCAATGTGAAGGAATATCATACACAATAAAAAGACTTCTTTTAAAAATAGTCAAAAGATATTCCATGGAAATCAGTTAAATATACAGGGTTAACCCGAACTCCAACGAAAAACTTTCAGAGATGGCAGTTTATACGAGAGTAAGGAAAAAATGTCCGGTAAATACGGATTCTTAAGTGCATACCTTAAGAGCTGTAAGCACTGTTTCATCTTCGCCACTGTGAAACATATTTCTTCTGCAGAACAAGTTCTCATAGATCTTAAGGTATGCATTTTAAAGCCCATTATACTACCACCTCTGTAAGTTTGTCAGTGGGTTTCTGTTTTACCCCTGTATTTAGCAATGCATTCATATGCCAAAGAGGAGTAAGAAGACCTCTACAAAGAGTTAGAGAAACAAATAAATGATGAAGTCCCACAACATGATGCCAGTGACAGATTTTTAATGTGAAAGTAGTACAATAACTAAATAATAATTCATCAGGGGGAATGTTTGGTCATGATACAAGAAGTCACATGTTGGCAGACTTTACTGAGAAGATCATCATATGTGTCCTTAACTGATTCTTGCAGGAGATACCAAATAGAAAATGGTCTTGGCTAAGTTCAAAAGGAGCTAAAAATGAAACTGACTACATTTTACAAGTTTTGAACAGCAATTTAACAGACAAGTGAGATCTAGAGTAAAAATACACACAGCTAGAAGGTAACAAATTCATCAGGGAAGAAATTTGATGTAGATAAAAGTTTTCAATTCAATTCAATTTATTGCTCATAACACGTGATTTTAAATGCATGTGCAGGTCTTCAGTCCAGAGACTGGTTTGATACAGCCCTCCATGCTACTCTATCCTGTGCAAGCTTCTTCATCTCCAAGTAACTACTGCAACTTACATCCTTCTTCTAGCCAAGTTGTGCCACAAATTCATCTTCTCCCCAATCCTATTCAATACTTCCTCATTAGTTATGTGATCTACCCATCTAACCTTCAGCATTCTTCTGTAGCACCACATTTCGAAAGCTTCCATTTTCTTCTTGTCCAAACTATTTATCGTCCACGTTTCACTTCCATACATGGCTACACTCCATACAAATACTTTCAGAAAAGACTTTCTGACACTTAAATCTATGCTCAATGTTAACAAACTACTCTTCTTCAGCAACGCTTTCCTAGCCATTGCCAGTCTACATTTTATATCCTCTCTAGTTCGACCATCATCGGTTATTTTGCTCCCCAAATAGCAAAACTCTTCTACTACTTCTGGTGTGTCACTTCCTAATCTAATTCCCTCAGTATCACCCGATTTAATTTGACTACATTCCATTATCCTCGTTTTGTTTTTGTTGATGTTCATATTATATCCTCCTTTCAAGACACTGTCCATTCTGTTCAACCGTTCTTCCTGGTCCTTTGCTGTCTCCGACAGAATTACAATGTCATCGGCAAACCTCAAAGTTTTTATTTCTTCTCCATGGATTTTAATTGCTACTCCAAATTTTTCTTTTGTTTCCTTTATTGCTTGCTCAATATACAGACTGAATAACATCAGGGGTAGGCTACAACCCTGTCTCACTCCCTTCCCAAGCACTGCTTTCCTTTCATGCCCCTAGACATGAAAGGTTTCTGTACAAATTGTAAATAGCCTCTCGCTCCTAGTATTTTACCCCTGCCACCTTTAGATTTTGAAAGAGAGTATTCCAGTCAACATTGTCAAATGCTTTCTCTAAGTCTACAAATGCTAGAAATGTATGTTTGCCTTTCCTTAAACTATTTTCTAATATAAGTGGTACGCTCAGTATTGCCTTACGCATTCCAAAATTTCTATGGAATCCAAAGTGATCTCCCCCGAGGTCAACTTCTACCAATTTTTCCATTCGTCTGTAAAGAATTTGTGTTAGAATTTTGCAGCTGTGACTTATTAAACTGATAGTTTGGTAATTTTCACGTCTGTCAACACCTGCTTTCTTTGGGATTGGAGTTTCTAGAATATACATGGCATAAATTGTGAGAATATTGTGTGTATTGAATAGAATATGCATAGCATAAACTGTGAGAATACTGTGTCTAATGAATAGGGGTACGTAAAGCATGTTAGATCATACATACTACACAGTTGTATATTACACAGACATAGATGAAAGGGGCAGTTACTTAACAAAAGTAGTCAAGTAAAAAGCTGTAAACCTTGCACATACAAAGGGAGAACAGGAAGAAACTCTCACATGCAATAAGACAGCTAACAAGCAGTGTTCCCACCTGAATTGCGCAGGTGGGAACTGCCACTGCAATATATCTTATGTTCCTGTACGCTCCTGGCCTCGCCCTTCAATAATCACTGACCTTCACCCATGTATCCCCTTCCCTGTACCCACTCCAGTATTACACAGGCTCCTATGCCACCTGCACATCTAGTCTTTTTACTTCTATTTCTTTTCTGCCCCCCCCCCCCCCCCCCACCCATCCCACCTGTATCTAGCTGCCATACCCTCTCCCCACCTCCCATAAGCAGCACTTTACCGTGCACACGCTTGAAGAAGACCTTTTGGCCGAAAGCTTATTTGTTTAGCAGTTCTTTTGTTGTACCTGTCTGCGAGTAAATGACTCCACTATAAAGTAAGTAGCAGTCTACGCTTTCCATAATACTGTCATTCTTCCATCTTGGATTTTCCATTGTTTGATTTTGTTTCTCTCTAAAAATGGTTAAAGTTGGAGACAAAATAATACATAAACTTTATAATTGCTTGCAGAACGTTTGCAGAGGAAGGTAAGTTACAGAACTAGACAGTACTTTAATTATTCAACTTCACAGCAAAAGGAAAATACAAATAAATTAATCAAACTCATTTGCAAAATATACAAAATATTCACTAAAACTATCAAGATGATCTTACTCCACAGAAAAATATTACAATGAACTTTTCAGATTCTGATCCCTTCCATCAACTATAAAATCAATTGAAGTTCTGATGACTAATCTTTATGATGGATATGAAAAAACAGGTAATAGTGTCTGGAACACATACTGATTTAAATACAGCATTTGACTCTCACTTGACACGATCACAAAAAAAGTAAATACACTGTGACATTGAAAATAAACTACTCAGTTTATTAAAATATTATTTAAGCAGCATGTTACAGATGAATCATGTAAATAAGCTGTGATCGGCAATACTACTAATAAAAAAGAGGAATATCTCAAGGCTCTTTTCGTGGACATCATCCATTCAGTGTGTACATTAATAACTTTTCGAATCCTACACATGTAAGAATATACTATATGCTGATGAAATAGAAGTTTATTGTCTCATAACATACAATTTCAAGCCATTGACTTTAAAATACTTGCCAAAACACAAAAACTGGTTTACAATCTTCCTTATAATACCAGTAATATAATATACAGTACTGAATAATTACATAATTATGCAGTTAATAATTTTTCTTCAAAAGTAACAAACTTTTAAGATTAACAGTCCTAATTACTCATTCTCTCCTGCTCAAATTTTCAGGTTGTCATTTATGAATTCTTCTACTGAATGGTAACATTTCTGCACTAGTTTGTCATATAAGGATGTTTGCAGTGTTTCTAAATTTATGCTGAGCAGTTCTCTTCCTTTCACTTTGTTATAAATTTTCATACCCATATAATGTGGAGTATGAGCATAAAGTTTTAAACTGTGGGTGGGCAGCATAAAATCGTTTTGATTTCTGGTGTTGTAGTCACGTTGAAAATGATTTGCCACAAATAAATCAGAGTTACTGTGTACAAAGATAATCAGCTCATATATGTATAGTGAGGGAACACTTAGTATACTCAGATTTTTTAGGAGTGCGCAACATGATTTTCTTCTAGAATGAAATTTTCACTCTACAGCGGAGTGTGCGCTGATATGAAACTTCCCGGCAGATTAAAACTGTGTGCCGGACCGAGACTCGAACTTGGGACCTTTGCCTTTCGCGGGCAAGTGCTCTACCAACTGAGCTACCCAAGCACGACTCACGCCCCGTTCTCACAGCTTTACTTCTGCCAGTACCTTGTCTCCTACCGCCCAAACTTTACAGAAGCTCTCCTGCAAACCTTGCAGAACTAGGACTCCGTGAAAGGAGTTCGAGTCTCGGTCCGGCACACAGTTTTAATCTGCCAGGAAGTTTCATGATTTTCTTCATCCTACATTGTGCATATTTCTAACAATGGTTTTACCACAGTAGAGAATTTACAAAGAGTATTAGATAAAAAGGAGAAATGCTCCATATGAGTAGTGTCACTCAATCAGAAGTGCATACACCAGACAAAAACAGAATAAGTACTTGGCATTACTTTTTCTGATCATAGGCCAAAATCTTTCCTGTGAAGGGCACACTAATGATCTATGTGGCAAACTAGCTGACATACTTTTTTATTATATAAATTAAGAAACTGTGTGAGCAGACAGTTGTTTTATTATATAAATTAAGAAACTGTGTGAGCAGACAGTTGTTACTCAACTCATGCTTGCTTTATTCCATTCCCATCTGCAGCATAGAATATTACTTAGGCAAGATTGCCCAGGAGCTAAATGTATTTTCAGGTGTCAGAAGCAAGGAAACAGATGTATCTCAGGATTAGCTTCCAGAGGGTCCTGCAGAAACTACTTTAAATGTCTCAGGATAATGACAGTGCCTAGCCTATACATACATAGATGTTTAATATATGTTAAAGGAAAAATAAGTGCTTAAGCATAAATTTTTTCAGTAAGTTACCACACTCAGCCTTCACAGCACCACTAAACAAATATAAGAGCTAAAATACAGCAAATCCTATTCAATAGAAGCATTCCTAGAAACTAATCATCGTAATATATGTTTGTCCCAAGTGATAAAGGAAACTCTCTGGTTCTTAAATAAGGTAGTTATTTCCTGAATGACTGATTACTCCACAAAAGTTTACTCATGTGTAAACTTTGATGAGTCCAACTACATGAAAAATACTGAAAGGTGAATGAAGATTCTATACTACTGACAATCAGGCTACAATAAGACAAATGAATAAGTTGACTTTGAAGTGGATATAGGGCTAAAAAAAAATCTATACTTAAATTACCCTTGAGAAACTTTATTTAACAATGTAAGTATGCTGAAGAATATATACATTATTGCTACAGCTTTCCTTGAGTATAGTGACAAATTCAGAACTAGTACAGGAGACAGACCAGGAGATACCCTATCATCAAATCACTCTCGGCATTCCTAGAAATAATTTTAAGCCAAAACACTGGGGAATTTAAAAAAGTAGACTGTACAGTTTGCCTCTACAACAAATAAACTTCAACAATGAAGGGAAGAGCTTAATACCTTACAGTAAGTTTTAAGGTATGCCTGAGCATCAACTATAATAAGGTAACACTTTGGAAAGATAATTGTACAAAACAACGAGGTCCTACAATTAGAGTGTTTTTGTATTTGGAGACTCACTGCATTGACAACAAAAGAAATAAACAGAAGAATAAAAATGGCCTGGTGCAGTTTTGATACACTAAATCGTTTACAAAACCTAGCTTTCAATGTGTCTGAAACATGGAGTTTACAATCTGTGTATATCAACAGCCCTGATTTAAGGAAATGAAGAATGGACTTCCAGTGAAAGAGCTGAGAACTGCTACATGACGAATGTAGATATGCATGCTTTTAACTATTAGAGGACATATGCAGCCAGACTGAATAACCAACAAACTGATGTAAATAACAAAATTATTACTTTATTGAGAAGGAAATGAACATGAGCAGTACACGTAACCAGGCAAATGGTTGGGACACAAATCGTGGAAGTTCTTTGTTGGATTCTAGGAGATGATAAACAATCCACATGATGACCTATGGGAATGTGGATAGTTGACATTAGGAAACAAGAGCAACACAAATGTATATAGCTGTAGGTCACACTGCAGGGAAAGGTCCAAAGTGCCCAAAACAAGCACTGGATGCTGAACGGCTGATGACAGTTCATGCTTATGAAATAAATAGTGGTTGCATTGTATTCAGTAATCTGTTTTACCTTTAATATTTTGGTTCTTACATATCATACACTGTACAGATTATCCAATCAGAGCACTAAATCTATTGTTTAGATTATGACTTACATATTACAAGGGGAAAAAATACTTTTCTTTACACTGCAAATTTTCTACAGTTACCTGGAGTATTTATTATTTCTAATAACTGATTAGAAACACATGTAGTTCTAATCTAAGTGTTTAAGAACAGTCTGACGACAGTATCAGGGGTATAACTTAATGTAAATCTGTATTGTGGTAGCTATTTAATTACACAAATATGGTTGGCTGTCTTTCATTTTTGTATGTTATAATTCAGACTGCTCCTTGCAGTCTAGAAAATTGATTGTAAATCTCTTCTCTGAAGAAACAAAAATGACTATTTAAGTACTATAATTAAGCTATTTAATTGTACAGTGTTGTAAGTAAATGCTGGCAGGACACAAACATACCTATAGCAGCTGTCATCCATGAAGTACTTTGAATCTACTTTTGTCTGATTTGTCAAGTATGGTAAAACATCTTCCACTGTCTTAGCCCAAGTATATAAACAAGCACTGCCGAAAATGGCGAGCCCTCCACCTCCCAAAGCAACATGAGCCTCCATTGCAGATAACATTTCTGCATATGTATTTGGAATAGTTCCATCAGTTGGTGGGTTGTACCGAGTACATGACAGAAATGCCAAGAACTTTCGATTATTGCTGCCAAGAGAAGACATCATTAGTTCTCTCCCAAAGTGTTCCCACAGTTCATGCGCGTTCATTTTTCGCGCTTTTTCGTGTGAAAGTTGACTGTGAAAAGTGACACAGTCTGGAGCTGATGGGTCTATGTCTGTTTCAAGTTGAAAAGTCTTACGACCAAAATTACATTCATACAGTTTCTCTGCAATAACAGTTTGAATCAATTTAGCTCCAAGTGCTATTCTTTCGCAAGCACTTCTGATTGAATTTTCAACGCCGGCAGGAGCTTGGAATTTACCGTCGTGACCATGGCATACGATATAAAGCGGAATAACAGAAAGTGGTGATTTCCTAGGTTTGTAATGAAGTTTTAACTCTAACGTTCGTCCACAACATTCTATAACGAGTTCATTTTCTTCTAAACCTAACTCAACTAGGCATTTGAACCTAAAATTTATAATAGGCCATTGCGTTGTTTTAGACAAGCCCGAAAAATTGTTAAACTGTTTTATTTTACAGTTTTGAGGAACACACAGACTATTGTTTTTATTGGTTACTCCACCTTTAATAAGAACTACAGAATAACACAATACTTCTCCGCATTGCAGATTGGAGACAAAGATATCGTGATCTGCACTATTACAAGTACTAATCCCTGTTCCCAGCGTATTTACTTTCTCCATCTCGTAATCGAGATGCATAGCCGACAAAGTCACTAATAAATGAACTCAAATTACTACCGACACTTGCATATTTCACATACAATAAACCTGCAGCCTTCACTACTTGACACTTAATTGAGCCTCTCCACGCCTCCCTCCCACGAACGAAACTAATTTTGACAGACAGGGTTGCCACAATGCATAAGTAAAAGTGGCCGGTCGACAACAGTGATCTATCGCTGGTCGACAAGCAATGATCTTGTCGCGCAAGAGTTTGCGCAGATGGATCGCAGCGTGTTGACGTAATTTGGGCGAAAATGAGAGACCTGCGCAGACGTGGAAGTTGGAGTTGGAGGTTTGAACAAAATTGCTCAGCTGTGGGTGCAGCAGATCACAACTGTACAGACAGATTGTAGCGTTCCAACCGGGGATCACTGCAAATCTGGAGCGCGAAATTTTGTTTCAGACAGCTGTTTATTTAGTCTAGTAGTTTCTCGCCTTTGATTACACAGTAATTCTAAAATGCAGAACAAATGTCTTTATTACTGTCTATGATCAAAAACTTGTTAGGTCATCAGACTACCGGTTTCGGTCAGTAATGAACATCTTCAGATCTGCAGAGAAACATGGGAAAAACATAAATACATCTGGTGAATTGTCTACAGCTTAAAATAACAAAGTAGGTCATTATGAAAAGCATTACTGACATACATGTGAAAATTGTGTGCATTAAATATGACGAGGCATGCCTACTTTAAAAATATGTCCTAATATAATGGAGCCAAAGTGGCATCATCATAAGATAAATATAAAATTAGGTCAGCTTCGTGGAACATATATTAAAGTATGGCATATACTAGAGTCATCCTTTTAACAACACTACTGTTCCAAACAAAGTGACGTACAGAAGCCACAAAACGTTTGTGTCGCAAGCTCGTCAGATGTCGCTACTGTATGTGTACATATATTCTCCAATAATATAATTGTACAGTATGGAATAAAAAGAAGAATACGACTGATAAAATCTGTAGTGGGCTTACCAGATGTATATATCATTACAGTAATAAAATGCAATAAATATAAAACATGACCGAGGTTAGATTGTTGAAAAGGAAAAAGTTAAGTGACAATAATTCTGAAACGCCATTGTGGCGAATTTAAACTAAAAATATAGTGACATACATAAGAATAAGGTTATGGAGTTCACAGAATAATATAGAAATGATGAAAGAAATAGGGAAAGAAATCGAATGACTGTAAACAGACTGTAGTAACTAATGAGCACCCTCTGTTGGTGTGACCGCCAGAATGTCGCATAGGCGAGAAGTGGCCAAAGGAACTTAACTGCCAGATTGCTCAAGTGTGTGGGATCTGTGCCAAGTAGGACTGACAGGGGTTATTGAATGTATACAGAGAAAGGGAGTACAAATAGTCACACGTTTGTTTGATCCAAGGGAGAGTGTACAGAGATGCTGAAGGAAATGAACTGGAAGACTCTTGAAGATAGATATAAACTATCCCAAGAAAGTCTGTTATCAAACTTTAAGGAACCAGGTTTAAATGACAACCCTAGGAATGTATTATAATCCTCTGTGTATTGCTCACATAGGGATCTTGAGTAAAATATTAGAAGAATTACTGCACTGACAGAGGCATTCAAACAATCATTCTTCCTGTGTCCATACATGAATAGATCGGGAAGAAACCCTAGAAACTGGTACAGTGGGACATACCGACTGTCATTCACCTCGTGGTGGCTTGCAGAGTATAGATATAGAGGTAGATATGGTCAGAGGAACTTAACCACCAACCCTGCAACGTGCTGTTCCAAGGGGAAAAAAATGATAAGACACAGTACCAGTCAATTAACAATATTACCTAGTTAATGAAATATATTATATGAACAGAGAAAGGACAAGACAACACATGAGTAATAAGCTCAATGAAGTAAGTGTATAAAGCATTCTATACCAGGTGAAGACAAAGGCAAGATATATATAAAAGAGGCATTCAGTGATTGAAGTCTTACATTGTCAAACAAAGCAAAGTAGGCGTTGGGCATAAAATCGTTCTGTTGACTGAGCACTTTTCTTGGCTCTTGTTTTTTCGCTTTGTAAATATCAAGCTCTTCTAACAGATTGAGAGCATAGTCTTTATGCACCTTATGGAGAATACACACATTCTCAACGCCCCCCTACAGAATGACCAGTTTCTGATTAACACAACCCCCAGGAAGTTCTGTTAAGCTGTTGTGGATGCTCCTTAAACCTTACGTTTAAAACCGACGATTTGGCCGATATAATTTTTATCACAGTTATTACAATCAATCCTGTGTATTGCAGAGCTAACAAATTTATCACATGCCATATTCAAAGTACGTTTTACTTGCAGTTTTAGGGCTTTGCTAACTTGAAAGTCACATCTAACATGAGATTTTCTGAAACATCTTGCTATTTTCTAAGACTTTTGCCATGAAATTTCATTGGAATGGTTTCCATTCATTCTCTATTGATTCTACTTTCTTGCTAAGTGTACATCTGCCTTCTATTTATTATACTTTTCTTTAGCCTATTGTAATGGTGCATGACACCATTTACAGAAGAACCAATAGCTACTGCAATTTGCTTTAAAATGCTGAGTTCTTTACATATTTCGCTTTCGAACAAAGATGGCCAAAGGAGCCTTTTTTATATAGTGGAGGATGGCATGAACTGGCATTGATGAGATACCCGTACATGTAGGATCTCTGAAAACCGAAAATTTATCTTTATTGTCAACTTTCTTAACAGTAAGATCATGGCAGTTAAAGGACTTCTCTTTTTCAAGTTCCATAGTAAAAGTTATTTTGGGTGCATGCTCCCTATTACTTGGGTAAATGCATTAACCTTACTGGTGTCACCCTCTGTCAGTAATAAAATGCCATCAACATACCATCTATAGTAAACCGTTTTTTCCTTTATATGTGTAAACTTGGCAAAAGCTTTACATTCTGAATCGTTCAAAAAAAAATCTGCCAAAATACCAGTTAGACTATTACTCATCCGAAGGCCATCTTTCTGATACTATATATTGTCACTCAAAGTACAAAAATTGTAAGCTAAAACAAAATCTAAAAATTCAGTTAGTTTCGTACACTTAGCACTACCGATCTTGTTATGGGATAGCAGATTACGTTAAATAATTTCAATAGTTCTTTCTATCAGGAGGTTTTTCACATCCAAGAATGCTAATGTTGCATTATTTGGTATATGTATATCCTTGATGACATTTGCTAGCTCACAACTGTGTTTAACCCCAAAATAAGTATTGAACAGGTAAACTGATTTAAGTTTGTCGTTAAGAAACTTATTTAGTTTATAGTTTGGTGATGACATGTTGTTCACAATGTGGCGAACCGGATTTCTGTCTTTGTGAATCTTAACTTGAGATCTAAGCTGAGGAAGTTTAGCATTTATCATTTCAAGGGATTTCTTTTCATAATTGTTAAGAATGAACTGGGAGATGTCTATCTTTGTATGTAAAATATTCTGAAACTTCTCAGTTGGATCTCCATAAATTTCTTTTGCATCGTTTTCTGCATAGCTATCATCCACTATATACAAAAGTCTCCTGCACCTCAGTGAATCACTGGCTCCTTCGTCTACCTGCTACTGAAAGTGAAATACGTAAAGAACTCAGTATTTTAAAGCAAATTGGAATAGCTAATGGTTTTTCTGTAAATGCTGTCACACACCATTACAATAGGCTAAAGAAACGTATAATAAACAGAAGTCAGAGGCACACTCACCCAGAAAATAGAAAGAAAATAAAGGATGAATGAAAACCGTTGTAATACAATTTCATAGAAAAATGTCCTGGCAAATAGAGAAATGATTCAGAAAATCTAATGTAGATGTGGCTTTCAAGTTAACAACACCCTGAAATTGCGAGTAAAACGTAAAGTGAAAAGAGTGTACACAAATGTGTTGGCTCTGGAGTATACAGAGTTGGTTGTAATAACTGTGATAAATGTTGTATCTGCAAAACCGGTCACTCTTTTAATGCGATGTTTAAGGAGAACTAACAGCGGTGTAACAGAACTGCTTTGGGATTGCATTTATCAGAAACTGGTCATTTTATGGGGTCAACGAGAATAATAAGCGTCTTCTCCATAGTGTGCAGAAAGGCCATGCTCTCAGCTTGTTAGAAGAGATTGAAATTTACAAAGTGAAAAAACAAGAGCCAAGAAAAGTGCTCAATGGACAGAGCGATTTTGTGCCCAATGCTACTATGCTTCCTTTGACTTTAATCACTGAACGCCTCTCTATATACACAGTGAATCAAAGTTCCATATTTCATTTTGGTTCGATGTGACTACCATTTGTGATGCTGCAAAGATCCGTCTGGTAATCAATTTCTTCCTACATTCCTTCAGCAGCTCAGGTGTTACTTGGGCAATGGCAGTGCAGATTCGATTTTTCAGGTCAGCTAAATTGTGTGGTAAGCGAGGAACATATGCATGGTCTTTAATGGAATCCCGGAGAAAGGAATCCAGTTCTGTCAAGTCTGGGGAGCAAGGTGGCCATGCGATTGGGAAGCGACCTGGGAAACAAGTATCGAGGAAATCTCGAACTTCCGTGGGGAAATAAGGTGGTTCACCGTCTTGCTGGTAGTAAACTATCCCATCTGGATCATCTTCATCGATCTGGGGAATAAAAAGGTTTTCAAGCAAATCCAGGTGCACAATATAAGTGACAGTTCTCTCCATGAAGAAGAAAGAGCTGTACACTTTCAATTGGTAAGGGCAAAAAAAACCCACATTAACTTTGTTGCTGTCATGACAGTGTTTGAAGGTTGCCTATGGATTTTCGCTGTCCCATATTTTGTAATTGTGGGTGATCACCATGCCACTGGTACGAAATGTGTACTTAGCACTGAAGTTTATTGTGTTCAGGAATGTCTTGTCATCCTCTGCCCGATGCAACATTTCCGCACAAAATTCCTCATGAACAACCTTATCTGCATCGCTAATGAACTCTGCCATTGTGAATATATATGGTTTCAAGTGTGAACATCTACACAACACTCGCCAAACAGTCTTCTGCGGAATGCCAGTCTCGCGAGACGCACGTCGCGTTTTTGTGGACTGTGAACAATGCTCTCCCTAACCTGTTTGACATAATCATCAACATGTTAGCAAGCTGGTGATTTTTCATATCACAATGAGCAACCCGTCTCAGTAAAGTTCTTTTGGCATATTCCGTGCGAAATTTACGCTGAGGAATTGTTGCGGAGTTTGTTTAATGAAACCTAAACACATAGCAAGCACACTCCACACCAGTGAAAGTAGCCACTTCAACTGCACACTACGCTGGCGCTCCTGGTGGCAGAATGGGTTATGCACTATGTGAATCAAACTTGAGGTTGTTTGCTAGAAAATGACACAACTACCGATTCTGTAAGTTATCTCAACTAATTTCTATATCATTTCAAAATTGTAATATCCCTTTCGACTCACCCTGTGTACCTCACCTTTACATACATACCTTTACATACATTAATACTTGTTCCTTAGATCATGAATACGACATTTCGTAATGATGTGGAACATGTCACTTTAACAGTAGTTTTCTTTACACAAAATTATTAATTAATTTTTTTAAAAGTTACTACTTAATATCTAAAATTTCATCTACTGAGTAGAAGGAGTTGTCATTCAGAAATTCTTTTATTTGCTTTTAAATGTTGGTGGGCTATCTGTCAGACTTTTAATGCTATTTGGCAAATGACCAAAGATGTTGGTGGTAGCATAATTCACCCCTTTCTGTGCCAAAGTGAGATTTAATCCGAAATAGTGAAGATCAGCCTTTCTTTTAGTGTTGTCGCTATGCACTTTGCTGTTATTTTTGAATTTGGGAGGGTTATCACTAAAAAATTTCATAAGTGAACATATGTTTTGCGAAGGTACTGTGAATATCCCAAATTCCTTAAATAAACGTCTGCAAGATGAGATAGAGTGCTTTACATATTTACTTCATTTTCTTACATGGAGCATATTAGTCTCATATTTTCTTGTCCCTTCTCTGTTTGTATATTACATTAATTAGATAATCTTGTTAACTGAGTGGTACAGTGATTTATCATTCTTTTCTTGGAACAGCATGTCGCAGGGTATGAGGAGAGCTCTGGTAGTTAATTTCCTCTGAATTATTATCACTTAACTATTTCCTTTTCAACAACGCAAGTTTGGTCATGTTTTTGTTACTTGCATTTTATTACTGTAACGACTTGTACACCTGATAAGCTCACTACAGATTTTACCGATCGTATTCTTCTATTTATTCCATGTTGTACAATTATATGATTGTGGAACATACACTATGTGATCAAAAGTATCCGGACAACGCCCAAACCATACGTTTTTCATATTAGGTGCATTGTGCTGCCACCTACTGCCAGGTACTCCATATCAGCGACCTCAATAGTCATTAGACATCGTGAGAGAGCAGAATGGGGTGCTCCATGGAACTCATGGACTTAGAATGTGGTCACGTGATTGGGTCTGACTTGTGTCACACATCTGTACGCGAGATTTCCACACTCCCAAACAACCCTAGGTTAGCGTTTCCAATGTGATAGTGAAGTGGAAACGTAAAGGCACATGTACAGTTCAAAAGTGTACAAGCTGACCTTGTCTGTAGACTGACAGAGACTGTCGACAGTTGAAGAGGGTCATAATGTGTAATAGGCAGACATTTGTCCAGGCCATCACACAGCAATTCCAATCTGCGTCAGGATCCACTGCAAGTACTATGACAGTTAGTGGGAGGTGGGAAAACTTGGATTTCATGGTCGAGTGGCTGCTCGTAAGCCACACATCATGCTGGTAAATGCCTAACGACGCCTCGCTTGGTGTAAGGAGCGTAAACATTGGACGATTGAACAGTGAGAAAACGATATGTGCAGTGACGAATCACGGTACACAATGTGGCGATCCGATGGCAGTGTTTGGGTATGGCGAATGCCCGGCGAACGTCATTTGCCAGCCTGTGTAGTGCTAACAGTACAATTCGGAGGCAGAGGTGTTATGGTATGGTCGTGTTTTTCATGGAGGGGGCTTGCACCCCTTGTTGTTTTGCGTAGCACCATCACATCACATCACATGTTTTAAGCACCTTCTTGCTTCCCACCACTGAAGAGCAATTCGGGGATGGCGATTGCATCTGTCAACAAGATCGAGCACCTGTTCATAATGCATGGCCTGCAGTGCAGTGGTTACATGACAATAACATCCCTGTAATGAACTGGCCTGCAGCCGTGTCCTGACCTGAATCCTATAGAATATCTTTAGGATGTTTTGGATCGCCGACTTTGTGCCAGGCCTCATCGACTGACATTGATACCTCCCCTCAGTGCATCACTCCATGAAGAATGGGTTGCCATTCCCCAAGAAACCTTCCAACACCTGACTGAACGTATGCATGCGGGAGTGGAAGCTGTCATCAAGGATAAGGGTGGGCCAACACCATACTGAATTCCTACATTACCGATAGAGGGCGTCACGAACTTGTAAATCATTTTCAGCCAGGTGTTTGGATACTTTTGATCACATAGCGTTCAAAATGGCTCTGAGCACTACAGTCTCAAATAGTGTACGTATCCTGAAGTAGTGGCATCTGCTGAGCTCACGACACAAACATTTTGTGGCTACTGTATGGCAGTCTGTCTTGAATAGTAGCACTGTTAGAAAGATAACTCTAGTATATACCATATTTTTAAAAATGTGCGACGATGCTGACCTTATTTTGTGCTTAGCTTTTTATTAAGCCACTATGGCTCCGTTACATTACGACATCTTTTTAAGAGTCAGGCCTCATCATATTTAAAGCGCATAATATATATATTTATGTCAGTAACACTTTTCATTATGGTCTATTTTATTGTTTTCAGCTGTACACAATCTGCTAGTTGTATTCTTGTTTTTCCCACGTTTTTCTACAAACCTGAAGATCGTCATTGCTGACTGAAACTGGTAGTCTGAAGACCCAACAAGTTTGTGATTGTAGTCAAAAATGGTTCAAATGGCTCTGAGCACTATGGGACTTAATATCTGAGGTCATTAGTCCCCTAGAACTTAGAACTGCTTAAACCTAACTAAGGACATCACACACATCCATGCCCGAGGCAGGATTCGAACCTGCGACCGTAGAGGTCACGTGGTTCCAGACTGAAGCGCCTAGAACCGCTCGGCCACAACAGCCGGCGTGATCGTAGTCGGAAATAAAGAAGTTTATTTTACACTTTCTACATCGCTGTTCTGTACATTAGTCTATTGATGATCATGTAGCAGCCTGTGAAAATTCTGGAGTGGTTTTGATGGATCAGTATATATATATATATATATACACTATATAAATACTGATCAGTATATATATATATATATATATATGTGTGTGTGTGTGTGTGTGTGTGTGTGTGTGTGTGTGTGTGGAGGGCTAAGTCCAAGGATTCTAGCGATTGAGATAGGAAGGCAGCTGCCTATAAAACAAGAACAGTTAACACTTATGCCAAACAGGAAAACTGTAATTAAAATAAATAAATAAAAATAAAAAAACACATTGGGTCCAACAAAAAATATCAGTTCTGACTCTTTTGCGCTAAGAAATGTGTCATTTTGACCTAAATAACGGATTGCTACCTTACTTTCTCTCAATACTGTTGTACATCACCTCTTTTGTGGAGGGGGAGATAAAATAAAAATAACGTATTTATTCTACAGAAGAGTTCAGTCAGAATACTGTTTCAGTTGATAACGATGCAACTTGCAGCAGTGTCTTTATGGCCATAGATATTCTTGTACTTGAGTGTCAATATACTTATTCCCTAAACGAATATGTGCTTCATAACAGAAGTGAATTAAAGGTAAATTGTACAATTCACTACCACAGATTAAAAGTAAAACTTTCCACATAGACTATGAATCCTGATCTAAAGTTCAGAATAGAGATTTGTATTTTGATGCAAAAGTTTATAAGAGGCTGCAGGTACAGCTTAAACAAGAAATTGAATATTCCCATATTTTCAGAAAAAGCATAATACAAGGAACCTCATTGACCACACCTATAATTTTTCAGAATATGTGGGGTTGCAAAGCACATATGAAAATGTAAAAAATGTTACAGTATCTTTAACTGGTCACAATTGTTGTATTAAATAATAGAGATACTTTTCTTCATGAAATGCTTTTTCAGGATGGTTATACAGCATTGCATGTGTCAGGTATTATTTCACTCAATATCTCTTTGGACATTTCTGTCGAAAATACTGAATCATTATAATGTTTGCTTTTGCCAGGAATCACAATGCTGTATGGTGAAATTACTGTCCTTATGCAAGTATGACGAGTAATGAACATCAACAGATATTTACAAGCAAACACCTCATTCTTTAAGGAATCTAACTCCCATGTATAAAACAGCATCAAACATATGATAACTATACAGATGAGTCAGTGTGTAAAACACTTGACTTTGAGCATGTAAGCGACTAAAAGCTTATGAAAGGTTTAAAATTATGCTTCAAGTCTGGCTAATTTGAGCTCCATTTTAAGCAAAAGGTAGTTTTCCGTGCATCTCAATGTTTATGACATCATATCACCTATGAGTTATATGATGATATAACATTGCAGGTACCATGAGTGGTATATTTAGATAATATGTTCAAAGCATGTTGTGAATAGAATGAATAGCAAAGAAATAATAAATCAGAACATCATGCCTGAGGTTGAAGTTTGATGGTATGAGCAGTGAAAATGTAGTAAGTGATACATTTCTTTCCTTTCAACTTTTTTGGGGTGGGGTGGGAGATATCAGAGAGAAAAAGTTTTTTAAAGGTTTGAAATTATATGTAAAGGTTGTTAGAAATCGCTAAGTGCTCTCATTCTCAAATACATGATGAATGAAGTTGAGGAATTTTCTTGTTATCAGTTCCACTGCCTCAAGACAAACATGCAGTTTCTAACTGTGGTATATATCTTATTGTGTTAGCCTTTTAACATAAGATTATATCTCTTAATGGACAGATTATGACATCACTGTAAATTTTTAAATCCAGTTAATAACTATGTGAAATATTTAAAATCAAATTTTTGTTGCCCCTGGATGGTTTTAGACAGGCAACCTGCAACTGGTACCTGGTTTTGGGTTAGCAGTTTGGAAATACAGATATGTCTCCAGGTCTTTTCGCAAATAATGTCGCAGGTTATTGTGTTCTCAGTGTAACTCATGAAATGAAATGTGTAAAGCACCCCACTTAATGGGGCTCTGTCTTGTCTATTTAGATCATTCTTTCTTTCTCTGACAGTTTAGTAACACTTTTAAAGCTAGTAGCGAACAAAGACCACAACTGACTTTCCTACATCATCATTTTGTTTCTTGAACTGAAATATACTTTGCCAGAGGGTAGCAGCTTACTGCTGAAAGTTCTCTCCTAGATCAGCAGATGGTGGGCCAAAGTAGATTGGTTTCACTGGGTAACAGGAAAATTTTAATGAAAAATATTTATAACTGTAGATTCTAAGTCCTAGTCACATTTTAGTTTATTTGAACAGATCATCTTTTCTGGCTTTACAGCTATAATCATATCTATAAGTGGAAAGTTTAAAATGAAATATGTCTCAGAATTTGTGAAACAATCAAGTGGACGTATAACATACACACTGAAAGCAAGTAAGTTAATTACTCTAAAAAACAGTGACACAAATGATTTATAGTTACAAACTGAACTGATATAAATTTGAGGCTGTTATTTACACACAGAAATGAAGAGTTTTATTTGTTTTGTGTATGTATTTACTAGATTAACGTTAATGTTTCACAAATTCTGAAATAATAATTCATTTTTATTCTTCTATCGATATGATGATGGCTATAAAGCAGAAACTGGTCATCTGTTCATATAAAACAAAACTTGACCAAGAGCATGACTTTTATTTGTTCAGCTTTTTGGGATGTACTTACATGGATCAGGTTTAGTTTATTTAGATATAAAGGTCACCAGTCCCCTCCAAAGATCAAAGCAACCACATTTCATAAAAGATGTTACTGTTTAACTGTTCTGTCTTTCACATATAAAGTGGGTATTATTGATTTGCAGTGATTTCCATATCAGTGTTAAAGATATGTGACAAGGAAACTGATCTAGATAAGCTATTAACTACTACAATGTAGTATCAGTCATAAATTTCCCTGCTCAAGATCATAGTACACTGATAGATAATGTACTGATGCAACTAACAGACGTTAAAGAAACACATGGCTACTCAGAAGTAAATAGATCATCAAATTATTACATATGTTAGTGAACACTACATAAATTAGCTGTATACTCACAACCACCCAAAGAAAACAATGAGGGTAACAATGAGGGTGACTAATTACCAAACAATGAAAGATTTTACAGAAATCTTAAAAATATAAACTTGGAGAAGATTATCTAAATTAATCACATTTCTTGATAAGTTTTTATTATTTTTAAAGCAGTGTTGCCCTCAAAAATTAAAATCAGTCATGCAAGTCTTCAAGGAACTGTTGTATTAAAACAGTATCTTCCTAGAGAAAAAAGAAAATTTGCATAGTAGTCAGAAGAAGTAAGTACCTCAGGGTACTTTCATACTATAAACACTACTGTCATTTTTAAGAAAACTGGTAAAAAGCTCCAGGAATTACATATCTTTTCAGAAATTGATGGATCAGGCAATAAAATCTGATCAACATTCAGTATTGTTATGAAATGGACAGAGAAAGAAGCAAGAGAATACACTATTTCTATTAAAGAAAATGGGAACATTATAGAGATAGGTTTTGTATAACAGATACTTATAATAATTAATTAATAGTCAGTGAAAAATTTATTCAAGAACTTTTTAAGATACTGCAAAAAATACACTCTAGAAACAATACAGAGCAAATGTAGTGACATGTAAATTACACACACATCTGCACCTCAGATAAGGAAAATCAACACATCCAACAAAAGTGAATGATCATATATAGTTGACTGTATCTCCAATAAAACACTAAAAAATTGTGCCCATATAACATAATATAGTCACATGAATGACACACCATAAATTCAGACTATTTTCGCAGGCAGGATAAAATATATCATTGATAGACCTCTCAATAAGTCCTCCACATATGCCAGTACATACCAGCCACTGTCATTCCTAATTTTATTTCATTCTGTTTATATATTCATCCAGGGTTCATCTTACAATGATATAAAATTTGTTATCGAAAAACAAAGAAAATATATAGCTCAAAACTATACAAACACACAAAATATAAAAGTATGCCTTGTGAGAATTGGACAGGTGGTCAGCCTGTAACGCTTTTTTCCACAGCCCTCCAAATCCTGGACTTTGTCCCCGCTATAGATGACTTGTAGTGTATGTAGCTAGGCGCTCTACAGCCCTGGAGCAACAATGGTTGGACAAGTCTTCACACAATTCAGCATGTCCTGATGTACTCAATCAAAATTCAAATAACTATTGATCCAAATGTCATATTAAGAGATGGTTTACTCCAGTTCATTTCAAATTAAACAGAGCATATATTTAGGAGATTTTCTGCTATAAATTATTCTCTTCCCAGTTATATAACATTAGCATTAAGAAATGAGCATGGTAAGTGAGATAACAGATCATTACCATGTTTCATACTGCCTCAGTTGGTTATACACACAGGAATTTTGAAACTCATTACATGAATAAAAACTTGCTGTACCAACTTCAGTTTTCATGTCAACCACAAAATTTTGTTCTTGAAGTCATTCTTTCAACACCTAACGATTTCACGTTTCATCACTTGTCAATGATCCCAGACCCTTTTCAGTTTTGTTGATTCAGGTTTATCATATTACTATAATTAGAACACATGTATAACATACATGATGTTGTAGTACTGGGAGTAAACAAAAACAAAGAAATCCACTTCTTTCAAATACTGAACAGGTCTTTAGACCTTCTACTCCTTTTCCTTCTAGTCACCAGGCATTTCATGTTTTACTAATCTCTCACACTTACAACACATTCACAACACTCATTCGCATATATGTGGTGACGATTATTGCAATTTAGAGATGATTGTGGAAGGAATATGTGTCCCTCATCAATGCAGACTATGCCTGACTCCTTTCCTTACCCTTGTTAACTTTCTCAATTGTGGGTTAGATTTACAAACCTCAGAACTTGGCTATGCAAGGACACACTAACGCCACCACTTGACTACTCATGTGACAATAATTTCACAAGTTCCAACATGGTTGAAAATTGAACAGTGACCCAAAAGTAGAATAAATTTCCTTTACTTCACATCTATGGTCACAAATTTTGTCATCAGACTACTGGTTTTGGTCTGTAATGACCATCTTCAGGTTTGCAGCAAAATATGGGAAAAACTCATATACAACTAGCAGATTCTCTACAGCTTAAAACAATAAGGTAGATCACGAAGAAAATACCTACTTATTTCAGCGTTTTAAATATGATGAGGCAAACCTGTCCTAATATACTGGAGCTGTAGTGGCATCGTCAAATGCTAAACACAAAATCAGCTCCAGCATCGTCAAACATATATAAATAATAGTACACAAAACAGACATCTTGTCAGCAGTACTACCATTCAAAACTAATTGTCGTACAGTAGCCAGATGTCGCTACTGTAGGTGTACACATATTCTTCAGTGATAATTGTGCGATGCAAAATAAAGGGGGATACAATAAGTAAAGTCTGTAATGGGTTTATAAGGTGTAAGCAAAGAAATAAAACATGACAAACGTTAGATCATTAAAAAGGAAAAAGTTAAAAGACAATAATTTACATACGCTGAAGTGGTGATACTATAGATAATGACATAAATAACAAATAGCTTTCCGAGTACACAGAATAATATAAAAATTACTAAACAGAAAGAAGCCCAATGAATGAAAACAGTCGGCGCTAACGCCAGAACGTCGCATAGGCGAGAAGTCTCTAGATGTAGCATGACAGCCAGAGGGCCCCTTATAATCTGTGGCACCCTGTTCCAAGAAAAGAATGGTAAAACCCCATACCAGTGCACGGGCAACATTATCTAGTTAATGAAGTACATTATATAAACACAGAAGGAACAAGAAAACACTAGAGTTATGTGCACAATGTAAGAAACGATGTAAATATGTAAGGCACTCTGTCAGCAAGATATATAGAGCAGAGGTGCTCAGTGATTAAAGCGCGTTGCCAGGGCCTGCATGCAGTTTCTTGGAAGGGATGAAGCGAATTTCAGAAAGTTCCCAAGAAGTTCCGCACAACAGCCTTACATCCTGCACAATCACAGAGGGAACGTCCAACTGTTCCTGACGGTGTGAAACTTGTAATGGCTGACAGGGTTGCCCAAAAAGCCCCCCTGCCACCACTACGGGACCAGATGTGTACTGAAGTAGAACATGGGAAGGACGAACATTTGCTTCAGCAATGCAGGGTCTACAGTGTGGCACTGGTCTCTTAACACCAAGGGCCTCTCGGGGCAAAGATGTGGATAGTGCACTTACCGAGGTGACAACCGTTCTCAAATTTCTTAGCAGCTAGAACTTTCTACACGAACTCATCACTGCTGGATGTTGGCAGCTAAAGCTAAGCTGGCTAAGATAGTTATGCTGGTGGAAACACTGATTCAGCTTGAGGGGTCAAATTAACATCTTGTCCACACAAACAATTGATCATCGCATCTGTATGTGAAATGCTACTGGAGTTCACAATAAGAAACATGAACTACAAGAGTTCATTGGCCATCACAAGATCGACAGTCCTCTTGACAGAGGCTCCCCTACAGCCAAATGAAACTTTTAAACTTCTAAATACGGCCGGTTACCACACTGACACACAAGCACAGGGTGGTGGCACAGAAGTTTACCTTCGCCATTACCTACTATTACTCACTGGCATGTCGACCTACCCAACCTACAAGAGGTGGAGGCTACTGTGTATTCAGTCTGACAGATTTGGGAGAGGTCACTTTTGTGGCGGCATATCTTCACCCTGCAGCCAGTTCATACTACAAGAATTACATCATATCTTAGCACAAAATGGCAAGACTTTTATTGGCGGCCGGCCGAAGTGGCCGAGCGGTTCTAGGAGCTTCAGTCTGGAACCGAGCGACCGCTACGGTCGCAAGTTCGAATCCTGCCTCGGGCATGGATGTGTGTGATGTCCTTAGGTTAGTTAGGTTTAAGTAGTTCTAAGTTGTAGGGGACTGAGGACCTCAGAAGTTAAGTCCCATAGTGCTCAGAGCCATTTGAATCATTTTTATTGGCGACGACTGGAATGTGGAGCATCCTACCCGAAATTCACGTACCACCAACCCTAGGGGCTGGTGCTGCACTGCCTGGAATAGGACTTTGACCTGAGATCTGGGGACCTCTTGCTGCTCTCCATTGACTACACGTATGCTGACACCTCGTCTTCTTTTTCTGCAATGAATATATTTTTAAATTTTCCAACTGATTTTTCAGCTCTGTAGTTTGGTTTATTCTGAGCTTTCCAAACGTATCTAACGTTGATTTGGGAACGTTAAACTCCTTATATGCTTTTAAAACTCCCATTTCCAAAGACAAAATGGCGGAAACTGCCATTTCCGCTGATTTAGTATACCATTGCTGTCTATCAGACGTCCTAATACAGGGTGAAGCGAAATTCGCGCACTCGGGCTTCGCAGCGTGATTCCTCACATACCAGCGATAAAAAAAAGTCTCACAAAATTTCGCCCAGCGAGTACATCCGCAGAAAAGGGACGTTAAAGAGTGACGATCTGGCAACACTCTACCCACATGTAAGGCAACTATCTCTGTCAGCACATTTTACTCTGCTGTGCAGTTCGTTAATAGAGATTGCAGCAGGTCCTCTAGAAAACATTTGCACTTACATACTACAGTTGTAGAAATGGAAGATGGGTCAGCTTTGAAAGAATCCCTTTCCATGTCGTTGCTGTGAATTTCTTCGCACCAATTCATATACTAGATGCGAAACCTGTTTTCTTTGTGCCCTCCACCAATGGTCCCATAGATTAGTACCAACTATTATTCTTGCCTCATTCAGGTCCATTATATTTCATTAGTGCCTTCGGTTACCAGTAGGACTAGGAACGTCCTTTGTGAATCATGTCGAAACTCGATTATTATTTGTATGTGTTGTCACCATGGTCCCACTAATTATGCCTTTCAACATTGGGTCTGGTAAACGCATGCTAAAATGTAAATGTCATGTGACGAGGGTCTCCCATCTGTAGACTGTTTGCCGGGTGCAAGTCTTTCGGTTTGATGCCACTTCGGCGACTTGCGCGTCGATGAGGATGAAACGACGATGATTAGGACAGCACAACACCCAGTCTCTGACCGGAGAAAATTCTCGACCCAGCAAGGACTTAAACCCAGGCCCTTAGGATTAACATTCTGTGACGCTGACCACTCAGCTACTGGGGGCGGAGAACCGCATGCTGTTTAGTATGTATCTCAATGTATTTTTATTCATCTTTTATGGATGGGATTGTGGAAACACCACGTCTGTTACCGTTAGGGAAACAGAGTAATTCGAAACCGAACATTTCACAATTAGTGGTGGTGGGATGAATCATGCAGAGTAATATTTGCCAAAGGTGTAATGCGTGTTAGGTGGAACAGCGCACAGGACTGATGGCGCGTTTATACCATATGCGCTGTCCACCAGACAGGGACTAGTTGCGAGCAGAGTAATGCGCCCATGACAGACTCCAATGTACATGTAATAGACGTGTAGAATTTTCTCATTGTAAACTTCTAAACCAGTGTGGCAGATGTATGGCATACACAAACGATGAATATGTGGATATACTTCTGGTCCTTGGTGCATCTGATAACCTGGCTCGTGTTGCTGCTCGTGAATATGCTGCCAGATATCCTCGTCAATGATATCCAGATAAAAATGGGTTTCGTCATCTGGAGCTGCCCCTTCAGGAGTCAAGTTCTCTCCTTCCACCATCGCATGACAGAGGTCATCCATGGACTCGCCACATTCCTGCTACTGAGGAAGCTATTCTGGAGGTCATACACTAAGAACCTCAGCGAAGTACACATAGTGTGGCAAGGCAGCTGCACGGTCGTTAACATGGTGTACAAGCATGGGCTGCACCCCTATCATTATGCTTTCACGCAACACATTCATCCTACAGATCACTATCAGCGTATACTATTCTGTGAATGGTTCTAACAACAACAGGAAGCCATCAGTGACACTGTTAACACCATAATATGGTTGGATGAAGCAGGATTCACTTGTGAGGGTGTCATCAGTCTGCACAATGCCCACCATTGGTGTGAGGTTAACCTGCAAGTCACCTGTGATCATGGATATCAAGTTCACTTTGGTATCAGCGTCTGGGCTGGAATATTGGGCGACAGGTGTTTGGGCCTTTACATGTTGCCTGACCGGTTGCCTGCACGAAGGCATTATGGATTCCTATCAAACTATATGCCTGACGCGCTGGAAGACGTTCTACTACATGTTCGGCAGAGAATATGGTTCCAACATGATGGTGCACCTCCACGCTCTGGAATTAATGTGCGATAGTATTCGGACAGAACATTTCCAGGAAAATGGCTCGGACATGGAGGTCCAGTTGTATGGTCACCGCGTACATCTAACCGAAATCCCCAGGATTTCTTCCTGTGGGGACATCTGCAGGAGCACATGTACTCTACTCTGCCGACGAATGTGGAAGAATTGGTAGCGCATGTTCATGCTGCTCTTGTTACTGTGGACGCAGCTTTGCTGCGAAGGGTCCAGAGCTGTAAGATCCGGCGGGTTGAGCAATGTTTGGAAGTGCAGGGAGGTCGCTTTGAGCATCTGTTGTTGTAAAAAAATGTTCAGATATGTGTGAAATCTTATGGGACTTCACTGCTAAGGTCATCAGTCCCTAAGCTTACAGACTATTTAACCTAAGGACAAACACACACACATGCCCGAGGGAGGACTCGAACCTCCGCTGGGACCAGCCGCACAGTCCATGACTGCAGCGCCTGAGACCGCTCAGCTAATCCCACGCGGCCATCTGTTGTTCTGAGGACACCATATTCTGTTGTGAATGTCCAACATCTGAGTGCTCATATTACATGACAATGGAAAAACTAGCAGAAGCCGACCTCGGGGAAGATCAGTTTGGATTCCATAGAAACACTGGAACACGTGAGGCAATACTGACCTTACGACTTATCTTAGAAGAAAGATTATGGAAAGGCAAACCTACGTTTCTAGCATTTGTAGACTTAGAGAAAGCTTTTGACAATGTTGACTGGAACACTCTCTTTCAAATTCTTATGGTGGCAGGGGTAAAATACAGGGAGCGAAAGGCTATTTACAATTTGTACAGAAACCAGCTGGCAGTTATAAGAGTCGAGGGACATGAAAGGGAAGCAGTGGTTGGGAAGGGAGTAAGACAGAGTTGTAGCCTCTCCCAGATGTTATTCAATCTGTATATTGAGCAAGCAGTAAAGGAAACAAAAGAAAAATTCGGAGTAGGTATTAAAATCCATGGAGAAGAAATAAAAACTTTGAGGTTCGCCGATGACATTGTAATTCTGACAGTGACAGCAAAGGACTTGGAAGAGCAGTTGAACGGAATGGACAGTGTCTTGAAAGGAGGATATAAGATGAACATCAACAAAAGCAAAACGAGGATAATGGAATGTAGTCGAATTAAGTCGGGTGATGCTGAGGAATTAGATTAGGAAATGAGACACTTAAAGTAGTAAAGGAGTTTTGCTATTTGGGGAGCAAAATAACTGATGATGGTCGAAGTAGAGAGGATATAAAATGTAGACTGGCAATGGCAAGGAAAGCGTTTCTGAAGAAGAGAAATTTGTTAACATCGAGTATAGATTTAAGTGTCAGGAAGTCATTTCTGAAAGTATTTGTATGAAGTGTAGCCATGTATGGAAGTGAAACATGGACGATAAATAGTTTGGACAAGAAGAGAATAGAAGCTTTTGAAATGTGGTGCTACAGAAGAAAGCTGAAGATTAGATGGGTAGATCACATAACTAATGAGGAAGTATTGAATAGGATTGGGGAGAAGAGAAGTTTGTGGCACAACTTGACCAGAAGAAGGGATTCGTTGGTAGGACATGTTCTGAGGCATCAAGGGATCACCAATTTAGTATTGGAGGGCAGCGTGGAGGGTAAAAGTCGTAGAGGGAGACCAAGAGATGAATACACTAAGTAGATTCAGAAGGATGTAGGTTGCTGTAGGTACGGGAGATGGAGAAGCTTGCACAGGATAGAGTAGCATGGAGAGCTGCATCAAACCAGTCTCAGGACTGAAGACCACGACAGCAACAACATAAATGACAAGAAGATGTCGTGTTATTATACTGTGCTATCATCTTTAGCATCTCGAAATTGATATTGTTTTTGTAGTTATTCCGTCCTATGACAGGTCATTTGTTTCAACTGTCTATTCCTTGTTTGGCTAACCACGTATTTGTTATGTTCAGCGTTGCAAAATGTTGTAAATTTAGGATACAGAATGAAATTAGCAAATGAAAAAATGCGCCCTAACGCAGGATCGAACACTCGATCTTCTGCATGCTAACCCAAAACTTTATACATTATACCAACTGTACAGCACAATCAACATGTGCTATACTTAACATACATTTGGTTACAGTGCTGCCAGATTGCCACTCTTTAACGTCCTTTATCTGCCGATGTACTCATCGGATGAAATTTTGCGAGAGAAATTTTTTTATCATTGGCATGTGAGGAGTCGCGCTGCAATGCCCGAGTGCACGAATTTCGTTTCACCCTGTATAAGCTTACGCCATTTGTAAAAGCAAGAGGAAAAAGAAATGCATAGTTTGAAATCTACTTGCATCAACAAATTACTGGGCAGAAAGGGACACTCATTCTGCCCCATTCCGTTCCGCCCAAGAGCACATTTCAGATTAACAGCTTTTATGGAACATAACCGACGTATTTAAACGTATTATACAAGGTGAACATTAATAAAAATGACAAACTACAGTGGCGAATTCCTGACTGGAAATGGAGGAAGAAAGGTCCTATAAACATGTTTGCTGAACTGGACAGTGGGTGTTCAACGACAACAAGTCGTCCCTGAATACAGTACAGAGCTGCATCACATCCATGTCAAAACAGATGTTCTAGGTGGCCTCCATGGGATGCAATACGCACTGCTGTCATACAAGATACACATAATCGTACTTTGGCTTACAGTATGTTGGCTGTCCACTTACCTGAAGCTTATACTAGGGTTCGTTCCAGTATCGTATAGAACCCGGTCCTTCGAATCTGGAGCACGCACATGCCTCCGCCTCCCTGCATATTCCTCTGTCTGAAAGGACCCATGATCACACAAACGCCGACAAAGGATGTTGTGTGATGCGAGTGATATCTGTAAGGGTTATTGTTTTGGTGTAACCGTGCTGCCTCTCGACCGTTTCCATCTGTTTGGCCGTACACGAACACCATCTCGGCTTGTTCCCTGCATGAATATCGACCATTCTGCTGCTTATAGTACGGTGCGTCAATCAGACAGCCTGCAACATACAGGGTGTTTCAAAGATGACCGGTATATTTGAAACGGCAATAAAAACTAAACGAGCAGCGATAGAAATATACCGTTTGTTGCAATATGCTTGGGACAACAGTACATTTTCAGGCGGACAAACTTTCGAAATTACAGTAGTTACAATTTTCAACAACAGATGGCGCTGCAAGGGATGTGAAAGATATAGAAGACAACGCAGTCTGTGGGTGCGCCATTCTGTACGTCGTCTTTCTGCTGTAAGCGTGTGCTGTTGACAACGTGCAAGTGTGCTGTAGACAACATGGTTTATTCCTTAGAACAGAGGATTTTTCTGGTGTTGGAATTCCACCGCCTAGAACACAGTGTTGTTGCAACAAGACGAAGTTTTCAACGGAGGTTTAATGTAACCAAAGGACCGAAAAGCGATACAATAAAGGATCTGTTTGAAAAATTTCAACGGACTGGGAACGTGACGGATGAACGTGCTGGAAAGGTAGGGCGACCGCGTACGGCAACCACAGAGGGCAACGCGCAGCTAGTGCTGCAGGTGATCCAACAGCGGCCGCGGGTTTCCGTTCGCCGTGTTGCAGCTGCGGTCCAAATGACGCCAACGTCCACGTATCGTCTCATGCGCCAGAGTTTACACCTCTATCCATACAAAATTCAAACGTGTCAACCCCTCAGCGCCGCTACCATTGCTGCACGAGAGACAGTCGCTAACGATATAGTGCACAGGATTGATGACGGCGATATGCATGTGGGTAGCATTTGGTTTACTGACGAAGCTTATTTTTACCTGGACAGCTTCGTCAATAAACAGAACTGGCGCATATGGGGAACCGAAAAGCCCCATGTTGCAGTCCCATCGTCCCTGCATCCTCAAAAAGTACTGGTCTGGGCCGCCATTTCTTCCAAAGGAATCATTGGCCCATTTTTCAGATCCGAAACGATTACTGCATCACGCTATCTGGACATTCTTCGTGAATTTGTGGCGGTACAAACTGCCTTAGACGACACTGCGAACACCTCGTGGTTTATGCAAGATGGTGCCCGGCCACATCGCAAGGCCGACGTCTTTAATTTCCTGAATGAATATTTCGATGATCGTGTGATTGCTTTGGGCTATCCGAAACATACAGGAGGCGGCGTGGATTGGCCTCCCTACTCGCCAGACATGAACCCCTGTGACTTCTTTCTGTGGGGACACTTGAAAGACCAGGTGTACAGCCAGAATCCAGAAACAATTGAACAGCTGAAGCAGTACATCTCATCTGCATGTGAAGCCATTCCGCCAGACACGTTGTCAAAGGTTTCGGGTAATTTCATTCAGAGACTACGCCATATTATTGCTACGCATGGTGGATATGTGGAAAATATCGTACTATAGAGTTTCCCAGACCGCAGCGCCATCTGTTGTTGAAAATTGTAACTACTGTAATTTCGAAAGTTTGTCTGCCTGAAAATGTACTGTTGTCCCAAGCATATTGCAACAAACGGTGTATTTCTATCGCTGCTCGTTTAGTTTTTATTGCCGTTTCAAATATACCGGTCATTTTTGAAACACCCTGTACAAGAAACACACGGCATATGGTCACAGGAACTGTCATTCGTCAGCGCCATCTACCATGGCAACGAAGCATTTCCAGACACGTGTTCTTGGAAACTTTCTTCTTCCATTTTCAGTCAAGAATCCGTCCCTGCAGGTTGTCAGTGTTATTAATGTTCACCCTGTATAACTAACGTATAGCGAACGACATGAGCTTTAAGATTACATGTCATTTAAGGGCGTACAATGAACAGTTAAAGACTTATCTTGCGTTGCTTATATTGTAAGATAAAATATGTTGAGACCCCACAACCAGTGCCATTCGAGATGCGAGGGCCTCGATGGTACACATCTAGCTGCTCAGCACTGTGTGGTACAGTGATTTCTAGCCGTAGTGATTGACTGATTGTAGGAAGCATCTCCGAATTAACTATGCTGTTGTTTTCTAATTACTATTCTATTCTTTTATTATGTCATCTATGTCCTTAAGTTGTTCTATGGACAGGCCGGCCGGAGTGGCCGAGCGGTTAAAGGCGCTACAGTCTGGAACCGCACGACCACTACGGTCGCAGGTTCGAATCCTGCCTCGGACATGGATGTGTGTGATGTCCTTAGGTTAGTTAGGTTTAAGTAGTTCTAAGTTCTAGGGGACTTATGACCACAGCAGTTGAGTCCCATAGTGCTCAGAGGCATTTGAACCATTTGTTCTATGGACAGGGTGTTTCATTTCTACCGGTATCCGGTTTAACATGCCTATTTTAGGCGTAGTCCTGCATGAATGTGACTTCCGCGTCTATGATCTAGTTGGCATACGTTTTAGATCTAGTGGTACTATTCCTACTCGATAGCTATTACAGGTTTAATGTGCCTGGCTCGATTACAGCTAATCATAGTCACAGATGTTACTTCTTGTTTGTTAGCCGTCTACTTGATAGTTATTAATGTGATGTTGTGTGCTCCAGTTTTCTTCCACTGTGTCGATCATTGTCAGAGTCAGTATTTTTCTTCTGTTCTGTGTCGGGTACTTCGCATTGGTCAAGTTCCAAAAAATGGCTCTGAGCACTATGGGACTTAACTGCTGTGGTCATCAGTCCCCTAGAGCTTAGAACTACTTAAACCTAACAAACCTAAGGACATCACACACATCCATGCCCCAGGCAGGATTCGAACCTGCGACCGTAGCGGCCGCGGTTCCAGACTGTAGCGCCTAGAACCGCTCGGCCAGCCCGGCCAGGCTGTACAGGTTTGGTGAGGTTCATCTCGGGTGAATATATATATATATATATATATGCGTGCGTGATATAGAGTCAGCGGCTCTGTTCACTTCTTGCCATTTGTCTGTGCCCCTTACGAATTCGTAAATATCGTCAACGCGTGAAGTTTGTTCGATAGGGTCGCATAAATAACGCGTCCGCCCCCATAGCCGAGTGACAAACCCCGAGAAAAAAGAAAAATAGAACAAAAAAGAATTACAGATAAATATGTAAGAACAAAATGAACAATGAATAAAATATAATAAAGTGTTGTACTCTTTCCTTTATCCTTTTATTTTTTTTTAAATAAAATGTTCAGAGGCATATTTAATTTTTGTTCGTGGGCGGAACCTGAAGCGGTGGCGCACGACTGTCCTAGTTAGCTTTAGGATGAAAGTGGCGGTGGCACAAGCTTTGTTTTTGTTTTTAGGTTAGATAGGTTTTTGGGGGTAGTATGGGCGATGGGGCCAACGCCTGAAGTGGAAGGGGTAATTTTCTTTGTATACATAAAATAAAAAAAAAAAATAAAAAAGTGATCAGAAAAAAAGTGGCTACCGTCGTTCCTTCTTAACTTTGATTCCCGAATTCGAGGCCATATTGTTTTTTTTTATTATTATTTTTTCCTACCTCTCTGTCAGAATTACCTACGAATGTTTTTTTCCTATTTATGTTTAAATAATGTTGTCGTTATTCGTCAATTAACTTTCTGTGTAATTAAAGAGTTAAAAAAATAATAAACGAATCAGAAAAAAAGTGACCAGTGTTGGTGGCTGCCGTGCCGAGGACCCGGGTTCGATTTCTGGCACTGCCAGAGGTTTTATTTATGTTTTTGTTTTGGTCGGAAGACTGGAAAATGAGCCTCTCGATCTCGTAATGACAATCGAGGAGTTACTTGAATGAGTAGCAACGGCTCCAGCGGCCGGGAGAGCAGTGCACTGACTTTGCGCCCCTGCGTACCGCATCAGAGTAACGCCGTTCGCTGATGGATGACACTGCAGTCAGTTGTGCCTGACTGGCTCATTTGTGAGCAGAACGGCTGAGTTTTCCTTTTTTTACCTTTTCAGGTGTAATGTGCAATGCAGAAGTATACGCTCACGTGTACCAGCTTCCCCACAGGGACGGTTTGTTCCCGACAAATGTGCACTCATAAGGGAAGTCGCTCAGCTAGAACAGGAATTCGATGTTCCAGCTATAAGCTTCGTGTCCCGCTGTGATTAGGTTGGTGAAAGCAGTCGATTGTGTTACTCTTAGTTTACCAACAATAGGACTTTAAAAATGTACATCAGCTTCCTCAACCAAGTGCATGAGACAATATGCAGGATCACGATAAGCACATTTGCCGAAAGCAGTATCTGGACAATACGCAGAATCACATTCTTGAGCTGCAAAATAAATGCCACCTGAATCACGTTCTTGAATTCAGCAACATGTAAAGGAGTAATCTACCCAGTTGCTTGGAAGGAATCTTGAAGCATAGGCTGATAAAGTGGAGCAGACAACTGTTCATGAATAATAGAATGCATTGTCATTGTGAAAACACTATTTACAAATTTAGTGTTGAATTCACTGCAGATCTTATAGGATATGTTATCCTTATTGTATACAGGGTGTTACAAAAAGGTACGGCCAAACTTTCAGGAAATATTCCTCACACACAAAGAAAGAAAATATGTTATGTGGACATGTGTCCGGAAACGCTTACTTTCCATATTAGAGCTCATTTTATTACTTCTCTTCAAATCACATTAATCATGGAATGGAAACACACAGCAACAGAACGTACCAGCGCGACTTCAAACACTTTGTTACAGGAAATGTTCAAAATGTCCTCCGTTAGCGAGGATACATGCATCCACCCTCCGTCGCATGGAATCCCTGATGCGCTGATGCAGCCCTGGAGAATGGCGTATTGTGTCACAGCTGTCCACAATACGAGCACGAAGTGTCTCTACATTTGGTACCGGGGCGCGTAGACAAGAGCTTTCAAATGCCCCCATAAATGAAAGTCAAGAGGGTTGAGGTCAGGAGAGCGTGGAGGCCATGGAACTGGTCCGTCTCCACCAATCCATCGGTCATCGAATCTGTTGTTGAGAAGCATACGAACACTTCGACTGAAATGTGCAGGAGCTCCATCTTGCATGAACCACATGTTGTGTCGTACTTGTAAAGGCTCATGTTCTAGCAGCACAGGTAGAGTATCCCGTATGAAATCATGATAACGTGCTCCATTGAGCGTAGGTGGAAGAACATGGGGCCCAATCAAGACATCTCCAACAATGCCTGCCCAAACGTTCACAGAAAATCTGTGTTGATTACGTGATTGCACAATTGCGTGCGGATTCTCGTCAGCCCACACATGTTGATTGTGAAAATTTACAATTTGATCACATACTGACGAAACTAAAATGAGCCCTAACGTGGAAATTAAGCGTTTCCGGACACATGTCAAAATGGTTCAAATGGCTCTGAGCACTATGGGACTTAACATCTGTGGTCATTAGTCCCCTAGAACTTAGAACTACTTAAACCTAACTAAACTAAGGACATCACAGACATCCATGCCCGAGGCAGGATTCGAACCTGCGACCGTAGCAGTCCCGCGGTTCCGGACTGAGCGCCTAGAACCGCTAGACCACCGCGGCCGGCGACACATATCCACATAACATCTTTTCTTTGTTTGTGTGTGAGGAATGTTTCCTGAAAGTTTGGCCGTACCTTTTTGTAACACCCTGTATATTTTATACTGTCGGAAAAATATCATGCATTTAGCTTTGTGAGTTAACGAGCATTTCACTCTCATTTAAGCATATGGCCGAAAGAGTCAGCCTTCAGGAATTGTGAAACGAACCCTGTCGTCCAGGACCGGATGCCACAAAGGGCGCAGACTCACCACGAGATTTGGAAACTCACAGGCGTCTATTGTCTACTGAGGCCTAAGCGCTGTAGTGTGCGAGTGAGACAGACGAGAGCCAGCCGGAGTGGCCGAGCGGTTCTAGGCGCTACAGTTTGGAACCGCGCGACCGCTACGGTCGCGGGTTCGAATCCTGCCTCGGGCATGTATGTGTGTGATGTCCTTAGGTTAGTTAGGTTTAAGTAGTTCTAAGATCTAGGGGACTGATGACCTCAGAAGTTGAGTCCCATTGTGCTCGTAGTCATTTGAACCATTTTGAGACAGATGAGAACCTACCTCACAGGGAAACCCAGTAGAAGGCTTTTGTGGGCAAGGAGACGTAGCAGCTTTAAATATGTCGGACCTAAGATCGGCCATAAGGGGAAACATTTTTGAAAACTATTTAATTCTGTAGTAATGCAGGGAATCAAGCCACAGTAATTTTAATCTGCCATCCTCCATAAATTTTCATGGTGATCCCAATAAAACTTGAATATTGATCATATCTATAATAGTTTAGGATTTACTGTTTAAGTCAAATAAACAAGTTTTGAAACAAAGACCTGAATGCTAAAATCTGAACGCTTTGGTCGATGTTAACGATCGACATTTCATATGGAAGCGCAAAATTAAAATGACAAACGCTGTAAATATCAACTCTGCAACTTTATTTGTTTAAAAGACATAGTAAATTTAAATTATCAGTATTTTCTGTTACGCATCAGATCACCATTTTCTCCACACAAAACACATTGAACGATGACAGCATGACACCTTATTGAATCATTAGGTAACAGAATATTTGTTGTAAAGTTTAGTGCATAATAGTTGCTTTTGCTCTTTATTTATTTGTTTATCAGAAAGCACATTGGTGCAAGGCTACTGGCCGTGACATTCAAAGTCAAGAAAAAAATTGTATTGGTTTTATGTAAAAAAATTAACTTTTATTATGTAATGGATATTATTGTTACTTTATTTAGAACGTGAACGTGATGTTAAAATGTAAAGTAATTTAGAATAAGCTGTAGCCAAACAGATGGAAGGCTTCAGGAAAGGGAACTGCGTTAGTCAGTTGAGCGAAGGTGTTCGGCGCGTGGGAAATGCGGTGAGAGACGGGCAGAGGGCAGTTCTGGTCGATACACCAAAGGAGACAGTTCGGATTTGGACGCGACAGCGGACAGTCGGTCTTTAGGCAGCTAGGAAGTGAAACAACACAGAAAATTTCGCGTTGTGTGGTATCGCGGCACTTAGTCTCTGAGCGGTGAGCAGCCGCGCGTCTAGTGTGAACTCTTTAACTTTTCACGTAGATAACTTGTATTTCGCGATCAGATAGTGAATGGTCGAACTGTGTCAAATGGATGTGCGCTCGAGTGTAACAGTAACTATAAATACGACCACTTTCGCTATTAGTTTGCTTTATCAATAAACATTAATCTAACGAAATCGCAACTGTGTGGCCTACATCATTTATGGGTCGTTTAGTTCCCGATATTATTATTACTGTTATTATATGTTATGTTAACTTTGTATTTCGCAAACTTGCCATCAGCCGGACAATTTAACCAAAGTGTCACAAGTGTCTAATTTAGGGCGTGTAATGCGACACGTGCGGTTCAACTCCTAGATGAGTTTGAGCCAAGACATTTCGACGAAGAGGAACCGCATGTGAGTCTGAGCATCTTTGGGATGTTAGCTTGCAGCTTCTTTAAGGGCAAATTAATCATTTACTATTGCTGTAACTTTGTGACTACTCTAAGAATCACAAAGTAGTATTGTCATTAACAACTTTCACGAAAAAGGATTTTAAATTGTTTTTTGACATTTTTCCACTGTCGCTAGGCTCCAAATTTGGTGGAAGACTGTCTTCAATAGCCTTTTTAACTTTTGGGCCAAAAGTTTTTTCTTGAAGGCATAGCACTGTTAAAAACGCTTTCTATGAGAAACAAATACTACTGTTACCTGTTTCTAATCGAAAGGTCCATCACCAGAGGGCTGTTCACGTTTATAATTTCATTTAGTTCGTCCTGGAAACGAGACGTTGGCTGTGAGAAAATTTTCTGGGATGGTCGTGCTCTACAACAAAAAACGATATTAGAAAAACAACCACACTTGCATAAAAAATCAATCATTTTACGATACTGTTGGCTAGTTTCCAACAGGTTTTCACGTATTTCAAGATGTGATAAGCACTGTTAAAGACTTTTCTGAGCTTTGGAAAGACAGACAATGTAGAACACCATAAGCACACGCACACACACACACACACACACACACACACACACTTAAATACACTCCTGGAAATTGAAATAAGAACACCGTGAATTCATTGTCCCAGGAAGGGGAGACTTTATTGACACATTCCTGGGGTCAGATACATTACATGATCACACTGACAGAACCACAGGCACATAGACACAGGCAACAGAGCATGCACAATGTCGGCACTAGTACAGTGTATATCCACCTTTCACAGCAATGCAGGCTGCTATTCTCCCATGGAGACGATCGTAGAGATGCTGGATGTAGTCCTGTGGAACGGCTTGCCATGCCATTTCCACCTGGCGCCTCAGTTGGACCAGCGTTCGTGCTGGACGTGCAGACCGCGTGAGACGACGCTTCATCCAGTCCCAAACATGCTCAATGGGGGACAGATCCGGAGATCTTGCTGGCCAGGGTAGTTGACTTACACCTTCTAGAGCACGTTGGGTGGCACGGGATACATGCGGACGTGCATTGTCCTGTTGGAACAGCAAGTTCCCTTGCCGGTCTAGGAATGGTAGAACGATGGGTTCGATGACGGTTTGGATGTACCGTGCACTATTCAGTGTCCCCTCGACGATCACCAGTGGTGTACGGCCAGTGTAGGAGATCGCTCCCCACACCATGATGCCGGGTGTTGGCCCTGTGTGCCTCGGTCGTATGCAGTCCTGATTGTGGCGCTCACCTGCACGGCACCAAACACGCATACGACCATCATTGGCACCAAGGCAGAAGCGACTCTCATCGCTGAAGACGACACGTCTCCATTCGTCCCTCCGTTCACGCCTGTCGCGACACCACTGGAGGCGGGCTGCACGATGTTGGGGCGTGAGCGGAAGACGGCCTAACGGTGTGCGGGACCGTAGCCCAGCTTCATGGAGACGGTTGCGAATGGTCCTCGCCGATACCCCAGGTGCAACAGTGTCCCTAATTTGCTGGGAAGTGGCGGTGCGGTCCCCTACGGCACTGCGTAGGACCCTACGGTCTTGGCGTGCATCCGTGCGTCGCTGCGGTCCGGTCCCAGGTCGACGGGCACGTGCACCTTCCGCCGACCACTGGCGACAACATCGATGTACTGTGGAGACCTCACGCCCCACGAGTTGAGCAATTCGGCGGTACGTCCACCCGGCGTCCCGCATGCCCACTATACGCCCTCGCTCAAAGTCCGTCAACTGCACATACGGTTCACGTCCACGCTGTCGCGGCATGCTACCAGTGTTAAAGACTGCGATGGAGCTCCGTATGCCACGGCAAACTGGCTGACACTGACGGCGGCGGTGCACAAATGCTGCGCAGCTAGCGCCATTCGACGGCCAACACCGCGGTTCCTGGTGTGTCCGCTGTGCCGTGCGTGTGATCATTGCTTGTCCAGCCCTCTCGCAGTGTCCGGAGCAAGTATGGTGGGTCTGACACACCGGTGTCAATGTGTTCTTTTTTCCATTTCCAGGAGTGTATTTCGACCACACGGATGTTTATATACATTGACGGAAAAAAATTGCAACGCCAGGAATCCCAAGAAGAGGTTGTGCGACATAAACAAAAGTTGGTAGGCGAGTCCTAAATCTGAAAGATGATGTTTATTCAGATTTCGCGCCAGTCGCATAGGAGTGGTGCTAGTAGCGCCACTATGAGGATGCAAATCAAATTTGTTTTAAATACGCGCTGTAACGGTGAGTTGACGTTAGTCAAGAACGCCTTTGTGGTCACAAAGACGCCATTATCAAAACCTCACTGAGTTTGAACGAGGTGTAACAGGGCTACGAGATGCTGGATGTCCCTTATGCGATACTGCAGAAAGACTTTGCAGAAACGTAGCCATTGTACATGATTGCTGGCGGTGGTGGTTACAAGAATGTACCGTCCCAAGAAGACCGGGCTCTGGACGGCCACTTGGCACTAGCGAGAGGGAAGACCATCGTGTTCGGCGCATCGTACTGCATCTGTAACAGCAATCTGAGCGGCAGTTGGCACCACAGTGACACTACTAACTGTTACAAATCGGTAACTTCAAGGACAGCTCCAATTCAGGGGCCACGTAGCGTGGTTTCCACTGATCATAAACCACCGCCGCTTGCGACCTCAGTCGTGCCAAGCGAGAGCTCACTGGAGGTAGAGGTGGAGGTCTGTTGAGTTTTCTGACGAAGGCTGGTTCTGCCTCGGTGCCAGCAGTGGCCGTGTGTTGGTTAGAAGGAGGCTAGTTGAACGCCTGCAAGCAACCCGTTTGCGTGCTAGACACACTAGATCTACCGTACATCTGGAGTTATGGTTTGAGGCGTGATTTCGTATGACAGCAGGAGCACTCTCGTGGTTATCATACGAGCATTGACAGCAGTTCTGTAAATCAGTCTGGTGATTCGAACTGTTGTGCTACCATTTGTGAAGAGCCTTCCAGGGGACGTTTTCCAACAGGATAACGCTCGCCCACATCCACTGTTGAAACCCAACAAGCTCTACAGGACGTCGGCATGTTGGCTTAGTCTACTGTCACCAGATCTGTCTCCAGCTTATATCGAGCATCATCGGGCGAAAACTCCAGTGATCCGCAACCAGCATTAACCGTCCCGGTATTGACTGATCAACTGCAACAAGCGTGGAACTCCATCCCACAAACTGACATCCGGTACCTGTACAATACAATGAATGCACGTTTTTACGCTTGTATTAAACATTCTGGAGGTTGCGCCGATTATTCATGTACCAATATTTCACGTTTGCAATGGCTTATCTCGCGCTTACATTAACCTGTGATCTTGCAATGTTAATCACTTAAATATCTTACCTAGATAAATGTATTCCCAAACTTTCATTACTCTACATAAATCTTTTTTGGTGCTGTGATTTTCTTTTAGTCAGTGGACAAATATGGATTGAATATTTTTTTGAACCTTCGAGGGGTAGCCAGTGCAGAACACACACACACACACACACACACACACACACACACTTCAGTATTCCGGCTGTGCGGATGTTTGCATTCAAAAGTGTCCCAGGCCATAGAGGTTTTATTACTTATAACTTAAACAAAAAATGATCGAAAACTTTATTTCAGTTTTAATTAATGCACATACAGTTTATCATGCATGTACTGAAACATTCACGACACGCGAACGTTCTCTGACAGACAGTCTTTGGCAGTTTTGTCTTTGTACTCGCCATCTTTCCATGTAAACATCCACATGGCCGAGATATTGAGCTGTGTGCATGGTGCTGTGGCATTGTCTCTCTTTTCAAGGTTCAGAAAAGCGTTGATTCTGGTTTATTATTCCACGAAATATGAACCTCTTGAAAAATAGTCTATTATGTCATAAAATGTTGGAGGTTTTTGATGTAAGTAGCTCAAAACTAACTCACATGCAATTAAAAAGCTTCTTGTGTTGTTATAGTTCATTGTTGTGACTGTTGAAAGTAATATCTTTTCTAATACCGGATTTTGCTGTAGGCCACAACCATCCCAAGGAGTTTTAGCCACAACCATTAACGGCCAACATCTTGCCTTCAAAATGAGCAAGATGAAATTTTAAATGTGAAGGGCTGTCTGACAGTCTCTCTGTCGGTTTCATGTCAGTAATGCCACTACTTTACTTTGTTTGGTTCCAGGCAGAGCCCATTTCACCAGATACGGTTACTTCACATAATGATAAACACAGGACACTGGTCTGACTTCATTACGCAACACAAAACAATTGAACGAGATCAGTAGTCTCGCACATTTTCTCTGGTGTTTCAGCAGATAGTTACAATTTCGTTTTTGAATTGTGTAGCTAGAGTCAGCCCAAAAAATTACTGCTTGTCGTGCCTTTCATGCGACGCTCAGTGTCAACAGAAAGCGTTGATTTGTTTCCCATTACAAACAAACCATATTTTTACTTTTTCACTCGATAGAGTGTTCCCAATTTAGACTAGTCCGATATTCGTTTTATGGATATGTACAAACAGGGACTGTTAAACATCTATGACGAACAGCAGTTCAGCAGGGCCAGAGCAGTTCTGTCGCTGCTGGAGTATTGGTTATTCATCGAGTTTTACTGTCACTGTTAATACACTACTGGCCATTAAAATTGCTACACCATGAAGATGACGTGCTACAGACGCGAAATTTAACCGACATGAAGAAGATGCTGTGATATGCAAATGATCAGCTTTTCAGAGCATTCACACAAGGTTGGCGCCGGTGGCGACACCTACAAAGTGCTGACATGAGGAAAGTTTCCAACTGATTTCTCATACACAAACAGCACTTGACCGGCGTTGCCTGGTGAAACGTTGTTGTGATGCCTCGTGTAAGGAAGAGAAATGCGTACCATCACGTTTCCGACTTTGACAAAGGTCGGATTGTAGCCTATCGCGATTGCGTTATCGTATCGCGACATTGCTGCTCGCGTTGGTCGAGATCCAATGACTGTTAGCAGAATATGCAATCGGTGGGTGGGTTCAGGAGGGAAATACGGAACGCCGTGCTGGATCCCAACGGCCTCGTATCACTAGCAGTCGAGATGACAGGCATCTTATCCGCATGGCTGTAACGGATCGTACAGCCACGTCTCGATCCCTGAATCAACAGATGGGGACGTTTGCAAGACAACAACGATCTGCACGAACAGTTCGACAACGTTTGCAGCAGCGTGGACTATCAGATCGGAGACCATGGCTGCGGTTACCCTTGACGTTGCATCACAAACAGGAGCGCCTGCGATGGTGTACTCAACGACGAACCTGGGTGCACGAATGGCAAAACGTAATTTTTTCGGATGAATCCAGGTTCTGTTTACAGCATCATGACGGTCGCATCCGTGTTTGGCGACATCGCGGTGAACGCACATTGGAAGCGCGTATGCGTCATCGCCATACTGGCGTATCAACCGGCGTGATTGTATGGGGTGCCATTGGTTACACGTCTCCGTCACCTCTTGTTCGCATTGGCGGCACTTTGAACAGTGGACGTTACATATCAGATATGTTACGACCCGTGGCTCTACCCTTCATTCGATCCCTGCGAAACCCTACATTTGCCGGCCGGAATGGCCGTGCGGTTCTAGGCGCTACAGTCTGGAGCCGAGCGACCGCTACGGTCGCAGGTTCGAATCCTGCCTCGGGCATGGATGTGTGTGATGTCCTTAGGTTAGTTAGGTTTAATTAGTTCTAAGTTCTAGGCGACTGATGACCTCAGAAGTTAAGTCGCATAGTGCTCAGAGCCATTTGAACCATTTGAACCAAACCCTACATTTCAGCAGGATAATGCACGACCGCATGTTGCAGGTCCTGTACGGGCCTTTCTGGATACAGAAAATGTTCGACTGCTGCCCTAGCCAGCACATTCTCCAGATCTCTCACCAATTGAAAACGTCTGGTCAATGGTGGCCGAGCAACTGGCTCGTCACACTTTTGATGAACTGTGGTATCGTGTTGAAGCTGCATGGGCAGCTGTATCTGTACACGCCATCCAAGCTCTGTTTGACTCTATGCCCAGGCGTATCAAGGCCGTTATTACGGCCAGAGATGGTTGTTCTGGGTACTGGTTTACTAGGATCTATGCACCCAAATTGCGTGATAATGTAATCACATGTCAGTTCCAGTATAATATATTTGTCCAATGAATACCCGTTTATCATCTGCATTTCTTCTTGTTGTAGCAATTTTAATGGCTAGTAGTGTATGTATTGATAAAACAAATATTGCGCTAAACTAATCTGGGAGCGCTCTATCGAATGGACACAAAAAATTCCGCTTTAAAAAAGATTTTTTTTTGTAAGGGGAAAGACCCCGTCGCGTCCCGTCGCCACTGGGCGTCGCATGAAGGACATGATGAGCGCTATTTGTTTCGGCTGATTCCAGCTGCACAATGCAAAAATGAAATTGCGAATATCTGCTGAAATGCCAGAGTAAATGCGCGTGATGACTCTTACGGGAGGCCCTGTATGTATATACAGTTCCCTTTTACAGAGACGGATAAAATTGCAAATATAGTTGGCAACGGGCCTATTTGTGGATCTAAGAGCTACTCTAAGAGAAAGATAGTCCTTGATTTTTAAAATATTGCACACTGTAATTGTTCATGGATGATTATGTTTATCACATACTGTTAATATGTGTACAGTGACTTCGTCATTGATGTTGGAATCACAATTTGGAGATGAAATTAATTTTAACAAATTTCTCGTTTTATTAGTAGCCGCTCATGTGACCTGCTCCAAGTCTGTTAATAGTAACCTCTTCTCATGAATGCCAAACTGAGAAACAAGGATGCCGTAGAATCTGTTACGTTGCGTAGAATCTGTTACTGAATCGCCCAGTACCGTGTACAACTGGTGTTATGACCCAAGTCCACTTTGTCCATTTCGTTTTTGCATGGCTGACGAGTCTCCTACAAAAGTCACTGCAAGGTAGGGGTAAACCGGCGTGAAGTCGATGCTGCACAATTTTCACCAGTTGGTCTGCACTGTCGTTGCCCTTAATTCCAATTTCTGTCGGCAGCCGTTGTAGTTGGATCGGTTGGCGCAGCTCCTTTGTTCGATTCAGACCTTTCAGTACACCGTGTGCCAAAGGATTCACAGGGTTTCGTTCGGCTGCCGTCGTAAGATACTATAGGGCACTCATAGAGCCACTAAATACAGTATTACGACTTGTAAGTTGTCTGTGTAAATAATACGTTTCATGAATGGCACACAACTCCGCGTCTAATATCACCGCTTCTGCTGGCAACAGAAGGATTGTCCACATACCGTTTGTTCATAAAAATATTCGGCTCCTGCAAAGACATACTTCAGGGATACGGATCTTTTAGTTATGACTTTGATATACAGCACACGGAATTTTTGAAGAGAGATGGTTTGCCTGACAGCATATGTCTCCTGTGAAACTGATGTTAACATTGCTCTTTCGGATGTTTCAGGATTTCAGCATACTTTATGATATTGGTAGGAGGTGTTTGGGGTTTTTCGACCAATATGACTTAGTCTGTATCATATTTAGTAACAGAAGCAATGTCCAATGTAATAGATTATTGGTAGCGGATCTGATCATCATACGTCGGCACGTGAGAGCTTTCGTCGTCGAGTGCGGATATTGTCACAGTCGTTTTCATGACAGATATTTTAATATAGCCACCACAAATACGCAGAACTGATGATTGTATATGGTCTATAAATCTTCGGTCGTGACGTGGTGGTGGACTCATACAACATGCAGCCATATTGCATCTTGCTCCTAATTAACTGTTTGACGGTGCACTGAAAGACCTAAGTCGAAACAAGGCTCCGGGAGTAGACGACATTCCGTTAGAACTACTGATAGGCTTAGGAGAGCCAGCCATCACAAAATGATTTCATCTGGTGTATGAGACAGCGAAATACCCTCAGACTTCAAGAAGAATGCAGTAATTCCAGTTCCAAATTATCACTTTAATAAGTCATGGTTGCAAAATACTAATATGAATTCTTTGCAGTAGAATGAAAAATCTAGTAAAAGCCCACCGGAAGGAAGATCAGTTTGGATTTCGGAGAAATGTGGGAACATGAGGGACAATACTTGCGGTACGACTTATCTTAGAATCCTACGTTTATAGTATTTGTAGACTTAGGAAAAGATTTTGACAGTGTTGACTGGATTAGTCTCTTTGAAACGATGAAAGTAGCAGGGGTAATATACGGTAAGCGAAAGGCTGTTTACAACTTGTACAGAAACAAGGCCACAGCTATAAGAATCGAGGATCATGAAAAGGAGGCAGTGGTTGCAAAGTGATAAGAGAGGGTTGTAGTCTATCCCCGATGTAATTCAATCCTTACACTGAACAAGCAGTAAAGGAAACCAAAGAAAAATTTGGAATGGGGTTTAAAGTCCAGGGAGAAGAAATAAAAACTTCGAGATTTTGTCAATGACATTATGAGTCTGTAAGAGACAGCAAAGGACTTGGAAGAGCGCATAAACAAAATTAACAGTATCTTGAAAGAAGGATATAACATGAACATCAACAAAAGCAAGACAAGAATTATGGAATGCAGTCGAATAAAACCAGACCAGGAAACGAGATTCGAAAAGTAATATCTGAGTTTTGCTATTTGGGTAGCAAAATAACTGATGATGGCCGAAGTTGAGAGGATATAAAATGTACACTAGCAATGGCAAGTAAAATGTCTCTGAAGAAGAGTAATTTGTTAACTTCGAATATAGACTTAAGTGTTAGAAAGACTTTTCTGAAGGTATTTGTCTGATGCGTAGCCACGTATGGAAGTTAAACGTGGACGATAAAGTTTAGACAAGAAGGGAATAGTAGCTTTTGAAATGTGGCGTCACAGAATAATGCTGAAGATTAAATGGGTAGCTAACGTAACTAATTAGGAGGTACTGAACAGAACTAATGAGAAAAGAAATTTGTGGCACAACCTGACTAGAAGAAATTGTTCGGCTGATAGGTTGATCGATCGATGAGACAAATTTTGAGGCATCAAGGGACTACAAATTTAATATTGGAGGTGTGTGTGTGTGTGTGTGTGTGTGTGTGTGTGTGTGTGTGTGTGTGTGTGTGTGGTTGGGGGGAGGGGGGCGAGGAAGGGGGGTACAAGTGGTAGAAGGAGACGAATACAGTACTCAGATTCAGAAGGATATAGATTGCAGTAGTTATTTGGAGATGAAAAGGCTTGCACAGGACAGAGTAGTATGGACAGCTGCACCAAACCAGTCTTCGGACTGAAGACCACAACACCAGTCTTCGGGCTGAGAACCACAACAACACCAGGTGTAAGAGGGTTCTAGGGTCGGCTCCTCGTTTTAAGCGCATAGCATTAGTAAACGTGGTCCTTTGCTGTTTGTATTTTTCGTAAGAATTAACTTTAACTATACATCTCAGTTTTCGTCAAAATAGGGTCGATCTCCGAATTAATTTCTATTACAAGAGTCCTGGCTAAGGGTTATGGAATTCCAAAAACCTCTTGCTGACACGGAGTCTGACCTACAAAATTCACGATTGAAAGCTAAAGTCAGTTTCTCGGATAGTGAAACAACCTCTCATGAAAAGAAATCAAACTAGTTTTGCTCAGGTCTGATCGTAGGTGCACCTACAGCCCCTTAATACGACATAGTTTCCCAATAGGACAACAATGTAATATTTTTCAGTATCTTACACTATACAAACTTCGCCAACATCATGGTCCAATAAAATGATTCACTAGCCATGGCAAGGTATACAAACGACTCATTAGGGAATTTGGAAATTGTTCCGAGTGTCTGGATTTCTGCATCCGAAACTTGACATGTTAAAGCTTTTCGAAACTGGCATTGCCACACGGCAGTTTCGTAGGTTTGAAGAAGGGAATACTCCAGAAAAGATGGGTAGTAGCCCTCTCAGCAGCTTTTGATCCAAGTGTAAATTTTCCTGACCGCGACACTTAGGCAGTCACTTACTAGCAAATCTTTTATTTCTCTTCCAAATGAGTAAAACAACCGGCGCATTCGGGATTCATCGTGGTGTCTATGCATTTTGCCTCACATCCCTGTTCGGTGGGTTGCCTACAAATATGCTGGTTTCACGATTCCATCACAAAGTAGTGCGTGACGTTAACATGATGCACATCTTCCAAGGAAAACAAAACCTCTCTTGCCGTACTTAATTAGGAGCTTTTCTGCTGCTGGAAGAGGATACAGGAACACATGAGAATCGACGTTCGTTACGTATCATGGTGATATTCGCGGAATACGGCGTCCGATGGTTCAGCTTTATTGCATGTTGCCGACGTACGATTGTGTAAGAGCTGCTGTCAAGTACGACAGTGAAATGATTATACAAAATTGTTGGAACTCATGCATTAAAGATAATGCAGGCGAATACGAAAATTAGAGAAACGATAAAACCTTTGCAGAATATAAACATTTAGAAATGGTGCAAGTGAACAGAAAATAAAACTTTAACAGTGTTGCCTCATACGTTCATATTTATCTAACACTCCAAAAGAAAAAAAAAGAAATAGGATTTCGCAATTTCCAAGCAATGGTCTTCTTACCTTGCTTTGTTATTCACGATATGTGTGAAATATTGACGAAAGACAACATCAGTGGTTATTGGTCTCTGTAAACCTATAAATGGAACCAATTACTCGAGTTTCTTTTCTGATCTTGGATGCGTTTCTAAAAGACTTCTATTTATCTTCAGGTGGACACTTAGTTCTTTATATTCAGTTTACGATGGATGCGTGTGTCGAATTCCTCGTTTTATGCCATTCACATGAGTCTGAAGTAGAGAAATATGTAAAATTTGGAAGAGTACTCATAGCATTATCTTCACCGACTTTAGATGAGTCTCAATTGACGATAAGCCGCCTAAAAGAAAGAAAAACCTTTGTCTCATGGCATTCCAATTTGGCCATTTGAACGAAAGGAATACAACACGAGCACTTTAAAAAGAAAGTTATTTTGAATATACGTTTACGCTAATGGAAAGCAAAAATTTCATCATTCATCACTATCTCTGTGTCAGGCTGAGATCTTTTCACATGGATCATGTCTCTGTGTAAGTTTTTGCACACGCAACAAACAAGTGTAGTATGTAAAAAAAAAAAAAAATGTGGCAAGTAGTCATTAAATTTGTCTATGTAGGAAATGAGTTTGATGGTTCTACACGGTTTAGCTCTCCTTCTGAATAGGATGAGCACAAAAACTTTTACGCTGTCATTGACTTACACCGGTAGCCCGCAAAAAACTGTTAGCTTACCACCTCAGAATAGTTTACAAGCTGATCAGGAGAGAGATTTTTGATCTGGAATATTAACCAAAAATCTCTGTATACGGTATAATGCTGGCGCTCAGATCATTCTTCGTATTTTGTTTTCATTACTGCCTCAAACTATTTCGCGTTCACTTAAAGTACTAACTGTAAACGGCCAACATTCTGTTTTGTCCACTAACTAAATAACTGTTAGTATGTTTATTTTAGTATCAAATCTTATAAATGCCACTGTCTTCATAGAAACTGCTCTGGCTTTTAGAATAACAGACGAGAAAGATCCCATTGTTTCTCCCATGTTATCAACAGGTCTTATTTTCTTCTCTTCTTGCCTGAATATTTCCTGAAATTGACCATACTCAATCGGTTTTTGAGGCTCGTGTTAAGAATCAAGCTGAACACCCATCTCCAGGAATACCTGTATGGGTATTTTCATGTTTTAGTGGACTACAACAGCATGCAAATAAAAGGAGTAAAGAGGCAACTAAGCATGAGACGTAAAATCGCAGCGCGCACTGCCATGTTATCAACAGGTCTTATTTCCTTCTCTTCTTGCCTGCATATTTCCTGAAATTGACCATACTCAATCGGTTTTTGAGGCTCGTGTTAAGAATCAAGCTGAACACCCATCTCCAGGAATACCTGTATGGGTATTTTCATGTTTTAGTGGACTACAACAGCATGCAAATAAAAGGAGTAAAGAGGCAACTAAGCATGAGACGTAAAATGGCAGCGCGCACTGCGATACGAACTTAAAGGCGTGCCACGGAAATCCTGTCAAAAAGTAGGTTGTTTCACAGTACATGGCAAATCTAGAACTTGCAATATATGTTGCTTCAATAGTGGTTTCTTTCTTTCATGGTATTCCAATTTAGCTATTTGAACGAAGGGAATACAACACGAGCACTTTCAAAGGAAAGTTTTTCTGAATATAAATTTACGCTAATAAAAAGCAAAAATTTCATCGTTGAGCACCTTCTCTGTGTCAGACTCCGATCGCTTCACACAGCCCATGTATTTGTGTAAGTTCTTACTCACGCCGACTGTGCGAACTAGTCACGTCGGGGCCGATACCAAGCTGGAACTGCTTAAATATGGGACCTAGTGTGAAGAGTATTTACTGAGAAACTGACTGGTGGCGGTAAGTGACAATGAATGTCAACATTTTGCACATTCCAATACAGGAAAAAATGTTTGCTGAATTGCCGAGAAATGAAGAGAGAAAGCCCATGTGAGGTGGTTAGATTGATGCCACGAAATTTAGTCCTAAAGAGCAACATACAGAAACCAAACGAAGCAAGGCCTAACAAAAAGTCTAGAAGTGAATAACTACAGTCAATCCGGTTAACATCCGTCTGTCACTACTGAATCCCAAGCAAGCAGATAGGACAAGAGGAAAAACTTTCTGCCGGACTTTCGAACGGTCTCATCGTAAGGGCACACTGAACACTATTTGGCGGAACTAAAGAGCTCCAGTGAGAAACATTTCCTCTTGACACTCCCGTTAAAACCGTGTCGTGATACAGATTTTTTGTGTCTTTCCTACTTTTGACCTCAAACTAACGTATTCCATGTTCTACAACTATTATTCTTGAGCGTTAGTGAATACAGTGAACATGAGAAAAACTGCTATGTCCACTATTTATGTTAAATCAGCTGAGTACCCGGCGTTGCGTTATTCCAATACTGAATTAGTCGATCTCCTCCTTTCCACTCTCTCTGTCCATCTGCTCCATTCTCGACCTTCTATCCGTCTCCTCTTGCCCCTTTCTCTGACCACCGCCTCCTCGTCCCTCTCTCTGCCATCTTCTCGTCCCCCCTTCTCTCTTCAACCTCACCCCTTCTCTCTTCAACCCTAAAAACTCTCCAGAGAAGTGATAAAACTCGTACCAATTTTTCTGTTGTCATAACAGATATCTAACAGATTGCTGATAATATTTGTATCATATCAAACTCATAAATTAAAAGTGAACCAACAAGTTAAGTATAAAGTTATTTGTTTAATATTCTGTAAAATACTGCATCAGCCATAAATTGGTTACTGTTCTGTAAAATACTCCACCAGGCATAATGCAGCTCCACTGTTTTCTGTTCTAAGGCAGGGGATGAGTTGGTTGCTATTCGTAAGCAGCTGGAAATCGCCCTGACTACTGTCAAGCGAATGAAAACTGCTGCGAATGTGTGTGTTGGGAGAGCTACCAAGAGTTGTGTACCAGTAGTACCAAACATACCTAAAGTATTATCCTCTCCTGTGGACACTGTCTCTCCTGCAGGAATTACAAGCCCCATCATTACCCATCCACTTGACTGTGAGCGGTGTTGGGTCTCGGCGTCCTGTACAGGTAGAAAAGGACCAAGGAGGACTCACGGTGTTATACCGACCCCTCTAACAAGCAAGCTGCAGGTGTTGTCATTGAAACTGAAACTGAGCTAGTGGTACTCTGTTCATCTGTTGTGGGAAACCTGCTTTGTCATGTGTCAAGAGGAGGCAAACACAGAAGCGTTGGGTCTGCTAATCGTCGTAGTTCACATGCACTGCGAATGATGGTACCCCTTAGGGAAATGGCAGCGAGGCATGGCAAGAAACACCAGGTTTAGCGTGTATACCTGGAGTCCTCATTTAGCATGTTAGGCATGTTGAAGAGACTATTCCGGCAGCCATTGAGGGAAAAGGGTGCAACCAACTACAATCTGCAGCACTGTCCCCACAACAGATCGTGGCCTCTTGGTTCTTAGTCTAATGGAAGGCAAGAAACAGAGACTCCGATGGTTCTGTGACAAGCTAGGCTGTGACTTCCTAGACTTGCGCCATAGGGTTGGGAGTTGTAGGGTCCCCATAAATAGGCCAGGTGTACACTATACATAAGAGGCAGCTGCCCAAGTAGTTGACTCTGTGTGGAGTGCGCACATGATTCTTTTAGATTAGGCGACTCTCAATCCAATCCAGCTAACGACAGCTGCGGGAAACTAAGAAGTATCAGTGTAAGATCCAAAGAAATGCCTCCCGCAGATGAGAGTATCAAAATCCTGGCGATGAACTGCCGAAGAGTTAGCAACAAATGCAAGTGTTCGAAGTGCTCCTAAAAGACATCGAAGCTCAGGTAGTATTAGGCACAAAAAGCTTGTAGTTGACAGTAGTGAGATCTTTGAGGAAAATGTAAGAGTATGCTGAAAGAATAGGGAAGCTGGAAATGGAGGTGCTGTATTAGTTACAATAGCCAAAAAACTCAAATTCACCGATATAAAAGTTGAAGATGCCTGTGAGACTGTTTGTACAAGACACAGTATCAAGGGTGAGAAAAAATTCAATTAGCTTCCTTCTACCTACCACCAGATTCTTCTCCTGATGTAACCGAAAACTTCAGAGAAAATATCATTTCGCTTGTACGTACGCTCTGTAATGATACTACAGTCATTGGAGGAGACATTAAACATACAACAATCAATTAGGATAGTTACAGTTTCGTTCGTGATAGGCGTGAGACGACATCCCGTGAAACATTACTACATGCCTTCTCTGAAAACTCCTTAGAATATATAGTTCAGAGCCCCACTCATGATGGAAATATATTAGATGTAATGGCAACAAGCAGTCCTGACCTCTTCGAGGAGGTCCATATCGTAACTGGTATCAGTGACCATAACGCACTTATAGCAACAATGATCACCAAAACACAAAGGTCAACTAAAACAAGCAGAAAGATTTATATGTTCAGCAAATTAGACAGAGAAGCTATAGCTTCATACCTCAGTGAGGAACTTGAAACTTTTATCTCAGGACAGGAGAATGTAGAGGAACTATGGGTCAAGTTTAAAAGAATAGTTGACCATGCACTGGAGAGATATGCCAGCAGAGCAGCTCATAACGGGAGAGATTGTTCATGGTAACCGTATGAAAACTTTGGTCGTATGTAAAGATTGTTAGTGGCACCAAAGTCAGTGTCTACTGATGGACGAGACTGGAACTGAAGTTGAGAGCAGCAAAATATGAACAGAAACTCTGTTTTCAAATGTTCCTCCACGAAGGAAAACCCACGAGTATTGCCCCAATTTCGTTCTCGTGTCACTTGAAAGACGAGTTAAATAGATGTTAGTGCCAGTGGGGTTGATAAACAGCTGAAATTGTCAACATTGAACAGAGCCCCAGGCCCCGATGGAATCCGTATCATATTCTATACTCAGTTCGCAGCTGAGTTAGCCGAGTTAGCCTTCTGTTAACTATAATCTAGTGTAGATCCCTCGGATAAAAACAGTGTCCAGTAGTTGGAAGAAAGCACAGGCTACATCTATCTACTAGAAGAGTAGCAGATGTGATCAACAAAACTACCGTCTAATATCCTCGACATCCATTTGTTGAAGAATTTTATAACACTTTCTGAGCTCAGATGTAGTGAAGTATCTCGAACAGGGCGACGTCTTGCATGCCAACCAGCACGGATTTCGAGAACGTAGATCATCTGAAACTCAAATCGCACTTTCCTCACTTCATGAAAGCCATGGATCAAAACGGTCAGGTAGATGCAGTATTTCTCGATTTCCGAAAATCATTTGACTCAGAACCACAACTACAATCATTATCAAAAGTAAGGTCATGTGGGGTATCAGAAGAAGTATGCGACGAGACTGAGAATTTCTTGGTAGGAAGAATTAACATGTTATCTTGGATAGAGAGCCATCGACAGATGTAGAAGTAACTTCGGCTGTACGCCGAGCTATTGTGTTGAGTCCCTTGTTGCTCATGTATATTAATGATCTTGCGAACTATTTTTATAGTAACCTTAGACTTTTCGCAGATGAAGCAGATATCTACAACGAAGTACAGTTTGAATAAAGCTGTACAAATATTCCGTCACACCTTGCTAAGATTTCAAAGTACTGCAACGATTGGCAGCTTGCTTTAAATGCTCAAAAATTTAAAGTTGTGCACCTCACGAAACAAAAAAGGAACCTAATATCCTATGAATATAATGTAAGTGAATCTCAGTTGGAATTCGTGAACTCATACAACTACTTTGATGTAACACTTAGTAGGGACACGAAATGAAAGGATTACATAGTCTTAATCGTTGGTAAAGCTAGTGGCAGACTTCGGTTTATTCATAGAATAACAGGGAAATGCAGTCAGTCTACAAAGGAGATTGATTATAAATCACTCGTATGACCCATTCTAGATTACTGCTCAAGTATGTGGGACCTTTACCAAATAGGACTTACAGGAGATATTGAACGTGTACAGAGAAGGGCAGCACGACTCGTAACAGGACAGTTCGACTCGCCGGAGAGAGTCACTGAACTGTTGAAAGAACTGAACTAGCACTCTTGAAGATGAACGGAAACTATCCCGAGAAAATCTGCTAACAAAGTTTCAAGAACCTGTTTTAAATGATGACTCTAGTAATATACTACGACACCTACATATCGCTCGCTTAGGTATCCTAAGGACAAGATTAGATTAATTACAGCACATGCAGAGGCACTTAAACAATCATTTTTCCCGCGCTCCTACGTGAACGGAATGGGAAAAAGCCCTAATAACTGGTACACTGGTACGTATCCTCTGCTGTGCACTTCGCAGTGGTTCGCAGAGTGTAGATGTAGATATAGATGTAGACGTTGATCCAGGGGTTTAGGAAGAGATGTTTACCTGCAGCTTCCGTCCACACGCACACATGTCACTTATATTTCAGTTTAGTTTAGTTATGTCATGAAATGTAGATCATTTTCACGATTATTTTATCGATATGATGTGGAACAAGTCAGATTACAAGAGATATATATACACACACATGAATATATATATATTTACCAGTTCTGAAACAGACTCGTCCATGGAATAGAAGGAGTTGTCGAAAAGAAATGATTTTAAGCTAGATTTAAAACTTGATCTGCTACCTACAAGACACTTTATGTTGTTGGGCAAATGTTCAAAGATTTTTGTTGCTGAATAATGTACTTCTTTTTGAGCGACTGACAGCTTCAATAACGGATAAGAAAGGTCATTTTTCCTCTAGTGTTGTACGTATGAACTTCACTGTTCTTCGCGAATTGAGATGGACTATTTATAACGAATTTCATTAGCGAATATATGGATTCTGACGGTGCAGTTAAAATACCTATCTCCTTGAATAGGTGCCTACATGACGTCCTTGGGTGAACACCACTAATTATTCTCACTGCTCTGTTTTGTGCAATCAGTACTTTATGTCTAAGTGGTGAGATACCCCAGAAAACTATTCCATAAGACATTATTGAGTGGAAATATGCAAAGTACGTTAGGAGACTGATCTGTTAACTACCGAGACTAGCGATTATACGAAGAGCGAAAGAAGCTGAACTTAATTGTTTGAGAAGCTCAGTAATATGCTTCTTCCAGTTCAAGTTTTCATCAATGCGAAAACCGAAACATTTGGAGACATTTACCTTGTTAACTGAGCCCTGTTCATATGATACATCAATTGCTCGTATGACTCTATTCGGTGTACAGAACTGGATACAGTGTGTTTTTTTTTTAAATTAAGGGAGAGTCCATTTTCTGAGAACCACTTAATAATTCTTTGAAAGACATCGTTAACAATATCTTCAGCTGCTTTTTCTGGAATGGGGTTTATTATAACACTCGTGTCATCTGCAAAAAGCACTAGTTCTGCTTGCTGAACGTTAGGTGAGAGGTCATTCACATGAATATGGAACAGCAGAGGACCCAAAATTGAACCCTGTGGGACTCCGTTTGTGATAACTTCCCATTCACTGGAATTTACCAACCTCCCAACATTATTTGTGTTATTCAGCACAACGTTTTGCTTTCTGTTCGTTAAGTATTATTCAGACCAGCTGTGTGCATAGGCTTCAGTTCCATGAAACCTGAGTTTTTCTAAGAGTGTGACGTGATCCACACAGTCAAATGCCTTGGAAAGATCACAAAAAATACCAACTGGCGATAATTTGTTGTTTAGGGATTGTACTATTTGATGGGTAAATGTGTAGATAGCATTCTCAGTCGAGTAACCCTTCTGGAATCCGAACAGTGACATGCTGAGTAAATTATTTTCACTTAAATGTGAGACTAATCTTGAGTACATAACTTTTTCGAATGTTTTAGAAAATGAGGTCAGCAATGAGATTGGTCTATAATTATCTATATATCTTTAACAAGTACCACACGTATAGTTTACCCTATATCTCTAACAAATTTCGCCCTGAGTTTCGTTTTCACTCAGCTCAATATTTGTGGCGCCATATCTCCTAAACTACAACTATGTAATGTTTGCAGGTACGTTCAACTGTTATATGTGAATACTGTCTGCACGATGTGTTGTAAATAGAATTATTATTAAAGAAATATTACATTAAAACGTTATGTCTGATGCGGCAGTTTCACTGCATGAACAGCGAAAATGTAGTAAGGAATAAACGCTTTCCTTTCATCATTTTGTGACTGTGTGTAGGGGAGGGGGGGGGGGGGGCGAAGGGGTGTCGCCGATAAAAGTTTCATAAAGGTTTCAAATAAAGTGTAAAGGTTCTTGCAAGTCTGTAAGTGCTCTCATTCTCAAATATTGGATGAATAAAGGCAGGGTATCGGCGCCTTGTAGCTACGCTCATTTTTCACACCAACCCCCACCCTTTTGAGAGGTAAGTGATTCTTACTCCCGCAGTGGGTCTTTCCAGGCAGTAATTAACATACGTACCAAGTAAGGTGAGAATTTAAGGAGATGGGACCTGGATAAACTGAAAGAACCAGAGGTAGTACAGAGTTTCAGGGAGAGCATAACGGAACAATTGACAGGAATGGGGGAAAGAAATAAGTAGAAGAAGAATGGGTAGCTTCGAGGGATGAAGTAGTAAAGGCAGCACAGGATCAAGTAGGTAAAAAGACGAGGGCTAGTAGAAATCCTTGGGCAACAGAAGAAATATTGAATTTAATTGATGAAAGGAGAAAATATAAAAATGCAGTAAATGAAGCAGGCTAAAAGGAATACAAACGTCTCAAAAATGAGATCGACAGGAAGTGCAAAATGGCTAAGCAGGGATGGCTAGAGGACAAATGTAAGGATGTAGAGGCTTATCTCACTAGAGGTAAGATAGATACTGCATACAGGAAAATTAGAGAGATCTTTGGAGATAAGAGAACCACTTGCATGAACATCAAGAGCTCAGATGGAAACCCAGTTCTAAGCAAAGAAGGGAAAGCAGAAAGCTGCAAGGAGTATATAGAGGGTCTATACAAGGGCGATGTACTTGAGGACAATATTATGGAAATGGAAGAGGATGTAGATGAAGATGAAATAGGAGATACGATACTGCGTGAAGAGTTTGACAGAGCACTGAAAGACCTGAGTCGAAACAAGGCCCCCGGAGTAGACAACATTCCATTAAAACTACTGACTGCCTTGGGAGAGACAGTCCTGACAAAACTCTACCATCTGGTGAGCAAGATGTAAGAAACAGGCGAAATACCCTCAGACTTCAAGATGAATATAATAATTCCAATCCTAAAGAAAGCAGGTGTTGACAGATGTGAAAATTACCGAACCATCAGTTTAATAAGCCACAGCTGCAAAATACTAACACGAATTCTTTACAGACGAATGGAAAAACTGGTAGAAGCCGACCTCGGGGAAGATCAATTTGGATTCCGTAGAAATACTGGAACACGTGAGGCAATATTGACCTTACGACTTATCTTAGAAGAAAGATTAAGGAAAGGCAAACCTACGTTTCTAGCATTTGTAGACTTAGAGAAAGCTTTTGACAATGTTGTCTGGAATACTCTCTTTCAAATTCTAAAGGTAGCATGGGTAAAATACAGGGAGCGAAAGGCTATTTACAATTTGAACAGAAACCAGATGGCAGTTATAAGAGTTGAGGGACATGAAAGGGAAGCAGCGGTTGGGAAGGGAGTAAGACAGGGTTGTAGCCTCTCCCCGATGTTATTCAATCTGTATATTGAGCAAGCAGTAAAGGAAACAAAAGAAAAATTCGGAGTAGGTATTAAAATCCATGGAGAAGAAATAAAAACTTTGAGGTTCGCCGATGACATTGTAATTCTGTCAGAGACAGCAAAGGACTTAGAAGAGCAGTTGAACGGAATGGATGGTGTCTTGAAGACAGCGTATAAGATGAACATCAACAAAAGCAAAACGAGGATAACGGAATGTAGTCGAATTAAGTCGGGTGATGTTGAGGGTATTAGATTAGGAAATGAGACACTTAAAGTAGTAAAGGAGTTTTTCTATTTGGGGAGCAAAATAACTGATGATGATCGAAGTAGAGAGGATATAAAATGTAGACTGGCAATGGCAAGGAAAGCGTTTCTGAAGAAGAGAAATTTGTTAACATCGAGTATAGATTTAAGTGTCAGGAAGTCGTTTCTGAAAGTATTTGTATGGAGTGTAGCCATGTATGGAAGTGAAACATGGACGGTAAATAGTTTGGACAAGAAGAGAATAGAATCTTTCGAAATGTGGTGCTACAGAAGAATGCTGAAGATTAGATGGGTAGATCACATAACTAATGAGGAAGTATTGAATAGGATTGGGGAGAAGAGGAGTTTGTGGCACAACTTGACCAGAAGAAGGGATCGGTTGGTAGGACATGTTCTGAGGCATCAAGGGATCACCAATTTAGTATTGGAGGGCAGCATGAAGGGTAAAAATCGTAGGGGGAGACCAAGAGATGAATACACCAAGCAGATTCAGAAGGATGTAGGTTGCAGTAGGTACTGGGAGATGAAGAAGCTTGCACAGGATAGAGTAGCACGGAGAGCTGCATCAAACCAGTCTCAGGACTGAAGACCACAACAACAACCAAGTATGATTGATATCGATCCAGCGGCTTAGAAGGAGACGTGGAACATACGTTTATTTTCATGATACGTATGAATGTATTTTCATTACTTGTTATAATTATGTTGTATGAGAAAGATTTTACTATCACTGAAAAAATTTTATTTTTCCATAAGTTTTATTTGATGAGCGTCAACGATACAAAACAGAGCAAACACAGGTATGCAGCATTTTTTCTGCGTTATCCTGGATTATACGAGAGTTACATTTGAAGGTTGGTATAAGAAATGCAGTGTTTCGCTAGGCATGTTTCTGTTGAAGTTAGTATGCCATTGCCCTCCCCGACCTGCGAACTGACTTACGCGGATAGACAGAACTTTTGTTTAACGTGGATTCAAAAGGACTGTGCAAGTAACATTTCTAGCAAACATAAATTACGGTCAGAGCTTTGAAGAGCGATATACGTGCTTTTAGATTTCCATTCTGACGATAAAGTCGCTCGGCTATTCTAGATAGCTCTGCAAAGTGAAAAGTTCTAAGCAGCTGGTTGGAACTACAGTACAGAATAACAATGAGTCTGTCACAGGGAATCTGCGACTGTTTGCTGATGACGCTGTTGATATATGGGCTGGTGTCGTAGAGTGACTGTGTAGTAGCATACAAGATGACTTACACAAAATTCCTAGTTGGCGTGTTGAATGGCAGCTAGTTACAAATGTAGAAAAATGTAAATAAACGCAGATGAGTAGGAAAAACAATCCCGCGATGTTGGAACACAGCATCAGTCAGGTCGATTAAAAGTCTAGGCGTAACGTTGCAAAGTAATATGAAATGGAACGAGCATGTGAAAACTGTGGTAGAGAAGGTGAATGGTCGACTTTTGTTTATTGGGAGAGTTTTAGAAAAGTGTGGTTCAGCTGTAATGGACACCGTAGATACAACACTAGTGCGACCCATTCTTGAGTACTGCTCGAGTGACTGAGATCTCTACCAAGACCGATTAAAGGAAGACATCGAAGAAACGCAGAGCCGAGCTGCTAGATTTGTCACTGGTAGGTTCGGTCGACACTCAACCACTACAGAGATGCTTCGGGAGCTCAAATGGGAATCCACGGGGGCAGGGCGACGTTCTTCCCGAGGAACGCTATTAGGAAAATTTAGAGAACCGGCATTTGCAGCTGACTGCACACTGATCCTACTGTTGCCAACGTACATTTCACGTAAGGACCACGAAGACAATGGAATGAAGACCCGTACCGAGGCATATAGACAGTCGTTTTTCCCTCGTCTATTTGTGAGTGGAACAGGAAGGGAAATTACTAGCAGTGGTATAGGATACCCTGCGCCACGAACCTTACGGTGGCTTGCGGAGTATCTATGTAGGTGTAGATGTAGATTCTTTTAACTTAAGAGTTAGAAATCTGAGACATATCATTCATATTGAAAATGGACCAGCAAGAATACACCTTCTCGTACTGTAACTTATGTAGTTATTTATCACGCCAGGAGAAGAAAAAACCTCCATAATAAATGTACACAGATAAATTAAAAGCAAAAGAAGAAGACAATACTGATGACCACACTTTCTCAACTGCACTAATAGCAGATGCGGCTACAATTTTCCATGGTAAACGAGACGGAACATAAGTGACATTGTACAGATTGGATTCAGTTGTACTCAGCCCCCCATTCACGGAACACAGACTCCATACTGGAAGCCTATCAACGGTGATGAGACTTACTGCGTGAGACGTCAGAATGGTGTCTACTAAGAGGTTTCCTGGCGGTCCAGTCTCCTCTGTACCTCTCCAGGCATCGTCCATCTTTCAAGATGCTGTTTTCTGTGAGGCCATGTTCGTGGCCTTGTTTGCTGTATTAATCCTGTAAGTCCTCACTTGGTTTAAGGAAACTCTTTCTTGTCTTCAACCACGAGCATTCACGCTGACAGGCATACAGAGGATGAACTCTGGTGTTTGCTTTGGTCTTTTCTTTTGTGGCTAATACCACTCATCGTGAGTCACGAGGAAAAGTTCCAGCAAAACACCGTAGCTTCTTGAGAAGGGTGGGCCGTGGACAATTAGTAGCAAGGCGTAATGTGTCATTGATAGCCTTATGCAGTCTTTGGTATGGTCCGATCGTGCTGCACCTGCAGAGTTCGTCAAAGTAACTTCTGAAGTCGTCACAGTTTTTGACTGTGCTTCCCACGCTGTTACCTCAGTTTGTACTCATCATTGCACCTGGCAGTCACTTAAATATGTCACGCGAAAACTAAAGAAATATTATGCAAGTGCAGATAGTTTTTCTGTCCGAAATTCACTGAATAAATTCTACACACCGCGGCCCATGAACGACTAACATTAACTTCGTGAAGTGACAAGGTGTATCGTTCTGATCTGCCTTTTGCCAAATATTAATATCCTTTGTGAATACGCAGGGTGATACCAAATATTTGAACTACAATATATAATAAAATTCTTGAAGATTTTCAAAGTACCTATCTACAGATGCCGTAATCTTTTCATTGAACTCAAAACGCATTTCACTGGTACTAGATTAGAAGATTACTTTATAACAATGGTGACATTCACATTTCTTTGGAAGGGTTATCAACTGTCTTCAGTCCTAAATTTTGAAAATGTTTTCTCTGAATCACTTGCTGATAATAAAAAATCGATTTTACGAGCGTTCAATTGCCGAAACTGTCATGTTTAGTGGCGGATTATGGATCTAAGTAAAAAATTTATCAAAACTTATTCAAACTTGCGAATACGGACAACCATCAGCCGTAGAATGAAACGACAACGAAAATTTGTGCCAGACCGGAACTGCACTATCGTAAGTAAATAATAATAATAATAAAACACACATTGGACCAAGAACATGGCCATGCGACAATCCCAATAAGAATCCTCCCCCCATCCTAAGCCCTCTGAATACTACAACGTAATAAGTGAATAGCAATGTGAAGATGTGTCCATACGTATCAAAATACTTTTCCTTGGCGTGATTTAGAGGATTCAGAGCTAGATGGTATTTCTCCGAGGTACGAAGCTACTCAAAATTAAATACACTCCCGCTTTCTTCTGGACAACGTCGTGCTGAAAAAAGCACGAATGTTTCGGTTAGCCTGTATCAGCCTGTTGCTTACAACAATTTGTCTTGATCAAACCTTCGAGTAAATGCCCAGTTTTACGTCACGTGACTGCGCCTAGGGCTTTTGGGTCATCAAGCTTGGAGTGCATTTTTTCAAAATATGCTCTTCTTCTACAGGCAAATAACTGCCCAACAGAAAAAAACTTTTCTTTATATCGACCCTGACCGGATATACCATATTTTGTGATTATCTCGCTTTCGAATACGCACTAGAACTTACTTAAAATATCGTAGAATGAAGATACGTAAAAAACTGAATAATAGGGCTTTTTCAAGGATATAACTTTCTTTCTAAACAACTCAAAACACAAACATGTACCGTCCAAGGACGAAGCTTTCCTCTAGCAGGTAAATATATTCTTTCACATGTTAGTGTTCATATGTCGCTGACGGCCAGGTCTTTAGGAACGAATACACGTGTAAACTGTTAGCGCTCGAGCTTCCATGAATGTGTGAATAACTTCATTTTGATGACTGATTCGGATTGGCGACATTAATGGGTGAGGTTACTATGCATTTAGCTAGGACTGCAGGTTCTAATTTCATAAGCTGACGAAATACTTCTCCACTGTATGCAAAAACGTTCCAAGTATCCTATAGTCAGTTTTTATCGAGAGACTTATCGTGAATATGGCCTTAATCGGAAAAAAGTTTTGAAGATAAAATAATGAACCTTTTGCATTTTTGTCCGTTGTGATGTCATTAATTTTAAAATACATCGGAAATTAATCTGCGGATTCGAAGCTTTTCGGTGAAGAAAGTAAGATTTTTTAAATTTTACTGGCCATTAAAAACAGCTATCACACAACGCAGTTTTCCAGCAAGGTTTGAAATCGTTTATGTATCCTTATAATAAATAAGTCTAATGCTATACTCACGTGTTGCACCATATTCAGCGGTACGCAAACGCAAGATAAATCTTTCGTGATATTGCAATTTAAGTAGGAAATTTTATATTCACCGAAATATGCACACAAACTGACACAGTTTCAAAGAAGATGATCGATAAACACTAAATCTGTTGGTCAATGATATTTATGGGTTGCATCCGTCGTAAATTGTGTTTCTCAGTTAAAACTGAAAAGAATTGGAGTATCGTAACTTCGTAAACTTACTGATTTGGTACAGGAAGTTAAAACATAATGTAGGTTTATGAGGAGTCAGTTCTTTAGTTTTTAACAGGAAATGGGGAGCTCAATCCCAATGTGATCATATCTGTCTCGAAAATATTACACGTGAAGGAGACCCCAAAATAGCCACCGTAGATGAAAACTTCCAGAATGTGCCCTACATGGTACTGAAGCTGCCTGAAGTAGCTGTCGCCACAGGCATATCAGAAGAAAGGGAACGTGAAGAATTATTTATGAAAAATCAGCGGAAACGAGTTTCTCAGCAATGATTGGAATGCTTTAAAAAGAATACTACTGATTTTGCGCATCATCTTGTTGCCGATGAGACTCTGATCCGCCATGTCACGTCACGTCGTTAACGAAACAGCGACCAAAGCTGTGGGTGTAAGCTGGAGGGAAAGTGTACTTCAACTGTTATTAATTTTACAGAATCGTCGCCTCTGATGCAAAAGGCTTTCCCTACTGATTACGTTGCAAGGAGTAAAACAGTATCTGCTGAATACTGCATAAGCAACTGAATGAAAAAAAAAACGTAAGAAGAGATCTGTATTACAAAGGAGAAAACTACCATTTCAACAGGACTCTACACTTTCCCACGAAGCTGTTTTGGCAACGGGATAACTGATATGAACAACCACCCTATTCAATAGAATTGGCATCGTTAGTCTTCCACTTCTGCCAACATCTAAGGAAATTTGTGGTTCAAAAACGTTTAGAGATCAATGAAGAGGTTATGGCACATGTTGATGAGTACTTTTCGAACCTTCCAGATTTTCATTATGCGAAGGGAATCTACTCAATGGAAAAGAACGCTGGACAACTGCAATGACCTAGAAAGGGAAACGGGTAAAAAATTACGATAATTTTTCACGAAAAAAATCAAAATGTTTACCTGACAGAGATAACTTTTCCATACTAACCGTCACTTAGATTTTGAATAAAATTAAAAAAATCGTCAGCAATGACGACCGAAGATTCATTTGTAAAGAGTTCCCTCGTTATGCCTACGAACTTGTGAAAGAGGATGGAGGAGCGGATAAAGGTTGAAGTCACCCTACTGCCCTAAAAACGGAATATTCGGCAGCGATCAATGGCAAGAGGACATGAGATTCCTCTACATTAAAGACATGTAACCGCTGTTCACGGGAATCTTGTCAGGAACTGAAAAAGTGTTCTCATGATCTCTACATTGGCAGAAGATTCTGGTTTTGCCCCCACTCCCCTCAATCGGATGTTGGTGAGGGAACTGCCAAAAACCGCTAGAGAAACATTGAGCGATTTCACTGCGAACAGTTCAATAGTTGGATTATTCAAATCAGACTAGGCAATAAACCAGTGCCAACAACAGTTCCCGCGTATATTCCGAAGTTTTAAACCTGAGGTAGAGAGAGAGGGGTGGGAGGGTGGGGTGCGGAGGAGGGGGATGAGGAAAGCATGTGAGTAATTGAACGGGTAATACAGTATGCAAAAGGATTGGCAGCTGCAGTAGGGAAAGGAGAGTTACAGGAAAATACGTACTTGATAGTAGCTATGAGGAAGCAGAAAGATTCCTTCAGTTCTGCAATAAATTTCAAATAGTAATAGCTTTCTTTAAGAATCACAAGAGGAGCACTTATGCTTGGAGAAGGCGTGGAGGAACGGGACGACGACTGGATTACATCATGGTGGATTGAGAATCCGAAATCAAATATTGGATAGTAAAGTTAACGCTGGAAAAGGTATACACTCATATCACAATTTAGTAATGACAAGAAGTAGACCGAAATTGAAAAGAATCGTTAGGAAAAATCAGTGTGTAAGGAAGTAGACGAAACGCAGGAATTATGTTATCTTTGCAGTAAAATAATGCAGTATGAATCAAGGAAAATATAAGAAGCAGATTAAAACATGTAGAGTGTATTGCTCCCCGAAAGATCTCTACTAGTATCAAATAGACTATAACCTTTGGAATAATTTTCTGGAGCAAAGCAGTGCATGGAAGCGAAAAACCGGAAAAGAAGAAAATGAAAGCATTCTACATGTGGTGTTAAGAAACACGATAAAATCCAAGTGGATTATACGAAATGAGGACGTTATCCGCGGGATCGGAGAGGAAAAAAGGTACAGGATCGTAGAACATGTGTTAAAACGTGAAGGAATAACTCTATGACATTAGAGAAAGCTGCAGATTGCAAGAGTTTCAAAGGAAACTAGCGACTGGACTATATCCAGTAAATAATTGAATACGTTGTGTATATGCGCTAATATGAGATGACGTCGCGGCTGTACGCATGAAACCAGTCAGAAGGCTGATGAAAAAAAAAATTGTCGATAACAGCGCCACCAGGAACATATATAACACTATAAGGTGCTTCTAGACATGCTTGGAAAAACATCCCGAAGTGACTCATTTTTGTTGAACACTGGACTTCCATTATTGCATACTAGGTTCTATTTGCCCCTGAGACAATCACATGTCTGAGAAGATTAGCTTGATGCCGACAAACAATTGAAATCGCTCGGAGCGAACAAGGCGTAGTGCTTGACAGATTTCTTGGAAGAATTTGTACTGAACAGGCGGCGGAATCGGCCTCTTTCGTGGCCTGTATTGATTCTAACGGCCTATATTCATTCCAGAAATTTTTTTATTGTGAGCATCCACAGCTATCGAATTGTACTATGATGAGAAAGGCCGCTTCAGCTGTATGATAAATACTTTTTTTTTATTTGCGATCCAATCAGTTTCGTGGTGTTAGGGCAACACCTTCGCGGATAAATATTTATTTCATCTACCGGTTATTGTTCGAAATAAATTATGAAATACATATGTATACCTGAAGATGTGGCTCTAGTGCCGTGAAATTAGTTGGATCATAAAGAAATCCAATTAGTTTCGCGGCGTTAGAGCCACATCTTCCGGGATACATATTTATTTCACAATTTATTTCAAACTGTAACCAGAAGATGACCCAACATCTTTCTCCAAATGAGATAAAAATCCAAAACAATTCTGGAATAATTATTTATCCGAGAAGATGTGGCTGTATCGCCATGAAACAGTTGGATCCGGAATAAATATCATACAGATGAAGCAGTCTTTTTAATTATGGCACTTATTTAGTGAGAGCCTCTTGCGCAGCGAACAGCGCCGTGTGACTGAGAAAGATTGTTTTCGAAACAAATAAAAGAACGGACGCACGGAATTATAGACTGATATGCTTAATGTTCGTCTGTTGCAGCATTTTAGGCTCGAACATAAATACTGTATATCATCCACTGATAAAGCCAATCCTTGAGAAAAAGAAATTTCTGTAAAGAAAGGAAATTTGATGAAAAATCTCTTGCTTTTTTCATCCAAGGTATCTTAGACATAGTACAGAGAGACGTGAGTAAGGTAGGTCCTGTATTCCTAGAATTTCGAAAAGCGCACAATACCATGTCACACTGTCGGCCAATATACGACCACGATGTGTTCTTCCTCACCTTCTCAGTTGTGCGGATGATCAATGACCGATACAACCTAGCAAAGATGGATCTTCAACATAAAAGTCACATCGGATGAACTCCAAAGTAGTGTAGTAGGAGCGCTGTATAATGATCTGTACGATCCAGAGATTTGTCACTGGTGACACCGTTGTCTGCAAAAAAGTCTCATGCTGATGGATTGCAAGGAATTTCTGAGAGACTTAAGACAATATTTCGTTGACTTCAAATGTAGATCAACATAAGATAATGCTCATCAATAAGAGCTGATAACATCCGGGTTGGAGATTATTTCGCAACAGCTGTCAGACAATCTTAAGCTATGGAAATTAAAAATGAACAAATGGAAAAGATGGGTAATGGTAATACGGAAAACAATAGGAGAAATTAAAACCATTATAACAATTGATCACTTCAGAATAGAGCAGGTGAAACAATTTTATCTCGGTGGTATAATCAGAGATGACAGCAGAGCTTAATGGAAGTGAAGAGAATGACAACATCTGAGAAATAGGCGTTCATGGCACGGAAAACATTTCAACCAGCAAACATGTGGATACATATGAGAGAAAATCCTTTGCAAATTGATTTGTATGGAAGTGAAAGCTGGACTCTGAGTAAACTGGAAAGGTATCGACTTTCAGATGTTAAGATGTAGATAATTCGGAAAATGACAAGAACGAACTGGGAGGAAAGAAAAGTCAACCCGGAAGTCTTGAGGGAAGTCAAAGAAGAGAGAAGATTATTAAAGGAAATGGAAAACAGAAAAATAACAGTTACTGGTCTTGTAATCAGATCCAACATTGTGATTATTAACGTTCTTGAAGAGGTAAGAGCTGGGAGGGGAAGAAAGAAGACGGCCTAGGATGAAGTATTTGGAAGGCATCGAGAAGAAGAGAGGACGTGACAATAACATGAAAATGAAACGAAAAACCAATGACAGAACAGAATGGTTGCTTCGACAAGGCATAGGCTTTAGAATATGCAATTAATTGCAGTCTATTTTGACCATCTTCAAGATCTGAGTGCAAACAATTTTTCAGTCAGATCGAGCCAACGTATGTAAATATGATGCAATGAGAAAGTAATAATCTGTGTTCAAGTCTTGAAGAAGGTCATCATGACCGAAAGCAATTACCCAGTAAAATATTGTGCCCCGTAAATAACATAAATATAAAAGAAGAGTACAAGATTTGTGGTCAACTTCTCTGGAGTGCGGCACACGGTTTAAATAGCTCAGGTTAATATCACGAGCTGATACAAAATTGTCGAAAAGTACGGAACTACGTAAATGCATACGATTTTAGTTGGAAGACATGCTACAGGAAGGCTTAAATTTCGTGCGGTGATATTGGGAAAGAACATACGAGAAGCTAGTGTGATGTTTTGGCGTTTGGTGTCCTTCGCAAGTCCTTACAGCAGACGTCAAAGTAGTTTTGAGATACGCTTCTACGATTGTAACAAGTTGGTAAAATCCATAAAAAGTATAAAAAGATGCTGAGGAAAATTAGCGGGATGGTTTAGAATAAAAGATGACATTTTTCGGAAAAAAAGCGCAACTTGGCAAATTATGTGACGTAACCTTTGCAAATTCTTTTGCCCCCACCATACATCGCCCATATGGATACTGACAATAAGAAATTAGTCATCTTGTGCCAACCTCTTCATATCAGAGTTGCACTTGCCCAAGACGTCCTCAGTTATTTGTTGGCTGTACTTCAATTTGTGTCTTTCCTTACAATTTTTAACCACTACATCTCCCTATAGTACCGTGGGGGTTATACGCTTATGACTTCACATATACCGTGTCATCCTGTCCATTCTTTTTGTCAGTATTCTCCACATGTTCCTTTCTGTGCTGATCCTGCTGAGAACCTCTACATTCCTTATCTTGTCAGTCCACCTCATTTTCAACATCCTTCTATAGCAACATACGTCAAACGCGTCGATTCTCTTATTTTCTTGTTTTCCTCAAGTCCATGATCCCTCTCATACAATGCTGCGGTCCAAGCGCATATTCTGAGAGATTTCTTCCTCGGATTAAGGCCGATGTTTGATGCTAGTAGACTTCTCTTGGCCAGGAATGCCGTGTTTGCCCGTGCTAGTCTGCTTTTTATGTCCTAGCTTCGTCCGTCATGCGTTATTTTGTCTCCAAGGTAGCGCAATTCCTTCACTTCGTCTACGTCGTGGTTACTAATCTTATTTCTGCTGCGCTTCAATACCTTCGTCTGGCTTCAGCTTACTCTCAATCGAAACGCCGTATTCATTAGACTTTTCACTCTATTCAACACGTGCTGTAATTCTTCTTAAATTTCACTGAGGACAGCAACATCTTCAACGAGTTTTATCATTGATATCCTTTCACATCGAATTGTAATCCCATTCTTGAACCTTTCTTTAATTTTAGTCATTGCTTCTTCGATGTGTAGACTGAGTAGTGGGGACGAAAGACTACACATTTTGTATTACCCTTTTTGATCCGAGCACTTTGCTCTTGGTATTCCATTCTTATCGATCCCTCATGGTTCTTGTAAATATTGTGTATTTACCTGTAGCTTACTTCTATTTTCCTCAGAACTTAGAACATCTTGCACATTTTGCACGGTCGAACCCTTTTTGTAGGTCGATGAATCCTATGAACGTATCTTGATTTTAGCTAAGTCTAGCTTTCATTGTTAATCGCAGTATCAAAACTGCTTCTCTTGTGCCCTTACCTATTCGAAAGCCAAACTGATCGCCATCTAATTGATCCTCAGTTTTCTTTTCCATTCTTCGGTATATTATCTCTGCCACCAACTTCAGATGTGTGAACCGTTAAGCTGACTGCAATAGTTCTCGCACTTATCTGTCCTTCCTATCTTCGGATTGTGCAGATGATATTTTACCAAATGTCTCCAGACTCATAAATTCTACTCACCAACTTGAATAGTGGCATGGTTGCCACTTCCAACACTGATCAAAAAGTCTGTAAGAATGTTATCCATCGCATCTGCCTTCTTGGACCGCAAGACCTCCAAACTTCTATTGATCCCTTACTCTTGTACTGGGTTCCCTAGGTTTTCCATATAGGCTCCCATTTCTTCCTCTGTTACGTCTTCAGACATTTCCTCCCCATCGTAGAGGCTTTCATTGTACTCTTTCCACCTGCTTGCATGCTCATCTGCGATTAGCGGTTTAATTCGCGTTGCATTCTTAATGTTGATGTTCTTCCTTTTAATTGAGTTTTCTGTATGCTAAATCAGTCCTTTTGACAACCATTTCTTTTTCGATTTCTCCACATTTTTCTTAGAGCCATTTCGTCTTTTATTCCCTGTGCTTCTTATTTATTTCATCACTGAGTGATAGTTCTGTATTTGTGAATTTCCTTGGACTTTCTGCACATTCTTCTTTCATCCATCAGTTGAAGTATTTCTTCTCTTAGCCAAGGTTTGTACCTATGTTTATCTGTCCAACTTCTGTCATCGTCCTTTTTAGGGATGCCCATGCTTCTTCAACTGTATTGCTTACTGCTGTGTTCATGATCACAGTATCTACAGCCGCAGAGAACTTCAAATTCATTTCGCCATTACTCAGTATTTCAATATCCCACTTCTTTCCACGTTGATTCATCTGCACTTTTGTCTTAAACTTTACCCTGCTCTTCATCATCACTAAGTTCTGAACCGAGTATATCTGTTCCTGGGTACACCTTACAATCAGATACATGATTTCGGAACCTCTATCTGTCCATGAGGTAACCCGTTTGGAATCTTCTCGTATTTCCCAGCATTTTTCAAGCATTCGTCCCGCTCTTATGATATTTTTAACGGTCTATTGCAGGACTCCTCTCTCATTCCTATTACCAAGCCCATATTATCGAGTAATGCCTTCTTCTACTCCTTCCCCTACTATTAGTGAAAAGTTCTCTCTGCCACGTACGATACAGTGACTTGCGTAGAAGGAAATAAAATAAGTACTGTAGCCTGTCGCGGACTTCAGAGGTGCTTCCGAGGTCCCAACACTTCCCGATCAGTGCGCGCTGTAATGGTGGTTGCACGCACAGAGATGTGCATCAGCTACGCAAGATGACGCAACCGTGCCCAGAATTTCTGAGACGCACTCTGGGCGCACGCGTGGCCCTGGAGTTCCGGCGGGAGTCACTAACCTGCTGTGACGTCACGATGGCCCATGGAATGCCGCAGTCTCCTCGGTAAGAGACCGACTGGCCTTCCACACGCGCTCCCACGGCCACGGAAGTCCCACAGCATCGTCACCGGAGTCCACCAGCGGTCCAGCGAACTTTGATTAGCAAACGACTCTTTAGAAGGTTTACATAACTTTAACTGCGAGACGCGCGGGATTAGCCGAGCGGTCTAAGTCGCTGCAGTCATGGACTGTGCCGCTGGTCCCGGCGGAGGTTCGGGTCCTCCCTCGGGCGTGGGTGTGTGTGTTTGTCCTTAGGATAATTTAGGTTAAGTAGTGTGTAAGCTTAGGGACTGATGACCTTAGCAGTTAAGTCCCATAAGGTTTCACACACATTTGATTCCTTTTTTTTTAACTGCGAATTTTGAAACCTCGAAGATTTGCGCAGGTCGCGACATTTACTGAATTACGGGATTCATGCTACAGAGACTTAAGTAAGTTTTTGAAGAAACATACTCTGTTGCTCAAAAGAAATATTAGCATAAATTAAGTACACTACTGGCCATGAAAATCGTAACACCAGGATGAATTGCAAATGAAGAGATTTTACTCATTGTGCATATACTTGTACAGTACAGAAGAAGACACCATTAAATTTGTTCGTGATTTGGAGATAAACAGGTTACGGAATTCAGTCTTCCGTTATGAGAAAATGTGGCGAAAATCTAGAAGATACAGAACAGCCACTGGCTTTAACACATCAGAAATAGAAACCTTGTATTGTATTGTATTGTATGGAACTGGGGAGCTAGAAACGACAGAGAGGCTTCGTCCCCGTCGTAGCCCTCAGTGGGACACACCAGAGTTATTAGCCGGCCGGAGTGGCCTTGCGGTTCTGGGCGCTACAGTCTGGAGCCGGGCTACCGCTACGGTCGCAGGTTCGAATCCTGCCTCGGGCATGGATGTGTGTGATGTCCTTAGTTAGGTTTGATTAGTTCTAAGTTCTAGGCGACTGATGACCTCAGAAGTTGAGTCGCATAGTGCTCAGAGCCATTTGAACCAGGGTTATTTGCGGTTCGGCCCGCAGTGCACGCCCCATCCCCCGCGAACGTCTCACTCCAGACGAGTGTAGCCCCAATGTTTGCGTGATAGAGTAATTATGGTGTACGCGTACGTGGAGAAAGTGTTTGCGCAGCAATCGCCGACATAGTGTAATTGAGGCGGAATAAGGGGGACCAGCCTGCATTCGCCGAGGCAGGCCTTAAAAACCATCCCTAGACTGGCCGACACACCGGGCGGATTCGTGCCGGGGACGGCTAACCTCGCGAGAACAAAAGCCTTACTGTCCAAATCACCAACTGTGTGAACTAGAGGTGATCGTGTTATGTACTCAATGGTCGGCGCACATGACATTGATTGCAATCTGACAACGCTCAGTTTCCTTGGGGACCCCACACATTGATACGTGCATCATGATGCTGTGCTCAGAATTGGCACTTCTCTGTCACGTCAACTGAAGCCGCAACAGTGATATCCGTGGTGACAGTCTGTGATGCTACTGATGTCGTCACACTGTGTATGTGGAAACGTGTACTGCTCCAAACAATACCACTCCCTGACTCAAGGTTCACGACGGGGTGCGCGATCCTGCACGGCCGGGAGACAAAATGTCTGCCGTCTCGTGCGTTAGCGGCGAGAGGCCGTTAAGATCCTGCGTAGTTGTGAATACGACCCTTACTCCCACATTCGCATGGCAATCGTGGGGTCCAGCCCAATACGAGCAGCAATATCGCGGAACAACAAAGCGCAGTCCCGATAGGCCGAGATCCTGCTGCTGTCGAAATCCAACACAGACATTCCTCCTTCTTACACGAGTTATAACACGATCTTCTATGTAACATGCAGTTTCTGAATGAGAAACACGCTGAGTAATTTTTCTTTATATACAGATGGAGATGGTCTTACTTCTACCTACTTTGTGTGATTGTGTTGAAATGCTAATTATGTGCAGATGTCAACGGGTAGCACACTATATGCTGATTTGACGTTTTTTGGCTGCTGCCCTCATGCTATGGTAACTGTAACGGTCAACAGTGCATTTAAATGTTTTGACTATCTAGGATGTGAGACTACGCATGAATATGACGGAGATAAAGAGAACAAACTTACAAAATTGTCAAATATATTTGACACAACAAATAAGTGCCTTAAATCAAAGGAAACATTGTGACGTTCGAGTGGTGCGCCTGCTGTGCAGTTCATTTATAAACAGCGGATTTGATTGAGCGATATGTGGCTGGCAATTTGCGACGTGGTGGTCGATCCAGGCAGGTATGCAACAACTGTCCAGCGGTCCCGGTCACTGCAGAGGACCATGCGAAGAGGTGTGGTTAGGATCCAGTGGGCCGGTGAGCGGATGCAACTTGGAATTCTCGTGTCGATAGGCACATTGTACCACCTGTAACGCCGGAAATGCATATTCTCCTATTTCCATCTGCTACACTATAATTTTTTTTCCTTATTTTGTTCCCTGAGGATATGACATTTCTGTGTCTTTATATATTGTAACTGTTTTACTGTTTGTATATATATATATATATATATATATATATATATATATATATATATTTACGCATTTATGTTGGTTTGTTTTGTGAATATTATTTGTATTTATACGCTGGGTCTGGCCTACGGAAAACTATGCTATCGAACGAATACATCGATAGGTCATGTGGAGAACCAAAGTGTTTAGGATCTTTGGTAGTGTTAACGCCGTCGCGTGGAGCGCGGGCAGAAGGAGTCTGGCTGGGGTGGTGCAGTGGAGCAGGTGTGTTGTGTGACGCTCCCGCGAGTTGCCGCGCTTTCGTGGTTGGGCAGCATGTAATTGCGCTCGACTTGCGATGATAGTTTCTGACACGGTGTCGCGGACGGGAAGCGTTAGCTGGCGCACATCAAGAGCCCGTTTCGCCTGGTGACCGTGTCGAGAAGAAGGCGCGCCAAAATCCAGCTTCTGCAACAGCGACGGCCGACAATGAGTGACTGTCGCCACCTCCTCGATCGACGGCTTCAAACCTTCAATCAACCAACAAGGAAGACTGGAAGCACGTAAAGTCTTAGAACTGTATGGCAGAGCTCAGCGATTCAAACTGTTCAAATCACAAAATTACAGCAACGTAGCATGAACCTTTGTTGCTCATTGTCCCAATTGCATTACCAAGCAGGGTCCCTTCCTTTTCCGAAATGAACCCGAGTGTCGTTGATATTCAAACGCCAGCATCATTCGATTTCACTGCTTTAATTTCAAAGTTCAGTTAAGGTATTCATAGCTGGCTACAATATTTAGATTACACAAGCACAAATTAAGAATGCGAGTTTTGTTTCCGTATTTTAGCTTACCTGTGACTGCAGCTCAGCTTGGTACGTACTAAATTTTATTATTGTTAATTGTTCAGAATCATTTAATTCAAGTTCAAAGTTAAATCTCTTATTTCTAAATTGCGTAGATTCAAGTAGCTTTTGAAATGATTGTTGAGGTAGTCCAAGACTAACCGTATTTTACTGAATTTCGATGTGCTTCAGAAAGAAAGCTCACTATTAACTTTAGTCACTAAATTAACTTTCGATTTTCCGGTTTTATTAATTCTTTTGCTAAATTAAGTCAGAGTGTAGCGAAATTTTTTACTTCTGACAAACTTTCAGTTTTCACACTACACGTGTCAACCTTCAGTTGTCACGCTTCTAGTGCTAATTATAGGTGTAATAACCTTTCTTTTTCAGTTACTATAGTAATTGTCCTTAGGACTGGCGACCATAATTTCCCCCAAATCTCAAATATCTAATTACCGCTAGTTAATTGTTAACGTAACGGCCGCACATTTACTTTCTTTATTAACTTTACCCCTTTTCAAAATTAATTTCCACCAGTTTCATTAGCATTTTTCCTTTCATTTAGATGTAACCTTTTCCTCCCTCTTTACCGAAAAATTAACTTCGGTGACGATTGCTTTTCCCAAATTTCCATTAGGTACACGCGGTTTAATTTTTCACTGTCATTAAGGTCGATAAGTGAGGTGGAGGCTACACATCGCATGCGTTTGAATGCTGATCAAATATGGCCAAGGTCTGGAAGTTAAATATGGATAGGGCTCTATGTTATGGATAAAAATTTGTTGAACAGAAACAACATGGTAGGAACGAAACTAGTGGTCATAGACGGAGAGATGAGAGAAGTGGACACAGTAGTCAGGATAGGGACTGGAGAAATAAGCAGCACGGAGAAAATAAACGTTTTTGGGGAAGAAGGAATGATTTTGAGTCAAGAAGAGATAATGGTAGGCAAGACGCAAAATTTGAGGGGCTGCCAGATACCAATTTTCAGAGCAAAATGGTTCAAATAGCTCTGAGCACTATGGGACTCAACTTCTGTGGTCATTAGTCACCTAGAACGTAGAACTAGTTAAACCTAACTAACCTAAGGACATCACACACATCCATGCCCGAGGCAGGAGTCGAACCTGCGACCGTAGCGGTCTCGCGGTTCCAGACTGCAGCGCCTAGAATCGCACGGCCACTTCGATCGGCAATTTTCAGAGCAGAAAGTCAGGAAACTAACTGGTACCTCACCTGGGTCTGCAGGAGAGCTTTTAATTATGCAGGGCTAGACATGGGTACAATATGACGATAACTGAGTATGACAGGGAGCGGAAAGAGGTGAGTGTGTGTCATGTGGATACTATTATAGGTAGTAAAAATTTGGGGGTTTGTAATAAATACAGTAAACTGAGTAAGAGAAATCACTATATTAAATAACTTATTGTCACTTTCCTGTAGAACAAGTATTTGATATAAATAATGTTGCTGCACCGACAAATGTTGAAAATAATGTGGATTTGTTTCAGGTAAAATTACTAAAATATCTGGAAAAGATGCACTAGTTTCCTCAATCGCAAAAGAAGAGCTAGATGAGAACTCAAGCGGAAAAAGAATAAATAACAATCAAAGTAATTTTGAGGAAAGGGTAGGTGTAAGGATATTGATGAGTAATAAGGAGGGTTGTGCAAACAGTGTAAATAAGTATATTCAAAGTGAAATAGGTACTATTATTACCAATTTTTGCAGCAATGATGTTGTAGATAGTGAAATACTTGCTCGTGATATGAATATGCCATTGAATATACGTAATAATGTAATGGTAATGAATTGATTAAAGAAGTAAGGTTGAGTGGTAATGAGAAAAACATTGCAACGGAAAATTACTCTGAGAAAGAAATTGAAACACACGTTTTCCTAAATTATGAACGTATGATTCTGGTTGAGGATGTCAATTTTAATTGGATGTTAAAAGAGAAGACAGATAATAGTGTTGGTGGCTGGGTATCCTATGCTAAAACTGATAAAGCTTCAGATTTGTTTTAGGAGGGGATCTGCTTTGAGCAAAATACAATTTTATCTTTTCTGCTGTTACTCAGACACGTTTCGCTGGAGTTTCAGCTCGATCAATAGGCTTTTATTTTCTGTTTTCTCTGGTTTCTCCATAATCTTCACTGTGAAAAAGTGCATTATGTAACATTCACTGACATTGTGTACGAAAATAAGATTTTTTCTATAAAAAATATGTGTAGCCTACGTCTATCTTAATTTTTATTAAAGAATCAAGTAAAAATTTGAAGTAAACCAGCCAAATTTGTTTCGGGATTTTTTGCTAACAACTTTTCCCTGTTATGAATAAATTTATGTATTATATTTCTTGAACAATACATATCCTTTGTCCATCCAAATGACTATTAGAATATCGTATAAAAATCTGAAGGAAATCGATCAAAAACTTTTCGAGGTTTTTGCTAAAACTGTTCCCCTGTTACATGGTGATTCAGGAGAAATGTCACATAGCTTATGAGGTGATTCTTCATGTGAAAATAAACCGAGAAAGTCCTGTTAACATGTTCCGATTTACAACCGCTGTCCAACAGAAATGGAGCAGGTTCAAGAGCACACACTTCCATGAATGGATGTGTGTGAAAGTTACTTACGGAAATGCTGTGTTGGCGCTGTGGTGGACAGAATAGTGGTGAGACAGATGACTGATCCATCCTAAAAGAAAAACATCAAGTGTGTAACACATATGCGATGCTCAACACTCATTTCAAGAGTATTATGAAGTGTGCCACAGTAACTTACTTACAATACGTGTGGTGGAATTCAAGAGCATATACATCTAGCTAGAAAACCACGTGGACCACGACAAGTCATATCGCCATCTACTGGAACGTATTGTGGAGCAGACGACATGCTGTTGATCAAAAAGTTTATGTGACGAAAATATTAACCATCTGAAGATGGACTTGGTAGTCCGAAAACGGTCATGGAACTAAAATAAAACATTTAAAAAGTATCTGTTCATTGCGTCCCTGAATGGCACTTTCCGCATACGTACACTTCTGCAGAATACGCAGAAATGTTGTTTGTGTAGAGGTACTGTAATGACAGTGCCCGTGGTTCTTTGACAGAATACCAGAGACGTTTCCTTGATCGACGAACCCCCTGTGCCAGCGCGTTTTCCAGGGCTTTTCAAACATTACACGAGTCCGGAACACTATTCATTGTACATGTAACATCAGAACGTGAAGTTGTCCAGTCAATTGAGGAAAGGGAAGACATTATTACAATGGTACAACGGAGTCCCACCACCAGTCAGCCGTCAACTCGATTTTCCACAAACGCGAGTGTGGCGTACATTACATTTCGAGGGCTTGTAGCGATTCCATGTGCAGCCCGTTAGCAGCTGTATCCAGGTTACTCACTAAACAGACAACGATTTTGTGAATGGTTGGATGTACACTGAGACGTAGCGTAATTTTATTTACAGATGAGGCTACATTTACACGCTGTGGTTTCATGAACACTCGCAATTATCATACATGGGCGATGGAAAATCAACATGACACTAAGGGAACAAGATTCCATATTAGGTTCTCAGGGAACGTCTGGTGTAGCATGGTTGATGGATGACCTGGTGATAGGGCCTGTGTTCCTGCCAAACCGCATGAGAGTTGCAGCCCACGCACATTTTCTGATAGAAGACCTACCTGCACTTTTGGAAGACGTAACATTAGAGCAACGACGGCAAATATCCCTGTAACATAATGGATTACCGATTCACTGTATCGAACATGTATTCCAGTACCTAAGTAACACATTTCCTTAACAGTGGATTGGCCGTGGCAGACCCATTAACACGCTTGTCAGATCAATCCCATTAGACTTCTGTTTAAGGACTGCCTAAAGGGGGATGCGTACGCTACGAAGGTGGATACACGTAAAGAACTTGTCATTCCCATCACCGACGCTTCGCCCGAATTGAAGCCTGCCGAGATGATATTCGATGTGAAACAAAACACGGTGACAAGAGTGTTGAGACAGGTGGGGAACTTATTGAACGCCTCTTGTAGGATGGATCAGTTATCTGTCCCACCATTATTCCGTCCACCACAGTGCCTACACAGCATTTCGGTATCTAATATTCACATTTGTCTTCCTACTCATTCATTGGTATGTGTAGTCTTCAATATGCTGCTTCAGTTCCACAACGATCAAAAATCAGACACACTCACCAGATCTGAAGCCCATCGAACACATCTAGGATGTGATTGGAAGTGGCGTCATAGCTCGTCGCCCTCCAATCCCGGAATTTACGGGAATTATGTGGGTTGTGAGTGCAGATAAGGTGACAACTCACTCTAGCGACCTACCAAGGCCTCATTGCTTCCATGCCACTTCTGTTATCCGTGCCAAAGGGAACATACCGGCTATTTGCTATGTGGTCATAATGTCGTGGCTTATCAGGGTAGATACCATATACTGTACATTAAAAGGTATATATCCTATGTCCGTGTGAATGTTTAATAGAGTATTGTGCAAAAAATTGAAGTACAAACTTATCTTGGAGAATGGTGTAAGAATTTGAAGTAAATCGCTTAAGAAATTTTCGAGCTCATTTCTCAACGTTCCGTCTTTAAAAATATGGAACCGTGTCCGACCGAACGTTTATTAGAGCATCGAGTAAAAATCTGAAGAAAATCAGTCAAGAACGTTTCGAGATTTTTACTAACGATGTTGCCCCTTCGTATATTTGTCCAATCGTTTACTAGAGTATCGCATAAAATTTTCAAGTAAATTGGGCAAGACATTTTCGAAATTTTTGCTAACAACATTCCTCTTTATAAAGTATATTTATTTATTCATGTCCCACAGATATTAAGAAATATAGCCTACGTTCGTCTGAATGTTTATTAGAATATCGTGTAAAAATATGAAGTAAATATCTTTCGAGATTTTTGGTAGCAACGTTAAACAATGATTTGTGTTAAACCTCTGGATTATTAGACATACTTCGAGCAATAAGTAGGCATGTAAGGAAGTCACATTTAGTAAGCTAATAGGACAGAATTTGAGGATGTCTGATGTTACGAACAGTGTGTCCCGTACACAAGGTATTAAAAAGAAGCAGGTTTGGATGCGCAATAGATGGCGTGCAAGTTGCAGTGTAGTCGCTGAACCAGATAGGAAGCGGAAACACTCCAGCAGTCCGAGTCATTGCAGTAGGCCGTGCCAGGAGGTCGGTACGTATCCAGCAGAACGATGGGCAAATGTAACTTGGAATTACCATGTAAGTTAAGTACAAAGTACATTGGAACGCCAATACCTGTGAACGCTGTGCAAATGTGGCTAAGGCTGTAACATATTTTTATCGATTCGATTACGAGAGCACCACTCATGTATCTTTGCCGTAATTTCAATTGTCATTTTTTTCTTAAATGTAAGGCGCCCATGTTGTTACTCTCAAGCCAGTTCCTAATAATTACCATAGTTTTGGAAGATTATGAGCTTATGTTTATTTAACGTACCTGTTCTTTATCCATGATTATTTGCGTGATCGGATTATATGTTTCAGCTTCACCTTTCCATTTTGTAAGTTCGCTGATTTGATGACTACGCGCCATTTACGTACTATTACACGATTAATTACTTCATTTATTGTACAACTTGCAGTCTTATTTGTCTCAAGTATGAAATCCGATTTTTTCTGGCTATGTACTGAGACATAAACTGAAGCGTCCAAGAAACTGGTATAGGTTTGCGTATTCAAATACAGAATAGAGAAAACAGGCAGAGTGCAACGCTGCGGTCGGCAACGCCTATGTAAGATAGCAAGTATCTGGCGCAGTTGTTAGATCGGTTACTGCTGCTACAATGGCAGGTTATCAAGATTTAAGTGAGTTTCAACGTGGTGTTATAGTTAGGGCACGAGCGATGGGACACAGCTTATCCGAGATAGCGATGACGTGGGGATTTTCCCGTACGGCCATTTCACGAGTGGACTGCGAATATCAGGAATCCGGTAAAACATCAAATCTCCGATATCGCTGCCGCCGGAAAAAGATCCTGCAGGAACGGGTCCAACGACGACTAAAGAGAATCGTTCAACATGACAGAAGAGCAACCCTTCCGCAAATTGCTGCAGATTTCAATGCTGGGCCATCAACAAGTGTCAGCGTGCAAACCATTCAACGAAATATCATCGATGTGGGCTTTGGAGCCGGAGGCCCACCCGTGTACCCTTGACGACTGCACGACACAAAGCTTTACGCTTCGCCTGGGCCCATCAACACCGACATTGGACTGTTGATGACTGGAAATATGTTGCCCGGTCGGACAAGTCTCGATTCAAATTGTATCAAGCGGATCGACGTGTACGGCTATGGAGACAACCTTACAAATCGATGGACCCTGGATGTCAGCAGGGGACTGTTCGCGCTGGTAGAGGCTCTGTATTGGTGTGGGACGTGTGCAGTTGGAATGATATGGGATCCCTGACGTGTCTAGATACGACTGTCATCGGTGACACGTACTTAAGAATTCTATCTGATCATCTGCATCCATTCTTGTCTATTGTGAATTCCGACGAACGCTGGCCGGTGTGGCCGAGCGGTTCTAGGCGCTCCAGTCCGGAGCCGCGCTACTGCTGCGGTCGCAGGTTCGAATCCTGCCTCGGGCATGGGTGTGTGTGATGTCCTTAGGTTAGTTAGGTTTAAGTAGTTCTAAGTTCTAGGGGACTGATGACCACAGCAGTTGCCTCCCATAGTGCTCAGAGCCAATTCCGACGAACAATGCGACATTCCAAATGTTCAGCATTGCTACAGAGTGGCTCCAGGAACACCCTTCTGAGTTTAAATGCTTCCGCTGGCCATCACTCCCCAGGAATGAACATTATTGAGCATATCTGATATGGCATGCAACGTGCTGTTCAGGAGACATCTACACCCCCTCGTACTCTTACGGATTTATGGACAGCCCTGCAGGATTCATAGTGTCAATTTCCTCCAGCACTAGTTCAGACATTAGTCTGAAGGTCATCGGTCCGTAAACTTACACACTACTTAACCTAACTTACACTAACTTATGCTAAGAACAATACACACACCCATGCGCGAATGAAGAATCGAACATCCGGCGGGAGGGGCTGCGCAATCCGTGACATGGCTTTCAGTGCAGATATAGAGATAAATGTGGGGTAAGAGATTAAACGAAGGGCAATCAACCACTGATCCCTTAAGAATGGCCGGCCACTGTGGTCGAGCGGTTCTAGGCGCTTCAGTCCGGAACCTCGCGGCTGCTACGGTCGCAGGTTCGAATCCTGCCTCGGGCGTGGATGTGTGTGATGTCCTTAGGTTAGTTTGGTTTAAATAGTTCTAAGTTCTAGGCGACTGATGACCTCAGAAATTGAGTCGCAAAGTACTCAGAGTCATTTGAACCATTTTTTGGAAGGTAGAGACGAGGTACTGGCAGAAGTAAAGCTGTGAGGACGGGGCGTGTGAGTCGTGCTTGGGTAGCTCAGTTGGTAGAGCACTCGCCCGCGAAAGGCAAAGATCCCGAGTTCGAGTCTCGGTCCGGCACACAGTTTTAATCTGCCAGGAAGTTTCATGATTGCAGTCTTCTCGGCGTATTCCAATGATGAAATCTTGTCGGATTATCAGCCGAGTGGTGACATCAATTTGGCGCAACGTTTCGATGAGTTTCGTACGCATCACCTTCAAGCGAAGTCTTTGCTTAAATAAGATGGGAACGAAACTCACTGAAACTTTGCGACAAAGTGAAGACACCACTCGGCTGATCAGCCTCAACCTTTGAAATTTTATCGGTGGAGTGTAGGTTTGCTCAGTGCACCCACGACTAGCGCCATACGTTGGCTGTTTATTGGCGAGTAACACCCTACAGTTCCGAAGTTCGAGGTGCCGAATCACAAGGAAAAGAACCACCTCGAGGAGGGAGATAGGAGGTGCAGTTCCGAAAACTGTGTAGGTGGGGTTATCTGGCGGCGGCGGCGGCGGCGGCGGCGGCGGCGGCGGTAGGTCGGCTGCAGTCACGTGGTGTGCGTCACTCGGCGTGCCCTTGACCCTGGCGGCCGGCCACCGCGTAATCGTTACCCCACTGTCTTCCAGGGAAAGTGGCCGCGTGACGCACTCTATCAGGAAGTCTGCTTTGCTGTACTGTACCACACGGCGAACAGTCTTCGCCTTGCGAAGGCGGAAACATCGGGCAACGGATGTGAGTCACCGTCTCCCAGAAATGGAAGCAACGGCGCCCGCGGCGCCAACGCGCTGATCCCTACCGGGAAGCGCAGTCACAAATATTCCTCACGTAACAAACAGGAAAAGCGGCTACGCATATCAGCAACATAATGTACCAAAAAGATGTTCAAATATGTGTGAAATCTTATGGGACTTAAATGCTAAGGGCATCAGTCCCTAATCTTACACAGTGCTTAACCTAAGGACAAACACACACACACCCATGATCGAGGGAGGACTCGAACCTCTGCCGGGACCAGCCGCACAGTCCATGACTGCAGCGCCTTAGACCGCATCTACATCTACATCTACAACCATACTCCGCAAGCCACCTGACACCTCTATCGGTTCTCCTTTCCATTCCAGTCTTGTATTGTTCGCGGAAAGAAAGATTGTCGGTACGCCTCAGTGTGGGCTCTAATCTCTCTAATCTTATCCTTATGATCTCTTCGCGAGATATACGTAGAAGGAGCAATATACACCTTGACTCCTCGGTCAACGAAACTTCAGCAACAGCCCATACCGAGCTACTGAGCGTCTCTCTTGCAGTCTTCCACTGGAGTTTATCTATCATCTCCGTAACGCTTTCGCGATTACTAAATGATCCTGTAATGAAGCGCGCTGCTCTCCGTTGGATCTTCTCTATCTCTTCTATCAACCGTGTCTGGTACGGATCCGACACCGGTGAGCAGTATTCAAGCAGTGGGCAAACAAGTGTACTGTAACCTACTTCCTTTGTTTTCGGATTGCATTTCCTTAGGATTCTTCCAATGAATCTGTCTGGCATCTGCTTTACCGACAATCAACTTTATATGATCATTCCATTTTAAATCAAACCTAATGCGTACTCCCAGATACTTTATGGAATTAACTGCTTCCAGTTGCTGACCTGCTATTTTGTAGCTAAATGATAAGGGATCTATCTTTCTATGTATTCGCAGCACTTTACACTTGTCTACATTGAGATTCAGTTGCCATTCCCTGCACCATGCGTCAATTCTCTGCAGATCCTCCTGCATTTCAGCACAATTTCCCATTATTACAACCTCTCGATATACCACAGCATCATCCGCGAAAAGCCTCAGTGAACTTCCGATGTCATACACAAGGTCATTTATGTATATTGTGAATAGCAACGGTCCTACGACACTCCCCTGCGGCACACCTGAAATCACTCTTACTTCGGAAGACTTCTCTCCATTGAGAATGACATGCTGCGTTCTGTTATCTAGTAACTCTTAATTCCAATCACACAATTGATCTCATAGTCCATATGCTCTTACTTTGTTCATTAAACGACTGTGGGGAACCGTATCAAACGCCTCGCGGAAGTCAAGAAACACGGCATCTACCTGGGAAACCGTGTCTATGGCCCTCTGAGTCTCGTGGACGAATAGCGCGAGCTGGGTTTCACACGATTGTCTATTTCGAAACCCATGCTGATTCCTAAAGAGTAGATTTCTAGTCTCCAGAAAAGTCATTATACTCGAACATAATGCGTATTCCAAAATTCTACAACTAATCGATGTTAGAGATATAGGTCTATAGTTCTGCACATCTGTTCGACGTCCCTTCTTGAAAATGGGGGTGACCTCTGCCCTTTTCCAATCTTTTGGAACGCTACGCTCTTCTAGAGATCTACGGTACACCGCTGCAAGAAGGGGGGCAAGTTCCTTCGCGTACTCTGTGTAAAATCGAACTGGTATCCCAACAGATCCAGCGGCCTTTCCTCTTTTGAGCGATTTCAATTGTTTTTCTACCCCTCTGTCATCTATTTCGATATCTAACATTTTGTCATTTGTGCGGCAATCTAGAGAAGAAACTACAGTGCAATCTTCCTCTGTGAAACAGCTTTGGAAAAAGACATTTAGTATTTCGGCCTTTAGTTTGTCATCCTCTGTTTCAGTATCACTTTGGTCTCAGAGTGTCTGGACGTTTTGTTTTGATCCACCTACTACTTTGACATAAGACCAAAATTTCTTAAGATTTTCTGCCAAATCAGTACATAGAACTTTACTTTCGAATTCGTTGAACGCCTCTCGCATAGCCCTCCTCACACTACATTTCGCTTCGCGTAATTTTTGTTTGTCTACAAGGCTTTGACTATGTTTATGTTTGCTGTGAAGTTCCCTTTACTCCCGTAGCAGTTTTCTAACTCGGTTGTTGTACCACGGTGTCTATTTTCCATCTCTTACGATCTTGCTTGGCACATACTCATCTAATGCATATTGTACGAATGTTTTGAACTTTGTGCACTGATCCTCAACACTATCTGTACTTGAGACAAAACTTTTGCGTTGAGCCGTCAAGTACTCTGAAATCTGCTTTTTGTCACTTTTGCCATACAGAAAAATCTTCCTACCTTTCTTAATCCTTCTATTTACGGCTGAAATCACCGATACTGTAACCACTTTATGATCGCTGATTCCCTGTTCTGCGTTAACTATTTCAAATAGTTTGGGTCTGTTTGTCACCAGAAGGTCTAATATGTTATTTCCACGAGTCGGTTCTCTGTTTAACTACTAAAGGTAGTTTTCAGGTAACGCACTTAAAAAAAATTTCACTGGATTCTTTGTCCCTGCCACCCGTTATAAACGTTAGAGTCTCCCAGTCTATATCTGCTACATTTAAATCTGCACCCACAACTATAACATGGTCGGGAAATGTACTCGAAATATTTTCCAAATTTTCCTTCAGTTTCCAGAATGAGATTTTCACTCTGCTGTGGAGTGTGCGCTGATATGAAACTTCCTGGCAGATTAAAACTGTGTGCCCGACCGAGACTCGAACTCGGGATCTTTGCCTTTCGCGGGCAAGTGCTCTACCATCTGAGCTACCGAAGCACGACTCACTCTGCAGCGGAGTGTGCGCTGATATGAAACTTCCTGGCAGAGTTCGAGTCTCGGTCGGGCACACAGTTTTAATCTGCCAGGAAGTTTCATATCAGCGCACACTCCGCTGCAGAGTGAAAATCTCATTCTGGAAACATCCCCCAGGCTGTGGCTAAGCCATGTATCCGCAATATCCTTTCTTTCAGGAATGCTAGTTCTGCAAGGTTCGCAGGAGAGCTTCTGTAAAGTTTGGAAGGTACGAGACGAGATACTGGCAGAAGTAAAGCTGTGAGATCGGGCGTGAGTCGTTCTTCGGTAGCTCAGATGGTAGAGCACTTGCCCGCGAAAGGCAAAGGTCCCGAGTTCGAGTCTCGGTCGGGCACACAGTTTTAATCTGCCAGGAAGTTTCATTCCTTCAGTTGTTCTGCCACAACAGCTGCTGTGCCAGGAGACATCCAATTACCATGTTTGAGCCTGCTTTAATCATGACCTTCACCCAAACTATTTCACATTTCGGATCTCCGTCGGCCGCCGGAGTGGCCGTGCGGTTAAAGGCGCTACAGTCTGGAACCGCACGACCGCTACGGTCGCAGTTTCGAATCCTGCCTCGGGCATGGATGTGTGTGATGTTCTTAGGTTAGTTAGGTTTAAGTAGTTCCAAGTTCTAGGGGACTTATGACCACAGCAGTTGAGTCCCATAGTGCTCAGAGCCATTTGAACCATTTTTGGATCTCCGTGAATTTCCTTCGATACTATTACACTTTTTATCGCTAAAAACACTCCTCCCCCTTCACTGCCCAGCCTGTCTCTGTGGTATACATTCCAATCTGAGTTTAGGATTTCGTTACTGTCTGCATATGGTTTCAGCCAACTTTCCGTCCTAGTACTATGTGGGCACTGTGACCTTTTATTAATGAGAGCAGTTCTGGGACCTTTCTATAGACGGTCCTGCAGTTTACTAATCCCGCGTGGCGTAATGTACCAGCCTCCTAGTAAAGTTGTACATGCGATCTTTACGTGCCATAGACTAGAAACACGTGTAAAAGAATAATTTAATCGACTGAGCTGACCAATCTGTCTTCACAGCTTCAAATCTGACAGTACCTCACTCCTGCTTTCCAAACTCCAAGTGTGACTCATTCTAGAACACTGCTCAAGTCTGTGGGACCGGTACCAAAAACTTGTGGCTGGTTAATGTACACTCCTGGAAATTGAAATAAGAACACCGTGAATTCATTGTCCCAGGAAGGGGAAACTTTATTGACACATTCCTGGGGTCAGATACATCACATGATCACACTGACAGAACCACAGGCACATAGACACAGGCAACAGAGCATGTACAATGTCGGCACTAGTACAGTGTATATCCACCTTTCGCAGCAATGCAGGCTGCTATTCTCCCATGGAGACGATCGTAGAGATGCTGGATGTAGTCCAGTGGAACGGCTTGCCATGCCATTTCCACCTGGCGCCTCAGTTGGACCAGCGTTCGTGCTGGACGTGCAGACCGCGTGAGACGACGCTTCATCCAGTCCCAAACATGCTCAATGGGGGACAGATCCGGAGATCTTGCTGGCCAGGGTAGTTGACTTACACCTTCTAGAGCACGTTGGGTGGCACGGGATACATGCGGACGTGCATTGTCCTGTTGGAACAGCAAGTTCCCTTGCCGGTCTAGGAATGGTAGAACGATGGGTTCGATGACGGTTTGGATGTACCGTGCACTATTCAGTGTCCCCTCGACGATCACCAGTGGTGTACGGCCAGTGTAGGAGATCGCTCCCCACACCATGATGCCGGGTGTTGGCCCTGTGTGCCTCGGTCGTATGCAGTCCTGATTGTGGCGCTCACCTGCACGGCGCCAAACACGCATACGACCATCATTGGCACCAAGGCAGAAGCGACTCTCATCGCTGAAGACGACACGTCTCCATTCGTCCCTCCATTTACGCCTGTCGCGACACCACTGGAGGCGGGCTGCACGATGTTGGGGCGTGAGCGGAAGACGGCCTAACGGTGTGCGGGACCGTAGCCCAGCTTCATGGAGACGGTTGCGAATGGTCCTCGCCGATACCCCAGGAGCAACAGTGTCCCTAATTTGCTGGGAAGTGGCGGTGCGGTCCCCTACGGCACTGCGTAGGATCCTACGGTCTTGGCGTGCATCCGTGCGTCGCTGCGGTCCGGTCCCAGGTCGACGGGCACGTGCACCTTCCGCCGACCACTGGCGACAACATCGATGTACTGTGGAGACCTCACGCCTCACGTGTTGAGCAATTCGGCGGTACGTCCACCCGGCCTCCCACATGCCCACTATACGCCCTCGCTCAAAGTCCGTCAACTGCACATACGGTTCACGTCCACGCTGTCGCGGCATGCTACCAGTGTTAAAGACTGCGATGGAGCTCCGTATGCCACGGCAAACTGGCTGACACTGACGGCGGCGGTGCACAAATGCTGCGCAGCTAGCGCCATTCGACGGCCAACACCGCGGTTCCTGGTGTGTCCGCTGTGCCGTGCGTGTGATCATTGCTTGTACAGCCCTCTCGCAGTGTCCGGAGCAAGTATGGTGGGTCTGACACACCGGTGTCAATGTGTTCTTTTTTCCATTTCCAGGAGTGTATTTCCTACAGTGTAAAATATCTCATAAGGCTAACAGAGGATATTGAACGTTTATAAACAGGGACAAAACGAACGGTCACAGATTTATTTGACTCTTGGGAAGAGCGTACGGACATATTGAGAAACGTGAATTGGCACACACTTCAAGACAGACGCCATCACCCGAGAACCAGAATCAGCTTTAATTGATAGTTCCTTTGCATAGGATCCGTGCAAACAAGAGTAGACAAATTAAAGTATGCACAGACGCGTTTAAGCGATAATTCTTTTCGTGTTCCATGCGCGAATGAGATGAGAAGGAGCCATTCAAACAAATTTCGGGCTTGCAGCAGGTCGGCTTTTAATTAATCGCACGCTATTTCGTCGGGATATCTGCCAGTCTGCCAGTCATTTCAAGTGAGCCATCGAAGACTGTTAGAGAACTTTTTTTCTTTTCTTTTTTTTGGTATGTTGTGTCCAAAGAGTGATCGCCTTTGGCGATTTTTTCTTCTGGAGTGGCAAGGTGCGAGAAATGGTTTTACTTTACTGTGTATTGACTAGGAAAGGGGCTTGGGCTCTCTGTTGGTCCTTGAGTCCTTTTAGGGTGTTGGTTAGGTAGTCGTACGAGTGATGGACAGTAACTACCACGAATAACTAAAGATTGCATCATCTTTGATGGTTCTGTGGGAGTGCAATAATGGCTCGAGGCACCTTGTATTTGTGCCAACGTTGTGGTAGGGCCTGGCCTACAGTCGCAAGTTCGCAGACATTTCCCCGATACTCGTCTAATTTGTGAAAAAGACGAATTGCCTGGTCTTTTATCTTTTCAGCGACGTATTTTTCTCCTGTCAGCTCGTGTATTTCTTTCGTCCTGGCCCACCATGGGGCGCCTAGACTCCATTTCAAACATCTGTTTTGTAATAGTTGCAAACTACGTATATTCGAGTCACATGTTGTTCCCCAAGACGTCGAGCCGTACAGCAGGGAGGGCTGTACCGTTACTCTATAAAGTCTTAATTTCGTTGACGGATTTAGATTCCTACTAGTGAAAAACGGCATCATCTTTATAATATTCAGTTTTCTATCTTGTATGTGTGGGGTAAAAGTCATCTCTTTATCCAGTATCACTCCCAGGTATTTGGTCGTCGTAGTCCAGGGTACTGGCTGTCCATTGATGGCAAGTCGCGTCCTCATTTCCGGCGGTCTCTTCGTAAACAGTATTGCTGCAGTGTTTGTAGGGTTTATGGTGATTTTATTGCTCTTTGCCCATTGTTCGGTGACGACACGTTGTCGCTGCATCCTGTTGACAAGTAGTTCGATGTTCCTTCCAGTGGTTAAGAAGGCCGTGCCATCGGCGTACAGACAGGCGGTGACGTGCTGAGTGGTGGGAATGTCGTTAATACGCCGGCCGGGGTGGCCGAGCGGTTCTAGGCGCTAAGTCTGGAACCGCGCGACCGCTACGGTCGGAGGTTCGAATCCTGTCTCGGGCATGGATGTGTGTGATGTCCTTAGGTTAGTTAGGCTTAATTAGTTCTAAGTTCTAGGGGACTGATGACCTCAGAAGTTAAGTCCCATACTGCTCAGAGCCATTTGAACCATTTTTGTCGTTAATATACAAATAAAACAGGCATGGCGATATCACCGCTCCCTGTGGGATGCCAGCTGAGATAGTTTTCACTGATGATTTCTTCCCATCGATTTGTACAAACAGACGCCTGTCCTGCAGGAAGCTATCAATCAGCTTGATGTAACAGTCGGGGAGACGGGTTTGATCGATTAGTTTGACTATAAGTTTGTCATGACACACCCGATCATACGCCTTTTCGATATCTAAGAAAACTCAGACAGTGGAGTTCCGTCTATTCAGGTTGAGTTGCATGGACTCCGTGATCCGAAGCAGCTGAAGCTCCGCCGATAACCGTGGCTGGAAGCCTAACTGTTCGTGGCGGATGATGTTCTTTTCTTCCTGATAGTCTTTGAGACGCTGTAGCAGCACCTGTTCCAGTATTTTTCCGAGTGTGGGCAACAGACTAATCGGGCGGTAGCTGTCTGACAACGTTGGATTTTTTCCTCTTATGGGAATAGGAATCGTCTTCACCGTCTTCCAGTCTGCAGGGAAGTAGCCGTTGAGTAAGCAGCTGTTGATAATTCGAGTTAAGAGAACGATGGCCTTTCTCGGAAGATGCTTAAGATCGGCGTTGGTCACAGAGTCCTTGCCAGGCGCCGAGTTGTTTGTCTTCCTGATGAATTTTCTAACTTCAGCAGGAGTACTAAGAACAGGTCTCTGTTGTGTGGGGAGTTGGCGGAAGTCGGCGATTCGCTGTCGGATACGGTCCTCTTCCCTTGCGTCCACTGCATCCTGTGGTGGCGGAGCTGTCATGTGGTGTTCATAGTAGAGATGGGCAAAACTGTTCTTTTCAGAGATCGGATCAGAACTGTTCACTCCCTGAAATGAATTAGCTCTTCTTCATGACTCACCACTCATTTACAATAGAAAATAAATGGAAGGCACATTGCCCTTTAAACTTGGTTTATTCCAGTACTATACCTGTATTTTGATCTTATTTGATCCTATTTTGAAGTAACACAGATAATGAGTAAGAATTTTGTATTGTTTATTGAAATTTCCACGATATGACAAAGTTTTTGATTATTGATTTATTTTGCACTATCGTGGTTTTTTGGGTTATCGGAAAATGTTGTAACTTGAGATTTACATTAACAATATATTTGGGTACAATGTATTAAAATTTCATTAACCTCATACAAATACATCGCAAGCCATATATTTTTAAAGTGAACGTTTCCTTCTGAAGACGCCTAAAATCGCAAAATCCGTACCAGAATAAGAAAAAAATATAAATTTGACTGTAAAACGAAAGTGCTGCATATAGCCTGACGCAGAATAAAACAAGGAAAATATTGGTGTATCACATTTTGCGATACGTTTATCGGTTCGCTCGTAATTAAAGCGTAAATTCGAGTGTCCATAATAAAAATCCTATAGTAAGAGGAGTCGTCAGGAACCTAATCTGATCAGTTTAAACAAATAAAAATAAAACAAAAACAAATGATGTATACATAACATAATAATGTAATATACGTAGCGGTATTACTACGAAGAACAATATCCAGTAGAGACGAACTCCGATGCAGAGGCGCTGAGTCGAGCAGGTCGAGCCGCGAGCTGTATTACTGCGTGAGCCGAGACCGCAGAGACCAGAGTGACACCTGAGTTGCTTTGCTCAACACTCTGGCTAGAGTCGAGACGGTGGGGTGAGCGTTGAGCAGGCGAGTTCCGAGGGTGGGGGGAGCAGTGAACTCACCCGCTCCGAGACAAATCGTCCGTTCTCTTGCGAGCAGGTTGTTGCAAGTAGTTCCTATGTTATCCGCTAGGTGGCTCTCTGTCCTGTTGCTCGCATTAACTGCCCAGAGGGCAGGACGTGCGATCGCCGACAGAGTGCGATGCGAAGTCAAGCTGCGCCAGACACAGCACGCGGCAGACGACGCACAGAGACGGCACGGCATATGTAAAACACAAAATCCAATGGGGCACCGCACAATGCAGGCAGCCAAGGTAGAAGCAGGGCAGAGGCTGGCGCTGGCTGTGTTGTGTGGCGTGCACTGTGCTGTGACCAGCAGAGGCGCCGCTGATATGCTCCGTCTCTCTCTCTCTCTCTCTCTCTCTCTCTCTCTCTCTCTGCCCTGGGAAACGTTTGGAGCTACCGTTCTTTTTTTCTGAATCACTGATTGTTCACTCCTTTGAAAGATTCAACTCTATGAATTAGTTCAAGAGTGCATCCCCCATCTCTAGTTCATAGACGTCGGCACACATTCAGCTTGGTCAAGAGAGCCATATATGAGGCCATCGGGGCCTCGTATTGCTCTCTTTGGTGGTCTCAGTTGGCCTAGTGCCCTGACACGTTGCCAATCTTCCCTAGTCTGGAAAAACATTTCGTCCATCTTTGTTTCCCAAAGGTCTTGCCGCCATTCGGCGGCGTAGGTCCTGGGACAAATGATGTATCAGCCATCTACCTTCTGGATTTCTATATCGTTGCCACCGTTTTCTGTGAGTATTCCGGCAACGCTTGATGTCGGTGAGATGAAGAAGGAATGTTTCAAATTGATGCTCATGACGAAAGATATCAGTTGCTGCATGTCAGTCGGCGAGCTGCTCTGTTGTGTAATATATAGCGCGCTGCTAGTACACCGCGCTTGCGTCAAAATGAAGTCCACAGACGGACCACACTTTCTGGCGGCAGTCCCCTCCCTGGTGGAGCCACGGAACTCAGCTGTCCTCTGCATTACCGCTTGTCGCTGTCGTTGGCGCACTCTGTCGTCTTCGATTAGACCAAACAGTGGAGATGGTGAGGTTCCATGTACTGCCCAACTGGACTTTCCACCAGGTGTATTTGCGTGAATTCTTTAATAATGGATTCCCAAAAAGATGCTGCTGTGGTCAGAATCATAGATCTGTGATACTCCATTAAATGTCCTGTGGAAATACAGTGTTCGAAAATACCGGATTTGCTTGGTTGCAGAAGGCGAGTGTAACACAGATGTTCAGTGCAGCGTTCTTTCACAGTGCGTATTGGGTTGGGTTGTTTGGGGGAAGAGACCAGACAGCGAGGTCATCGGTCTCATCGGATTAGGGAAGGACGGGGAAGGACGTTGGCCGTGCCCTTTGAGAGGAACCATCCCGGCATTTGCCTGGAGCGATTTAGGGAAATCACGTCACAGTGCGTGTGATCTGTCCTATGCAAGCTATCCAACACTGATGTTTTGTAATTTCCGGCCTTCCGCAAAAGTCACATGGGAGAAGACCTAATAAGTGGTACAGTGAAAAATACCCTCTCCCATGTAAACCAGAGTCGTTTGCAGAGTATAGGGCTAGACGTAAACTTTACTGGGTTACGCGTAGCACTCTCCAAAGAAAGGATTACGTGGGGGGACAACCGCTGGGCTATAGTTAAGCCATTTCAGAACACAGATTGAATTTGTCAGGAAGTTCCACAGCAGCGCGAAGTCCGCTGCGGAGTGGAAGATTCATTATAGGTGGAGCATGTCCGCCGAAAATCCCGTGCAACCCAAGGAATTCATGAAGGTATTTTCGTTCTATCGTTGCAAGAAAATGCAAGTTTATTTTCACCAGACGCGTTTCCCTTTATTGAGGTAAAGCGTCATCAGTGGTCTGTAGTTAAAGATATTTACAATTTGATTTGTTTTTAAGATCGAAAAACAGTTCGTTAGCAATATGTTGCTTTTTACTTACGGTGATTTGTGTTTGGTTTCTTGTTGTTGCAACGACAGAACGAAAATACCCTCAGGAACTGTAAACTATCTACGGACAATATTGCCACACAAATGAAGAATCCAAGGAATTCAGTTCGACAGACTGCTCAGAAACTTCACATTCCTAAACCAATTGCGAGCAATTTTCTGTAAAAGAGAACAGGCTACGTTTATGCTGAATACATATCAAGTATTGCTATGGCAGAAAAGGCATTTCTGGCCAAGAGAAGTCTACTAATATCAAATACCGGCCTTAATTTGAAGAAGAAATTTCTGAGGATGTACGTCTGGAGTACAGCATTGTATGGTAGTGAAACATGGACTGTGGGAAAACCGGAACAGAAGGGAATCGAAGCATTTGAGATGTGGTGCTATAGACAAATGTTGAAAATTAGGTGGACTGATAAGGTAAGGAATGAGGAGATTCTGCGCAAAATCGGAGAGGAAAGGAATATGTGGAAAACACTGATAAGGAGAAGGGACAGGATGATAGGACATCTGCTAAGACATGAGGGAATGACTTCCATGGTACTAGAGGGAGCTGTAGAGGGCAAAAACTGTAGAGGAAGTCAGAGATTGGAATACGTCAAGCAAATAATTGAGGACGTAGGTTGGAAGTGCTACTCTGAGATAAAGAGGTTAGCACAGGAAAGGAATTTGTGGCGGGCCGCATCAAACCAGTCAGTAGACTGATGAAAAAAAAAAATCAAGTTGCTGTCAACAGGGATACATATTTACAACGGAAGTGCTGAATATTGCGTTGGCTGACGTGGTCACATTCCGTTTATTGGGAACGAGCGTAGCGTTCGAATATGCAGCTTACGGCATCTGCTTGATGTTCAGATCGCGTGAAGGATATTCCTAAGGTCAGCATCTCGTGTCATCGTCGGGCTCCTTTTGTTCGTAGACAGCCATTGTAGTATCAGTGTACCTAGAAAGCACTCCAGAAATCTCATAACAAATGTTAATTTTACGTATATTGGTTCGAATCCTGGTAGACTTCTGTTCAGGAGAAAGTGAACAATTTATTGCAGGAAATTGCAGAAGAAACAAGGAGACTCTGCAATTGGCCGGTATGAAATCCGGACAGTGTTGCCACAGTCTGATTCCTTCAGGGAATCTATAATGTTTATGGTTAAAAATTACGGTATGAAGAAATTAGACGGACAGATATGCCATGATTTTTCGTCAGCCCTTAACTCACACAGTTATCAGCAGCGTCCGGTTTTCGATTTACATTAAAAAAACTTGATTGTAAAATCAAAACTTTAATATCGCGCACTTCAAATGGCTCAAATGGCTCTAAGCACTATGGGACTTGACATCTGAGGTCATCAGTCCCTCGCCCAGTTCGTTCTGTGTCTTGCAAGGCTGTCGTGATACAGTTGTTTGTGCGAGTCCGCTGTTTGCAGCGGCAGCGATCTTGCGTTCCTGCTCATTGGCGACTTACCTCCTTTTTGGCCCCGAACAGTGAGAGCGCGACCTGGCGGCACGGGAGGCGACACAGGCAACGCCGGCTGGACGCACCAGCTGGCACGCTGTGAAAGCGGCCCAAACCGCACAAGCAGTATGCATGTTAGCGCGGTTCTCGCAGCGGTAGCGATTTGGCAGCATAGCGCAAGGTGCGGTGCCTTTGTTTGTGTGGTCCAGTCTGTTTGTGTGGTGGGCTTTCATTCGATATTTCTCTTGAAATACAATTTTTTTTGCGGAAATGAATACCTCGCACAGGGACCAATTCGTTTTCATACTAGCGCTACGAAATGGTAGCTACGAGGAAAAGAGGATGTTGTAACATTGAAACCGATAGAAAGAGAGAAAGCTTTGTATTGAGTCAACAGTCTTATGAAATAAGTATTTCAAGTATTTTCACATATCACTAGAATGTTCTGAAGGTATCAGATCGTTATGAATACTCAAATATGAAGCTTCTGTTTCACTATATTCTCCTCTAGAATTCAGCATTCATTCTATGACACTTATAAATAACTTACTATTTTCACCGTCGGGGCTTTGTAGAATATATTAATCATATTAAAAAGGAAAAACACCTCCTAATGTTCTGCAAAATAATATTTATTGTGCTGTTGTTGTTGTGGTCTTCAGTTCAGAGACTGGTTGATGCAGTTCTTCATGCTACTCTATCCTGTGCAAGCTGCTTCATCTCCCAGTACCTCCTGCAACCTACATCCTTCAAAATCTGCTTAGTGTATTCATCTCTTGGTCTCCCTCTACGATTTTTACCCTCCACAATGCCCTCCAATACTAAATTGGTGATCCCTCGATGCCTCAGACCATGTCCTACCAACCGATCCCTTCTTCTAGTCAAGTTGTGCCAAAAACTCCTCTTCTCCCCAATTCTATTCAATACCTCCTCATTAGTTATGTGATCTACCCATCTAATCTTCAGCATTCTTCTGTAGCACCACATTTCGAAAGATTCTATTCTCTTCTTGTCCAAACTATTTATCGTCCACGCTTCACTTCCATACATGGCTACATCCATACAAGTACTTTCAAAAACGACTTCCTGACACTTAAATCTACACTCTTCTTCAGAAACGCTTTCCTTCCCATTGCCAGTCTACATTTTATATCCTCTCTACTTCGACCATCATCAGTTATTTTGCTCCCCAAATAGCAAAACTCCTTTACTACTTAAGTGTCTCATTTCCTAATCCATTTCCTTCAGCTTCACCCGAATTAATTCGACTACATTCCATTATCCTCGTTTTGCTTTTGTTGATGTTCATCTTATATCCTGCTTTCAAGACACTGTCCATTCCGTTCAACTGCTCTTCCAAGTCCTTTGCTGTCTCTGACATTCCGGCCAGTGAGGCCGTGCGGTTCTAGGTGCTTCAGTCCAGAAACGCGCTGCTGCTACGGTCACAGGTTCGAATCCTACCTCGGGCTTGGATGTATGTGATGTCCTTAGGTTAGTTAAGTGTAGGTAGTTCTAAGTGTAGGCGACTGATGACCTCAGATGTTAAGTTGTCTCATCGCCGAACCTCAAAGTTTTTATTTCTTCTCCATGGATTTTAATACCTACTCCGAATTTTTCTTTTTTTTTTTTTTACTTTACTGCTTGATCAATACACAGATTGAATAACATCGGGGATAGGCTACAACCCTGTCTCACTCCCTTTCCAACCATTGCTTCCCTTTCGTGCCCCTCGACTCTTATAACTTCCATCTGGTTTCTGTACAAATTGTAAATAGCCTACCACTCCCTGTATTTTACCGCTGCCACCTTCAGAATTTGAAAGAGAGTATTCCAGTCAATATTGTCAAAAGATTTCTCTAAGTCTACAAATGCTAGAAACGTAGGTTTGCCTTTCCTTAATCTTTCTTCTAAGATAAGTCGTAGGGTCAGTATTGCCTCACGTGTTCCACTATTTGTACGGAATCCAAACTGATCTTCCCCGAGGTCGGCTTCTACCAGTTTTTCCAATCGTCTGTAAAGAATTCGCGTTAGTATTTTGCAGCCTTGACTTATTAAAGAGATAGTTCGGTAATTTTCACATCTGTCAACACCTGCTTTCTTTGGGATTGGATTTATTATATTCTTCTTGAAGTCTGAGGTTATTTCGCCTGTCTCATACATCTTGCTCACCAGATGGTGGAGTTCTGTCAGGGTCTCCCAAGGCTGTCAGTAGTTCTAATGGAATGTTGTCTACTCCCGGGGCTTTGTTTCGACTTAGGTCTTTCAGTGCTATGTCAAACTCTTCACGCAGTACCATATTTCCCATTTCTTCTTCATCTACATCCTCTTCCATTTTCAAGTTATTCGCCCTTGTATAGACCTTCTATATACTCCTTCCACCTTTCTGCTTTCCCTTCTTATTGTGCTACGAAGCGGATTTCGGCTTCTCAGGTCATCTTCAGCTCGTTCAAGTTATTATCTGAAGATGGCCTAACAAGCCGAAAGCCGCTTCGTGGCAAAATGATTATAATTTTGCAGAACATTACGAAGTTTTTTGCTTTTTAATACTATAAATCATTCTCGCCATCCCTGTACTACCAGAAATGTTGTCGCTCCACATACTTAGAAACTACGTACACAATAGGGACAGTAGCACCTTCAGTTCAGGTAGAATATTCTGTCATTTACAGGACAGTAAACGAAATGTGCATTGAAATTTGGAATGTTTTGCGCAAGTGCATAAGAATTTATTAAAACCATGTCAACTCTGAACCACCCGAGTTTGTTGTAGCCACAGATACAGCGTAGTCGAAACAACTTTGGCAACATGTTGGCCGGCCCAGAAGTGTCGCTGGGAAGCCATTACACATCCTTCATACAGTCCCGATTTCTCTCTGTGATTTCCACATTTCCGGAGCCCTTAAGAAAGACATCGTGGCCGTCGATCTGCTTCGGACGAAGACGTGCACGCCTTGGTGAAATCATGGTTCCGTAGGCAACCGCAGAGACTTTTCGCTGAACGCATTGACCGCCTTGTCTCACAGTGGATTACATGTGTTAAAAGTTATGGCGTTTACTTTTGACATAATAAACAGTTTAATTACTTTCTTCAACCTGTCTCGTTCTGCGCCTTATGCGAGGGACGTTCAATTAGTGATACAACACTTTTTTTCGGCCAGTTTCGGTTCAAAAATGCGGAATTTGTTGTGGGACATCGTGGAGTATTCCTACTTCAACCCCTGTAGTTTGAAGAATTTCAGATAGGTGGCAGCGGTAACGTAGCCTTCAAATTGCAACAAGCGGAGAATTGTCATTGATATTCTTTTGCGGAAAACCAGAGCAAAATAGATATTCATCGGCGCTTGCAGAATGTCTACGGAGAGCTGACAGTGAACAAAATCACAATGAGCCGTTGGGCGAGGGGTCTGCCATCATCGCAATCCCGTCCGATCTACCGCCTGTCGGTAAGCCGAACACAGCTGTGACGGTATACTGGAACGTAGGGGCACTTTCATTCACAATCGAACACCTCGCTCCACAGCAGGTCGTCTCTGTTGGTAGTGCTGACACACTCGTCCACCAGTTGGAGTACTACAAGACGTGCTTCGCTGGATTTATCGCCGCCTAACAGAAGACCATAAAGAGCAACGAAGGGCCATCTGTGCGGAAATGCTTGCGCATTACGAGGCTGACCGTGATAATTTTTTTCTGAACATCGTCACAAGTTACGAAACATGGGTTCATCAGTTCCAACCGGAAACAAAACGGCAATCCGTGGAGTGGCGCCACACCACCTATCCTCCGAGGAAAAAGTTCAGTGCCGCCCACTGAGCCAGTAAAGTCTTGGCGACGGTCTTCTGTGTCTCTGGAGGGACCATTTTGTTTGACGTCCTCCCTCATGGTGGAATGTAAATGTAAGTGCCGTGTGGCTAGGGCCTCCCGTCGGGTAGACCGTTCGCCTGTTGCAAGTCTTTCGAGGTGACGCCTCGTAGGCGACTTTCGTGTCGATGCGGACGAAATGATGATGATTAGGACAACACATCACCGAGTTCCTGAGCGGAGAAAATCTCCGACCCAGCCGGCAATCGAACCAGGGCCTTTACGTATGACATGTCGTCGCGCTGACGACTCAGCTACCGGCGGCGGACATGGTGAAATGGCCGCCTCGGAGTCGACCGTTGTGACCGAGCGGTTCTAGGCGCTTCATTCCGGAACCGCGCGACTGCTACGGTCGCAGGTTCGAATCCTGCCTCGGGCATGGATGTGTGTGATGTCCTTAGGTTAATTAGGCGTAAGTAGTTCTAAGTTCTAGGGGACTGATGACCTCAGATGTTAAGTCCCACAGTGCTCAGAGCCATCTGAACTGTTTTTGAACCAACTCGGAAGTGAACTGTGCTACGCTCAGGAAATTTAAGAGACGACTTCAGCGTGTTCGTTGCCACAAAAATGCAACCGAACTGTTCCTTATCCAAGACAACACTAGGCCTCACTCAAGTCTGCTCACCCGAGAGGAGTGCACAAAACTACATTGAACTGTTCTTTATTTTTCCTACAGCCTAGATCTCGCACCTTCCGAGTTCTGTCTGTTTGGCCCAATGGAGGATGCACTCCTTGCGAATCAGTACTTGGATGATGGGGAGGTTACTGATGCAGCAATACGTCGGCTCCGACGTCGATCAGTAGAGTGATACTAAGCGGGCGTACAGACTTTCCCAGTAAGGTGCTGTAAGGTCGTCGCATTTAACGGAGATTACGAGTATGTTGAAAAATAAGGTTTTGAACCGAAAAGAGTGGGGAATAATACGATGTGTTGGAATCCTGAATAAAACTAAATTGCTTTCTGAGAAAAAATGTGTTCGTTACTTATTGAATGGCCCCTATTATTACTAAATGGCCTTTAATAAAACAAATATTTAAATAGAAAATGAATTATACATGCTTGCAAAAATTTTCAATATGGAAAACAATATGGCGCACTTCGAAACACCTAGTGTTTCTCAGTCGACTGTGAGCTCTCAATTATTTCTCACTTCCTGCACGGGAGAGTTATGGTTTTGTGTTATGCCGAGGAAGCTGCAGTACCTACCAGAAACACAGTCCCCTATAGCCCAAATTTAAAGTAAAGCCTAGTTTAAACCAACTCCTCTGAATATGCACAATTGACTAGCCTTCGAAGAACGTATTGCTGTTTGCAAACATACGCACGGTCTTAGGAGCAGGATATAAGCAGCGTTGCGTTGCCACCCTGATCGAACTTTAGGACTCTGTCAGTAGAGACTTACAGGGCAGCTCCGTTGAAAGATAGCAAAACATGGGAGTTCTACCACTGTGCCTGTGTACCAGTCATACGTGAAGAACGTTGTGTCACCGTACGGTGGCATCTACAACATTTATTAAACGTTGAAACAGTGCTATTGCGGACACTACCGAGAACGTAGGCCTACATGTGTCACAGACTTGGTGGTGACTGATTTGTTTAATGACGCGTTTCGATACAGCCATCGTCAGGCAGTCTGAAAAAGTAAGATATCGCAAATAGGACAGTGGAGACAAACTGATAACTGAAAAAGTCATTATATGACTATTTCAGAAACCACACAAATCTTACACGAAGGTACATAATGAAAGTATGAAAAGGACCTACATCGAATAACATGCAGTCATGTAACTTAGACACATGCGAAGATGATACTGGCTAGTGAAGACGAACTGTGACGCGAAAATTGACAAACTAGCCACTTCAGAAACAGATAAGAACTTCACAGGCAACCTCACTGCAGTGCTGGCAGCAAAGCAGTGACCCCTTCTCCGGAGTAAACACACTACCAGTATCACAATATGATTCGCCTCCGGGTTCCGAAGGTGAACAGAGGCGATAATGCAATACGTTTTCCGGTGACATCTGCCGTTTATGGATAAAAGACGCACAACCACTATAAACCCATGTTTCAAACTATGGAGAGAGCTAATACGTGTGTTGGAGGTACAAAGCGTGGCAGTAACTGACGACAATAATTAGACGTAGAGTGCCTGCTTTCGAGACAAAGAGGTTAGCTAGACTCTGATCCAAATTGTGCGACGATTTAACGATTATTGATCAGCCACAGTAGTCCGGTCGAGTGCGGTTTCTCTCGACTGTCACGGACCGGCAGATCTCGATTTCCTTTACGATTCACACCACAGAAAGTTATGACACTAAATAAAGAGATCATATACTATAGAGTTCGTAGGTTGAGATTGTTGTCGTAATTTTTACGTGACGATTATAGAGGAAAAGACTTTGCCGAGGCACCTTTTTTGTTCTACTCTTACGTAAAATCAGTGAAAACAAGGAAAACTGTTAGCGAAACGTTTCTGCAGACGATTCTGTCGTGGCTGCACAAGGCATAAACTCGTGAGTAGTCCAGAACATGACAACGGCTCTACACCGCGCTAAACAATTAAAGTGTCTCTTTTTCGAATCCCCGTAATTATCTCCCACTGTGACACATAAGTTTAAATTTTGGCTCAAAGATGGGTACTTCCATCCTCTGTAATGGTGCGATAGAGTGGAGGCCGGCGGCGTCGCCCTCGGACTCAGCGAAACAAGTTATCGAGAAAAGCGAAGAAAAAGGCCAGATCTGATGTGAGGCGCAAGACGGGTTAATGATGTCACACTGGTACCAAATTCCACTAATATTCCTCCCAACGCCACTATGAACGTGTCACGCGGTGGGGGAGATTGTCATAATCTATATTATTCACGTTCCACCCCTTCTTTTGACGCCTCTGCGATGGAGGTCAGCGTTAAAACTACGCCGTTTTCTAATGGGTAGCCGAGGAAAACATTTCGGAGACTCTGCAGTTCAGAGTCGACACGAAAAGGCCTCAAGGGTTGGTGTAAAGTGAAATGGAGTCTATGTTTCACTCGGTTGCATGGAATCCGTACAGTGAGATGGTTCGTCGCGGATATGTGACAGTGTGATAGAAAGGAGCTATCGTGTTTGGACGTGCCGTGATCACATTGTGAGTGAAGTCTCCTGCTTCTTTTGCGTATCACCGCGGACTACTTCCCGCATTCAATAATAGGACTCCATTGCATGATCTATCTTCTTCTCACTCCAGGGAATCACTGATGCCAACGCAAACTCGAAACGATATGTTCGAAATGGTTGCTGAAGGAGACAGTTGACAATGTTGTGTCTGACAACAACTTCACAGAGGATTAATTACAAAGACAGACTCAAATAATATGAACTGAGAAGTGAAAGCTCGGTCCGGAACCACGCGGCTGCTACGGTCGCAGGTTCGAATCCTGCCTCGGGCATGAATGTGTGTGATGTCCTTAGGTTAGTTAGGTTTAAGTAGTTCCGAGTCTAGGGGACTGATGACCTCAGATGTTATTCCCATAGTGCTTAGAGCCATTTTTCTGAGAAGTGAAAGCCAATTTGGAAGATACCGACACCGCTGAGTACTAACCGCGGAACAAGTGAAATGGCCCAATTCTCAAAAAGCTTTCGGGTATATGTTTACTGATATTTTCTTTTTCTATTCTATTGTGATACCCTCACCTGTTATGGTGAAAGTTATCTGGCAGCGGTATTCTGACGCTCTGCAGCCGAGAACATTTATAAAATATACAAAAATAGTTGTTCAACCTTTTAAAATAATTAAATTGTAAGTAGACTGTTTAGGTTTTTATGTTGGTAACGCCACGTAGCACTCTGTATGAAAATCACTGATTGTGCTGTGTGAAATCTGTGGCTGGTTTGCATTGTTGCTATTATAGTGTTGGGCAGTTGGATGTGAACAGCGCGTAGCGTTGCACAATTGGAGGTGAGCCGCCAGCAGTGGTGGATGTGGGGAGAGAGATGACGGAGTTTTGAGAGCGGATGATCTGGACGTGTGTCCGTCAGAAAAACGAAATTTGTAAGACTGTATGTCATGAACTTGTATATACAATATGACCTTTGAACCCTATTAAGGCAAATACATTGTTTGTTCTCCATAAAAAAACAGCCTACTTACAAAATATATTCATGTTTTAAAATTATTAAAACATATGGCAGTACACTTTTTTCTAATACAATCAATTGCCGAAAGTGTTTGTACTAATATGCTAATAAATCGTTTCAGTTTGCTGAAGGTAAGGGAAATGAGCAGTAACATGAGGCTGTTTTGGGAAGGACGTGGGATGAATGAGCTGTAGAGGAGGATCATAGTTGGAGTGTTTCGGAAGGATGAACGAAACTGGGAAGGGACGGCGGGAGGCGAATAGAATTCTTGACATGGGCAAGAAGTATTTTTTTAAAACTAGAAAGACAGGTAGATCTCTGGGCCTATTTCATGATCAGATTGTTGGAGACCGTAAAACTTTTGCTGGATAGGGTGTGGAGAGAGTGCAGGTACACACAGCGTGACCCAATTCCGTTAGGACTGCTTGTGTCAAATTCCAAAATACAGTGCTATCTCGTGATGAGTTGCGACATTACGATCCTTGAAGCTTCAACAACAACAGTATAGAAAGTCAAAGACGCACATACCGCATGTGTCCTGGCTACAGATATAACAGTTCGTGTCTGACATTTGTGGAAAAACTGCGATGCAGCAGGTAGACAACGTCAAGTTTTTTCGAGTCCTCCGTTGTTTGTAGGCGAGAATTTGTCGAATTCGACCCAAATACCGGGAGGCAGGATCCTGGTCGCCCCTCCACGACAATGACCAAGTCCACAAAGTGGAGATCGCGTGGGAGTTTTTGGTCAGCAAATTGATCACAGTCCTGGATCACCGACGTCTTCGCTGGATTTGGCCCTAGCCGACTTTGATAGTGTCCCGAACTGAAATTGGTAATGGAAAGACACACTTGCGATAAATTAAGTACATCTAAGAAAACTGCACTGCCGTACTAAATGCAGTTCCAAAAAAGGTTCACATTGTCTATTTAAGTGAACATAATCCGTGACTTATATTTCATAGCCACAGTCCTAACGGAAATGGGACGCACTGTGTAATGTTAGAGGGATATGTTGGTACAAGTGCTGCAGATTACGTGGGTTAATAACCAGTTCTGAAACAATAGGGTACATGAAACTTCCTGGCAGATTAAAGCTGTGTGCCGGGCCGAGACTCGAACTCGGAACTTTTGCCATTCACGGGAAGTGCTCTACCAACTGAGCTACCCAAGCACGACTCACGGTCCGCCCTCACAGCTTTAATTCCGCCAGTACCTCGTCTCCTACCTTCCTCGGCCCGGCACATAGTTTTAATGTGCCAGAAGTTTCCTATCTGCGCACACTCCGCTGTAGAGTGAAAATTTCATTCATAATAAGGTACATGGTGTCAAGTTTGCGTGAAGTGTTACGTTTGCAAGTTATTCGTAGTTGTAACCCGTGATACCTCCCATGTGGAAATGGGATAGCTTTTTTTAAAACGCCCTCTGCGTTCACTCCTTTAATTTGAACAGGCAAAATAAACAGCAGCGTGGCAGTTCACGGAATATGTCTCCGGGGGTTGGAGAGTCCAATTGAAGCAATCGTTCCGCCGCGACCCCGGATCAGCCGAGGCTGAGCGCGCCCGGTCCACGGCCGGCCTTGGCCCCTAGATGGCGCCTTCGACCGCTGCGCGCGTCCACTCACTCTCGAGGGCAGCAGCGGAACACCGCTGACGTCAGGCCGCCCGCTCTGGTCAATGAACGTGTGGCGTCACCCACGGTGAAAACCGTCTCTCAGGACAGATACATCAAATGTTCTTCATTCGCTTGTGTTCATTGTGAACATAAAATTACACTAATAATAGCTCGCACAGCAGTGTTGAACCAATTATCTTTCCACAATGCGTCTGCGTAGAGAAGAGGAAAAGCTTCAATATCTGGTCCAATAAAATCTATTCTCGCCCACACACATAACAGTGAATAGAATAGTATACATGTAAAAATATTTTCTTTTAATAGCAAACAACAGAAACCAGATGGCAGTTATAAGAGTCGAGGGACATGAAAGGGAAGCAGTGGTTGGGAAGGGAGTGAGACAGGGTTGTAGCCTCTCCCCGATGCTGTTCTATCTGTATATTGAGCAACCAGTGAAGGAAACAAAAGAAAAATTCGGAGTAGGTGTTAAAATCCATGGAGAAGAAATAAAAACTTTGACGTTCGCCGATGACATTGTAATTGTGTCAGAGACAGCAAAGGACTTAGAAGAGCAGTTGAACGGAAAGGACAGTGTCTTGAAAGGAGGATATGAGATGAACATCAACAAAAGCAAAACGAAGATAATGGAACGTAGTCGAATTAATTCGGGTGATGCTGAGGGTATTAGATTAGGAAATGAGACACTTAAAGTAGTAAAGGAGTTTTGCTATTTGGGGAGGAAAATAACTGATGATGGTCGAAGTAGGGAGGATATAAAATGTAGACTGGCAATGGCAAGGAAAGCATTTCTGAAGAAGAGAAATTTGTTAACATCGAGTATAGATTTAAGTGTCAGGAAGTCGTTTCTGAAAGTATTTGTATGGAGTGTAGCCATGTGTGGAAGTGAAACGTGGACGATAAATAGTTTGGACAAGAAGAGAATAGAAGCTTTCGAAATGAGGTGCTACAGAAGAATGCTGAAGGTTAGATGGGTAGATCACATAACTAATGCGGAAGTATTGAATAGAATTGGGGAGAAGAGGAGTTTGTGGCACAAGTTGACTAGAAGAAGGGACCGGTTGGTATCACATGTTCTGAGGCATCAAGGGATCACCAATTTAGTACTGGAGGGCAGCGTGGAGGGATAAAATCGTAGAGGGAGACCAAGAGATGAATACACTAAGCAGATTCAGAATGATGTAGGTTGCAGTAGGTACTGGGAGGTGAAGAAGCTTGCACAGGATAGAGCAGCATGGAGAGCTGTATCAAACCAGCCTCAGGACTGAAGACTACAACAAGAACATCACCAAACAATCACAGTTACGATGTCTAGTTGCAGCACTATCAGAAACTGAAGAATATCTGCCACAGTCTGATAAAAACGAGTGCGTCTCCAGCATGACACAAAGCCATTCTTTGGAAACACAAATCTACAGAAATCAACATTATAAATTGTGAACAAGTCATTATACACTGTCCAATCACGTTAATGTGAGCAACGGTCAGAATCTTGAATAACCACCATTTGCAGTGCGGACCGTTGCGAGACGTGCAGGAAGTGTGTCCATAACGTTTTGGAAGGCACCGACAGGGTTGTGTAGCCATGTCGACCCCAGTGCTGCAGCCAGCTGCGCTGGGTTTCTCGGTTGACGATCCATGGCGCCAACAGCCCGATCAAAGTGGTTCAACAGATTCTCCATCGGGTTTAAATCCGGGCAGACTGGTGCTCTTCGATAAACCCACATACACTGCGAGCTATGTGGCATGTTACATTGTCCTGTTAGTAGAAACCGTCGTGCCAAGGAAAAACGAAGTGCATTTAGCGGTGGATATGGTCACAGATGCATATGTGGTGATTCATTGTGCTTTCCCGAATGACGAGATCACCCAGCAAATTCCACAGAAACATTCCCCAGAGTACAATGCTCCCTCCCCTGGACTGGATCCTTCCGACGGTTATCGGAGGATGTCTGTTTTCAGACACTTCATGCCGTACACGCCAACAATGATTTGTCCAGTGGAGCATAAAACGCGATTCATCTGTAAAGGCCGCCTGTCGCCACTCAGTGGTCCGTTTGAGTACTGGCGTGCAAATTCCAGCCTTCGTAGCAGTCAGCATGGGTGCATGAATCAGGCGCCTGGTGCGAAGGTCCGCACGCAGCATCATTCTTTGAACGGTCGTTGAGAAGATACTGTTGGTAGCCCCATGATTCATCTGGGCAGGTAGTTGCTCAACAGATGCACGTCTGCCCCTCATGTATCTCCGCAGCCGTCATTTACCTCTGTCGTCTACGGCCCATGGTGCAGCACGGTTGTCTCGGCGCCAGTTTTGGATACGACCATTTTGCCAAGGACGGTATACTTTAACCACGGCGGCACGCTAACAGTTTACAAGCTTAACCGTTTCGGAAATCGTTTCACCCTTGGCCCGAGAGCCAATGATCGTGCCCTTTTGGACGTCAGACAAATCGCTCCGTTTCCGCATTGCGACGACGGCTGCATTGTTTTCCACGTTCCCCCAACACGCTTTATATACCTTCCACTGCTAGTGGTGCCACCTGGCGTCTGTGAGTGGTTGTTGCACGCTGACATTGAACATATGCGGTCGTCACATTAATGTGTCTGGACTGTGTTACTTCAGTTGAAACGTGTTGACGCCTTCTTTTCTTTGGCTTTCTACCCTCATGGAGGTGCATTTGATCAGAACGTTGAGAATAGAGATAATGCAGGATGGAGCGCACCTGCAGCTGTCTCAATCTATGCCCCTTTCTCATTTAATTAGATTTGATTTGCACTTGGAGAGTTTTATATTCAGCTTGTTAAGCGTCTTGTAGATATGATGGCCAGGCTGAAACCAGGCGGCACCTCTTTTGGTACACTCCCGAGATCTTATAGGCAGGCTTGTCTGTTATTTCTTAATTAGCATGCGTAGAGAGGTTTCTCGTGCCCGAAAAGTGATTATTGTTGGTTCGTCCCTTGTTTCTGATTCTCCACTGCTGGTGCTTCTGTTCAAATGTGTGTGAAATCTTATGGGACTTAACTGCTAAGGTCATCAGTCCCTAAGTTTACACCCTACTTAACCTAAATTAGCCTAAGGTCAATCACACACACCCTGCCTAAGGGAGGACTCGAACCTCCGCCGGGACCAGCCGCACAGTCCATGACTGCAGTGCCTAAGACCGCTCGGCTAATCCAGCGCGGCGCTGGTGCTTCTGTTCTTCGTACCTGGGGTGGGACTATCCTAAGAAGAGCTTACGTATTTTCAGGAGTAGTCGAATTAAGATAGTATAATAAAATACGCGAATCGTCGTTGATGGCCTCAGCCTGCATGGATTGAACAGTATTCCTCTGCACTGGGCAATGCATTTGATTACGAAGAAAAAGATCCCTGGCGAAGGTTGCGAACACGCATGCCGAAGCCTCAAAAGTAGTAATGTTTCATAAGTGCTGGACAGATCTGTGTAGGGGCCTGATTCGTGTTGACCTTCCACTGTTGATAAATGTATTCAGATGTACACGACATTGATTCAATAACTGAAATTCCCTGAATGTGGTACCTGGAATACCCGTACAGCGGAAGCCTTACGGAAAATATTTGGTCCAGCACAAGGCGTGTGCACTGGAGAATGGCAAATCCGTACAACAGCGAGTTGGATAAAATATACAGTAGCAGAAAATGTCGTTGACCAGATGAGACATAAACTTTTTGAGTAGGCTGCTCACGTCATTCCACTGGAAGAGAGCCAGTAAAACTTGTTCCCGGTGGAAGAATACTAAAGCGCAGAGCAAGGAATAACTAATGGAATGAGCTACGCAAGGACGTGCTGCTGATTAGTACACTTACATATAAAGTTGCTCTGGCAATGGAAAACCCAGGAAAATATACGCTGTGTTGGAAAATCCCCCCTACGCAACAGGTTTGTTACTATATGAGTTCGCCGGCCGTTGTGACCGAGCGGCTCTAGGCGCTTCAATCTGGAACCGCGCGACCGCTACGGTCGCAGGTTTGAAGCCTGACTCGGGCATGGATGTATGTGATGTCCTTAGGTTAGTTAGGTTTAACTAGTTCTAAGTTCTAGGGGACTGATGACCTCAGATGTTAAGTCCCATAGTTCTCAGAGCCATTTGAACCATTTGAACTGTCTGAGTTCCTTCTTCACTTACATCTAAAGAAATGAAGAAATGTGTGTACAAAATATTTTGAGTTAAATTAAACGATTATGGCCGTTGTAGATTATTTTTTTGTAAAATTCTAGGATCATACTTCAGAGATGAAATTTATTCGCTATAAGAACGTTGTACAAAGGACACTGACTTAAAAGAGGATTTGAAAAACACATCCCAGTAACGTTCACTTTCGTCTCGTAGTTGTTCATGATGGTACAGGGAAATCATTTGCACAAGTCAGTGTGTAGAGAATGTGAATAGCTGCCGATGTAAGCGACTATGACAACTGACAATGTGATAGCCAAGCGACTGGCAAGGAATATGCAAGAAAGGTAAGTTTTTAGCGGATGTCCGCACGCTTCCGACATTTCGTACGAGTAGATAATATGTTACAAAGTTTTGGCTCATTTGCAAACGTATATATAGAGGCTTATCCATTCCGTAAGACAGAAAAGGTGGAAACTTCTGGTATGAGTGGCAGTTGAGCAAAGTATTGGGGAGGGCACACCGTTCGTCGCACGTTGAAGTAAGTGGGTTCCACTACAGGCAACATGTACGGTTTCCCTGTTGAACAAATGACTTCTTTAATTACGATTTCAACTATTGCGGAAACGAAGTCCGGTTATAATATTTAAGTTTTCTTACTATGTTAGGTTGATAACTGTGTCTGGGAGAATATCTATCAGACACGAGCATGTCGGGTCATATACCACCCGGCGCTATGCAATATGTAAAACTGACGTGGCCTCAACAGTTGCTGCAGGTAGCACCACTTCGTAAGAATTATAACAATGAGAAAAAAAGGCTACAACTAGTCAGAACTTAACCGAATGTACAATTTATTGTCCCATAATTAGTTTAGACTCTACTCTCATTTTCAGGAAGTCTCTCAAGAAGAGAAATGGTTTCTTTTATCTAAAGCTAGCGACCCGGCCTCGCTTCACATGGATAGCATTAAATATCTAAAGACATACGACTTACGTGGCATTGCGTATTTTGTCTGTGGACCACTGTGTAGACTTACAAATAGATTTCAGAGAACAATGCTAAGTGACTAAATATCACCTTTGTCATATAACTTAAGCTGTACAGGGTGTTACAAAAAGGTACGGCCAAACTTTCAGGAAACATTCCTCACACACATAGAAAGAAAATATGTTATGTGGACATGTGTCCGGAAACGCTTACTTTCCATGTTAGAGCTCATTTTATTACTTCTCTTCAAATCACATTAATCATGGAATGGAAACACACAGCAACAGAACGTACCAGTGTGACTCAAACACTTTGTTACAGGAAATGTTCAAAACGTCCTCCGTTAGCGGGGATACATGCATCCACCCTCCGTCGCATGGAATCCCTGATGCGCTGATGCAGCCCTTGAGAATGGCGTATTGTATCACAGCCGTCCACAATACGAGCACGAAGAGTCTCTACATTTGGTACCAGGGTTGCGTAGATAAGAGCTTTCAAATGCCCCCATAAATGAAAGTCAAGAGGGTTGAAGTCAGGAGGGCGTGGAGACCATGGAATTGGTCCGCCTCCACCAATCCATCGGTCACCGAATCTGTTGTTGAGGAGCGTACGATCACTTCGACTGAAATGTGCAGGAGCTCCATCGTGCATGAACCACATGTCGTGTCGTACTTGTAAAGGCTCATGTTCTAGCAGCACAGGAAGAGTATCCCGTATGAAATTATGATAACGTGCTCCATTGAGCGTAGGTGGAAGAACATGGGGCCCAGTAAAGACATCACCAACAATGCCTGCCCAAACGTTCACAGAAAATCTGCGTTGATGACGTGATTGCACAATTGCGTGCGGATTCTCGCCAGCCCACACATGTTGATTGTGAAAATTTACAATTTGATCACGTTGGAATGAAGCCTCATCCGTAAAGAGAACATTTGCACTGAAATGAGGATTGACACATTGTTGCATGAACCATTCGCAGAAGTGTACCCGTGGAGGCCAATCAGCTGCTGATAGTGCCTGCACAGGATGTACATGGTACGGAAACAACTGGTTCTCCCATAGCACTCTCCATACAGTGACGTGGTCAACGTTACCTTGTACAGCAGCAACTTCTCTGACGCTGACATTAGGGTTATCGTCAACTGCACGAAGAATTGCCTCGTCCATTGCAGGTGTCCTCGTCGTTCTAGGTTTTCCCCAGTCGCGAGTCATAGGCTGGAATGTTCCGTGCTCCCTAAGACGCCGATCAATTGCTTCGAGCGTCTTCCTGTCGGGACACCTTCGTTCTGGAAATCTGTCTCGATACAAACGTACCGCGCCACGGCTATTGCCCCGTGCTATTGATGTGTGGACATCAAATGGGCATCTGCTAACTCCGCATTTGTAAACATTGCACTGACTGCAAGACCACGTTCGTGATGAATACTAACCTGTTGATGCTACGTACTGATGTGCTTGATGCTAGTACTGTAGAGCAATGAGTCGCATGCCAACACAAGCACCGAAGTCAACATTACCTTCCTTCAATTGGGCCAACTGGCGGTGAATCGAGGAAGTACAGCACATACTGACGAAACTAAAATGGGCTCTAACATGGAAATTAAGCGTTTCTGGACACATGTCCACATAACATCTTTTCTTTATTTGTGTGTGAGGAATGTTTCCTGAAAGTTTGGCCGTACCTTTTTGTAACACCCTGTATAAGCAGCGCACGGCAGGTTCAAAAATGGCTCTGAGCACTATGGGACTTAACATCTGAGGTCATCAGTCCCCTAGAACTTAGAACTACTTAAACCTAACTAACCTAAGGACATCACACACATCCATGCCCGCGGCAGGATTCGAACCTGCGACCGTAGCAGTCGCGTGGTTCCGGACTGCAGCGCCTAGAACCGCACGGCCACCGCGGCCGGCCGCACGGCAGGAAAGTTGTCTGCAGGTACGAATGTTGTGTGTTCCATATTGAAATAGCGTTTGCTGTGACATCTCTTGCAATGATGGGAATACATCGTGATGTAAGATATGTTCACAACCAATGTAAACATTGTGTGCGAATCGTGTGTGTGTGTATGTGTGTGTGTGTGTGTATGTGTGTGTGTGTGTGTGCACGTGATACAACATGTGCCAGAGGCTGACTGACGTGGCACAAATAAAAGAAAAAAAAGATAATATACGCATGATGTACCAATGTAGCTCGTGTTACAGCACTCCCCTTGTGAAACTTAGTACCCACTGTGGTGCACTGTTGACACTCATTGCCGCAATTCTTTGTTGAGGACTCTTTATAGCAGATTTCTTCGCCGTGCCACGCGAGGAACCGTGTCCACATCTAGGCTTGATTCAATGAAGGCAGAAAGGTGAAAGACGAGTCATCCAGTGCGCTGCTGATAGAACGTGGTGTATGCAAACGAAGTAAAGTTGCTGATTTTGCTGAAGCAGTTTTTCGGAAAACGTTTCACTTGTGGCACAAAAAGAAAACACCATATATTTTGAATTCCCATGTTTTTCGCTGTCATTATTCTCAAACGACTGCAGGAGAACTACTGGTTTAAAATGTTTGATTATTCAAACTGTAAGCTGCACGTCACAGCCTAATTAGGAGGTGGTTGTTATTGCTCATATTTATTGCGACACTTAGAAGAAGAATCTGCAGTGAATTAAGAGTGCGAATTGTAACTGATAATCTGAGGAAAGCAGAAATTGGCAGTCTGAAAGTGTCGTCATATTTCGAAACACATATCCCCACATCATTCAGAGGCGAATGCTAGGTTAAAAGGCAGAGTATAAAAAAGTGACCCAGCTGCGATTCGGTGCCACAGTCTCCCAGTTCCCAGACATATGCTCTAAGACGACGGCACCAGAGACAAATTAGATACCACTGGCTGCGTTCTCGAGGCACTGCTGCTCTCTCCAGTTATGGTGGCTGTTCGTTAGGTGGCAATGGCATCGTTTTAACAACTTAATTTTAAATCATCATAATTCAGACATTTTGCACAAAATATTTATGAATTATATACAAGAACATTCCTCCTGGATTAACGTATCTGTTAGTCCAAACCGAATCAAAACACCTACAGCAGTTGCTGAGATTAGCATGCATATACAGACGAATGTGAAAAAGCGACTTAATTATTTATATAGAGAGAAGATAAGAAATAGTCGGACTTTCGTCAACTCCCCCTACCGGATGATGCCTTCTCTCCCTCCATTAATCCCTACTATCAACTCTGATCCTCACCTCCTCCTCCTTCCTACCTCTGTCCTTTTTCTCGGGCTTCCTCGTCCCCCATCCCCCCCTTCCATCCTGTTTTCCCCTGCCTACCCTCTCTTTGACTCCATTCTCTCCCCCGAGTCCTTTCCCTTCCTCTGCCTTCCCCCCTCTTTCTCGCGTCATGCGCTGCCCCCCCCCCCCCTTTTTGTGTGACCTCTTCGGCCGGCCGGGGTGGCCGAACGGTTCTAGGCGCTTCAGTATGGAACCGCGCGACCGCTACGGTCGCAGGTTCGATCGAATCCTGCCTCGGGCATGGATGTGTGTCATGCCCTTAGGTTAGTTAGATTTAAGTAGTTTTAAGTTCTAGGGGACTGATGACCTCAGATGTTGAGTCCCATAGTGCTCAGAGCCTTTTGTGTCCTCTTCCTCCGTCGGCTCCCCCCCCCCCTTCTGCTTTTTCCTCTCCACCCTTTTCCCCTCAGCTGTCCGGGTCCTCCCCCCCATCTGCCATAGGCTGTGGTGACTCATCTTCGTATCTTACTCTATCTATAGTGCAATGTTTAAGAGGGTGTTCAGTATGGTGCGTCCCCTTTTTTAAGTGTTGCGAACAGAAACCACACTGTAGCTAGGTGTGATTTTTTTTATCTCTTGCGAACAGAAACCAGACTGTTACTGTGTGTATGTGTTTCTTTTTAAATGTCTGTCTACTATTGTGCCTGTCTACTTACTGTGTGTCTTAATTAGCATCACCAGCCCTTTATTTCTATATTTTAAATTTTACGACCTTCCGCCATTTTAAAGTTTTAAAAAGTCACCTTCTTATCTCCTGTTTTTATTGTTTGTTATCTTCTTATTATGTTTTTAACTCTTCTGTAGGCTGAAGAGCGGCATATTAAGCTGCTTCCAGCCCCCCCCCTTATCCCTTTGGAGGGAATCGAAATTCAATAAAGGAAAACAAACAGTCGAATTACAGATTGACTTTGTGTCACTGGAGATAATTCACGCTTTTTTTTATGAGAAATATGTAAATTTACTTACGAAACGTGAGCCGCCGTCTGCAGATGAGCTTAGGCTTTAAACGCAATACGACTGTACACGTTGTTCACATGACAAAATTATAACTGGACCGCTGTTTCCTCATCTCATGTTTCTATCGATCTGCCCCATTCTCAAGTCATAATCTATAAAATAATTTCACACCTGATATCTTCCCCAAATGGAGTTTCAGTTTTCATCAGCGTAATGGCTCGTGCCAGAAACTCACTTTCTCGCTTTTATGATATAACAACCATGAACGCGAATTCCGTTTGAAGTCTTAGCTAATTGCTTCTACCTGTAGTTGGAGAGTCGAGTACATTTCATGTTTAATTTGTGCAGACTGGACATGAAGCTACTTTGTAAAATACAGGAATTGCGTGATCTTCGCTTCGACAGTCTGTCTTGTGCCAAATACCTCCCCAGGTTCGTCGTAATGACTGATAGTATTCATTGCTTGAACAACTACGACTGTACTGAGTGCCATAGAAATACCATCATACTTATAGGCTGAGTGGTAATAACGTTCCGGCTGGTCAAAGTGTACCTGCGTATGTACATTTACGCTACCGATACAGTTTGCAGCAGAGAGAAACTAGCTTTCCGCTTCTATTGTCAGAAAGACTGTATACCTCTCATCTGCCTAATTTCACTGATTTCCACGTTGCGAACACAGGGAGCTCTAAGTATCACGAAACTGGTATATTTCAGACTTTGGGATCAAGTATGGCGAAGAGATGAAGGAAGGAAAAAAAGTAAGATCAGTTTTTTTGCGTTTCGGGACCTTGTAACACTACTAACGCAAGCATACTGAGCACTTACGTAACACGACCGTGTTGAGTAAAGAAAGTTCTTTCCATCTTCTGCATAACGTATTTCATTCTCATTAACCATGGCTAATATACGGTCGAAATACGAACTAAACAGACTAACCCTAAAGAAAGATTTGTGTCGATTTCCTTCACATGGAAATTACTTTTTCTCAGTATATTGCAGTGGTATGCAGTATACTATTGGTCTTCCGCACTAAGCCTTTTTCACGTGTTCATGATGTTTAGCTTATGAATGAGCGCTAAAACTGCGCTGACAGGCAGAACTGATAAGAGGGAGTTTTTTTCTTTCATATACGCGATTTGTATTACATTTTATCATCTCTAGGATTACTTAACTATTATCTCGAGCAAGTTTTCTGCTTTAATACACTCTCCGATTCCCGCCACGGCGTTCTACCGACAAGCGTTAGTATCAGCACACAGTCCTACCAATATTTCGGCTTAGTCAGTTACGAATATGATAAATGACAGTAGAGCCATCACACTCTATCACGTTTACGTCAGGGATATCGTATTTAACGCGCTCTCTTCCTCCACCTCCCACTTACGTAGCTGCAAATGCATCCTACCAGGTCCGGTATCCCGAATATTCTCGTATTCTTTGGACATTCTAGTTTTCCTCGAAGTAAAATGAGAAAAACAATGAAACGTCCGGGGCGTTATTATGTTTCTCAATCTAAGAACACACATGTACGTCATTACTTCTTTGGGACTCAACGAAACCGTTGCTCCGCATATCCAGTGACAAAATAATATATATTATCCGCCAGGGAAGTTAATTTTATTTCACACTCTGTACAGAGAAAATGTAACATACCTAGGGAGCTTCCAGTTCCCTATTGATATTAATTTATTTTCGGTAAGTGTTATGCATATTTTTAATCACCTCCATTTATGCAATCATGGACCACTAAATCATATAATAAAGTTTTTCGCTGAACGAAATTGGGAAAGAATATTCTTTCCCAGAATTGTGGCTTTCGTTCCATTGCCTCCAGGGTAGTAAACAATTTTTTGAACCGACGCTTTCAGTCATCAACATATTCACGGCGAAGTGATTTCATCTATTTAACATAAATTTATTTATAACTGGGAATGGAATTACATTTCCTACCGTAATGCGACGATAGGAGATGATGTGCAAGAAGGAACGTACCAAGGATTAATTCCAGTCTGAAGTGATGGTCCTAATGATGTTAATTGTCCACAGAACACGCACTTCGGTGGCATAAACCTCATCCTTGCCATAGCCTGGAAAGAGATATGTAGGCATGTGACAAATTTTTGGCAGGCATTATCCACCTGTTCATTAATAACACGTCGTCCGTTTCTTTGGTTTTTCCACTCGTTTTCAGGTTTCAAAAACTATTTGTGTAATGTTTTTATCATTTTGTCATGAAACACAGGTTTTCGATAAACGCGAGTAAACACCCTTTGCAAACTTGGACGAAGTCAAAGTTGCATGTTCTTCCCTTTGGTAGCGAAAATAATGAGGAGATCTGAAGTCAAAATTGCGCGTTCTTCCCTTTGGTAGTGAAAATAATAAAGAGATCTAGTGGAGCTGTGCAGTGTCCCTGACATTGGATTCGCATTCGGGAAGAACGGGCACGAAATTCACGTTCGGCCATGCAGTTGTAGGCTTTCGTGATTTTGCGAAGTTGCTTAAAATGAATACCGGGATGGTTGCTCTGAAAAGGATACGACCGATTACCTTTCCCAGCCACGTCTAATCTGAGACTGTGCTCTGAATATGTCGTTGACTAAACGTTAAATACTAATATTTCTTTTCCATTTTCTTTAGTTTGAAACAAAAGACCATCTCACAGGGCATTAGGAGGAGAACTCCTTATATTACAAACTATGAGAACCGTGATGTCTTTTGGCTACTTGATAGAATGAACGCAACTGTGAGCATAACCGAAATTACCAATGTAGTTTTTTCAGGGTAGTTTCGTCTCAAGTCCCTCACGAGTTCATATGTTGTATTGAACCTGGAGCGTTGATCTTCCAGTTTCCTTAATATATTTTTAGCGCTGGAAAATAAGAGTAACTCATACTTTTTAAACAACACATTGAAAGTGGATTACTCATTTTCATTTTCAAATGTTATTTAGTTCTCTTCGCCATTACATATATACTTCAGAACAAATTTAGTCTTCGGCCTTTCTTAACTGTTTTAATGAGCCTTATTAACCCTAGATTACTAAACTCTTGTAAAATTTACGAGTGCAGTTGGTATCTATTCGCGGTTCCAATCTGGTATTGCCAATATAGGGTGTAAAACAGGACATTTTGTACTTATTTTGGATGTGGCATATCATTGGAGACCTTATAATTGTAATTAACTAGTAAATACACTATAAATTGTGGCTTCCTTTGAATAAATATGGAGTAGTAAAATTTAAGATGGTTCAGTGACAATGTAACATATTCCCCCTGTTAGTGTTCTAGGGTAAAATACTGGTTGGTGGATAAGTTCGTCGCGTTTCTCGGCAAGCGTAATAAACACATCAGATACACATAACAGAGGCTTAAGTCATCAATGGTATATTTTCTTTGCTGTTTACAAGTCTGCCAGTGCTACCGGTAACTTTTCGATTCCGCGAATGTACGAGTAGAAATCACGTGGTTTTGAGGCGAGTAACTCGTCGAGCCATCTTCGGAGCGTATTTTCTTCCGGAAAGGAAGTTCCGTTAAGATCGTTCGATATAGAGGGGAAAAGGTGAAAATCTGAGGTACAAGATGAGGTGAATAAGGTGGATGCTGAATGACCTCCCAACTCAACTCCTGTATAGTGCTTTTTGTCGGTATAGCAGAACGCAAGAGGCCTTATCGTGGAGGACCATCACTACACGCAGGCTACCTGGACGTTTTTCTTAGGTTGCGTCTGCAAGACGCCTCACTTGTTTACAACAAATTTCATCAGTGATGGTTATACGTCAGTGAAGCAATTCGTAGCACACCACACAGAAGCTGTTCCACCAGACGCATAAATTATCTTTTGTGGATGCGTGTAGGTCTTTGTACTGGGAGCTGGTGCTATATTTGGTCTCAACCATTCCTTTATTTTAATTATGTTAGCATGAAGACACCGTTTCTCGACACCGCTAACGATACAGGTTAGGAATGGTCGGTGTTGTTGACGAGCCAACTGATGACGAACAAGCACAGATGTAAGTATGGCCAACCGCTGATTTTTGTGATTTTTGGCTTAGAGCATGCGGTTCCCTTACACCCGATTCTTGAATCTCTCCCATTGCATGAAGATGTTGCACAATGGTGGAATGATCACAGCCATCACACCTGTCAGTTCTCCAGTACGCTAACGTGGATCATTGTGGGTCAACGCGTTCAGGCGATTTTCATAAAATCTCGAAGGTCTTCCCGAATGCGGAGAGTCACAAATGTCAACACGATCCTCCTGAAAACGAGAACACCATTTTTTGCAGTGCTCTGTCCAATGACATTATCCCCATTCGTAGCGCAAATTTATCTGGCTGCGTCCGCCGATGTCACCCCTCTAATAAAATCAAACAGAAGAATATCTCGGAAATGTTCCGATTTCACCACTTGGCACTCCATTTTCTAGCGTGCACTGCTCGACTTACTACATCCAAATGACATAATGACAACATGTAAACTCAAATAGCAACAGCGAACTGCAACACTGACCAGTCAATAAATGAACCAACAGCAACACAAACACCAAAATGCTAAACGAAAACGGTACGAATTTACGCAGATACTGTACCTAATATTCTCATGGATGATTTGATTCTCCCACCTACAAGAAGCCGCTAATTTCTAAATCGATTATTTACAAACTAGATCACTTTCTGTTTTTTTTTGGCGAAATGTTTTGCTTCGGAAAGGTAGCTGTCAAATCTAAGCAACGTTCATATCATTTAACCTTATGAAATCCAACTGGCGGTCGTTGGCGTAGCAAATGGGAGGATAAGAACATTGTTACGCAACTGCTGCGTTCGCCGAATAATATCTCTGTTGTCAGCCCTATTCGTCCTTTTCTGCTGTGTTGACACGTTAGCCACTGTTATTCTGCGTCGCAGGGACAGGGCCTCGACCACTTGTTTGCTCCTCGGAGACCTCCGCGGAAAGACCGGCCCGGTCACTCGCTTCGGCGAATTGTTTTTTCCTGCCCACGCTGCAGAAATCCTGCAAGGGAGGCTGATGACGCGGGGCGTTGTTTGCGCCGCGACGCGGGTTGAATAACATTTACGTAAGGCGGGCTGCGGCGGCGGCGGCGGCGGCCGGGTCGCTGTGTCAAGGTCGGCGCGTCGCTGACCGCCCGCCGCGCCAAGGCCGCCGCGCGACCCACATGCGGCCGGCCGGCCGCCGCGAGCGCCGAGCAGCCAAGGGCGGGCGGCCAACGCTCGCCGGCCGCTGCATCTGCAGCGCGTGCGCGCCGGGGAGCGGCTCCGAGGCAACGACTTCCGAGGAGCGACCGTTCACTGTTCCCGCCACGACGAATGCCGGACATTTGCCACACTTGCCCCTTCGCCAGGTAGCTTGAGTAGCCGTCGGCACACGGACCGTGCATCCGAACGTTGAGCGTGCCGAGTTTCTGATGTCATAGCGTGGAATAGCACGTTCGGGAGTCTTTCCGAACGTGCAGAGCAATATCTGGCATGTCAGATATTCGGAGCATGCGTCTGAGCGTTGACCAATGAGATGGCACAACGCCACCTACGTCACACGCACGCCGTCTGCCTTCAGTACAGAGTTGTGAGGCGCCATATTGGCTTTCATTTCAAGCCTATACGTATATATGCCGTTTCTGAGCACCAGCAAATTGAGAATCACTAAAAAAAACCCGTTGTTAACTGTGTGATTCGTTCCAATAAAATAATGAGAAACATCATATTCGTGGCAAAAGAATTATTGCAACTTGCGTATTATGAGAGTAGGCTATTTGAAGCCAGCGACACACTGAAGATCTACCCAAAAGGCGTTGTTCTTGGTACAATTTGTTATAATTAAACTTCAGTTAGTAACATATCTACGATTAAGGTTTTCTGCACGACCTAAGATACTATGATTAGACGTCTGCAGAATGTTATTGCTGTAGCGTAATGACTAGCGTCACTGCCCGTGTAGGTTGTTTTGATGGGGCGGTGGTTCGTGTCTTCCCACTTCCAAATTTTTTCCTAACATTCGCGTTTTTATTGGGTTCTATACTTTATTATTAGTTTAATATAAGTATATGCTATAATATTTGATGTTATGTAAATATAAGTTCACCTTTTTTTGAGGGGTGACTTTGTTCGATTGGCTTAATTTACGGGACAGCTTGCGATACTTGTATAAAGATATTTTTTTCCTTTTTCTTTTTCGCTTCATAATTCACATGTTGCAAAGATTCTGCTACTGGGTAGCAACACTGATCAAGTAAGACTGACCTTGGGGTTTTAGTAAAATGTGGGAATGATGGCTTGGCTCTGAGCACTATGGAACTCAACTGCTGTGGTCTAAGTCCCCTAGAACTTAGAACTACTTAAACCTAACTAACCTAAGGACATCACACACATCCATGCGCGAGGCAGGATTCGAACCTGCGGTTCCAGACTGTAGCGCCTTTAACCGCTCGGTCACTCCGGCCGGCGTGGGGATGATGAAATAATGTTTATCTTATGCGCAGAAGTATTCCAAATTTGTACCGCACTATTTGTAATGGAACTTTTATAAGCCTGTGTCCTTATTGACTGGACATGGTACTTTCCTTTTCGTGGACGATGGAGGAAATGTGCGTTTTAACAGCGCTAATATGGAACTTTTACGCGCGCCCGTTGAGTAAACAGTGTGATTTACGAACTAGAAACATCCCTCAACTGCCGCTGGAGTGCGTTGCGATCGCGTGTACCACGTTGGGGCCCACGTACCGTATGCACGAGTCGCATCGTTCCTGAGCGTTCTGCAGCACGTTGAACTTGGCACGCTAAACGTTAACGTTCGACAGCACGGTCCGTGTGCTGACGGCTTAAGGGACGCCCTACCTCTTACTACTTCTGTCCGCTTTCAAATCGCCGTCTCCACATCTTACTCGATTCAACAAGTAGGCAAGGGACCTTCTTCTTCGACATCTTGGCGAAATACGGGGCTTCTTTTCCGAAATCGAAATATTTATAACTTTTGGGAAACGAAAGCAATTCCGACGATTATGTCAGTATGTAATTAGTTTTTCCAAGTATAAATATAGATCCCTCTGCCTGTACGGTAGCTTCCTTTCACGCTTACTGATTGCGATAGAAACAGTCCATCGCCATGGGAGCAACAAGAAAGGAACGATGTAAAGAGAATGCGAATGTACGCTAATCATTTCTTTTTGATCGCTGCATTTGTGTCTGCTTTAATTACTACAACTGCATGCCCAAAACACAACAAGGAAAGGACAAATCGGTATGCGAAAAGAAGAACGACATACTCTAAACTCCGATACCCCTTGCGGCGAAACATTAGTTAATAAAGTGTAGCCGGACAAGCATCTCGTGGTCGTGCGGTAGCGTTCTCGCTTCCCACGCCCGGGTTCCCGGGTTCGATTCCCGGCGGGGTCAGGGATTCTCTCTGCCTCGTGATGGCTGGGTGTTGTGTGCTGTCCTTAGGTTAGTTAGGTTTAAGTAGTTCTAAGTTCTAGGGGACTGATGACCTAAGATGTTAAGTCCCATAGCGCTCAGAGCCATTTGAACCATTTTTTGACAATGTTCAAAACATGACTGAAAGTACGTTCATAAACAGAGATAAGAACATCTATGATTGACATGTCATCTAAAGTCGACGCACAATTTTAAAATGTTAGAAATAAGGAAATGAAGTAATACAGAATGCTATGCCTGTAACGTACGTTGTTGTTCTATATTGTCTAGCTCTGGTATTTACAGGGTCACAGAGAAAGCATCCTAGGTTTGGGAGGGAAAAGCCGTAATTGTAATGATCTCCACAACAACAGAAACAAGAAGCACAACTTAAGGAAAAATTATGTAATGTGTGTTCCAGCTGACAAGCGACATTGAAGTAGGAATAAATTAATAACTGGCTCCTTTTACCGATCCCCGGTCTCAGATGAAACAGTTGTTGAACATTTCAAAGAAAACTCGAGTCTCATCGCAAATAGGTACCCTACTCATACAATTATAGTGGGCAGTGACTTGAATCTACCTTCCGTATGTTGACAAAAATACACTTTCAGACCCTATTGTAGATAGAAAACAACTTCCGTAATTGTTCTAAATGCTTTCTAAAATTATTTTGAACAATTAGTTCACGAGGCCATTCAAATTGTAAATGATTACGAAAACACACTTGACCTCTTAGCCACAAATTATCCTGAGCATCACGACGGATACACGGATTAGTGAATACACAGTCGTAGCGAGGCTCAATTCCCTAACAAAGAAATTCAACAAAACTAAACGCGAAATATATCTGTTTACTAAAAGCAACTAAAAATTCGGTTGACGTCTTTCTAAGAGACAGTCTCCAACCCCTCCAAACTACGTAAGTGAAGACCATATGCGGCTTAAGTTCAAAGAAATAGTATCAAGAGCACTCGAGAGATTCACACCAAATAAATTAATAACAGTCGGAACTGATTCCCCATGGTACACAAAACACGACAGAAGGCTGGTGTAGGAGCACCGAAAAAGACATGTATCTCCAAGATTGGCGAAGTTTTACTACTGAGGCTAGAAATTTGACGCGGATTTCAATGCGAGATGCATTTAATAGTTTCTACAACGAAACTCTCTCTAGAAATGTTGCGGAAAACCCATAGGGATATTGGTCCTATGTTAAGTAAACCAGGGGAAAGGCTCAGTAAGCGTTGAGAAGGAGGAGGACGGGGAGACAAGGGACCCAACCCTTCGGAGCAGGTATAATCGTGGCAAATGTCCGGCGTGGTAAATGTATGCACACCGTCACGACGCTCTTTCCCGTCTCGGTTTCGTTCGGGCGGTCTCGTTCAGTCGGTCTCGTTCTTATTCCTTTGGTCACTCGTTCCTCGGTCCAGCTACACCGTTCTCGGTTCAGATGTACTTCCTTTCGTCGGCTGCGTTCGCCTGTTCTTATTAAGTCTCAATCCGCTCTCGAAATCTCGACTTCTAGTTGTCTGCGTACGTCACTCTGCTTCCGTGCCCTGTAATTTACAACTTTGCTGTAATTACACGCGGTGTTTCATCTGCCGCTACCGCTGTCGTTTTATGCAGCCCGGATTGTCATATCTGGCCTTCAAGAACCACGCTCGAAGTTTTCGTTTTCTCTCGCTTCATGCTCGTAAACTATGAGTCCCACAGAAGAGAAGTTGCAGCATTAGAAAATTGCTGCGAAATGCAGGAAGATCTGCAGCGGATAGGCACTTGGTGCAGGCAGTGGCAACTGACCCTTAACATAGACAAATGTAATGTATTGTCAATACATAGAAAGAAGGATCCTTTATTGTATGATTATATGATAGCGGAACAAACATTGGTAGCAGTTACTTCTGTAAAATATCTGGGAGTATGCGTACGGAACGATTTGAAGTGGAATGATCATATAAAATTAATTGTTGATAAGGCGAGTGCCAGGTTGAGATTCATTGGGAGAGTCCTTAGAAAATGTAGTCCATCAACAAAGGAAGTGGCTTACAAAACACTCGTTCGACCTATACTTGAGTATTGCTCATCAGTGTGGGATCCGTACCATGTCGGGTTGACAAAGGAGATAGAGAAGATCCAAAGAGGAGCGGCGCGTTCCGTCACAGGGTTATTTGGAAAGCGTGACAGCGTTACGGAGATGTTAAGCAAACTCAAGTGGCAGACTGTGCAAGAGAGGCGCTCTGCATCGCGGTGTAGCTTGCTGTCCAGGTTTCGAGAGGGTGCGTTTCTGGATGAGGTATCGAATATATTGCTTCCCCCTACTTATACCTCCCGAGGAGATCACGAATGTAAAATTAGACAGATTCGAGCGCTCACGGAGGCTTTCTGGCAGTCGTTCTCCCTCGAACCATACGCGACTGGAACAGGAAAGGGAGGAAATGACAGTGGCACTTAAAGTGCCCTCCGCCACACACCGTTGGATGGCTTGTGGAGTATGAATGTAGATGTAGATGTAGAAATGAACAGGAGCTTTTTTTATAGCAGCTTAAATGTAGTTAATCGTAACGGAGAATAGAAGCTTTTTGAATGTAGTGATACAGAACAATGCTGAAGATTAGATGGGTAGATCACGTAATTAATGGGGACGTACTGAATAGAATTGGGGAGAAGAGAAGTTGGTACAACCTTACTAAAAGAAGGGATCGTTTGGTAGAACACATGCTGAGGCATCAAGGCATCGCCAATTTACTACTGGAGGGAAGCGTGTGGGGTGAAAATCGTAGAGGGAGACCAAGAGATGAATACAACAAGCGAGGGATGAAGGTTGTAGTAGTTACTCAGAGATGAAGAGGCTTGCAAAGGATAGAGTAGCGTGGAGAGCTGCATCGGATCAATCTTTGGACTGAAGAGCATAACAACAACAACTGTATCGGAATACGTTTTCGCTTGAGGCCATAATTTTTGAATTATTTAAGAAAAACATATGAAAGTGACCTTCAGATCCCCCCTCCTTCCGCAGTCAACCCCCACAGATATGTTATCCATAACACTCCCTGCTACCTGTGTACAAAAATTTGCGACTGCAGGAATTATTTCCCCCATCGTATCTGTTTTGGTCTTCATTGACTACCCTCATTACGCTCCCGGTTTAGACGAACAGTTATAAGTTGTAAAACTGACGTTTGCGTAAATTTTACTTAATAATTTTGTGAATTTTAACAGCATAAAATAATTGTATCGTTGTATTCGTCAGGTCTTCTGACTACGAAACTACGTGTGCTTGTAAGGGTTAAGTTTGGATCGAATTGTCAACGTAATTAGTTTTGAACGTTTACAAAAGTCGTTTTTCTTTCATCACCCTCACTCGCACTTTAAAATTACTAACGTTAACGACATAGCCGACTATGCTGATGGGATAATAGCCCAATGAATACAGATCAAAGAAGGTCGAATATCGGGAATAGTTCGTGTAATCGGAGACTTCTGCACAGAGGTAGGGGGGGGGGGGGAGTGCCACTAACGACGTGCTAGAAATCCTGACTAGTGAGGGGTTAGCGTGGGGGTGGAGGTGCGTTTGAACCTCACTTTTGTACGTTTTTCTTGAGAACTCGGAAACCGTTGTCTCCTGCGAAAACGTACCCCAGTACAAAATTTAACTGCACTAAATTACCCACAAAAAAGGTCACAGTTCATTGTTTTTGTAGGACTAATAGTTTGCGCGTAGCGAGCTAGAGAATATGAAAATCTCACGGCTGGGGGGTTCGGGTCGATTTGGGGGACGAGACCAAACACCGGTCTCATCGGATTGCGGAAGGAAGTCGGCCTGCCCTTTCAAAGGAACCATGAAGGCATTTGCCTCAAGCGATTTAGGCACGGAAAATCTAAATCAGGATGTCCGCACGGGGGATTGAACCGTCGTCCTCCCCAGTGCGAGTCCAGCGTGCTGATCAGTGCGCCATCTCGCTGGGTCTCGCGCGTGGTTTTCGAATGCCGGATATAACATTGCGGGGCAGCTGAATCACCTTGCATATTGAAATTGTGAAGAAATTCCGATTCGCTGGAACTCGATTTTTGATTTACTACTGCGTATTTTAAAGAAATAAAATGTCCATACTTTCCACGTTAGCATTTATAAATAGCATTTAGCAATAGAAATGTATAAGTTTGTGTAGGGGAAGGGGAGGTAAAGTGGCCACCAGAAGCGAAACTGAATTTTATCGAACTATGTTTACTGACAGAAGCTTGTCATTTATACATTTTGAATTTACGCATTATATGGTATCACGACAAACGTCTTTAAATGGAAAAGAAAATAATATATAGGAACTACAGTACATGCATTTTCTGGAGACTTAACGTAGTGGCCACTTTTCCTCACCTTGGGGACTCATGTGCATCGCATCAGCATCCCATGTTTCTTGTCCTGATTTTCGGACATATTTTCTAGGCATTTGCATGCCCTAGTATATGTAAGAAAACGAAGCGGTTGTATCAGACCGCTTTCAATCGGATTTTTCTATTAGACCGAATGTAACATAACAATGACGATTTTAAGTAACGTAAGTTAATTGATTTAAAATCTTCACGAAGGGATAGAACGGTGGATGATAACTTTGTATACAAAAAGTTTTAGAAGTCCATGTGTTCAGTATCATCATGAGAAACGTATGTAAGTAACTAACTGTTACTGGGGTAAACACCCCGCGCGGTCTAGGGCGTCTTGGCACGGTCCGTGCAGCTCCTCACGTCGGAGGTTCGAGTCCTCCCTCGGCAATGGGTAAGTTAAATTAAGTAGTGTGTAGGCTTAGGGACCGATGACCTCAGCAGTTTGGTCACATAAGACCTTACCACAAAATTTCCAAAAACCCCACTCGCGTATCCCGTTCGGGCATCATGTTGGCATTAGTGGTTCACAGAGAAAACTATCAAACTGAAAGAAACCAAAAGGAACTGCATTTGTAGGCCAAAAGACGCTGTTTAACCATTGGGATGGTAAAAAAGTATTATGCTATGTATCACTGAGGTACCAAGAATAATGTGACTGCTCCTCTCACTTACTCAAGCGTAATGACCCAGAGAAGTACTCGGAACAGAGAATGTGGGAGATGCGCATGCACAGACAAGTGACAGCAACAGATTGTCGCATCGAAATCACGATGTCCAGCGTTTTCTGTGATGACCAGTTCTCCTTTTCATTAACAAGGACCAATCGAGCATCAGTCTTATACATGTTTTCTTGACGATTTCTGTTTTCCCCATCCTCTACAAAAATAACAAAAACAGGATTTCATTGCTATTATGTGCCAGGTCGGGTCCCTATCCCTTTTCCTTCGTAATGGGATATACAGTTGCTACTGCTACATCGAACAGCTTTTTTGCAGCTGCCTTTTACATTGTTATTGAGAATTTGTACAGTAGTATTACATAGGTATAAGATTCGGTAGCTGTAAATGAATAGTTACTTTGTCGAATAACATAAACTATTCGCCGAAATGAATCTTCTTCTGATCAGCATGACAGGAATATATAATTTCAAAAATGTGCGAATGTATGGCTTTTAATGGCTGAAGACCGACCACAACGAGCTCAATAGTGCGACTTAAATTACAGTAATACAAAAAAGGTAAAGCTGTCACCAAACTCAAGACTGGTTTGAAAACCACAGTCCTTTACTAGATACGGTCCTGTTGAAGGTGATATGCCGTTGCCGTCTTGCGACCTTTGGGGAAAAAAATACGCGCCGCGAAGAAATTACTGGAAAGGGACGGAAATCGGTAGATGTGATGTTCATGTACAGACAAACAAATGACTATAGTTTCAGAAAAATTGGATGATTTATTCAAGTGAAAGAGCTTCACAAATTGACCAAGTGAATAATGAGTTGCTCCATCTCTGACACGTATACAAGCAGTTGTTCGGCGCAGCGTTGATTGACAGAATTGTTGGATGCCCTCCTGAGGGATATCATGCCAAATTCTGTCCAATTGGCGCGTCAGGACGCCAAAATCGCGAGTTGACTGGGGAGTCCTGCCCATAATGCTCCAAACGGTTTCAATTGTTCAGAGGTCTGGCGACCTTGCTGGCCAAGGTAGTGTTTGGCAAGTACGAAGAAAAGCAGCAGAAACTCTCACCTTGTGCGAGCGGTCGTTATCTTCTTGAAATGGAAGCCCTAGATGGTGTGCGGTGAAGGGCAACAAAACGGGCCGTAACGTATCGTCGACTTACTGCTGTGCTGATGACAACCAAAGAGGTCCTGCTATGAAAAGAAATGGCGCCGAAGACCATCACTCCTGAATGGTGGGTGACAGTCAGGCCGGTATCCCACCGCTGTCCGGGACATAAGTACAGCCTTGACTAAACGAACCACGCATACTCACGACAGAACAGAGTACCTTCCTTCTTGAATACATTTCTGGATGAAGAACAACTGATGTAATAGGTTAATCACTACTGCTACGCACGTTAGTTAGGGAATCAAGAGACCCTGAGAGAAATACTGAAAATGACACATCTTATAAGAAGACAATGTGCTATATGACGATACCTACTTATTCGTCTTGTTTACGAAAGCTGACGAAACAAGGGGCGTTGAAAGGAATTACATCTATATTGTTCAAATGCGAATACAGATTACGACATCAGTTAAGAGACGGTATTCAGTGTTACTGATCAACTCTAAGCCACATACAGTATATAATAACCCAATCGCATGGCTCCTTAATGCGCTAACAGTACTGAGGAGTGCGAACTAGTTATCGTTAATATTCTGTGATATAGACGACTACGGGAGCAGAACTTACGTTCATTTAGCTGACATGAATAATAACTTTTTCACCAGAAAGAATCACAATTGTGGTATTTCAGCTCTAGAGTTATAACTTTGCAAATAAAGGTATCTTGACGAGTTTAATTATCCACGTTGTACGAGTATACTCGTGCTTTCAATTTTTGTAATGCAAAATCTATGAGTATCAATAACTAATAGTGCTATACGCAGATACAAAGTGCAAGCTCCAGTGGATATCTACAGGGTGGTCCATTGATAGTGACCGGGCCAAATATCTCACGAAATAAGCATCAAACGAGAAAACTACAAAGAACGAAACTCGTCTAGCTTGAAGGGGGAAACCAGATGGAGCTATGGTTGGCCCGCTAGATGGCGCTGCCATATGTTCAAATGTGTGTGAAGTCGTATGAGACTTAACTGCTAAGGTCACCAGTACCTAAACTTACACACTACTTAACCTAAATTATCCTAAGGACAAACACACACACCTATGCCTGACCGCTCGGCTAATCCTGCGCGGTGGCGCTGCCATAGGTCTACGAGTTATAAGGGCACCAATACGCCTATTGCGTAATGTTCGTACAGGACTTCAGCAGACGCCGAAGAACATGCTTTGTGCATTGACTGCTGAGTCTAATGGCCTTTCTTAGAGCAGTAGTTATCAGTACCTTTATACATAACAGCTATTGCTTGAAGGGCTTCAGAAATTTCCTTAACTGCCATTATGCAGCAAAGTGCCTTGAGAAACGGTGTCTTATTATTTATTCACTTAATAATTTATAATGTTAGTTTACCCTGTCATACAGTAATTGCGTTTTCCATTCTTATGACAGTATGCAGTGTAGGCTTGTACATTTTCGTGTTGAAGTATGCGTACTCCACGCGAAATGTACGTGAGTAGCTCAGTAAGGAAGGCGACAAAAGCTATCACAGGTATATAAATAGCCCTTAGCGAATTAAATTCAATGTCTACATATAAGAAACGATGAAAGTTTTCAGATGCCTCCAGTAGGTGTCTGTAGCTGTGTTACTGCGCTTAGAAATACAGTTTCAAGATAGAGGCGTTGACGGATACATGCCGGCGATTGAAGAGAGAAGTGTAAAAGGGTTTTTGCTTTTAGAGAAAACGTCCCCAGCCGCAATTCATCGCCAACTATGAAGGTTTGTAGAGTAAGTGTAACGCCACGAAAACAGGTGCGGTTTTGGTGCCAGAAATTTGAAAAAGCCAGAACAATTGGGCGAGATGAACATGTTCACCTCAGATCACAAAGTGTGTAGTAGTAATAGGGTTAAGACGATCGTCGTATTTACATACGGTAGATTGTACCAACTCAACATTTCCCTTGATGCTGAAGTACACATTGGACTAGAGGAAAACATAGTCCTGCTTTATACCGGGACAATAAAGCCTAGCGAATGGCACGCGAGAATGAAATCAAGAGAATGGTGTTATTTCACCAGCACATCAGGCGGAGGGTGTTTCATTCTTGTACCGTGTAGTAAAGGGGACAAATCGTGGGTGCATCATCTGACATCTCAAAAGAAGAAAGTACCAATGCCATCGATGTAACCCTTCGTCTTCCCAACGTTCCCATAAGACATTCAGAAACAACGGTACCAACGAAGAAAGTTATAGCTAATGTCTTTTGGGACGCGCAGGGTGCGGTGCTCGATGATTTCCTGACCTACAGAGAGACTGCAAATTCTGCCACTTACTGTGACACGATCGAGAGCCTGCAGAAGTCTATTAGGAAGAAGCGACCTTGATTGCTTTCGGAACGTTTCGTGTTAAAAGTCAAGGTCATGCGCGATTTAGTCCGATGTTTCCGATGAACTGTATTGGTACACTCTCCACACCCTCCACACCCCCCGGATCTCGCACCAAGAGATGTCTTCAAACTGTGAAAGAGGCACGGGCCGATTGCCACTGCAGAACAGATGCCGCTCCTAGACCCGAACCAAATTTCTTTCATACCGGTTCAGACAGCTTGGTTTATCGACTGAACAAATTCTTAGATATCCTGGGTGACTATGTGATTTCCTGAATAATTCTTTTTCCGCAAAGGGCTTGCGACCTTACGTGTTCGACCACTCTCGTATATAATTAAATTTTATGCCTGCGATGAACCTGATGTAGTAGAGTTATAAAATTCACTGTTACGTACAGTGTCGTTGGTGGTTGACTGCTATGAAATAATTGTTAATTTTTATATAATCTTTCCAAAGTTCTCCATCACTTTATTTATACAGCCTGGGCCCTCAGATGCAGTCAAGTAAGTTATATTTCTCAGAAAAGGAAATGCAACGAAAAATTGGTGGAACGAGAACAACAGAGAAAACTTCACATAAATTGCTGAACAAAACGCCTGCAAATTCGTCACACTCACAAGATATTTGGCCAATTGATTTTCGGAATACACTTCCACCTTTTCGGTGTTTTTTAAAAATTAATTACACATTACATTGTTGAAAGAAATGTAGGTTACATAGTTGACTTGTTTCTATTTTTGTTAGTAGGCATCGGCTTTTGTTCAAATGGGCCAAACGGCTCTGAGCACTATGGGACTTAACTTCTGAGGTCATCAACCCCTGGAACTTAGAAGTACTTAAACCTAACTAACCTAAGGACATCACACACATCCATGCCCGAGGCAGGATTCGAACCTGCGACCGTAGCGGCTCGGCTTTTGTCATGGGTCTGTTTCACCACTTATCACGTCATACGAAGTCTCATGTGCAAAAACTGGAATAGAGTTCATTATTATTCCGGCAACGAACATTGTTTACCGATTAAATGCGGAACTCAGTACAAAAAATATTACACAACAATTTGGTATTCAGGACAATCTTCTTTAGATACGCATGTTGTTCGGTAGATGAGTTAATCGACTGCAAGAGGCCATATATCATTTAAGGACAAATGACGTTAACAGCGTCATTGCGATATTGAAGGCCACTCGTTTTCTTATCGACGGAAGGATGTGAACGCCTGCAGGATTTGTTACGTCACTGTCTGTTTATCACAGCTTTCTCCCTTTACGAGTGCAATGTCCTGCCAATCTTCAGCCTTAAACTGGCTCCCATAGAGGACGATATTATCTTCGGAAATAGTTAACGAACTTTTTTTCTTCAGAATTGCGATATCACAGCAGCGTTCCTACAGTATGCAAACAGCACTTGTGAAAACGCTTTATAGTTGGTGGGTTTCTCGAGAAATGCAGAGGATCCACCGAAGTGAAATAAATTTTGTGCAGTTTGTTGGATGAATCGTATCTTCATTTTTCATACACATTACTTTATAACTGTTAATAAAAAACTACCATGTAGGAAGTAGCATTCATTAAGACTAGCATAGGACTGTTGCCGTTGTTGAATGAGTAAGTACGTATGCGAGGAAGTTGACAGATGTCAGAAACTCTGCTTCAGAGCTTATTAAAAAGGAACAAAAAAATGTAAAATAAGGGTTTCAGTTGCCTTATAGTTCATCCGTCTTGGGAATCGAGAATCTCAACAATATTTGCCTGTTTTCGATATAGATACCGGCAAGATATCTGTCCCGGGAGTTGAAACATCATTTCTAAATCTCCACAGTTGTTCTTGAAACCAGCCTGGACGTACAAAAAGAAGCGAGCAGGAGACTTCAGTATATGTATGTAGGTAAAGAATAAGTGATAAAATATTTTTTAATTATTAAAACCTGACTGCGACTTACGTTTTATGTTTGCGTACAGTAATGTTCGTCTATTATGCTTTTGACAGATGAAGAATGCAGTGTATGTTCTAATGGGAAAAAGATGTTTTTGTATGATATACGAGGGCAGTTCAATAAGTAATGCAACACATTTTTTTTCTCGGCCAATTTTGGTTGAAAAAACCGGAAATTTCATGTGGAATATTTTCAAACATTCCCCCTTCGTCTGGTATAGTTTCATTGACTTCCGACAGGTGGCAGCGCTGTACGGAGCTGTTAAAATGGCGTCTGTAACGGATGTGCGTTGCAAACAACGGGCAGTGATCGAGTTTCTTTTGGCGAAAAACCAGGGCATCTCAGATATTCATAGGCGCTTGCAGAATGTCTACGGTGATTTGGCAGTGGACAAAAGCACGGTGAGTCGTTGGGCAAAGCGTGTGTCATCATCGCCGCAAGGTCAAGCAAGACTGTCTGATCTCCCGCGTGCGGGCCGGCCGTGCACAGCTGTGACTCCTGCAATGGCGGAGCGTGCGAACACACTCGTTCGAGATAATCGACGGATCACCATCAAACAACTCAGTGCTCAACTTGACATCTCTGTTGGTAGTGCTGTCACAATTGTTCACCACTTGGGATATTCAAAGGTTTGTTCCCGCTGGGTCCCTGTCTAACCGAACACCATAAAGAGCAAAGGAGAACCATCTGTGCGGAATTGCTTGCTCGTCATGTGGCTGAGGGTGACAATTTCTTGTCAAAGATTGTTACAGGCGATGAAACATGGGTTCATCACTTCGAACCTGAAACAAAACGGCAATCAGTGGAGTGGCGCCACACCCACTCCCCTACCAAGAAAAAGTTTAAAGCCATACCCTCAGCCGGTAAAGTCATGATTACAGTCTTCTGGGACGCTGAAGGGGTTATTCTGTTCGATGTCCTTCCCCATGGTCAAACGATCAACTCTGAAGTGTATTGTGCTACTCTTCAGAAATTGAAGAAACGACTTCAGCGTGTTCGTAGGCACAAAAATCTGAACGAACTTCTCCTTCTTCATGACAACGCAAGACCTTACACAAGTCTTCGCACCCGAGAGGAGCTCACAAAACTTCAGTGGACTGTTCTTCCTCATGCACCCTACAGCCCCGATCTCGCACCGTCGGATTTCCATATGTTTGGCCCAATGAAGGACGCAATCCGTGGGAGGCACTACGCGGATGATGAAGAAGTTATTGATGCAGTACGACGTTGGCTCCGACATCGACCAGTGGAATGGTACCGTGCAGCCATACAGGCCCTCATTTCAAGGTGGCGTAAGGCCGTAGCATTGAATGGAGATTACGTTGAAAAATAGTGTTGTGTAGCTAAAAGATTGGGGAATAACCTGGTGTATTTCAATGCTGAATAAAACAACCCCTGTTTCAGAAAAAAAATGTGTTGCATTACTTATTGAACTGCCCTCGTACTTAAAATTTAACAATTTTAAGATTTTTGACTTTGCTTTTATGTGAAACCTCGCTTTTTGCCAAATTTCATGATTCTACGTCAACGGGAAGTCCCAGTGCAGCTGACATCAATAGTTCTTTCCCTTTCCTTTCCTTTCTCCCCCCTCCATTTTCAGTTTAAATAATATGTATCACAGCGGCGGATTTTGCGTGGTATCTGTTCTTTCGGACATGTATAAGAATAGACATCACGCATTCAAATAAATGATTCGCCTCGATGGGCAATGAGTTCGCCACATCAGCGTGGATGTACAATTACGTTCGACCTCCTGCGGGAATCTCAAAGTAGCGAGCATGGAGGACATGAACGGGGACTGTGGCGCTGTTTGGGAATGTGGGTGGGCTGAGAGGCTTGCTGAGATAATCAGCACAGTTGCTATCAACATTGTGTCTGGATGGCGCAGTGTTTAACGCAACTGTCTAAGATGATCCTGGGTTCTAATCAAGTCTTCCTTTGGCAGGTGAGCGGCGGGGGCGTCTTGTTCGTGTTCCATCCGCAGAGTCGCGAGCGCGCGTTGTCTGTTTACTGCCTAGCCACAACTAGTACTCGAGTCCGTTGACACTGAGTCACTATGGCTCATGTATACAGAAAAGCCACCATCAAGATCAGTTTCCAGCCCGAACACGCAAGACCACGAACCTTTGAAATTGAACGCTTCATTCGTGACCACAGCACGTCGTCGGTATCACCTATCCATCACAAGTACGTTGCCTACTCCAAGATGGTCGATGACGCGATATGTATCACTGTTTTGGCAAATGTGCGAACACTCTCAAGTTCAAACACTCTGATGACCACATCGGGGCGGTTGCCGTAGACCACGCGGGACCAGGATTTCGCGTACGAGCCTTCGAACACCCGTTCGAAATACCTACGGACGTAGTCACCGCAGCTTACCGACTGTATGGGACGAAAATTAGCCACGTGGCTGAAAAATGGAACACCTTCGAGACGTACCCGGTCCTCAACAGCGTGCGACAAGTTAAAACTGAATTAACAAAGCACGTGCAGTCCTACCTAGCCATAGGTGGGTGTAGGCCGATCGTGATGTACGATGGGCAGCCACGTACTTGTTACCGTTGCGGCCAGAAGCGTCATTATGTTCGGCGTGTATTCAACGTCTGCTTACACAAACCACGTTAGGTCAGTGGTTTCTAGCCTGGGAGTAATCACCCCATCATGGTTGGACTGCAATTCAGTCACGTAACTAAATTGCTTCAAAAGATCAATTTCACTTCCTCATTAGACTAATAACTTTAAGATAAATGGTTCAAATGGCTCTGAGCACTATGGGACTTAACATCTATGGTTATCAGTCCCCTAGAACTTAGAACTACTTAAACCTAACTAACCTAAGGACAGCACACAACACCCAGCCATCACGAGGCAGAGAAAATCCCTGACCCCGCCGGGAATCGAACCCGGGAACCCGGGAACTTTAAGATATATTGGTAATTTTAAAAGTGTAAAAAATGAGTATTAACGCATGAGGGTGCGCGGCGGAGGCCACAGCGAAGGCATTAACGACAGACATTACAGGAATTCGAGCGCAGTAAGTGATGACAACTTGCCTGTATTGTTGCAGAAGTTCATTATTTACTCCACCGAGTTACCGGTCCGCCCTTCTTTCGTTAGTCAGTTGTCAGCTCGACAACAAAGTAGAGGGACATGGAGTGAGTGCCTCCGACTTCACTACATTCTCAATGTATTTCGAATTAAGTCGAGAAAGAGAAACAGGCGAGTAAGCGCTAACTGTTGGGTAAGAAATTCCTAATTAACAGCAGTCCCTTTCGGTTAATACTGGAGATAAATAGCTGAGTCGATAAGATATAAGTGGCTGTGTAATTTTCTTTTTTATCTATAGTTCTGTTGCCACTGAATAGTAATCCTAAAGATTGCTATAAATGATGTACGCAGCTACAATCTAAAAATTACTTCACAGTAAGGACAGAAATGGATCCAGCATGTGCCTCAATCCGACTTTGTCAATGCAGAATAAACGTTGGAGACACACGTGTATGATTTCAGTTGTGGGCATAATCGCGATTACAAGCTCGTGAGTCGAGGAAATACAGGGCGAGATAGATGTCTGTGATGCGTATTTTGTTACAATATTCCCATTAATATAAAAAAGGAAGTATCCACTATAATCATAGTTTGGTGAATGGCTTCGCTTGTGATCAAGGCTACAACAAGCTTAACATCTGGTCATACTTCGATAGAAAGCGCACACTTTGCACTACATGCTGCTGTCTGCCCTCCCCATTTTACCACAACGCTTGTGCTCGCCAAGCTGCCCCCTGAAAACTCCTGATCTAGACATGTACAAAAAAGATGACAACACTGCTCCTGTAAGTCGCAGTACGCAAAGATTCACTGTTCAAACTCATTGTCGCAATTCTCTCTGTCAGACGCTTTCGCCCTGCCACGCAAAGGAGCGTGTGCGCATCTACACTACTGGCCATTAAAATTGCTACACCACGAAGATGACGTGCTACAGACGCGAAATTTAACCGACAGGAAGAAGATGCTGTGATATGCAAATGGTTAGCTTTTCAGAGCATTCACACAAGGTTGGCGCAAGTGGCGACAGCAACAACGTGCTGACATGAGGAAAGTTTCCGACCGATTTCTCATACACAAAGAGCAGTTGACCGGCATTGCCTGGTGAAACATTGTTGTGATGCCTCGTGTAAGGAGGAGATATGCGTACCATCACGTTTCCGACTTTGATAAAGGTCGGATTGTAGCCTATCGCGATTACGGTTTATCGTATCGCGACATTGCTGCTCGCGTTGGTCGATATCCAATGACTGTTAGCAGAATATGGAATCGGTGGGTTCAGGAGGGTAATACGGAACGCCGTGCTGTATCCCAACGGCCTCGTATCACTAGCAGTCGAGATGACAGGCATCTTATCGCCATGGCTGTAACGGATCGTGCAGCCACGTCTCGACCCCTGAGTTAATAGATGGGGACGTTTGCAATTCAACAACCATCTACACTAACAGTTCGACGACGTTTGCAGCAGCATGGACTATCAGTTCGGAGAACATATTTGCGGTTACCCTTGACGTTGCATCAGACAAGAGCGCGTGCGATGGTGTACTTAACGACGAACCTGGGTTCACGAATGGCAAAACATCATTTTTTTCGTATGAATCCAGGTTTCATCCGTGTTTGGCGACATCGCGGTGAACGCACATTGGAAGCGTGTATTCGTCATCGCCATACTGGCGTATTACCCGGTGTGATGGTATGGGGTGCCATTGGTTATACGTCTCGGTCACCTCTTGTGCGCATTGACGGCACTTTGAACAGTGGCGTTACATTTCCGATGTGTTACGACCCGTGGCTCTACCCTTCATTCGATCCCTGCGAAACCCTACATTTCAGCAGAATAAAGCACGACCGCATGTTACAGGTCCTGTACGGGACTTTCTGGATACAGAAAATGTTCGACTACTGCCCTGGCCAGCACATTCTCCTGATCTCTCACCAATTGAAAACGTCTGGTCAATGGTGGCCGAGCAACTGGCTCGTCACAATACGCCAGTCCCTACTCTTGATGAACTGTGGTATCGTGTTGAAGCCGCACGCGCAGCTGTAGCTGTACATGCCATCCAAGCTCTGTTTGACTCAATGCCCAGGCGTATCAAGGCCGTTATTACGGCCAGAGGTGGTTGTTCTGGGTACTGATTTCTCAGGATCTATGCACCCAAATTGCGTGAAAATGTAATCACATGTCAGTTCTAATATAATATATTTGTCCAATGAATACCCGTTTATCATCTGCATTTCTTCTTGGTGTAGCAATTTTAATGGCCAGTAGTGTTGATATTATTCAAGGGAATCATAAAGCTGAAGGTTGAGCCACCTGCTGCGCTACTAAAAAAATTCTTTGTGTAAAAGAAAAAACTACGTTAATAAGTGAAGTTGTATTCTTTCGGAAAATGATTTACTTTTTATATAAGAAGTTAATAACGACGCATTTTGGATTCACATGTTTTCTTCGCTACGCAGTCGTTGTCACTACTGGAGGAAAACTATTCGGCAAAAATATTTGATTCATTTCGATCTTAGTCCCATATCTCAATCTGGCGATGAAGTGGCTATGTTTTCATTATTGGTCATATTTATTACGATTTTTCAAAGTTAAGTAACTCACTTTCTGTTGTCTGAAGAATATGCAGTCCAGGATTGATCTAAACCATGACAGAATTGTCACAGATAGAGGGAGGGCGACCATCGACTTCACAGGGAGATTAGGATGAGAGAATGGAACTCAACACTAGGATTGTACAGACTTCTGCTTTTCTCCCCGAGGGGGATATAGTGCAAGACTCACACACTCAATCGAACGTGGAAACCCACATCCGGAAACAGAAGTCACCAGGAAACACACGATGCCTCCTGCAGGCGGCTTCACTGGTTGACGGCCGAACGGCCAATGAAACAGGAAACACGGCTGACACAGGATCGCCCTCACCTATTGCTTTCCCTGACTTCGCCACAGCTCTTGCCGGTCTCTCGGCGAACAGATCACGAGAACAGTGCCCTTCGCCGATACACTGCAGGAAACGACTGCCGATTCAACTTTGGTCACCCAAGTCACAAGTGCGCTACTGCAGCCACGGCTGACTTAACCCTTTCAGGGGCAAAATAAAATAAAATAATTTTTAATTTTTCCTTGTTTTTATTGTATTAATTTACATACAGTGAGACAGAAAAATGTAAAAATTAAATGAAATATACATAAACTGAACATATACAGGGTGGTTTCAAATGGAGCCACTGCCCGCTAAATTTCATCACATTTAATGATACAATAAAAAGCAATTCCTTTCTGCAGATAAGCGTAAGGCTACCTGGCAGTGACTAAATGTCCATCTGCTTCTGTGGGGTTCTTTCTTTGTGCTGCAGTGCACACAGCGCCTTGAGGTTCCATGTTTTGGCAGATGTTTTGCATCCGATCTACGTTCCTCACGGGGAACAAGAGTTTTGAATTTTTTTGCAGATGGTTCTGGCGGTGTACTGGGATGGCCAGGACTATCTTTGAAGACATTACTGCCTACCAGAGTACCAGGCCTGTGGCAATACGTCTTCGAAAAGCCTTCAACACTTGCTTCGCTGTTGGATTACATAATCGAAACACAATAAATGCATTTCCAATAGAAATATCAACTATATACCAAAATAATCTTAGCCACCACCTTCGTGAATTCCTGTCTATTGCATAAAAACTGTTCATCATATCTGCCTTATCGATAAATCCCATATCTGCATTATATGATTTCACTATTTTTGGGCAAGGTACCTTTGTGATTTTTCCATCCTTTTCTTTACGGCTGACTACTTCAACACATACAGGTGAATCAATTGTAGACAGCAACACGACTATACATTTGTCTTTCCAATTGATGCAGGCAGTGCCATCAGAACAAACTGACCAGTCAAACTCTCCTCTTTGCAACTCTTTGTCTGTTTTTAGCGTAGGAAGTCCTTTTCTGTGTGATCTGATTGTTCCACAGGCAAAAAGTCCGTCATCTTTTAGCTTCTGTAAAAGTGAGACATTGGTAAAAAAATTATCAAAGTATATGTGGTATCCCTTTCGTTCCAAGCTTTTACACAATTCTCTCACAATTCTCTCTCCTGAGGATTTTTCCACTATGCCTTCAGCTTTTCCAGATTTTGCATCCCCTCTTGATTGGCTTTTGAGGCATATATTGTTTGAATGTGATTCGTCCTTTGAACTTCATCATGTATTCATCTATAGCTTGCCCCTTAGTAGGTACATAGAATTCTTTGAAGTTTGTCAGTATCTGATTGATTAGTGGACGGATTTTATATAATTTGTCATAATTTCTGCTCTCCCTTGAAGGCATATCAGCGTTGTCATTGATGTGAATATGTGTCAAAATCCAGCGGTACCTTTCTACCGACATTAGTGAGGAAATGTACACATCTCGAAGTTCCTTATGGGGTGACCAGCAATCACGGTAATAACAAAGTTTCTTGATTCCCATTAGAATGTTTATAGACAAAAATACACTCCTGGAAATTGAAATAAGAACACCGTGAATTCATTGTCCCAGGAAGGGGAAACTTTATTGACACATTCCTGGGGTCAGATACATCACATGATCACACTGACAGAACCACAGGCACATAGACACAGGCAACAGAGCATGCACAATGTCGGCACTAGTACAGTGTATATCCACCTTTCGCAGCAATGCAGGCTGCTATTCTCCCATGGAGACGATCGTAGAGATGCTGGATGTAGTCCTGTGGAACGGCTTGCCATGCCATTTCCACCTGGCGCCTCAGTTGGACCAGCGTTCGTGCTGGACGTGCAGACCACGTGAGACGACGCTTCATCCAGTCCCAAACATGCTCAATGGGGGACAGATCTGGAGTTCTTGCTGGCCAGGGTAGTTGACTTACACCTTCTAGAGCACGTTGGGTGGCACGGGATACATGCGGACGTGCATTGTCCTGTTGGAACAGCAAGTTCCCTTGCCGGTCTAGGAATGGTAGAACGATGGGTTCGATGACGGTTTGGATGTACCGTGCACTATTCAGTGTCCCCTCGACGATCACCAGTGGTGTACGGCCAGTGTAGGAGATCGCTCCCCACACCATGATGCCGGGTGTTGACCCTGTGTGCCTCGGTCGTATGCAGTCCTGATTGTGGCGCTCACCTGCACGGCGCCAAACACGCATACGACCATCATTGGCACCAAGGCAGAAGCGACTCTCATCGCTGAAGACGACACGTCTCGATTCGTCCCTCCATTCACGCCTGTCGCGACACCACTGGAGGCGGGCTGCACGATGTTGGGGCGTGAGCGGAAGACGGCCTAAGGGTGTGCGGGACCGTAGCCCAGCTTCATGGAGACGGTTGCGAATGGTCCTCGCCGATACCCCAGGAGCAACAGTGTCCCTAATTTGCTGGGAAGTGGCGGTGCGGTCCCCTACGGCACTGCGTAGGATCCTACGGTCTTGGCGTGCATCCGTGCGTCGCTGCGGTCCGGTCCCAGGTCGACGGGCACGTGCACCTTCCGCCGACCACTGGCGACAACATCGATGTACTGTGGAGACCTCACGCCCCACGTGTTGAGCAATTCGGCGGTACGTCCACCCGGCCTCCCGCATGCCCACTATACGCCCTCGCTCAAAGTCCGTCAACTGCACATACGGTTCACGTCCACGCTGTCGCGGCATGCTACCAGCGTTAAAGACTGCGATGGAGCTCCGTATGCCACGGCAAACTGGCTGACACTGACGGCGGCGGTGCACAAATGCTGCGCAGCTAGCGCCATTCGACGGCCAACACCGCGGTTCCTGGTGTGTCCGCTGTGCCGTGCGTGTGATCATTGCTTGTACAGCCCTCTCGCAGTGTCCGGAGCAAGTATGGTGGGTCTGACACACCGGTGTCAATGTGTTCTTTTTTCCATTTCCAGGAGTGTACTTTTAGTTCTGCTTTAGAAAGAGGCCTGAAATTGCCACCTTTCTGTGTTGCGTGCAGGTTAGACTGGAAAACTATGTGTTCTAACATAGTGTCACAAAACAGACACAAAAAAATCTACTGGTTGCATACCTTCACTGTCATTTTTAAGTTTTCCTCGTACACCAGCTTCCTCTGAAAAACTGGCGGCAAAGTTCATTGCACTGACGTCCTTTCTCCATGAAAAATTCGCAATGGAAGACAGTGGCAAATCGTCATTAGTGCTGAAACTATCATCACTGTCATTGTCAAAATGGTCCTCACTCTCATTTTCCGAAATAATTTGAGATAAAACAGGTGTTTTCATTCGCAAATCCAGATCACTATCTTCAGCTAGCACACAACTTTCACTGTCACTGCTAGTGTCAATCTGTGAGTCTGGATCTGAAGGAATATCAGCGAAAAGGCACTCCAGAATTTCCTCATTCTTTACTATGTGAGAATATATCACGTGAAACTGTGACAAAAAAAAAATCGTCACACCTACTAATGCTGCCGTTACAGGAGCAGTGGTTTCAAGTGGAACCACCACAACATTCACGGAAATAAGTGCATTATTTTGGTTATTATTGCAGTACATACAGTATTAATGTAAACAGAACAGTATTCTGCATTTAATACATGTATAAAAGTTACCTAATACGGAAGAATACAGTCACAATTTGAGAACAAAGACGTTCGCGCACAGCGTACAAAAATGGCTATCCAACTCGCCTCACTACTTGCTAATATTTACAGATTTTGAAGCGGTTCCAGTGACAGTCGCTAGAGGGCAGCACCAACTAGGCTGCTGAATGGTGTCCCCAATTGTAGCCACTGCCCTTTTGCCACAAAATGAGAAAATTGTAGGTGGTTTCAAACGGAACCACTTCCCCTGAAAGGGTTAAGGACCTTGGGCGGCCGACATTGAAGAATATTCTGCGCCTGGTGTGTTCGATCAGGAGAGGGCTGTCTCTCCTTGCACACCTCGCTCCTCCCGAGTAGCAGCAAACTACGGGGAGGGGACACAGCCTGCAACATTTATGGTGACGTCGACAGCAGCCCTCATGGCAGGAGATAATCTACTGACCTACCACTTACCGATCATCAACGTTAACATCATTCGTACAGGAACGAAGTTGTCGTTGCTCTAATACATGCTCAATGCAACAGACATCGACTCTGGCTATCTCCAAGAGGTCTTCGAGGGTTTCCTAGGTATGTTTGTTGATACAGCTCATGTGTCCCACGCCTCGCCAACTAATAATGGTGACGCAGTTCTCCTGAGGAAGGGACACGAGGCAGACGAAGTACGGTATCTCCCTGACGCTAGAGGAAATGGCTGTAACGGTGCTAGGCATCCGGTTTATCAATGTGCACGCCCTTTCCGGAACGAATCGACGGCGCGAGCGATCGCTCTTTCTCGCGGAAGGAGTAGTACCGCTCTTTCAGGGCATGCATGACGACCTGAAGTTAGATGGCGATTTCAATAGGATCCAGGCGCTTAAGGATCAGCTGCGCGCCATTCACTATACCGCGAACTTGGGACACTCATCAGTGATCTCCCGTTGGTAGATACAAGGGAACATGTTTACGGAAATCGGCCGGGATTCACTCATTTTACGAGTCACTCGTCTAGTCGCATTGATAGGATTTACATCTCCCATTCTCTCGCGGCAACAGTGAGTGACACAGAGGTGTGGTCTGTAGCCTTTTCTGATCACGAGGCCTGTATATGTGATGTCACCCTTCGCCCCCAACGGGCTTGGAGCAGCCAACATCCCTGTGAGTTAAACCTCACTTCTCCGGATTGTCAGCGCGCCATCAAGGACACGTGGAGTACGTACGACTGCCGTCACCCAACATCTCCTACATCGATCAGTTGGTGACGACCCACCATGTACCAAGTCCTTCAGGAACGTAAACTACGACTAAGTGCGCTGATGCAGGTCATTACTACTGTGGACAGCCATCACCTCACCACGCTACGAGGTACTGGTGCAACCCTCTTCAGCCATTATGCACGACTTTAATCTGCTCACTGTTCCGATTCGATGACAAGGACTGGAGTCTCACGACTGGTTTATGGCACTGTTCCAGAGGACTTAAAAACTCAATTACTAGACGAGATTACGGAAGACACCTTGTGGAGTTTTTTAGATCTTTCCATTGTTTTCTGGTCCCAAGCTGAGGGACATCTGTCGGGAGCTTATGTTCCCCTCGGTGACGCTCCCCGCAGCCTTCGTTGAAGGAATGATTACACCAGTCCGCAAAACGACAGGTGGTGCTTGAGTGCAAGATTGTTGCCTCTGACATTCCTCAGTTGTGACATGACGGTATTTACCAGACTGTTAGCGACCTGTATATGACCGACTCTGACTCACGTCATCTCATCCCATCAGGCTTCCTCAAGGGGTATCAATAACATCCACATGGCATTGTGACATCATAGCCCTAGAAAGGTCACGCCGCATCCCGGGAGCACTGGCATCACTAAATTTTAGCCAAACTTTTGATCGAGTGCATCACATGTGCCTGACGTCCGTTCTCCAACTCATGCAGTACCTGCAGCGATTGATAGACGTCGTGGTGTGCGACCTCCAAGGTGCTCGTTAATGGGCATCGCACGGAGTCCCTTCCGATTTCCAGATCGGTGCATTAAGGTTGCCCCCTTGTCTCGACCTTAGTCTACGTCGTAGCACTGGAACGTTCCTCTGCTTCCTTCCTCAACGTCACACCGGACTAATGTTACGTGGCGTCACAATTCAATATACAGCATATGCAGACGACCTGGTTCTCGTGCTCCGCAACGGTGACAATGTAACCAACGCAATAGAATGGATTCACACGTACGGTGGGGCTTCCGGCAGTTGTCTCACTGACACCAAATCGGTCGCTATGAACGTACGAGACGCCCGGCGTGGTACTATCAAATGCCTCGGAGTAGAGTTTCACGACGACATACGGCGCGCTATTGCCCGTAACTACTGCCGCTTGTTACAACAAATTCGGTTCAAAATCGCCAACCTTCTGATGCGGACACTCGACGTTCTTAAAAGGATACATTTCGTCCATATCTACCTAGTCTCACACATTCCACAGATAGCACATATATTTCCAGTACCATTACTGGTGGCTCGGCGTATTTTAGTGGCGTTTGGAGCCAACGTCAGTACCGACATGCTCTTCAAAGTCCGTTATCAATCGTTAACGCTTTCCCCAGGCAGAGGATGTCTTGGCCTAGTTCACGTCCACGACATAGCGGTGGCCCTGTTTGTTGTCTCGCACATCAAGCTGTGGCGTCACCGTCCGAAAGCTTGACGGGTTCGCTGCTGGAGTCCCTGGCTCTATCCTCCCTTACGCCCCCGGTGACTACAAAAGGCATATTCCGCCTTTCTACAACTTCGGGCACTTTTAACTCGAATACAATTATGTCTGTATTGCGCTTCCAACGACGAAACAGGTGACGGCGCTGGAGATATATCGGGTCCTACAACTGAGGCGTCCACCAAACGTGTTGGAGGCCAAGAACTCTCATGTTAGTTGGAAGGTGGTGTGGCGAACGATACACACAATTACACTGGATGCAGACGTCCGATCAGCATGGTACATCACAGTCAACGGTAAACAGGCCACCCGATCGCACCTCTACAAGATACATGTGGCGGACTCGCCTGTACGTGCGGAATGCAGAGTACCTGACACGGACGACCACCGTTTCAGGTGTGGCGCAGCAGAAGTATAGTGCTTGGCGCAACAAATTTTGTGATACTTTCTACAAGTGACCCTGGGACATATCGCATCTCAGCTTCTACCTTTTCCGGATGAACTGTATTTACAGGACAACAAAACCAACGCAGTCAAGTGGGCACCTGGACACGTAGTGAACTCTCTATTTCACGATGGACCTAACGATATATTGGACTTTTGGAACTACCTACAAGAATGTCATTATAAGATTGTATAGAATCCAAAGCAAAGGCAATATTTTTCTAATTACTAGGGAGTGCCCTGAGCGATTCTCCACGCACTTTGATCATCAACAGGTAGGAGGATATATCCATTAACTGAGCTGACGAGAACACGTCCTATTATCGGTGGAATATCTTACGATATGGGTGAAGACATAACTGGATGATGAAAGCAGGGACGCTGCCTTCCGCGTCTAGCTGCGAAGCGTGTTATCCGTTACCCCATACACACTGCAGCGCCACAGACACTGGTACGTATTCAAATATAGAGATATGTAAACAAGCAGAATACGGCGCTGCGGTCGACAACGCCTGTATAAGACAACAAGTATCTGGTGCAGTTGTTAGATCGATTACTACTGCTACAATGGCAGGTTACCAAGATTTAAGTGAGTTTGAACGTGGTTTTATAGTCGCTGCACGATCGATGGGACACAGCATCTCCGAGGTAATGATGAAGTCAGCATTTTCCAGTATGACCATTTCACGAGTGTACCGTGGATATCAGGAAACCGGTAAAACCTCAAATCCCCGAGATCGCTGCGGCACGAAAAAGATCCTGCAAGAACGGGACCAACAACGACTGAAGAGAATCGTTCAACGTGACAGAAGTGCAACCATTCCGCAAATTTCGGCAGATTTCAATGCAGGGGCCATTAAAAAGTGTGAACGTGCGAACAACTCAACGTAAGATCATCGATATGGGCTTTCGGAGCTGGAGGCCCACTCATGTACCGTTGATCACTGCACGACAAAAAGGTTTACGCCTCGCCTGGGCCCGTCAACACCGACATTGGACTGTTGATGACGGAAACATGTTGTCTGGTCGGACGAATCTCGTTTCAAATTGTGTCTAGCGAATGGAAGTGTACAGATATAGAGACAACATCATGAATCCATGGACCCTGCATGTCAGCAGGGGACTGTTCAGGCTGGTAGAGACTATATAATGGTGTGGGGCGTGTGGGGACACCTCATACGTCTAGATACGACTGTGACAGGTGACACGTACGTCAGCATCCTGTCTGGTTACCTGCATCCACTCTTGTCCATTGTGTATTCCGACGGACTTGGGCAATTCCAGCAGGACAATACGACACGTCCAGAATTGCTACAGAGTGGCTCCAGGAACACTCTTCTGAGTTTAAACACTTCCGCTGGCCACCAAACTCCCCAGACATGAACATTATTGAGTATATTTGGGGTGCCTTGTAACGTACTGTTCAGAAGAGATCTCCACCCCATCCTACTCTTACGGATTTGTAGACATCCCTGCAACATTTATGGTGTCAGTTCCCTACAAGACTACTTTAGACATACCATGTCGTGTTGCGGCATTTCCGCGTGCTCGTGGGAGCTCTACACGATATGAGATAGGTGACCCAGTTTCTTTGGGTCCTCAGTGTATATTGCCTCGGTGAAGGACAGTCCCGAGATCGTGTTGTTTACTTTGCGCACTATGCGGTGTTAGTTAAAAAAAAATAAAAACGCATGCATATAGCGTATCTGATAGTGAGTTTTCGATTGTCAAAATATGTACATAAATGGCCGTACCTTTTGGATGAATTCACTTAGAAGCTTAAGATTTATACAGTGACACAGACCTCAACACGCGATATAAATTTGAACTGGATACATCTAGCGGTTCCTGAGAAAAGGGTTTCATAACAGTCGGACAAACAGAGAGACAACAACGCGATCCTATGAGTATTGCATTTTTACGGATTGAGGCACGGATCCCTAATATATTTAGAAAAATTACGGCTAATTTAAGTATGGATGACTGGATGCAGATTTAAGTTCCACTCTTCCCAAACGCACCACCTTGCTAGGTCAATAGAAGCGTTATGTTTGTAAATGACTAGTGATTACTTATATTTATCACAGAATCTGAATACAGACCTGTTTCAATCAATTTTGCATCATGATAAATCATGGAATAATAAATGCTTTTGCTGAGTCCATGCCGCGCGGGATTAGCCGAGCGGTCTAGGACGCTGCATTCATGGACTGTGCAGCTGGTCCCGGCGGACGTTCGAGTCCTCCCTCGGGCATGGGTGTGTTTGTTTGTCCGCAGAATAATTTAGGTTAAGTAGTGTGTAAGCTTAGGGACTGATGACCTTAGCAGTTAAGTCCCATAAGATTTCACACACATTTGAACATTTTTGCTGAGTCCATGTCGTTTTCTTTCCATTTCAGGCATCACTAAGGCAATGCCGCGCCAATGTTACATCACGCCCAGGGGAACCGGAATTTCGGTGTGCCCCAGCGGGCAGCTGAGATCATCAGAGTGCGAAGGAAGCGGGAGGCTGTGCTGCCACTGTTTGTTCAGCCTCACGAGTCGCGGATGCTGGTCAAGGCAGTCCAGCGCGGCCCGCGGTCTATTTCTGGCTTGGAGGCGGCGCCGCCACTGTGTGACGCTGGACAAGCTCGTTTGTGGCATTGGCTCTCTCACGCCTGAGTCTGGGATGGATTAAAACATGCACCATTACTTTTTTCCTCAGTCAGTCGACAGAAGAGAACAGTACTTATTGCACTTGGTGATTTATGTGTTGAATAGCTGTAGGGACCTGAAGTGCTCTGATTCACTAACGTCAGTCTCAGTGCGATCTTACGCCGGCAATATTAAAGGGCGCTGATCTTCTCATGTCACCAAAGGGACGAAGCCGTTGGATTATCGGCTAATGGCTTTTTCGTTCATCAACAATTACAGTTTCTACATATGCCGATTAAACAGTTGCACGAAAGGGAATGAGGTAAGAGACTGAAATTTAGTCGATTTTTAGAAGAAAGGAAATGAGCGGTAGCATTAATGAAGGAACAATTTCAGCGTTTAACTATGATGATATAGGGGTACATAAATCACGATGGCTAGAGGGAGATTTTAAATGATTTCCTCCTGAATACTATTCCGTTGTTTTTTAACTAATGTCCCAAATCACTTGCCGGCCGGAGTGGCTGAGCGGTTCTAGGCGCTACGGTCTGTAACCGCTCGACCGCTACGGTCGCAGGTTCGAATCCTGCCTCGGGCATGGATGTGTGTGGTGTCCTTAGGTTAGTTAGGTTTAAGTAGTTCTAAGTTCTAGGGGACTGATGACGTCAGAAGTTAAGTCCCATAGTGTTCAGAGCCATTTCAACCCAAATCACTTGGAATTTTCTCGGACCACACAGTCGTACGGGGAAGAATAGGGAAAGAATTCGACCGTATCCTGTCCTAATTAACGTTACCGGCATTTGCTGTAAGGGATGTTTGTCTTCCGAAAGCGAATACTGTGCCTTAACCACTACGCCGCATCGCTTGCTAAGGTCGCGATATTTAGTGAGCCGCTCGCTGAGTTTTCAGTCCGTAACTGCCACGAGGATGGTTTCAAACACTCTTCACAGCTAAACAGCATAATGCCAGAATAGTTTCTGATCTTCACAGAGACATTCTTTTCGCGTTATGATGTTCATCGGTGGTCGTTCCTTCATAAGTCATCTCATACAATTATCTACATGCCTCACTTCAGGAGTATTTTTATTGTTAAACTGCGTCTGAAAGACGCACAGACTAATGCTATTCACTGAACATAACCGGCTGATTGGTTAGCTTTTAAATGCAGTACAATGTTCCTCTCCTTCATCTTCCAGAGATCAGCGCCTATACAAAACGCTAAAAATTCTTCCATCCATGCCGGTAAGTTATTTCAGGTCCGCTACCTTGTCCAAAAATGAAGTATACTCGCTTAAAAAGTAGATTATTTTGAAAGATATGCGTCAAATACCAAAAACTGATATGCGACGAATAGACGCTGTTAGCCGCGTATCTTGGAGCAATGTCATATCCCCAGTCCTTGTAAAGAGTACATTTACGTCTTAGTGATTACAAAGTAATTTGTCACACACGATTAGTTAGTTTTACAAACGAAATTTGTTATCTCTTAGAGCAAATCATTAATTCTCCATCTGGCTCAGAACTGCACACTTCAAGAGATATGTAACAAAATTCAGTGTTCACGTGAATCAAGTGAATCAAAATAACCAGATAGCGATTCCATAAGCACTGCCACAGATACTCGTTCTATGTCTTAACCGCAGTGATCTTACGTCGAATTCTGCTAGATGATAGATGTCCTTGGCTCTCCTCGATCACGAACAAATCAGCATGCAAATAAAATGTGAAATAGCTATGAAAATGATAGATAGCAGTGTTACTGAGTCTATTTCACGCATACCTTTACGTATTTAAAACCGCGAAATCACTGATGTTCGATACATGGTATACATACCACTGTTCATGTTGCAAGCAGAGCCCCTTATCTAAGCACACAGACTCCCACCATTCGGAGTTAGGCTTGCCAATGATGACCGTACTGTGCAGTGTTGAGCTTCGGAACGACACACGTAGACCTCTTCGTACAGTCAGTCCAATGAAAAAATAAAGTTACGTAAAAAGTTATACAACCCGAGTCATTCAATCCTCTGAGGAAGAAAGAGAGAAGGGTGGATCTTCTGGACACACTGAACCTTAAGTATTTTTGGAAAGTAGCGCAGTTCTTCCAGGAAAAAAAGTGTGCGGCACATTTGGAACTACTTGAAATATACTTAGGGTATTTTTCATCGCCATCTTGTCTGAATCACCTTCGATTGGCAGATTATATTGTTTTGTTGGCTTCTGCAAAGTCACTAGGAAATGAACGGAGTAAGTATGACAGTAGGTTTGAAGATTAATTATGGTAAGATCAAAACAACATACAACCAGTCCAATGACAGGAAAATAGTACAAATTAATGATATAGCTGCAGAAATGGCTAAGTGATTTATATACTTGAGATAACTTTATAAAAAAAAAGTCGATTGGACACTTAAAGAAATAAAATGGAGGTAAAAAATCTAGGTGTTTATTTGGGAACAAAGTAGATCAAGGACAGAACTGAGACAAAAGTTACTGACTTAAGCATCAGCTTTACTGGAACTCTACGACATCATCATATCTGGGCAATTGCATGAAGGCCATGACATGAGCACGTCACTGCCCTGTGAAGGCAATCCCCACACCCCCACTCGACACGGAAAATTGGTATGCGGTAATGTTTTACCAACTGCACCATCGCCGATCACGGGTCTGCTATATTACGGAGAAGCTGTGAACTGATGAAGCCTACATCTGTGATGCCATGAGAATAACTTGAACGTATTTTACGTACAAGTTTGACGACTAAGTGTTACTGACTACATTGCTAAGAGACTTGTTGCATCTTATTATAACTGATATGTATGATATTTGTAAATGCATGACGCTGGCATGCCAGTTCGGCTCTTCACCCCTCAAAACGTTTTAATATTTATAATTCGATTGCGTGATCGCTGTAATTTCTTACATGACTGTACATACATCTAAGTCTCATGTGTTCAATTAGTGAGACGCCTGTGTAGAGAAAATAAGACTTCGAAATGTCTGTTTGTCAGATAAATGTACTGACAGCTTTCTGCATCAAGAACGGAAAGGCACGATCACAGTGGAGCATGTGGATGAGCATAGTTTAACAAATAATGTAAATGAAACAGGAAAGTAAGAAGATGCATTATCTGATTGGGTCCACCAACAAAACGTGTTTCATTTGATGGAATTATACACTCCTGGAAATTGAAATAAGAACACCGTGAATTCATTGTCCCAGGAAGGGGAAACTTTATTGACACATTCCTGGGGTCAGATACATCACATGATCACACTGACAGAACCACAGGCACATAGACACAGGCAACAGAGCATGCACAATGTCGGCACTAGTACAGTGTATATCCACCTTTCGCAGCAATGCAGGCTGCTATTCTCCCATGGAGACGATCGTAGAGATGCTGGATGTAGTCCTGTGGAACGGCTTGCCATGCCATTTCCACCTGGCGCCTCAGTTGGACCAGCGTTCGTGCTGGACGTGCAGACCGCGTGAGACGACGCTTCATCCAGTCCCAAACATGCTCAATGGGGGACAGATCCGGAGATCTTGCTGGCCAGGGTAGTTGACTTACACCTTCTAGAGCACGTTGGGTGGCACGGGATACATGCGGACGTGCATTGTCCTGTTGGAACAGCAAGTTCCCTTGCCGGTCTAGGAATGGTAGAACGATGGGTTCGATGACGGTTTGGATGTACCGTGCACTATTCAGTGTCCCCTCGACGATCACCAGTGGTGTACGGCCAGTGTAGGAGATCGCTCCCCACACCATGATGCCTGGTATTGGCCCTGTGTGCCTCGGTCGTATGCAGTCCTGATTGTGGCGCTCACCTGCACGGCGCCAAACACGCATACGACCATCATTGGCACCAAGGCAGAAGCGACTCTCATCGCTGAAGACGACACGTCTCCATTCGTCCCTCCATTCACGCCTGTCGCGACACCACTGGAGGTTGGCTGCACGATGTTGGGGCGTGAGCGGAAGACGGCCTAACGGTGTGCGGGACCGTAGCCCAGCTTCATGGAGACGGTTGCGAATAGTCCTCGCCGATACCCCAGGAGCAACAGTGTCCCTAATTTGCTGGGAAGTGGCGGTGCGGTCCCCTACGGCACTGCGTAGGATCCTATGGTCTTGGCGTGCATCCGTGCGTCGCTGCGGTCCGGTCCCAGGTCGACGGGCACGTGCACCTTCCGCCGACCACTGGCGACAACATCGATGTACTGTGGAGACCTCACGCCCCACGTGTTGAGCAATTCGGCGGTACGTCCACCCGGCCTCCCGCCTGCCCACTATACGCCCTCGCTCAAAGTCCGTCAACTGCACATACGGTTCACGTCCACGCTGTCGCGGCATGCTACCAGTGTAAAAGACTGCGATGGAGCTCCGTATGCCACGGCAAACTGGCTGACACTGACGGCGGCGGTGCACAAATGCTGCGCAGCTAGCGCCATTCGACGGCCAACACCGCGGTTCCTGGTGTGTCCGCTGTGCCGTGTGTGTGATCATTGCTTGTACAGCCCTCTCGCAGTGTCCGGAGCAAGTATGGTGGGTCTGACACACCGGTGTCAATGTGTTCTTTTTTCCATTTCCAGGAGTGTATATTATATATTAAAATGTCTCTCTAGTCTCCCACCACGGAAGAAGCGATAGTGAGAGATGCAGCGAAAAACAGTAGCAGAGCATTACCTGGGTGGACCCTCGCTGAAATTGCTGGAGAGGCCTGTCAGTATTATTATTATTATTATTATTATTATTATTATTTGTGTGTATGCTGTTACACTTAGGGTTTTGTGATCATTACAGTGCTTTCAAAGTTACAACTGGAGCAAGATATGGATGTGTTCCACACGTCACAATAGCCACAACAGTCTGCAGCACAACACGACACAGAGGTGTTCCACAGAACACAGCAGCTGCAGCAGTAGCAGCTGCTGCTGCAAGTGTGTTTAGCAGTCTGGAGGAATATTGTTTTTATTTATTTACAACAAGCTGCATTGCAGCTACATATATGTATTTTATGTGTGTGTGTGTGTGTTGGATTATGATGATGATGATGATGATGATGAGAGGAGCGAGAGGGTGAAACACGGTGCCAGTACATAGCCATGGGAACCACCAAGCATAACTTCCCCATTCGACGGAAGGATGACCATCAACAGTGTCACATACCCTCAGTTCTGTCGGCCAAATACTGGCAGTGAAAATTTCTTTCTAACGACCAGGATTCGTGCTGGCTTACCCCCAAGTCGGACCCCGACCATGGAGGCGGATGGCGGAATATTGTTCTCCACAGAGGAGGTGGTTGTACAGCTGTCACTATGTTAATAAATGTGTCCTATTTTTTTTATTTTCAACCCAATTAACCAATAACAAAACGCATACTTGTAGTTTATAAAGAGCCAACAGTTGAACTGTCTCCAAATATGGGAGAGTATTGCCGATGATGGTACTACAACAGGTTAAAATATGGGGTGTGTTCACTGATAGGCATGACTAATGCTAGATGCACAATGCCATGCTTGTGATGATGTAACAATAATAATAAAAACTTTGGGTGTCGCACCAAGGCGTTGTCGAGCAGGAACTGTGTGTGTGAATGTGTAGCCTGGACAGTCATGTGGTACGATATGAGGTCATCAGCACGTTTCACGCTTCCCTATAAAAGATGCAGCTGCGACTTCAAACGGATGTGAAGCATGAAATCAGCAAGCTGCTTCACAGCACACATGCTCAGGCTGCCTAGAATACTTTCCTGTATTTTTATTTTATTGATTTCAGAAGACCTTGAAATATGTAACAGCAATGCAATTGCATAGCTCCCTATAAAATGTTTAGAAATTCATGCGTATAACAGACATCTTTAGTGATGTATCAATGGGTAATTAGCTCCATAATATCTATAATACGCCAATGTCGTGAATTAATGACTGTATTCAAAAATGCTTCATTGGTCTTAACTTGTAATATACGTAAGAATACAACGAGTGTGATCACTCTGCATTTGGTATCAAAGGCCTTATTCATTTTGATGATAATGAACTGACAGTCAGTGTATTCGTATTTTTTTAAAGTCGCTAGTAGTATATATTTAGTGATTGATAAATAGTTCACCCACTTGTGAGAGAACCGTCAAAGGGTAAACATGTTGAGACGCGTATCAACACTCTTGCCACGAGGTACTGTGAGTGTTAGCGCTGTCGGCGATAAATAAGAATGTAAAAGAAAAACAAATATGCTTAATTAATAGTTATTTTCATTTTTTTCCTTGTGAACGAGTTGAGGTCGTTGCAGCAACAGCTACCTGACGTGGAAATAATGCTGTCCGATCTAACATACAGTTTTAATACCACTCGCAGTAAATGTGTCAGTGTCAACATGACACTGAATTGGGAACTCTACTTAGTTGTGCTATTAGAAAACCTTTGATTTAGTGATATCAGAGTAATATTATAAATGGATAAATGGTGTCGACTTTGTGATGTGTCAATGCAGCCCTCAACCTTGTTCCATGGAAATGTTCACTCTCTGTTGGTGATACTGGGTGATCATACGAAGGTTGGAACTTAAATAGTGGCAAATATTTATTCACAACCGATACAAAAGAGTTACATGTTTGCACCTGATACTGTCCTGCAAAGTAGTCACCAGCGTTGTGTAGAACCCGTTGCCAGCGATATAGAAGGCGTAGTATACTGTTAGCAGAGCCTATTCTGTTAATGGTGCGAATGGAGCGGTCTACTGCCTGTTGAATCTCTGAAACAGTTGTGAAGCGAATGCCACGAAGTCGTTGCTTCATCTTCGGAATCAAATCAAAGTCACAAGGACTTAAGTCCGGGGAATTTTGTTGATGGTACAGTACTTCCCAGTCCCATCGACCAAACAGAGCAGCCACAGCTTGCGCTGTATGCGCCCGCGCATTGTCGTGCAAAATGATGGGTGGGTTGCGCAGAAAGTGTCGCCGCTTCTTTCGCAAAGTTGGTCGCAGGTGATGCTCCAAAAACGAACAGTAATACGACTTAAGTCCTTGTGACTTTGATTTGATTCCGAAGATGAAGCAACCACTTAGTCGCATTCGCTTCAGAACTGTTCCAGAGATTCGACACGCAGTGGACCGCTCCATTCGCATCATCAACAGAACAAACTCTGCTAACGGTATACTACGCCTTCCACATCGCTGGAAATGGGTTCTACATAACGCTGGTGACTACTTTGTAGGACAGTAATAGGTGGAAACAAGTAACTCTTTCGTATCGGTTGTGAATAAATAAGTGTCACTATATAAGTTCCAACCCTTGTACAAGGAGCTTTCCTGGAACAGTTAAAATATTTAACAACTGAGAGTGCAAACATCTATAGGAGAAAACTTTTTAAGACCACCAACTATGCAATACAGCATAAGCGAGAGTGGCGACTAAGGTGGTAGCCATATGTCTACCGATTCCATGAGACACTGTGGGGAACCTGCAAGATTTAGCTCACCATACTTCCATGAGAAGAAACCGTACCTCAGCTCCACGAATCATGCTGTGCATCGATACAGATGGGGATACATGAACCAATTTTCCAGATTTGGTCGAAGAACTACAATTTTATTTAAGTTTGTGTATGAACCCAACTGTATGTATAAATGAAAAAAAGTTTAAGAGCTATAAGTGCGTTATTTACTTCTCCATAAAACCCCTCACAACTTGACTAGAAGAAGGAATCGGTTGGTAGGATATATTCTGAGGCATCAATGTAGCATTTTAGGGCAGCGTGGAGGGTAAAAATCATAGAGGGAGACCAAGAGATGAATACACTTAGTAGATTCAGAAGGATGTAGGTTGCAGTTGTTACTTGGAGATGAAGAAGCTTGCACAGGATAGAGCAGCATGGAGAGCTGGATCAAACCAGTCTCTGGACTGAAGATCACAACAACAGCAATAAAACCCCTGTTGTTGTTGTTGTGGTCTTCAAACCTGAGACTGGTTTGATGCAGCTCTCCATGCTACTCTATCCTGTGCAAGCTTCTTCATCTCCCAGTACCTACTGCAACCTACATCCTTCTGAATCTGCTTAGTGTATTCGTCTCTTGGTCTCCCTCTACGATTTTTACCCTCCACACTGCCCTCCAATACTAAGCTGGTGATCCCTTGATGCCTCAGAACATGTCCTACCAACCAATCCCTTCTTCTAGTCAAGTTGTGCCACAAACTTCTCTTCTCCTCAATCCTATTCAACACTTCCTCATTAGTTATGTGATCTACCCATCTAATCTTCAACATTCTTCTGTAGCACCACATTTCGAAAGATTCTATTCTCTTCTTGTCCAAAATATTTATCGTCCATGTTTCACTTCCATAAAAAATACTTTCAGAAACGACTTCCTGACACTTAAATCTATACTCGATGTTAACAAATTTCTCTTCTTCAGAAATGCTTTCCTTGCCATTGCCAGTCTACATTTTATATCCTCTCTACTTCGACCATCATCAGTTATTTTGCTCCCCAAATAGCAAAACTCCTTTACTACTTTAAGTGTCTCATTTCCTAATCTAATTCCCTCAGCATCACCTGACTTAATTCGAATACATTCCATTATCCTCGTTTTGCTTTTGTTGATGTTCATCTTATATCCTCCTTTCAAGACACTATCCATTCCGTTCAACTGCTCCTCCAAGTCCTTTGCTGTCTCTGACAGAATTACCCCTGTATACTAATGTAAACGAGCAGGAATCGCCATGATCGAGTTGACCAAAAGAACCTTGTCACAAGTGTCTTACAAGAAGAGTGTGAGAAAAGAAATGAGACTGATTTTTGTATCTACCCAAGTTTCAATTTTTTTTCAAACAACAATATTGTCCCCTTCAAAGTCGTTCTCTTCGGCAACTATATAACGGCGGAGTCATTGTTCCCAGTCTTCATAGCAGCGCTGCAAGGCTTCAGCTGATAAGACCTTTAACATGTCGGTCACATTTTTTTGAATGTTCTCCAAGGTCGCAAAATGACGTCCTTTTAAGATATTTTTCAACTTCAGGAAAAGAGAAAAGTCACAAGGCCTCAAATCAAGTTAAGAGGGGGGCTGTGGAACAACAGGACTGCCTTCTGAGGTCAAAAATTCCGGGGGGGAAGTGGCTGTGTGACACGGGGTGTTATCACGATGGAGCATCCACTTGCCTGAAATAAGCGGGCTTACTCGTTTCACCTTTTTCCTGAGCCTTTTAAGATTCGTAAAACACATTGTTGACAGTTTTTCCTGGAGGAACAAATTCTTTATGAACGGTACACCAACTATCCGAAAAGGAAATCGGCATTGTTTTGATATTTGGTTTACTCATTCAAGCTTTTTTTGGTCGAGGGGACATTTCAGTGTGCCACTCCTCACTTTACAGTTTTGTCTCAGGATCGTACTTAAAAAACCAGGATTCATCATCTGTGATCACACGATTGAACCATTGGTTATCATTGGCAATCCTCTCAAGATCAATGCACACTTTTAGATTGTCCTTCTGTTCAGTTGTGAGGTTTTTCGGCATCATTTTGGCACGAACCTTTCGCGTGTTTAAAACTTTGGTGAAAATTGGATGTTCAGTAAAAGTGTTTAAGTTTCAACATGTCACCCATCCTCCTTATTGTCAAACGTCGTATGTTCGACGTTTATGATGCTGAAGGTCTACCTGAGCAAAGTTCACCTTCAGCATGTTCTCAGTCTTCCAAAAGTGATTTGTGCCGACCGCGGCGGCTTCCTTCTTTCAAATCTTCTGATCTGCACGCCAGAGAACTAGCGGTTCCTCACCACAGAGAGAGGTTTCCAACTAGGGGGCGCAGCCGCGCCGCTGAGAAAGGCCGGGTGGTTGTTGCCAGTGGCAGTGTGGTTCGTGGCATAAAGTCGGACTCGGCTCAGCTGGGAGTAATTAGCTCTGTAGGGCTTGGGTTTGGCCGTGCTGGCCGCTAGTATTTGGTAAGAGGCCTGTTGACACGGCGATTCTTAGACATCATACCTGAGTGCACATTATTGTATACGACCTTGGCCGTATGAGTTCCTTGACCGCCAACATTGATTTCATTTGTACTTTCGAGCCACTTTCGTCTCCTTTGGGATTCAGTTTATATGAACTAACGTAAGGAGAGTCTGGTGTTTTGAAGACTCCGATTCGTTAGGTGCTTTGGCCTTTGGATCATGAGATTACCGTGCTGTCTGTCAGGCCTAGTGAGCTTGGAGCTGGTTAAGCATGTTAGATTGGCTAAATCAAGAGAAGGCGATATTGGTGGTGTGTGGGTTTGTTTCCTGTCCCAGTGTCTTGCCTTCAAGTGCTGGGCAGACTCTAGGGACTGCAATGCTTGAGATGTGGTTCTAGTAACTGCATTGCTGATTCTTATACTCAGCAGTAAATCTGACAGGATAAAAATATTTTAAATTGTACAAATGATTGATGACTTCCTATCCAGAGAAGTTCGACTTTTGCGGAGATGGTGCCTGCTAAGGGAATCCTTTCCTGACTTAACATCCGATGATGGGAGGTTGTGAAAGGAGCTAGTAGTGCCGCAGCTTAGATGCTTCCTTAGTTTGTTTCAGTCTTACAGCTGTTGTGAGACACGCAGTGGACACCGAATTTTTTGAACTCATAGTTCTCTTATGGACCGACCACCTACGTGCATCAGTTGCCGACATCGTCTGGCACCTCCTGCATCATCTCACACTGCAGAGACCCAAGATACGTAACCTTGTTATGGGCTTCTGCTACTATAACTGTAATATTCTTGCTTTATATTCCTTTGATTAAAAAGAGATATTGTCCTATTTCGTGTCTTAATTAACATGAGTTTAAGAGCTTAACACTGTTGGGTTAATGTTTTGCAGGGCCATGGACGACCATTGCCCAAACTATTAAATTTCCTTAAATTTTATTATCTGACACTGGCTGGGTGTAAATGTTTGAAGAGCAATGATTGGCCATTTCTTAATTTGCTAAACCTTTTTATAGGTGTAGGCACTGGCCAAGTTCTCTTAATTAAAAAGGCCTTTAGATGTAGAGTCAATATGTTATTGTGATACATTTATAAGTAATTGTCCTTATTACCCATCATGTTTCGGTTTCATGTTAGTCGGGATACCATTTGTAGATTTGAATTGTGGTGTGATATTCTAGAAGCCCTTCTTTATCAGATCAATTATGCCACATGTTGGGATTGCTAGTTTTTTCTTAAATATGTAAATTCAAAATTAGAGTAAATTCTGTTATTTCTTGTTCAAGTTTTATATAAGTGCCCTGCGGGCTTGTTCTTGAATTGTTAAGGAAATTTTTGGATTCAGTCCATTTTAAATTTACTAAGCACCAGTAACCATTGGGTATATTCAGAAAGTTTGCCTACTATAAAACTGGATGTTTGCCTTCTATAATTTTTATAATGAATGTTTTACAGATGGTGAATGACGTTTATACGAACCCCCGTCCAGTCCTTCCATATAATTCATCCTGAGCACCTGCCCAACATTTGGCTCTTAATAAGGAATGTTCGCCATAGGCCTGTTTCAATTTTTCAAAGGTCACCCTCATGGTGTCCCAAAGTTTAGCACAAAAACTGAGGGCATAACGTTGCTCTAAATTCCTCCATTCCATTTTCGTAACACACAACAAAAAACAACTTCACTGACGGCGCTCTCAAAAATCATTTGCTGGCTGTACTGAGGTGAAACTCAGAGTGAGCATCTGGAAGGAATGAGCACACCGGTCTCCCAAGCAGAACAACACAGCCTTGCGAGATCGCCCACAGTGTTGTCAGGCTCACTACTTTCCTCACACATCTCGTACCTCCCAGTGACAGTTCAGACATTAGACCATCTCGGGCTGAATGTCGTTGATGAGGATGGGATTTTTGTAGCGAGGAAATTATAGTACATCCCCATCTACAACAGCATCACGGCATTAAGTACAGGGCTATTACAAATGATTGAAGCGATTTCATAAATTCACTGTAGCTCCATTCATTGACATATGGTCACGACACATTACAGATACGTAGAAAAACTCATAAAGTTTTGTTCGGCTGAAGCCGCACTTCAGGTTTCTGCCGCCAGAGCACTCGAAAGCGCAGTGAGACACAATGGCGACAGGAGACGAGAAAGCGTACGTCGTGCTTGAAATGCACTCACATCAGTCAGTCATAACAGTGCAACAACACTTCAGGACGAAGTTCAACAAAGATCCACCAACTGCTAACTCCATTCGGCGATGGTATGCGCAGTTTAAAGCTTCTGGATGCCTCTGTAAGGGGAAATCAACGGGTCGGCCTGCAGTGAGCGAAGAAACGGTTGAACGCGTGCGGCCAAGTTTCACGCGTAGCCCGCGGAAGTCGACGAATAAAGCAAGCAGGGAGCTAAACGTACCACAGGATGGTGCTCCACCGCACTTCCATCATGATGTTCGGCATTTCTTAAACAGGAGATTGGAAAACCGATGGATCGGTCGTGGTGGAGATCATGATCAGCAATTTATGTCATGGCCTCCACGCTCTCCCGACTTAACCCCATGCGATTTCTTTCTGTGGGGTTATGTGAAAGAGTCAGTGTTTAAACCTCCTCTACCAAGAAACATGCCAGAACTGCGAGCTCGCATCAACGATGCTTTCGAACTCATTGATGGGGACATGCTGCGCCGAGTGTGGGAGGAACTTGATTATCGGCTTGATGTCTGCCGAATCACTAAAGGGGCACAAATCGAACATTTGTGAATGCCTAAAAAAACTTTTTGAGTTTTTGTATGTGTGTGCAAAGCATTGTGAAAATATCTCAAATAATGAAGTTATTGTAGAGCTGTGAAATGGCTTCAATCATTTGTAATAACCCTGTATAAATGCAGTGCGCACAACCATCAGAAGTACGCTACAATTACGAGTTTCGTAAAAGAACACGACTGAGACCTCAGAATGATGTCCCTTAATATAACAATTGCAGATCAATATGACGAGTGTATCATTAGTCAGGAATATTTTTCCCATATAATTTTGACGTCATCAACATTTAACAATAACGACGAGATAATAATTCTTATTCAAGATCGAGATGGTTTAATAATTCCGAGCAAGATCTTACTATATCTACAAGGGATATTTATGTATAAGAAGACTCCAGCAGCAGCAGTGACATCGCAACTCACGCGTAACTCAGTCACCTTTCTGTTTCAAGAAATAAGATACGAACTTAATGGCGTCGAATTCGACTGCATTGAAACGTTGTTGGAGTCAGGTCAGGTTCTTACAAAACGCTGGATGATTCGTAGACAGATCAAGAGATGGCTCATTTAGTGTGTGTATCCTGCTCCAAATTTTAATGGTGTTCATTGTGTATAATAAGTATATCATACTGAATGCTAAACAGGAGCTAATTTTAGTTTTAGGTGCTACTGATAACAACTCATACATTCTAAGAGAAGAAGAGAAAGAGCATAAAACTGTGTTGGATTAAGTGGTGTGGAAAGTGCACATGTATATCTATCAGATGAAGAGTGTCTGAACTTTACATGTACTGAATCCCAGAAATCCACTGCCATTAACTTTCTGTTCGTGGGAGCTATTTGATTATCCGATCTACCCAGAGCCATCTCACATAGCACGAACGATTAAGAGATATGTTCAGCTAGAAACACCTGTTTTATTATTCTAGCAGTGCAAACACACAGGAAGGGGAACCTGACAAAAGAGTTAAGCGTATTTGATAACTGTAAACTAACCAATGCTAGAGTGTACCTAAACTCCCAGTTTATTTCATATGATAACTTATAGCTTGACTAAGACAAAAACGTATATCAGTTATTGTATGACATGTACGCAAGGTTTTACCCATTTTGCTACGAGACTGATGATGGTTTCAGATGCAAACTCTGCCCAAACAAGTTTAAGGTTTTAACATTCACAGTTGTGAGGTTGTTCAAAGCAATGGAAGGTGGCGAAAACTGGAATTATGGTTGTGTGTACTGAATTCGAATCATTGCAAAACTTCCCTGCTGGTACCTCAGTGTATGCGTTATTGCTACATAACCACCTCAATAATTAATCACCACTAACAGGAATTCCACAATGTGTAGTGTAAATGTAGAGGTATTACACAACATGTGGTGTATTTTACACTGATTCATAAAAATGTGATCATCACAGACACAGGGATTTTCTATGAGTCTGGACAGTTTGTGTTCAAAGATGTTGCGTTCATCATTAAAAAAGTATTACACAACTGTCACTTCACTCAAACGGTTTAGCTCAGTGCAATGTGCTAAATCTCGAAAACCAATCTATGTCTACATCTGTATGATACTCCGCAAATAAAGCGAGGCGTAGGGTACCCTGTACCACTACTAGCGATTTCCTTTCCTGTTCTACTCGCAAATAGAGCGAGGTACAAACGATTGTCTTTATGCCACCGTACCTTATTTTCGTGGTCCTTAAGTGCAGTGTATATTGGCGCTAGTAGAGCCGTTCGGCAATCAGCTTCAGACGCCGATACTCTAAATTTTCCCAATAGTGTTTCTCGAAAAGAAGGTCGACTTCCCTCCAGGGTTTTCCATTTGAGTTCCTGAAGCATCTCCGTAACAATTAGATGTTGTTCGAACCTAGCAGCCCGCCTCCGAACTTCTTCGATGTCTTCCTTCAACCCAACATGGTACGGATCCCAAACAATCGAGGAGTACTCAGAACAGTTCACACCAGCATCCCACATGCTGCCTCCTTTGATTGTACTGATTACGGAATATTACTCCAGAAGTTTGACCATTATGGAACATGGGAGCTGCTCACAATTGGATCACATCTTACTTTAAGAACTGACAGTAGAAGGTCATTTTCAACATTACTGAGAATGTCTATGACGTGGGATCCGAGTGGGTCACTATTTCAAATAGCACAGTTCAAGACATAAGTTCATGGCTTGTAGTAAATAAACTACAGCTAAACCACAGTAAGACTCAGTTTTACAGTTTTTAACACCCAATTCAACAAAACCTGATGTTATAATTACACAGAACGGGCATATGATTAGTGAGACTGAACAGCTCGGATTTCTATGGTGTTCAGATAGGGAGTAAACAGTTGTGGCATGCCCATGTTCAGGATCTTGTTCAAAGACTTAATGCTGTCATTTTTACTATCAGAATATTGTTGACTGCCTTTACATAAGCTTATAGTCTATCTTTTGTAAGGACTCATAAACCTTTTGTTTTATCTATTATTACTTTTCTGTTGTAATTTCACGTACTGACACGTTCCATAACCATGGATATTGACTCCTCATTTAGGTCCTGCGGAACTAGACTTGTAATATAAATAATAAATAAACAAATAAGAAATCACCAACTATGATGCTAAGTTTCTCTCGTTCTGCTGTTTCTCATTGTGCTGTTTCTCGTTACTTTCTTCTTTCCTCGATTTACTGTCAGTCGATATTCTGTATCGATATTCTGTACTCATTACACTGTTCATTCCATTCAACAGGTCCTGTAATTGTTATTTACATTCACTGAGCCGGCCAGAGTGGCCGTGCGGTTCTAGGCGCTACAGCCTGGACCCGAGCGACCGCTACGGTCGCAGGTTCGAATCCTGCCTCGGGCATGTATGTGTGTGATGTCCTTAGGTTAGTTAGGTTTAATTAGTTCTAAGTTCTAGGCGACTGATGACCTCAGAAGTTAAGTCGCATAGCGCTCAGAGCCATTTGAACCATTCACTGAGGGTAGCAATGTCATCAGCGAATCTTAACATTGATATCCTTTCACCTTGAATTTTAATTCCATTCGTGGGCATTTTTTTATTTCCGCCACTGCTTCTTCGACGTATAGGTTCCACAACGAAACATTGTCTCGAAATTTGGTAGAAAATCCGAAGAAATTCTGGTCGTATGTAAAGTACACAAGCGGCAAGACGCAGTCAATACCTTCGCTGCGCAGTGCCGATGGTGCTGTTACCGACGACTGTGCCGCTAAAGCGGAGTTAATGAACGCAGTTTTCCGAAATTCCTTCACCAGGGAAGACGAATGGAATATTCCAGAATTTGAAACACGAACAGCTACTAGCATGAGTTTCTTAGAAGTAGATACCTTAGGGGCTGCGAAACAACTCAAATCGCTTGATACGGGCAAGTCTTCAGGTCCAGATTGTATACCGATTAGGTTCCTTTCAGATTACACTGATACAATAGCTCCCTACTTAGCAATAATATACAACCGCTCGCTCACCGATAGATCTGTACCTATACATTGGAAAATTGCGCAGGTCGCACCAGTGTTTAAGAAGGGTTGTAGGAGTAATCCATCGAACTGCAGACCTATATCATTGACGTCGGTTTGCAGTAGGGTTTTGGGGCATATACTGTATTCAAACATTATGAATTACCTCGTTCCCTTCGAGGTAATCTATTGATACGTAATCAGCATGGTTTCAGAAAACATCGTTTTTGTGCAACGCAGTAATGGCCGCTATCGACAGGGGATCTCAAGTTGATTCCGTATTTCTAGATTTCCGGAAAGCTTTTGACACCGTTCCTCACAAGCGACTTCTAATCAAGCTGCGGGCCTATGGGGTATCGTCTCAGTTGTGCGACTGGATTCGTGATTTACTGTCAGGAAGGTCGCAGTTCGTAGTAATAGACGGCAAATCGTCGAGTAAAACTGAGTGATATCAGGTGTTCCCCAGGAAAGCGTCCTGGGACCTCTGCTGTTCCTGATCTATGTAAATGACCTGGGTGACAATCTAACCAGTTCTCTTAGGTTGTTCGCAGATGATGTTGTAATTTACCATCTAGTAACGTCATCCGAAGACCAGTATCAGTTGCAAAGCGATTTAGAAAAGATTGCTGTATGGTGTGGCAGGTGGCAGTTGACGCTAAATAACTATAAGTGTGAGGTGGACCACATGAGTTCCAAAAGAAATCCGTTGGAATTCGATTACTCGATAAATAGTACAATTCTCAAGGCTGTCAATTCAACTAAGTACCTGGGTGTTAAAATTACGAACAACTTCAGTTGGGAAGACCACATAGATAATATTGTGGGGAAGGCGAGCCAAAGGTTGCGTTTCATCGGCAGGACAGTTAGAAGATGCAACAAGTCCACTAAAGAGACATCTTACACTACACTCGTTCGTCCCCTGTTGGAATATTGCTGCGCGGTTTGGGATCCTTACCAGGTGGGATTGACGGAGGACATCGAAAGGGTGCAAAAAATGGCAGCTCGTTTCGTATTATCACGTAAGAGGGGAGAGAGTGTGGCAGATATGATACGCGAGTTGGGACGGAAGTCATTAAAGCAAAGACGTTTTTCGTTGCGGCGAGATCTATTTACGAAATTTCAGTCACCAACTTTCTCTTCCGAATGCGAAAATATTTTGTTGAGCCGAACCTACATAGGTAGGAATCATCATCAAAATAAAATAAATCAGAGCTCGAACAGAAAGGTTTAGGTGTTCGTTTTTCCCGCGCGCTGTTCGGGAGTGGAATAGTAGAGAGATAGTATGATTGTGGTCCGATGAATCCTCTGCCAAGCACTTAAATGTGAATTGCAGAGTAATCATGTAGATGTAGCTTGAACAGCAGGGGCGAAACACTACATCTGTGTCTTACACTCTTTTGATCCGTGCATTTCGTTCTAGGTCTTTCACTCTTATTGTTTTCTCTTGGTTCTTTGTACATGCTGTATATTATCCGTCTTTCCCTATAGCTTACCCCTATTTTTGTAAGGCTCTTTCTTGGTCAACAAATCCTATGAATGTGTCTTGGTGTTTCTTCAGTCTTGCTTTCATTATCAGCTGCAACGTCAGATCCGCCTCTGGTGCCTTTATCTTTCCCAAAGCCAAACTGATAGTCATCTAACAAAACCTCAGTTTTTTTCCATTCTTCTGATTGTTGTTCCTGTCAGCAACTGGCACTTGTTGTGGATCATGTTTTTCCGAAAGTCAGATGGTTGTACATACCAATTTTGTGATTAGTTATTTTGTGGCCACTTCCCCCAATGATTTTACAAATTCTAATAGAATGTTATCTATCCCTTCTGTCTTGTTTAAGTCTTCCAAAGCTCTTCTAAATTCTGATTCTAAAACTGGATCCCTTATCTCTTCTCTATCGACTCCTGCTCCTTCTTCTATCGTATCATCAGGTAAGTCCTTCCACTCATAGAAGCCCTCAATGTACTCTTTCCACCTGTCCGCTCTCTCCTCTGCATCTAACAGAGGAATTTTCACTGCACTCTGTAACGGAACCTATTAAAGGCTTTATTATAACGAAGTATGCGGTACCCTCCTAATTCAACCAGTTTAACTAGCAATTATGATAATAGAAAAGTAATTGTGTATGTTAGCAATGATTGCATAACACGTCTACATAAACAGTCAACCCATTAAAATATAATTAATAACTGACCCACACAAAAGTTAACATCACTTGAACACTGATACAGCAGATGTCATTATATAAAAACACTATATTCGACTGAAATTATTGATATGAAATGTGAATAATATTGGTCAACTTACGTATTTTGGATCTCCTTAAATAAAAACTACCCAGTGAAACCTATTTATTCACTTGGACTGTTTTTACTCACTATTCACGTAAACACATCTATTTTAAACGAGAACAACAGTAATTTTTAATAATTCTCGTTATTTGCTTATGTATGCAAATGAGAGAAGTCGATAGATGTACCTTTGAAAAACGGCCTTTTTGCAGCAAAGAATTGTTTTGACAAGTTGACAAATTTGTCTGTCTTTCTAATGACCTGTTAAATTATGTCACTCGATGTAAATTAATAACTTTTTTGCATAAATTACAATAACAGATGGATGCCTGACTTATAAACCACATCTCTTCTTAGTAGTTCTTTGTCGATGTTATAAATACAAGCAGCAAGAAGTCTCGTCAACTCAGCCTTGATACAACTTTTGTAAAGTGTGTATGTTATGGTCTTATGTGGAAAAACAATGCAAAGATGTTGTAAAAGAAGTGTTACTCTGTACTGTGACAACGTCTTTGGGTGGTCAGCGGAGTTAAGATGGCTACCATGCCAATAAATAGTTGAAGTTCACTTATGCTGTCGTTCATTATCTATCAACAAGCACATCAACAACACGGGGCCTCATCTTTTTACCTCTAGACGAATACATATAGAGCCAACATTAACATCAAGATACAGCAGGGAACCAGCCAGCAGTAGCAGCAACTACTACAATACAATTTGTGGCGCCAACCCACTTCTCTTCATCAAGTGCTAACAAGCTTCGTATATACACTCCTGGAAATTGAAATAAGAACACCGTGAATTCATTGTCCCAGGAAGGGGAAACTTTATTGACACATTCCTGGGGTCAGATACATCACATGATCACACTGACAGAACCACAGGCACATAGACACAGGCAACAGAGCATGCACAATGTCGGCACTAGTACAGTGTATATCCACCTTTCGCAGCAATGCAGGCTGGTATTCTCCCATGGAGACGATCGTAGAGATGCTGGATGTAGTCCTGTGGAACGGCTTGCCATGCCATTTCCACCTGGCGCCTCAGTTGGACCAGTGTTCGTGCTGGACGTGCAGACCGCGTGAGATGACGCTTCATCCAGTCCCAAACATGCTCAATGGGGGACAGATCCGGAGATCTTGCTGGCCAGGGTAGTTGACTTACACCTTCTAGAGCACGTTGGGTGGCACGGGATACATGCGGACGTGCATTGTCCTGTTGGAACAGCAAGTTCCCTTGCCGGTCTAGGAATGGTAGAACGATGGGTTCGATGACGGTTTGGATGTACCGTGCACTATTCAGTGTCCCCTCGACGATCACCAGTGGTGTACGGCCAGTGTAGGAGATCGCTCCCCACACCATTATGCCGGGTGTTGGCCCTGTGTGCCTCAGTCGTATGCAGTCCTGATTGTGGCGCTCACCTGCACGGCGCCAAACACGTATACGACCATCATTGGCACCAAGGCAGAAGCGACTCTCATTGCTGAAGATGACACGTCTCCATTCGTCCCTCCATTCACGCCTGTCACGACACCACTGGAGGCGGGCTGCACGATGTTGGGGCGTGAGCGGAAGACGGCCTAACGGTGTGCGGGACCGTAGCCCAGCTTCATGGAGACGGTTGCGAATGGTCCTCGCCGATACCCCAGGAGCAACAGTGTCCCTAATTTGCTGGGAAGTGGCGGTGCGGTCCCCTACGGCACTGCGTAGGATCCTACGGTCTGGGCGTGCATCCGTGCGTCGCTGCGGTCCGGTCCCAGGTCGACGGGCACGTGCACCTTCCGCCGACCACTGGCGACAACATCGATGTACTGTGGAGACCTCACGCCCCACGTGTTGAGCAATTCGGCGGTACGTCCACCCGGCCTCCCGCATGCCCACTATACGCCCTCGCTCAAAGTCCGTCAACTGCACATACGGTTCACGTCCACGCTGTCGCGGCATGCTACCAGTGTTAAAGACTGCGATGGAGCTTCGTATGCCACGGCAAACTGGCTGACACTGACGGCGGCGGTGCACAAATGCTGCGCAGCTAGCGCCATTCGACGGCCAACGCCGTGGTTCCTGGTGTGTCCGCTGTGCCGTGCGTGTGATCATTGCTTGTACAGCCCTCTCGCAGTGTCCGGAGCAAGTATGGTGGGTCTGACACACCGGTGTCAATGTGTTCTTTTTTCCATTTCCAGGAGTGTATATATACAAGCTTCGGAGTGATATAGTGCGAATATGAGAATATCAACGATTGGGCGACCATTATAACTCTTAATGTTATGGTCTTTGCTTTTAGTTTCACCGAAGGTTGTTTTGACTTGTCTGTATGTTAAGTCGGTCCTTCCGACGATTATTTCGTTTTCGATTTCTTCGCATTTTTCATGTAACCGTTTCGCCTTAGCTTCCCCGCACTTTCTATTAATTTCATTCCTAAGTGACTTGTATTTCTGTGTTCATTAGAACCCCTGCACATTTTTGTACTTCCTTCTTTCGACGACCAACTTAAACATTTCTTCTGTTATCCGTGCACTCTTCGCAGTCACTTTCCTTGCCCTACGTTTTCTCCTGTGATTAACATTTTTAAAAATTTCCATTCCGCTTCAGTTGAACTGCCTAGTGAGCTATTCATTATCACAATATCTATAGCCTCAGAGAACTTAAAGTGTTTCTCTTCATTTCTTAGTGCTTCGGTATCCCATTTCTTTAGCCATTGAGTCTTCCTGACTAGTTTCATAAACTTCAGCCTACTCTTCATCACTAATAAATTGAGATCTGAGTCTTTATCTGCTCCTGAGTATGCCTTACAGTCCAATTCTGATTTCGGAATCTCTGCCTGACCATGATGTCTAACTGAAATCTTCCTGTATCTCCTGGCCTTTTCCAAGTATACCTCCTCCACTTGTCATTCTTGAACAGATTATTCGCTATTACAATCTGAAATTTATTGTAGAACTCAATTAGTCTTCCTCCTCTCTCATTACTACTACCAATCCCACATTCTCCCGTAACCCTTTCTTCTTCTCCTTCCCCTACAACCGCATTCCAGTCTCACTTGACTATTACATTTTCGTCTCGTTTTATGTACTGAATTACCCGTTCAACATCTTGACACACTTTCTCTATCTCTTCACCTTCAGCGTGCGTCGCCGGTATGTATACCTAAACTATTGTCGGTGTTGCTTTGCTGTCGATTCTGATGAGAACAACCCTGTCATTGAACTGTTCACAGAAATTCGCTCTCTGTCCTGCCTTCCTATCATAACGATTCCTAATCTCGTTATATCATTTTCTGCTGCTGTTGACATTACCCTATACTCGTCTGACCAGAAATTCTTGTCTTCTTTTCATTTCAATTCACTGACGCCTACCACATCTAGAGTGAGTCTTAGCAGTTCTCTTTTCAGGTTTTCTGGCTTCCTTACTACGTTCAAACTTCTGACATTCCACGCCCGACTCATAGAGCGTTATCCTGTAGTTGTTTATTTAGCCTTTTCCTCACGGTCACATCCCACTTGGCAGTCCCCTCCCAGAGATTCGCTGGAGGACTAGACCGGAATCTTTCGCCAATTGAGAGATCATATGACACTTTTTCAGTTATAGGCCACATCTCCTGTGGATACACATTATGTTTCTTTAAGACAGTGGTTTCTGTTTCCTCCTGCGTTCTCATGCCGTTGATCATTGCTGATTCTTGTCTTTTAGAGGCAGTTTTCCATCTCAAGGGCATCTCGTCCACCCTCTTTGACAAGGCTGTTGGGCGACTTCATAAGCCGCAAGCTTCCGGCCGCCATTGATGATGATTTTTATTCGAAATTTAAGCAGAGGCGGAGATCGAACCCGGAATCGAGGACGCTTTTGATTTCTAAACAAAGACACTACCCCTAGACCGCAGGTAGCTCCTACAGAAGTCATATGAGGGTGAATTTTCATTAATCCCTCTAATAGCACTTAATTTGCACTACCACCCCAAAGGCAACTCCAATGCAGGTACTGAGTTATCATCCCTATTACACCGCCCCCCCCCCTCCCCCCGCAGTTTGTCACGTACAAAATGTCCAGATTCAATATATAATAATGTAAAATGTAATAACTAGAAAGAGATATTTATGGACGGTATGTCTCTACAAGTATGGTAATTCAAAATGTTTATTTCACATCTAATACACCTCTGTAAGCGCTCCATTAGGGGAGTGACAGATATCTGGTGTCTATTCCACTTCTCTCCACAGCTCCTCGAATGCGATAGCGCAGATCGAGTAGATCACGAACTTGTGACTTACCAGGGCTTTGCAGGAAGGATGGTTTAATTCAACAGTAGTTGATGGGATGGTTTAATTCAACAGTAGTTTCTGAAGCTGAGTGCTTGGCATCGTGGCCCGACATTGAAAGCAAACTACCAGTTTCCTGGAGCCACTTGTCCTATTTCTTGATTCGTACTTAAGTGGGAACGTCGTCAGTTAGTTGCAGTTCATATTCAAGCCAAAAACAACATATTACCACAGCAACAGGCTTTAGCTTCACGAGAGAAAGTACACAGAACACCTTCTACTGTAGAGCACAAATGGCTGCTGACGAGCGTTTACGAGAACAAAGCAGTTACGCGCATGCGCAGACTGTACCAACTGCCGCAAGCAAACAGAAAACATTCTGATTTATCATACTTGTAGAAACAAACTGCCAATATGCATCTCAATTACGTTTGAAATTATTACATTTTACATTACTGTGTGTGTAACCCAGGCGCCCTTTATAAGGGGTGGGTTTCACAGCCTTTTAACAATTGCTTGAGATGAAGCAAAAAAGCTGCAGCAGTAATGAGGAAGAGCTGCACCAATAGTCGGCATGCACGTCTCGACGCCCCTGCAACTGCAACCACGGAGGATGTGGCTGTGAAACACATTCGACTTAAGGAGTGAAAAAAACAGTACTGCATCCACGGTTCTCGGGTGTACTGATGGACTCAACTGTCGATAGTCAACAATATTTCAGGTGGTGCTGACTGAATGAAGTGCTCTGGTGCGGGATCGCGTATTTATGCCTGATACCTGCCGTTTAGACTTCGCCAGCCTCGCACCGCGTTCAGTGACAGGGATGTGACGATGGAGGGGAGTCTCAGTTGCCTTGCATCCACCATTCCCGTCGTATCTCGCCCGGGTGTCACGTCCTGCTTTGTTCGAACTTAGTATTGGCTCCCCTGCCTTGCTCATTTCGAAGCCCGTATCCTTGCTGATTAAATTATCGGTCACACGAATTTTGATTGCTCAAATGGCTCTGAGCACTATGGGACTTAACATCTGAGGTCATCAGTCCCCTAGAACTTAGAACTACTTAAACCTAACTAACCTAAGGATATCACACACATCCACGCCCGAGGCAGGATTCGAACCTGCGACAGTAGTGGTCACGCGGTTCCAGACTGAAACGCCTACAACCGCTCGACCACACCGGCCGGCCATTTCGATAGCTTCTTAAAAAATGCAGCACCAGAAATTATGGGTGGTAGTGGCTTTCCTATGCTGACATTTATTTTATGTCCATTTTCAAGCAGTGTTCCACTGTTGCAAACTCGCTGAATCGCAGTAAGCGGATATGATACTCATGTTCTCTACTTCGAACTTCCGTTGTGCAAATCGTTTGCTCAATATAAATTTTTCTTCACGCACACGGAAATTGGCACACCCCCGCTTTGTAGCGATCTTGTTCATGGAGTATTTCGAGGACAGAGCGCCGGAAACTGCTGAACTAAAATCTGTTTGTTTCTGTCCGTATGTTCCCGACACTCCTGCGACAGCTCTTCCTCAGCTCTTGAACGAATGCCCAGCACATCATCGTGGACGCCAGAGACGGTATCGATGACATCTTGGACTTCAGAACCGACGTTCAGCAGCTCTGGGACAGTTATTATAGTAATCTATCCGCCGGCAGAAGCTCGTCAGCCATTCTAACAGCAACAGCGAAATGCATAAAGTGTGTGATGCAACAGAATTATCTTTTTACAGCGATTCGGGTTGCATTTGGAGACAGGATCTTACATGACCAGATCGAGAATTTGCCGCGTATCCAAGTCCAATCCTGTTCTTCAATGCGTCGGCGTGATTGGGAACGGCAGATTACCAAGATTCTTGATGATCCACAATATCCTGCCATGAAATACTATGCAACATTATTTTGTGTCTTGCCATTATGAAGAATGGTGTCCTTATACAGTAACCATACATTTGTGGAGATAGGTTGTTGCAAAATGCCACACTCCATTTGCAGAGTGGTACGAAAAATTCGTGACAAACGAGATTGAGACCCGATTGTCCAAATCTCAAGAACGAGAGCTGGGAAAAGCTCTAAACAGGGTCCTGTGGTCGGACATTAGCACGTGTGTTTTTGGTCCATTACATGGAGGATCCCCCATGTCTCTCTTCCAAGAGATATTGCTAAGAAAAAAGCCATTATTAACGTCGATCATGTGTTGAAAAACATTGCGCACTACCAGAGCTGCGTATCCCGTTCATATAAAGTTTCAGTTCGTGAAAAAGAAAGGAGTCTTTCCTTACGAATACCTGGATTCGAAGCGAAGAATCCAAAAAATCACATTGCCTGGTCTGGTCGCAATCAACAGTAAATTAGGAAGCACAGCCATGATAGCTGCTGAGTATGGGCGTGGACTAATTGATTTGAAGGTGTTTAACATATCTAACCTAGGAGAGTATGTTAGATTATACACGGACACATATGTTTACCTACTTGCAGACATTTTTGAGAAATCCTGGAGTGCATGCATGGACACATACGCTGTAGTTCCTGCCTTCTGTTACACGTCGACAGGGCCTTCGTGGGACACAATGTTAAAAAGCACATATGTCAACATTGAAACACTGACCAATGTTGACATGTTGCTCATTTTCCACATCGGGATTCACGTGGGACTTTGCCAGTGTGTGCATATGTATGCCAAAGCAAATACGAATGAGTGAAGAGGAGTACAAGACATCTTATGATTTGAGTTACATCCTATACTTGTACAATATAACATATTATACAGCAACTCCATACAACAATTGCTGCCGATTAGAGGGTTCCGATGGCTGTCCGATAAGGAAATCACCAGACTGGATGGGTTCCAAGATGTGGCTGTGGATTCCGTCGTAGGATATGTCATAGAAGCATACCTGGTATAAGCTACTAACCTGTATTATGCACACAGCAAATAATGTCTGTCCAGAGCACCTAGTCCCGCGCCATGGTCCCATCAACAAGCTGCTGACGACACTGGGAAATAAACAGAGATATATCATGCACCCCCCCCCCTCCTATGAACCATGAACCATGGACCTTGCCGTTGGTGGGGAGGCTTGCATGCCTCAACGATACAGGTAGCCGTACCGTAGGTGCAACCACCACGGAGGGGTATCTGTTGAGAAGCCAGACAAACGTGTGGTTCCTGAAGAGGGGCAGCAGCCTTTTCAGTAGTTGCAGGGGCAACAGTCTGGATGACTGAGTGATTTGGCCTTGTAACAATAGCTTGTGGTACTGCGAACGGCTGAAAGCAAGGGGAAACTACAGCAGTAATTTTTCCCGAGGGCATGCAGCTTTACTGTATGATTAAATGATGATGGCGTCCTCTTGGGTAAAATGTTCCGGAAGTAAAATAGTCCCCCATTCGGATCTCCGGGCGGCGACTACTCAAGAGGACGTCGTTATCAGTAGAATGAAAACTGGCGTTCTACGGATCGGAGTGTGGAATGTCAGATCGCTCAATCGGGCAGGTAGGTTAGAAAATTTAAAAAGGGAAATGGATGGTTAAAGTTAGATATAGTGGGAATTAGTGAAGTTCGATGGCAGGATGAACAAGACTTTTCGTCAGGTGAATACAGGGTTATAAATACAAAATTAAATAGGGGTAATGCAGGAGTAGCTTTAATAATGAATGGGAAAATAGGAGTGCGGGTAAGCTACTACAAACAGCATAGTGAACGCATTATTGTAGCCAAGATAGACACGAAGCCCACGCCTACGACTGTAGTACAAGTTTATATGCAAACTAGCTCTGCAGATGATGAAAAAATTGATAAAATGTATGATGAGATAAAAGAAACTATTCAGTTAGTGAAGGGAGCCGAAAATTTAATAGTCATGGGTGACTGGAATTTGACAGTAGGAAAAGGAAAAGAAGGAAACGTAGTAGGTGAATATGGATTGGGGTTAAGAAATGAAAGAGGAAGCCGCCTGGTAGAATTTTGCACAGAGCATGACTTAATCGTAGGTAATACTTGGTTCAAGAATCATGAAAGAAGATTGTATACATGGAAGAACCCTGGAGATACTAGAAGGTTTCAGATAGATTATATAATGGTAAGACAGAGATTTAGGAACCAGGTTTTAAATTGTAAGACATTTCCAGGGGCAGATGTGGACTCTGACCACAATCTATTGGTTATGACCTGTAGATTAAAACTAAAGAAACTGCAAAAAGGTGGGAATTTAAGAAACTGGGACCTGGATAAACTGAAAGAACCACAGGTTGCACAGAGTTTCAGGGAGAGCATAAGGGAACAATTGACAGGAATGGGGGAAAGAAATACAGTAGAAGAAGAATGGGTAATTTTGAGGGATGAAATAGTGAAGGCAGCAGAGGATCAAGTAGGTAAAAAGATGAGGGCTAGTAGAAATCCATGGGTAACAGAAGAGATACTGAATTTAATTGACGAATGAAGAAAATACAAAAATGCAGTAAATGAAGCAGGCAAAAAGGAATACAAATGTCTCAAAAATTAGATCGACAGGAAGTGCAAAATGGCTAAGCGGGGCTTATCTCGCTAGGGGTAAGATAGATACTGCCTACAGGAAAATTAAAGAGACCTTTGGAGAAAAGAGAACCACTTGCATGAATATCAAGAGCTCTGATGGAAATCCAGTTCTAAGCAAAGAAGGGAAAGCAGAAAGGTGGAAGAAGTATATCGAGTGTCTACACAGGGGCGATGTTCTTGAGTACAATATTATGGAAATGGAAGAGGATGTAGATGAAGATGAAATAGGAGATAGGATACTGCGTGAAGAGTTCGGCAGAGCACTGAAAGACCTAAGTCGAAACAAGGCCCCGGGGGTAGACAACATTCCATCAGAACTATTGATAGCCTTGGGAGAGCCAGTCCTGACAAAACTCTACCATCTGGTGAGCAAGATGTATGAGACAGGCGAAATTCCTTCAGACTTCAAGAAGAATATAATAATTCCAATCTCAAAGAAAGCAGGTGTAGACAGATGTGAAAATTACCGAACTATAAGTTTAATAAGTCACAACTGCAAAATACTAACGCGAATTCCTTACAGAGGAATGGAAAAACTGGTAGAAGCCGACCTCGGGGAAGATCAGTTTGGATTTCGTAGAAATACTGGAACACGTGAGGCACTACTGACCCTCCGACTTATCTTAGAAGAAAGATTAAGGAAAGGCAAACGTACATTTCTAGCAGGAAATGAGACACTTAAAGTAGCAAATGAGTTTTGCTATTTGGGGAGCAAAATAACTGATGATGGTCGAAGTAGAGAGGATATAAAATGTAGACTGGCAATGGCAAGCAAAGCATTTCTGAAGAAGAGAAATTTGTTGACATCGAGTATAGATTTAAGTGTCAGGAAGTCTTTTCTGAAAGTATTTGTATGGAGTGTAGCCATGTATGGAAGTGAAACATGAACGATAAATAGTTTGGACAAGAAGAGAATAGAAGCTTTCGAAATGGTGTGCTACAGAAGAATGCCGAAGATTAGATGGTAGATCACATAACTAATGAGGAGGTATTCAATAGAATTGGGGAGAAAAGGAGTTTGTGGCACTACTTGACTAGAAGAAGGGATCGGTTGGTAGGACATGTTCTGAGGCATCAAGGGATCACAAATTTAGTACTGGAGGGCAGCGTGGAGGGTAAAAATCGTAGAGGGAGACCAAGAGATGAATACACTAAGCAGATTCAGAAGGCTGTAGGCTGCAGTAAGTACTGGGAGATGAAGAAGCTTGCAAAGGATAGAGTAGTATGGAGAGCTGCATCAAACCAGTCTCTGGACTGAAGACCACAACAACAACAACATATCATGCACTACAGAAACCTCGAGAAGTACGTCAGTTTGCGATGAACTAATTAGTCACCCGCACCATCTCCTTCAACCAGTCACGGTGATTGAAGGAGTATATGGACGTCAATATCGAAAAAGAGGGCTCTCCCAATGTATGATTTCGAAACATATTTTTGTAAATTAATGAATAATTCGGTTCTCTGAAAAACCATTGAAAATTTAAGAAACCACTAGGGAAATCATTTAATTTAGCACTGGGAGGGCGTTATGATGCACAGGGTTATATCGCCACGCCAAACTTTAATCAGGCCACAATCTTCAATCTAGGATTAGTTTCCTGTTGAGATGGCTAATGTTTCAGTAAAATTCACGAAGCCTTTACATGTCGCCATGTGTATATGGACCTTTAGAGACTCCACACGTACCGGTTTCACTATGAGTTTGCGAATCGGCAATCTAAACTTACTTTATACAAATAATTTCTCTCAATCTGTGGGCCATAATCCTTATGGCTTAAAACATCAAAATACGAAGGTTATCTGCCTGATGAAAGACGAGGTGAATGGGTGACAGATTATGGAGTTTGTGGGGCTCAGACCGAAAACGTATGCATTCTGTATAGATATAGGTACTAGCCAAAGGTGGACTAAGAGAGTGCGTCATGTAGTCACATTGGTTCTAAGGACTGAAGATTACAAGGACTGTTTGCTCAATAGTGTTGGCGGCGCTCAGTCTCAACCTCAGAGTATGGCGCAACAGGTAGTATTTCTATCGCGAGGCCATGTGGTACATACTGCATCACAGCTGTAAGTGTGTCTGTTGCACCATGAACAACAAACAGTTCATTGTGAAGTTGGAACTGAAACCCTCCCATTTTCTACCATTCACTTCAGTGACTGAGAGTGAAACGGTATTTATCTGTGAATAATGGATGTTATAGGTGTGTGTATGTGTATGCATAACTGAGTCGAGTGATTGTGAGATGTGCGTCAGTGTTTTCTGTCATACACATAGAATGGCGAATGTCTTTGGAATGAGACCACGCCGTCCCACAACGTGGCGGGCCAGTGCACAGTCGCGTTCGGATTTAAGGCTGTGTGCAGGCTGGCATGGGGAGGCAGTTGAATTGGCTGACTGGAGGCCCTCGCTGTTGTTGGTGAGCCGCGTTGGCCATGGCATGTTTTCCTTGGCTGTGCACAACTAAGTACAGAGGAAGTGGCGGCCTGGACGTGTGTTCACTGCTGTGAGACAGTGAACTGGACTCGACCAGGTTAGCACCTTACGTACTCTTGGCATTAATAGCAGCACAGAATTACCTCGTTTTCTCAAAGCGGTGCAAATGTTAATGGTAAGTGTTTGCTTTGGCGTTAAGTGAAGGTTTCTACCTGTTCCTCGGTTTCTTGCTTTTCGGCTTCTAGGTGACGTTCACAATGAGCAATATGACAGTTTAAGTTGTGAAATGTTTTTCATCTGTACTTTCTGGAACCAAGCATTGTGAGAAGTTGTGTGGCTTGTGAGGTAACGGGCGAATTGTGGCGCCCTGAAAATATTCTAAGTTCGGAGTTGTCGTGGCCACGCTGGGGCCTCTCGGCGAGCCGAGGCTCGTCAGCAACCACTTAGTGCTGAACATTAGCCGGAGCAAGAGGGGTAGCCCCTGCACGTGGTCCAGCCTGACCACGTGGCTGGGAGTTCCATATTGACGCTGTGTCGAGGATGGTGCTTTGTGTCGATGGAGGAGATTTGTAGGCCAGAAGTGAAACCATAATGGCAGACATTTCACAGTTCATGTGCAAATTAATAATAGCCAGAGGAATCACGATACCTTAAAAAGAAACGTGTACATTACCATTATCTGCACAACGATTCTGATGGTATAATCAGATTTTCAATATCTTTATTAGTTTAAAGTTTAGAATCTGACTAAGTTATACAAGTAACACCCAGCAACGAATTTCCAAAATCTAAACAGTTTATCCGATTTTGTTGATGAACGTCTCTTTACAAAGCTATTAGTGTCAACCTAAATTGGTATGAATTACAGGCATGTAACTTGAATAGCACGTGCGTTATTGGAGGTCAAAGTGGCCGATTACTATTGATCACGCAGGCCATAAGTACTCCACAGTTACACGAAAAAACGGTAGCAGCATGCTTATAAATATATTTATTCGTCTATGTCTTTGTTTATTCATGAATAAATTGGTCAAACATTTACAGTGTTTTAGAAAGCACAGAGGCATCAGGGTGCTGGCCTACTTCTGTTTCTATTCCTTTGATATATGTTTATTTAATCTGTTTATGTATTTAAGAATGTGTGTTAGAGCTTGTTTATGGTCCAGCCGTAGGAATATTTACTTAATTTCAAGTTATTTAAATGTAAATCCAGTATTTCATATGTGTTTCAATATGTTTGTGAGTGTGTGTTGGCTTAGAGACATGACGGGAGCGCTCTAGCCAATCACAGCGCTCGTTACTACGGTAGGTGACTACCGAAGGGAAGGACTATGGAAGTGGGGGAGGAGCATCGGGTCACAGGGGACAGGAGTGCTGGACGGGAAGGCGCGACGGACGGTCGCGGGAAATACTTGGTGAATGTTGGGCAGTTTGCGCGTGGTCGCGGGAGATAAAAGTACTTCTTAGTGCCGACTTGTGCACTTATGAGATTTCCGTGGCTTCTGCAGTGAAGACGTAATATGCGTTTAGAAGTGAATATCTCGTGAGCTATGTTTTGGCTCATAACTAATTACGTGAAGTAGGAATCTATTGTTCCCTGTTATTCAACTTATATTTTATTTAATTGCTGGACCATCGACACCAATAAGTGTTTTACAGTAATAAACTGCATTATTAAAGGTACTTCTGCTATCTTACTCATCATTTAAAGTAGTTAAAAATAGTACCTGCAGATTTTATTTAATTGCAATTTTTCATTTATAAATTTTTATGTTACATTCAAAATTCGCAATTGCCGAGTGATAGGAACCTTCGACCATTCGATTCATGTGTCTATTCATATTGTATACTGTAGACTCAGCAGTATTTAGCTTGTAATGCGACATCTACGTATCCCAGTCCCTAGACAACGAAACCAGCCAAAACTTTTAATGTTTCAACTCTGAGTCTGAGGTCTGAGGGTACGTAAGTGAGGGCCAACATTAATTTTTTTTTTAAAGCCAGCAGGCTGTGCAAGGAATTTAAACGCCAGGTTAAGCACACTGAGTGATCAGCTATCATGATTTATATAACATCAGATTTTTTTAAGCTTATTGTAGCAATTAGTTTTCATTTCTATGATTAAATCCCCTGTGAAGTGCTCCATGCCCATGAGCGTTATACCTCTGGCAGGTTTGCTGTTTGATGAGTAGCAAGTGTTCTTTCTCTTTGTGTGTCGTTCTGTTGTATGATGTCAGTCAGTAGTACCTTAGTGGACGACTGTCATTTCCTACTTCAGGAGCGCCGCCAATTTGGTACTTGCACTATATGTGCGTGGGGTGAGTTAATGTTGTATTCATGTTTCATTTAATGCTTTCACAGGGCAGCTGTTATGCCCTGTGTCGGGTATGTCAATCATTGGTGCTTGTTTATCAAAATTTCATTGGTGAAATCTTCTTCATTAAGTTTTCATCCTTTTTTTTTTATAAGCTCTTTAAGCTACGTGATATGCAAGCTTATGTAAGCGGTAAGTTGCAGACAGTACTTAGATCCATTGCGATGAGGGGATTGCATATGTATGATATCATATCTTTTCTGTGCATGTTAGTCCGATTCATGTTCACGAACTGTTTAGGTATTGAATCATAAGGTATATTTGTTCATTGATTTGTGGAGATATTCAGCTGAGTAAAATCTACATCTACATCCATACTCCGCAAGCCACCTCACAGTGTGTGGCGAAGGGTACCTTCAGTACCTCTATAGGTTCTCCCTTCTATTCCAGTCTCGTATTGTTCGTGGAAAGAAAGATTGTCGGTATGCCTCTGTGTGGGCTCTAATCTCTCTGATTTTATCCTCACGGTCTCTTCGCCAGATATACGTAGGAGGGAGCAATATACTGCTTGACTCCTCGGTGAAGGTATGTTCTCGAAACTTCAACAACAGCCCGTACCGAGCTACTGAGTGAGCGTCTTTCCTGCAGAGTCTTCCACTGGAGTTTATCATCTCCGTAACGCTTTCGCGATTACTAAATGATCCTGTAACGAAGCGCGCTTCTCTCCGTTGGATCTTCTCTACCTCTTCTATCAACCCTATCTGGTACGGATCCCACACCGGTGAGCAGTGTTCAAGCAGTGGGCGAACAAGTGTACTGTAACCTACTTCCTTTGTTTTCGGACTGCATTTCTTGTTAGTTAGGTTTGTTGGTTGGTTGGATTGGGAGAGGGACCAAACAGCGAGGTCATGGGTCCCATTGGATTAGGGAAGGATGCGGAAGGAAGTCGGCCGCGCCCCCCCAAAGGAACCACCCCGGCACCCGCCCGAAGCGGCCCGGGGAAATCACGGAAAACCCAATCGTGATCGGACGTTAAGCACTATAATCTCCTCCTCCTGTCGTGTTGACAGTGCAGTGAAGATCCTTACGTAGCAACTGAAGCCCTGATGCCGTAGCTGTGATTTTTAAACGTAAGTTAACAAAGTAAAAATGCTATTGAAGAGACAGTGTATTGGATTTTATGACAAAGGTTAGCTATCGCGTGCCACAGTTGCAGCTGAGAGGCCGGTCATCACGAGTGTTTGTAACGGTACGGGATGTGACATGGCTGAGCTGTTAATGTGCAGAGAGTGTAAACACGGATTTGGCCGTCCTGGCGCTCCTGGGTGGTCCGCGGCAGCTAGCGGTGACGTCTCCTTATGCACTGGCCTCCGTCTGCGATATGTCTTATTAGAATTTAATGAGTGCCTGTTTTACTTTATCCTTTTTGATTAAGCTGGTACTTGTGCTGTTAATTTGCCATTCTCGTCTGTTCTGTGAGGTTTGGGCATTCCCATGGGTAATGTTTTAACTTTGCTTGTCGTCAAAACTGTAGCTTTAAAGTTCTACTAGTAGCTTGACTAGAAGCTCTTCTGGGTGAGTACCGTGTAATTCTTTAATTTAGTTATTACGAAATATTTTGCCTCACCACGTCTAATTCTACTTCAACGTTTCACGAATTTTATGATTCATGGGTATTTTTCGTTCAATTCAGCAGAATTTTATTTTACCTCTAAAATTTTGCGTTCAGATTGACCTCTACTGATGTAAATACTTCATATATAGATTTAGTCATGGTTAATTGTGATAACTTTAGCTAATTTTTCTTAATCATGATTAAATTGTAAACAATGAAAATGTGTAATCTGAGGAACAATGGGTAACATGTGCATCGAAGTTATTTACACTGGAAGCTTTTACTTTTTATATTCTCTTGCTCATTATTTCCGGTGCCTTCGACTTCAAAGTCAAAACTAAAAAACAAAAGAAATCTTAATCACTTTTGTCATTTGGCACAAATAGTTGTTAAATGTTGAGTGCCTCACTTCACTTGTTTAAGATTTGTTTTGAGCGTTAATAAGTTTGTCTAACTGTACTGTGTCGTTTTCTGGACTGCCACTCAAGTGGATAATCAAGGGTTAAGAGAACAATAACGTGTTTTGTTCTTTTTATTTGACTTAAAGTAATTATTATTTATGCTACTGATCTATCCTTGAAGGTCTTACTCACCACCTGTATTGATTTGTATTTCTTACCACTTACTGGATATTGCTATAATAAAGTTTGTTTGTCTAAAATTGTTTATATTCTCTAGTCCAGTAATTTCCACTGCTCCAAACCACCGCCTGCCGCTGCATAGTGCATGGTACTTGTGTATGTGCATTTATTTGTGTGTGAGTACACCTCTGTGTGGCTGTGAGTATGGTTTTCTCTTCATTGCTGCTACTTTTTCGAGTAAGTCTTTATTATTAATACCTTGTTTCCAATGTACAAATCTCCATATATAGTATGAAAAAATGTCGATTGTGTACAGAGGAAATGTTGACAGTAAACAGAATTAAATTAAATAAAAAAAATAAAAGTCATAATGTATTGATTAAAAATTATTTCAAATGTGAAACGTTGTACATAAATTCAGTATTAGTACTCATATTTGTGTAAACTGTGTATAGAAGTATCTCTGTACCTGTTAGTATTAGTTCAAAAATGTCTAGTCATCTTCAAAGTACAAAAATAATGTATTTAAAAATTGGTTTGAAAAATGTTGTTAATAACCCATAAATTTAAAAAAAGTTTATAAATGGCTAGAAAAATTGTTTTAAAAAGCAGAACAACGTTAACCAAACGTATTTATTGGCAAAAACTTAGAAAATTATTATTAATAAACCAGATATTAACTTGTTATATCGATGTTATTATTTACAAAGAAAAAAACCCTCAGCCTGATTGCACACAAAACTTATCCTGTCATTAAGGTGAACAGAACTCGAATTACGAGGCTCATGGAGTTGAACTAGAGAGAGGAGGAGGAGGAGGAGGAGGAGGAATAGGGGGTTCCTGCCATTTAATGTGTTCCCATTGTCTTAGAAAGGAAGAGAAAGGGGAGGAGGAGGGTGGCCTTAATTTCACCGCCAGTTTTATGTCAGGCAACTGCTCAAGACACTTGGGCAGGGTATCAGATTACACCACGACTTGAATCTTCTGAATGGTTTTATGTGGCCTGCCACGAATTTCTCTCCTGTTCCAACCTTTTCATCTCAGTGTAGCACATGCAACCATGTCCTCAATCATCTGCTGTATGTATTCCAGTCTCTCTCTTCCTCTGCAGTTTTTACCCTCTCCAGCTCCTTCAAGCAGCATTGAAGTTATTCCATGATGTCTTAAAGATGACCTACCATCCTGTCCCGTCTTTTTGTCACTGATTTCCGTATATTCCTTTCCTCGCCTATTCTCCAGAGGACCGCCTCATTCCTTGTCAGTCCACCTAATGTTCAACATTCTTCTGTCACACCACATCTCTGGTTTTCCCGCAGTCCATGTTTTACTACCATATAATGCTGTACTCAAAATGTACATTCTCAGAAATTTATTCCTCAAATTAAGGCCCATATTTGATACCAGCATACTTCTTTCGGTCAGGAATGCCCTTTTTGCCAGTGGTACTCTGCTTTTGATGTCCTTGCTCCATCTGTCATAGGTTATGTTGCTGCCTTAACTTCATCTACTTCGTGAGCATCAATCCTGATATTAAGTTTCTCTTTCTTCTGATTTCTGCTACTTCTCATTACTTTCGTCTTTTTTCGTTGACATCAGCGAATTTTGTCATTCATATCCTTCACTTTGAATTTTAATCTCTTTCACCGTCTCTCTACACACGCTCAAACAAGCATTCGTCTCAGGATGCATGTGATTGATGAATATGATGGCAGAGAATTGCCGAGTTGTTAATGAACACATCAAACGCTGTCACTAGAAATTCCTTCATTTATCACACTGTTTATTCGTGTGCGTGCAAGTATGACGTCAGAGTCGCAAGGTCAGCTACTTCTAAGATGCCATGGTGTTTGTAGGATGACTCTGGACGAAGCCCAATTGTTGGAGCTCAGTGTGCGTTGTATTTCTGCGGGCAAGAACTATTTTGAAATTTTCAAAGAAAATTTCTATAAGATGCAAAGAATTGTCCAGGTAAATCCAAAGAAAGGCAAGGTCCACAACCAAATTACCTGGGTGTGAATAACCAGTTGCGCGGAACACTGTGCAGCACGCCTTAAAATGGTATCATAAGCCACTGAGCACATCATTTGGAACCCTCTGTGAGAACGAGAATCTCTGCATTATAGCAGGGGCAATCGATGTGGTGCAAAAAACTCTAGAAAAACTGTCAGAAATACGGACAGAAAATGACCATTTACCTGTGCAGAATGTCGCAATATCCGTATTATTACCATTGACAACGGATAATACTTTATGAAGGGAAACGAGTATCATGGGAAACTTGTCAGCTGTTTCATTCTGCTGCAAGTAGTATCTGTGGAAATAGGACGAATGAAGGTGAAACAGCTACAACACAACAAGGCATCAGAAACCGATGATTTATACAAGATAACAGTCACGAGAGATTTGACCGCTATGCAAAGCAGAACACGTGGTGCAACTGAGAACTCAGAAATGTGTTCTGAGAAGACAAGCGTTCTGCACGTTGTACAAATGTTTCTGTATAACTGATGTCAAGAGTGTAATCGTTCTTTTACTCAACAATAGCGCCAACTGGATCATGCAATAATAGAAACAATTTGTGTGGTCAGAAGACTCACGCTTTCTATTACATACGTCGTCGTAGGCAGTAACTTGAATCAATGATATACACATAACAATGGTGTGTACTTATCACAGCTACGATGTTCTCATGAGACACTATACCCCGCTCCCCTGTCCGCGCGTATCCACCCCACTACAACGCGCTAACTTCTTTCCGTATCCTACACTTCGACATCTACATCCACATGATTACTCTGCAGTTCACACTTACGTGCTTGGAAGAGGGTTTTTCGAACCATCCTTTTCTACCGATCCACTCTCTAACAGCACGTGGAAAAAATGAACACTCAAATTTTTCTGAACGGGCTCTGATTTCTCCTATTTTATTACGATAATCATTTCTCCCTATGTAGGTTGCCGACAACAAACTTATTTTCACATTCAGAGGAGAAAATTGGTGACTGAAATTTCGTGAAAACATCTCGCTGCAACGACAAACAGCTTTGCTTTAAAGATTGCAACCCCAAGTCGCTTATCATATCCGTGACACTCTCTCCCCTATTTCGCGATAATACAAAACGAGCCGCCCTTCTTTGGACTTCTCACATGTCTTCCATTAATCCTATCTGGTAAGGATCCCATACCAAACGGCAATAGCCTAACAAAGAACGGACAAGCGTAGTTTAGATAGTCTCTTTAGTACACCTGTAACATCTTCTAAGCGTTCTGCCAATTAAAACGCAGTCTCTTATTTTCCTTCCTCATAATATTATCTATGTGAGCGTTCTAATTTAAGTTGTTCATAATTGTAATTCCTAGGTATTAAGTCGAATTGACGGCCTTTAAATCTGTGTGATTTATCGTGTAAACGATGTAATGGATTTCTTTTCGTATTAAGGGGGATGACCTCATACTTTTCTTTATTTGTTATAGGTTTTAGTGTCATTAGTCTGGTGCTACCTAAGATTTCACTGAAAAATTCCTAGAATTCTTTACGAACAGCATACTTTCTGGAGCCACCTGGTTTTTCCACAAATGACACATTTGTAGAATTAGGAGTTGTAGATTTTTTCTGTTAACTGATCAACGGGCAATGCGGTGAATATTCGTACTGTCTTAGCTTTCTAGTTTGTATAGTGAGAAAATGACAGAGAATTGCTAGCACCTTTTCACGTGGAGATATAAATCATTTACCTAAGGGAAACAATCCGTCCCACAGTCTAAGAGCATTAACACAGTATACAGGTTAATGAGCTTTGACACATTAATGAGCACTGGGAAGAACGAGAGAATCTTGCATTGTTTTTTTAGACAAGATATTCGCGGCGATAGCATGGCGTATGATGCTTCCATCCTCCGACCCGTGGAGGATGTGCCAGACATGTGACCATATCGTGAGGCTGTTAAAATGAGTCCACTATGCTAACTGTACTAAACACGGTACCATATGTTGCAACTCATATTTTGTATATGTATCACAAGAGCAGTTACCTCTAAAAGTGCTTCAGAGCTTCGGGCTCTCTAATCTTGAAGATGGTGTGTGACAGCACGCG